>NC_091439.1:43783268-44383268 GCF_964237555.1 Oryctolagus cuniculus | reverse complement strand
CTAACTCATATAGAAGAGGCATTGATTCAGATTGTTTGCCAATTTTTTAGTGTGTCTTCTACCATTCTACTCACACTTTAAGTTTTAATGGATGAAATACTGGCTTTTCTCTCATCCCAGAACCCCTGATCTTCACGCAACCTTAGAAATGAACAAACAAAAAAATAAATAGGAATTTGAAATAAATCTGGAGAAAGGACACACATTCTGCTTATTTCCACCTAACTTTCATTTTCAGACATTCAGGCTTTAATTTGCAGAGCTTTTTGGCCTTTGTCCCAAGCCTTTACAATTCACATTATAGAGAGGCGCTGCTTTCTTTTATCTTGTATACATACATGCTGAGTACCCTAAAGGGGTAATTAATGATAATTGATTACCATTCTCATTATTTTTAAAGTAATACCAAAAATTACAACAGTATTAGGTACAGGGACTCATCTTTAAAATGCTTTACAAATCCGAGCTAATTTGCCATTGTAACTCTCCAGGAATGGCTCTCTCTACAAAGGGTGAGCTAAAAGGTTAAGTGAGGAGCTTAGGGCTGCTGAATGAGTTAATACCATTTCTGGGAGTAGATCACAGATTGTCAGGTTCCTGCCTATACGCTCCAATTAGAAGACTGCATTCATAAGACTGGCTCATTGAAAAGTCTGAACCAGAGTGGATTTTACTCAAGGCATTTTTTCTTTTTTGAAAATAGCTAGATAAAATATATATCTGAGCTATTTAATTTTAATGTTCTTTTTCTGAATATATTAATTGTGAAATACTTAAAATGTACACAAATGTGAAGAATGAAAGAATAACCACACACCATTCAGAGATAACCATTTTAATAAAATTTCATGTAGATGTATATTTTGGGTACATAATTTTTTTAATTTACCAAATTGAGAATTGTATATGTGTGTGAAAACATTTCATTGTCAATTGCTTTTTTTCCCTAAGTGATAGAAAATGCAAAGTGCCAGAACAGACAGAGTTGAAACTTGAGGAAAATGGGAAATGTTTGCATAATAGGGAGTTTGGAACATGAAAAATGAGGGCTTTGAATGTGGCACAAAGGAAACTTTACCAGTAGGCAGACATTTGGCACAGTGGTTAAGTTGTATCTTGGGATACTTGCATCCCTGATTTGAGTCTTGATTCCCCTTTCAATTTAGTTTCTTGCCAATGTACACCCTGTGAGGCAGCAGTTGATGGCTCAAGTTCTTGGGTCTCTGTCACTTACATGGAAGACCTGATTGAGTTTGAAGTCCTTGGCTGTGTCTGGCTCTAATCCTAGCTGTCGGGGCATTTAGGGGAGTGAACCAGCACATAGATAAAATATCTCTTTCTCCCTCTCCCCATCTCTGACTCTTAAATAAAGAAATATATCATTTTTTAAATACAACCAGAAGTAGTTGTCACACAAAGTAATTTTTATTTATAGCAAATAAGAAGAGCATAGGGAATTGTTTCCAAAGCTGTAAATGCTCCCAGCAAGAAAAAACAGTTACCTCTTCTTTGGAGTGAGGAATGAAAATTCACAGGGGAAAGCTCTTTTTTAAAAATTGTTATTTATTTACTTACTTAAAAGGCAGAGTGATAGAAATCGAGAGAGGGACGAATAGTTTCCATCTGTTGGTTCCCTCCCCAAATGGCCACAAAAGCCAGAGATCTGTCAGACGAAAACCAGGAGCCTGGAACTCTTTCTGGGTCTCCCACATAGGTAGCAGGGACCCAGGCTCTTGGGTCATCTTCCATTGCTTTCCCAGGTGCTTTATCAAGAAGCAAAGAGGGAAGATTTATTTATTTATATGTATATAAGCTCATGCAAGTACAGTTTGGATACATGCTCTCATATACATCATGTTATGGTAATGCGACATAGTTCTATTGAGGCAGAGGTCTTCAAGTTAAGCAAAGGATGCTTTTGAATGTTTCCTGACCCATCTGTGCAGGCATCACTCTTGTGGTGGGTTAGAACCAGTTGAGGAAAGCTGGTGATGGCATCTCTCCTGGGAAATAACTGAAAATGACTTTGAAAGACATTAGATGCTTTGGAAGTTTTATGAACTTGACTGAAAACAGTCAAGACAAAGCCTTTTGACCTCCTTGGGGCATAAGCCAGGGAAAAAGCCTTCATTCTTGAACTTGAATATCCCCACCCCTGAACTCCATCCATGTTTCCCACGTGGGTTTCAGGCAGCCAGTACTAGGACCATCATGCCCTATATTTCCAGATGCATTAGTAGGAAGCTGGATCAGAAGTAGAGCAGCTGGAACTTAAACTGGCACTCTGATGTGGGATGCCAGAATTGCTAGCTCCAACTTAGTCTGCTGCCCCACAACGCTGACCCCCAGAGTATATTCTTGGCAGGGAATAATTTTCTACATACTGCCTCTGGTTCTGTAAGTATAAATATGATTTCTCCACCATTATCTACACACTTCAGTGCTGCACACTATAAAATGTGCTACCATTGTGGTCTCTGTCCTTGCAATATTTTGTCATGGCACAGAAAGAGGTAGCCGTATGCTGAAATCACTTTGGCTAGCAATGACTTAACCAAACAAGAAGTAGTGTGAGTGGGAAAAATTTTCCATGTAAGCCTCCACCAAATGGATCTCCAACTTAACTTTCCTTTAGTTATGTCCCCAAAAGGCCTAGGACCATTTCTTTTTTTTTTTTTAAAGAAATTTAACCAATGAATTTTAATAGCAACAATTTTTTCTCAAGAAATTATATATCTTTATTTAATAAATATGAATTTTCAACATCAACCCAGCCAGAGGGAAAGTTGGAGACAAAGAACCATTTAATGAAATATGAATAAAAATCTTATTTTAAAAATGTTATAATAAGTACACAACTGGGTGTCTGGTTAGCTCAGTTGGTTAGAGTGTGGTGCTAATACTGCCAAGATTATGTGCTCAATCCTTCAATAGGACATTTCCTTCTAGTGAAAATTAATCTTGCTGCAATCATTTCACTTCCAGACATAGCTTCTTTGACATAAATAAACACATAAATATCAGAATGTATTTCCAGGTTCCCTCAAGATCTTGGAAGAAGCCTGTAGAGGGGCTGGTGCTATGGCATTAGTGGGTAAAGCTGCCGCCTGTGGTGTTGGCATCCCATATGGGCGCCAGTTAGAGTCCCGGCTGTTCCACTTCTGATCCAGCTCTCTGCTGTGGCCTGGGAAAGCAGTAGAAGATGGCCTAAGTCCTTGGGCTCCTGCACCCATGTGGGAGACCCAGAAGAAGCTCCAGGCTCCTGGCTTCAGATCAGTGCAGCTCCAGCTGCTGTGGCCAACTAGGGTGTGAACCAGTGGATGGAGGAACCCTCTTCTCTCTCTCTCTCTCTCCCCCTTTCTCTCTTTGTCTCCACTTCTCTCTCTGTGTGACTCTGACTTTCAAAAAAATAAATAAATTTTTTTTTTAAAGAAGCCTATGGAAAGGAAATTTGCTGAAGATTAAGCTTCAGTAGTTTCATGGTAAAGCCTCCTTCCTCAGATTGTTTTATTTACCAACTCAAGGCTACCCTATGAGGTAAATACTAGCATTGTCCCCAGAAATTTTAAGCAACTTGCCAGAGGTCACAAATCTAACAAGAGCTAGAACCATGATTTAACCCTCAGTAATTGAATATAGAGCCCAAAACATTCAACTGAATGCTTACCAGGAAAAGAAGCTATATAGAGCACTTTGAATTGATTACTTATTGTCAAAACAATAATACATAAAAAATGGGAAAGATCAAAGTCCAGATTGTTATCTGCCTAAAGCCAACCACTGGCAAGGAATTGAAGTGGGATTCAAATTCAGGTATGTCTACAGATTCTGAGTATTTAAGCACTTCTGTACATTGCCCAGACATTGTCCTTATATCATGCTTATTATATGAATACATTAAGGAGACTAGAAAATTAACTTTTAAAAGATTTATTTATTTGAAAGGCAGAGCAACAGACGATAACACACACACACACACACACACAGATCTTCCATCTGCTGGTTCACTACCCAAATGGTCCCAACAGTTAGGTATAGACCAGGTAAAAGGTATGTGCTGGAACTCCATCCTCATCTCCCATGTGAGTGGTAGGGGCCCAAGTTTTCATGCCATCATCTCTTCCTTCCCCAGGAGCATTTCCAGGAAGCTGGATCAAAATTGAGTAGGTGGAACTGCAGCCAACTCTCCAATATGAGATGCCAGTGTCAGAAGCAATGACTTAATCTGCTATGCTACAATGTCAGCCCTGAATATAAAGTTTTAAGTGATTCAAAGCAAAATAAAAGATTTTTTTCATTTGTATAGAGCTCCTAGGGCTAGACTTCTAGATCTCTTGTAGAGTACACACTCACTTTTTTTTTGTTAGTATGCTTTCATGAAAGCTCACATTGACAATAAGATTGATGATCTCTTACAGATGGAATGGCATGATAAGATATGTTTTAGTAAAGATGTAATGGCCATTGGGTTAAGAGAATAAAAAGAGACTAAATTAGAGGGTTATCTACACAGAAGAGAAAAGTCAAAAGGAAAGACTTTTCTTGAGGAGAAAAAATGTTGGTGAAAGATGATGCAAGTTCAAAAGTAAAGTGAAACAGAAAGTGGAGAGTGAGTTAGGTATTTTGAGGTAGAATGAGATAAGTTTAGATTCAGAAATAAGTTAGCATGGGGTCTTTGGAGCTACATTAAACTTTTGAGATCATCATAGAACCTCCTTGTTCTATGATGGAAGAATTTTGAGACCTGGATGTGGAGTGACTCATCCAAAGTTATCAGCTGGTAAGTGTCACAGCCTGTGCTTGAGCTATGGGAATGCACAGCTGCTACTGAAAACTTTAAGAGGCAAAGTCTTGTTGGTGCTTAGGAAAAAAACATGCAGGCCAAGTACAGGAGAGGTGATGCTTATTTAGGAATTATCCTAAGACATGGTGGTCAAAATCAGGCAATAGGTGAGATCATCAAAGATGAGAGTATATAGAAATATAAAGAGATATGCAATTGACCATCCACATTCAGGGATTCAGAATCCGCAAGCTTAAACAACCATGGGTGGAAAATATTTGAAAAAAAAAAAATCTGCATTGAATACATACAGACTTGTTTTTCTTGTGATTCTTCCCTGAAACAAACAGTACAACAAATGTCTACAAAGCATTTATCTGGTATTAGGTATTAGGTATTATAAGTAATCCAGTGATGACTTAAAGCGAGAGGATATGAGCAAGTTATTTGCAAATACACCATTTTATACAAAGGACACAAACACCCAATGATTTTGGTCTCTAGGAAATCTTAGAACCAATCCCCCATAGATACTGAAGGATGATTCTACTCAGATACAAATGGGTAAAAGTCAGGGTTGATGGCAGAACCAGGGTTGGAAGGAAGTGGAGATAGTGTTAGTGAGGGAATATGGGAGCAAGAGTCAATGGAACAAAGAGGAAATTCAAAGAGTGGAGGGAGCTGGAATTCTAGTCTAGGGAGAAGGAATGGCAAGCAGGTCTGGGTGGCCCAAAGAGCCAACTATCCAGGAAGAATCAAAGACTAGGATTGGGAGATTATTTAAAATTTTCAAGAAGTAGTCAGAGCTGTTGTAATTATGTTAGTTTTCTAAAAGTTTGGTATAAAGGGATTTTTGTCAGAAGTTATGGTAGGGATTTTCCTGCAAAGTTTAAAGTGCTTCCCTATTCTTTAAATTTATTGCTACTTTAACATTTTTATTTGATTCAATTATAAGAGGTGTGCAGGAGATAGTTTCAGCAGATATAGTTAATGTGAACCTAGCAAAGAGCAGAACACAATCTTGGGTTCTTTGACGGAGGGGCTATTTATCTTTGTATTTTCTGTGCCTGGCACTGGTTGCTGGTGAATAGGAAATAGATAAATTGTGCCTGATTAGTAATGGAGTATTTAGTTTTAGAATCTTTGATTCGTTGATTTCCTGACTCTTGAATTTCAATCAGTTCCCTCTCTATGACAACCAACAAAGTTGAAATTGGTATTTAAATATTCTATATAAAGAGGAGAAGGAAATAATATGAGTTTGTGGATGGAAATAATCTGTTAAACCATGTAATGTTATTAAGCCTCTCCACCAATGTCTCCCCTAGGGAGTGGTTACTTGATTTGCATGGACTTAAATCCAAACTCCAGGAGTTTGACAAATGAGTCAGATTAATTCGATCTCCTTTGCCACAAGGCAGATAACTTACTCTTGGGTCAGTTGAGTGCAAGACATTTGCATGGCCATGGAGATTATCTCAAGAATTGTCTAATAGGCACAAAAGTCAGGATATTTTCTAGGAATTTTGACATCTCTTTTCCTCTTTTGGGGGTTGCTATTGATGTCAACAGTCAAAATAAAGCAAAAATTAACTGCTCAATGCTCCTTCGGTGGCTTCATTTTCCTAAAACTTGAGCTAGCAAATAATATCCTGGGTAGGTGGAGAGGAGAGAAAGTGGTCCTTCTAGGCTGGGAAAGGAATGGTGTTGTGTGGGCATGGGCAAATGGCACTTTGCTCCCTAACAGAGCCCCTGGAAATGATTGCTGCCAAGTACACTGGGCAGGGCAGGTTTGACCCACTAGAAGTTGACAAAATTGTCTGTGCCCAAGAGTATTATAGCAAGATCAGAATGGCCAGTCCTGAAGGATCCAATTAGGCTAGAACCCTGTGTGTTTCATCGGCACCCACTGTGGAAGATGACCAGGGTGACCCAAAGGGCCTCTGGTGTTTTTAAGCTTATGTAAAACTCTAGGACCTTTGTATGACTTTTCTTAGAGGAGCCTAGTAAAGACTGAATTTGAATAATTTCTTTCAGCTTTACCTGAAAGAAAATAAAGAAATTTAGTTTTTAAATGTTGTTTTCTTGAATTTTTGAACTATGAATTGTACTCTCTTCAGTTAACTTCTACATTATGGTAAAACCATAATGACTAATCTACAGTAGCCTAAACATAGAAGTGCCCAATAAATATATGATGAATGGATGGATGGAAGAAAGCACACAACCTTTTAGAGGCTTGAAAGTTAGCTTTCTAACAGAAGCTATAGCAGTGCCCATTGAAAACTAAGCATAATGAATTAATGCTCAAAGATAATCCAAATCCTATATTAATCTGCAAAGATCACATGTGGGAGGGTTGTAATTTCAGTAATTTCAGTTATACAAAGAATTATTAAAGTACATTAACTTAGCATTAGTCTACATCTGGGTCACTGTGGCCAAACAAAACTGAGTAAAAAGAAAACAAGAGAATTCCAAATTTCATGGAGTCAGAGCTGTGTGCTCTGTCATCCAAACACAACAAGACTGCAGGTGCAGGCATGGAGACAGAAGTCACAGAAATCTTTAGAAGTCACAGTGACCTTTAGAATCACTGAGTTTATTCACTGCATAGAAGAGTTAACCAAATGATTGAGTGGCTCTAGTGTGGTTGAGAAGCCTTGGCTTATTTTTCCCAAAATGGGGATTGTCCTTTTGGAAAACCCTATAAATTAGGTTTTGATTTAAGAACTACTTTGCCTATTAGTTAACCCTGTGAAAATAGCAGTGCAGCTGTACAATTAATTCATCGTGAACTTTTTAAAGAATTTGAAGTGTTTTTCTAATGCTTTCAACAGGACACTAAGTTTAAATTCTGTGCTGAATTTCCTGCAATCCAGGGGGTGTTCTATTTTAGAACTGAAACTTCCCTAATGGTTTCATTCTAATGGACTCATGTTGAATGTGAAGTGTTAAGCATCTGGCTTAGGGGCGGGTGCTGTGGCACAGCAGGTTAAAGCCCTGGCCTGAAGCACCAGCATCCCATATAGGCGCTGGTTCTAGTCCCGGAGGAAGAGGAGGAGGAGGAGGAGGAGGAGGAGGAGGAGGAGGAGGAGGAGGAGGAGGAGGAGGAGGCTGCTCCTCTTCTGATCCGTTCTCTGCTATGACCTGGGATAGCAGTGGAAGATGGCCCAAGTCCTTGGGCCCCTGCACCCACATGGGAGACCTGGGGTGAGGGTGCTCCTGGCTTCAGATCGGCTCAGCTCTGGTCATTGCAGCCATCTGGGGAGTGAATCAGCAGATGGAAGACCTCTCTCTCTCTGTCTCTACCTCTCTCTGTAACTCTGTCTTTCAAATAAATAAAATAAATATTTTTTTAAAGAAAGAGAAGACATCTACCAGCTTAGTAACTTAAAAAAAGAATCTGGCTCACTCTATAATTTATTAGATTTTATCTGAAATATGATAAATAATTACATAGGATAGTTAGCATTCTTAAGAGACTATATTCAATTTAACCACCAGGGGAGCAATATTCTTGTTGACATAAAAATGGACATATTCTGAGTGTTTTCATAACAACGCATTGTAAAAATATGTCAAGAATGTGCTTCATGTAAACAAAAGTGCTCCATACTTTCCTAGTTCTCTTCTTCATATGATGAAAAATGTCATCCAAAATTGCCCTGGGAGGTTAAGGATTTTTAGTTTTGAGGAAGGAAAGAAGGCAGCTATTTAAATTACAAAAGACTTTAGGGGGCACAGAGTAGGGAAGGGTAAAGAAAGTGGGGTTGAGCCTGCCCAGACAGAGGGCAGGGCATTGAAGCCAGGCTTCACTCCCTCTGAGCAGTGGGCAGAGTCCCTTCAGAATCTGTTTCTTGGTGGAGCTGCAGAATTCCATGTGGACCCTGATAAGGTGGATGGGGGACCTGCAGAGAGGCTCCTTGGTGCAGTTTACAGTGCATTGTCTTAGCAGGTGGGACTGTCCCAGGTGCCGGATTTCAGGAGCAATAAACATTTCACTAGCCTTTAGATTATCTATCTGCACCCTGTTTCACTGGGCCAGGGGTTCAAACCCAGTGACTTCAGGGGTTCTATCAGGCCTCAATGGCCTAATAGGTTCTAACAGACCCCCAGATAGATATACCTAGATGACATATTAAGTGCAGAATTACTATATGCCAGTAGAAAGAAACATTTAAAAAGATGTAACTCCACAAGAATCTCAGATGGGTTGATTATTCTAAAAATAAGCAAGATTGAAAAGCAAGCATATAGGCTGTTCTGTGTTAAGAACAGCTTTCCATTGCTCTGGGTACATGAGAAATTTCCAAAGAAATAGCATCTGTCTTCATTTGGGATGATGTGTTTTTTAATCTTACAGGAACAAGTCTATTTTACTATTTGCTTCTATCCATTCTTATCCATTACTTATAAAGTTTGAAAGACAGGGGAGCTGGAACAAATATAGAGGAATAAGAAAATTTGCACTATATAGCCGACTGGTTCCAAGGGGTCACTTAGCAGAATTTTCCAGTTTGCCTTGAGCAGGGATTTTAAACTGTTGGTCAATGGAGGGAAGAATAAGGAGAAAGGTCAGGCAAACAGTAAATTTTCCCTCTCTAGCTTTGTTTTACAAAATTGATCAAGGGCCACAGGGGACTTATTTTCCATGAAATTGGATTTTTTCTCTCTCTGTCCGTGACAATGGGTCAAAGTTTTAACTCATTAAGAATATCATGAATGTCTCAGAATATGGTAAATTCATCTAGACAAAATGACACTAGTTCTAATTTTTGAAAGCTCCTTCTGCTATCATGAGAAGTCATTGACCTGAATGTGTGGGACCTGTTCTAAGTCACTGCAGTTGATCACTCTTTCTATTCTTTTTTACTACAATCATGTTTTCAAAAACACACTAGGGACTATCACATCACTCCAATTATTGTTCAACTTATTTTTGAAAGGTCAATAATTTGACATGGAAAATTATCTTCTTATATCACTATCAGTTTTCAGTAGCAAGAAGATGAAGGAGGGCTGTATTGTGACGCAGTGTATTAAGCTGCTGCCTGCAATGCCAGCATCCCATTTCAGATTGCCAATTCAAGTACTGGCTATTCTGCTTCCATTTCATCATAAGAGGCAGAAAATGATGGCTCAAATGCTTGGGCCCCTGCCACCAACGTGGGATACCCAATGGAGATTTGGAGTCCTCATTTCCACCTAGCCCAGTCCTGGCTATTGCAGGCATTTGGGAAGTGAATCAGTAGAGGGAAGATCTCTCTTGCTCTCTCTCTTTTGCTCTCTCAGTTTGCCTTTAAAGTACGTGAATTGAAAAAAAAAATCAATGATGAAAGACCTCAAATCATCTCTAATAGCCTCATTTTGTTATATGCCTGGGTTTGTCTCAGATAAGAAATGACAATTCTGTAATGTATACTCTTATTCTTCTGAACTCTCCTAAAGTGTCTCTGCTTTTTCTTTTGTAGTATATTTCCCTACCTGTGACAAGGTTCAGGACACACTCCCCTATAAGGCACCTTGAAATTTGAGCAAACAGAAGGAGAAGGTCACGGTAACTAGAATGAATTACCTTGGGCCTCTCTCCTCTGAAACAGTCTACAAAATCTAGTTGACCTTCTCCTGAAAATAAATAAGATCCACTTTTCAAAGGGGCCCTCTCTGTTCACAAAAGAAAGAAATTACCTTATCTCAGAGGACACAAAGGCATAGAGAAGACTCAGAACATAGCTTTGTTTGTTTTCTGTTTATTATTGTTAGACCACTGACCCTTTTTGGTCCAAGCATATTTCTCTACAACTGTGCACCTCGTCAGAATTAGTATAAAATATGCAGACAGTCCACAACTTGCAATGGTTCAATTTAGGGTTTTGCAGAAGTGCTGTGCATAAAGTAGACACTCTACTCTGAACTTTGATCTTTGCAGGTAAGCAGTATGCAGTCAGATCCTCTCAGGCTGCAGGATAGCAGCAGTGGTCTGCAGCTCTGCGTCAGTGCTGCTAAGCCATGATGTTTTGCAGGTTAGGTGCATTCAGTGCATTTTCAACTTTCATTATTTTCAGCTTACAATGTGTTTGTAACCCCACCATACATAGAGGAGCAGCAGAACTCAGTTTTATTTCCTTGGGTCTTCATTCCTGAAGATTCTTTGTGTCACGTAAAATTTGTGTTAAATACAGTTGGTTGTGCTTTTCTCCTGCTAATGTTTTTGTGTTGAGAGTCTCCTCCATAAACCTAGAGATAGCTGAGGAAAAGAAATTATTTGTTTTCTTCCCTACACTCAGCAGCTGCCTTTGATAGTTTTCTGAATTAAATTTTGTCTAAGGTTTTTGTCATTTGTATATTAGAACGTTCAAGGCATTACAGTGAAGTACTGGGATATTATAAGTCAATGGAATAGGTCAATCCTTCAAAATGTCTCATTTATTAAAAAAATTTTATTTTCAAGTGTTTTGGTATTAGAGACTTCCAATAGATTCTCTTTTTCTACAATGAAATCTGTGCTTTTCCTTTGCTGAGCTTAGTAGAGTGGAGAGGAAGATTGATGAGGAACTTTCAAAAATTTCTTGGGAAAAATAGAATTATGGAAGAACTGTGCATAGATTTCAAAATTTCCTGTGTGGAAACAAACTTATATTTTAATCCCATGTTTCCATTTAACTTTTGAAGTTCCTATGTATTTTTTAGTACTTGCAGATGAATAAAGGCAGTGGACATTAAATTTGAATAAACACAGCTTTTATCTTAAAAATGCTCACCAACAGAGATCATTCCAAGTTTTCTGGTCTCCTTGCTGCTGTTGTTGTTGCTGCTGCTGCTGCTTTTAAAGATTTATTTATTTAATGAAAATCAGAGTTACAGAGAGGCAGAGGCAGAGAGATAGAGAAAGTCTTCCATCTGCTGGTTCACTCCCCAAACGGCTGCAATGGCTGGAGCTGGGCTGATCTGAAGCCAGGAACCAGGACCTTTTTCCAGGTCTCCCACAAGGGTGCAGGGGCCCAAGGACTTGAGCCATCTTCTACTGCTTTCCCAGGCCATAACAGGGAGCTGGATTGGAACTGGGAAAGCTGGATCTTGAACCGGTGCCTATGTGGGATGCCGGTACTGCAGGCAGAGGCTTAACCCATTGCTCTGTAGTGCTGGCCCTGGTTTCCTTGCTTCTTGTGATAAGGCACCATTTATTTTTTTAATGAGAGTCAAGTGGAAAATGAGGGAGGCTTTTGACTGTAATCCATTAACATGTGAGGGCAACCAATACGCATGCCACATGCCATCGAAATCATCTGAGCATTTGAATTATTTCTAGAACAGTGTGAATTTAGTAAGAAATAGTTAATTTTCTTCTGATTTTTCCACTAGTTTTCCCAAGGAGAGAAAGAGAATTCGGCTTTTGAGCTTACCTACTCATAAATGACAGATAAATCTTAGCACCGGGAGTAATTCCACTTCCATTTCCCAAGACTGATACTACAGAGTGATATGGCCTTCTTCCCACCCTATTGTAAGAGAGTGCCTTTGAGAGTTAGCTTATCCAAGTTCACAATAGAACACTCCATTAGTCATGAGCAACACCTATTAAAAAGTCAGAGTCTCAGAATTCTATAAAATCATTCATTTCAGTATTTTTATTTTTGACATTCAAAATATATTTTCAGGAATTCAAATTCCAGGCCAATATTAAATTCCCATGACTTCTTTCCTTCAGCTCCCTAGGAAAGTACATTTGAAGCTTCTCTAAATGGCTTAGTGGAACATCACAGGCATGGCGCTTGCTTCTCGGGGCTCAGGCTTCCCGCTGGCAGATGAGAATCTCACGGTCACTGCCCTCAAAGGTATGCTTTCAGAAAATGTAAAAGTTTAAAACAAATATGGAATATTAAAACATTTAATCGTATACACTTCATAATTCGTACTATGACAGATAATCTGTCCATGAGATGAGATGCTTATAAGAACATGAAGTTTATACACACTGTACAACAGGTGCTAGAACACAGCAATCCTGATCATCTGCTCTTCTAAAAACTTTGTTCAGTTTTTCAGCTCGCAGCAAGACATGCTCAAGTTATGAAGCCACAAGCCAGGCAAGCCAAGGTCATATGGAATAGCTATGGAAAATATCCTTTAATCTTGCTCTAGGCTGTAGTAGAGCAGCATCAGTTTTCTTCTAAATTTTAAGAAGCAGAGCATTTATTTTTATTTTTATTTTTTTATTATTATTTTTTTTACAGCCAGAGTGGACAATGAGAGAGAGAGACAGAGAGAGAGGTCTTCCTTTTGCCGTTGGTTCACCCTCCAATGGCCGCCGCGGCCGGCACGCTGCGGCCTGCGCACCGCGCTGATCCGATGGCAGGAGCCAGGTACTTCTCCTGGTCTCCCATGGGGTGCAGACCCCAAGTACTTGGGCCATGCCCGCTGCACTCCCTGGCCATAGCAGAGAGCTGGCCTGGAAGAGGGGCAACCGGGACTAGAACCCGGTGTGCCAGCGCTGCAAGGCGGAGGATTAGCCTATTGAGCCGCGGCGCTGGCCAGAGTATTTTTATATCCCAACACAAATTTGAGTTTATGAACTTAAAGCTAGATTTTTAGATTTAAAGTACATTTTGAGTGAACATCCAAGAAATGGAAAACTTACACTAAAAATCTGAAAGAAGCATCCTAACCCTTATTCTATGTCAAACTCACTTTCTACCTTATAATGGTCTTACGTCCAAAGCTTCTTTTGTTTATCTCTCACTTGGACAGAAATCAGAACAGAAATAGAATAAAACTTTCTAAAATCCATATCATGCTGAATTGAGCAATTCCTTTTATTTCACTTATGGAAAACATAATGTATCTAAAAGAAAAATTGTAAGAAACTTGAAACAGGCAAAAGGGATTATTGAGTGCTCTTCCAGTGCAGCAATGGGCTTGGTGTTTGCATGTCTAGGATATATGACAACTCTATTAGAAGTAAAGGTTAGCTTACAGATATTTTTATTAGTATTTATTAGATATGCAGAGAGGCACAGAGGGGAGAGAGAGAAAGAGGGAGAGAAAGGGAGGGAGGAAGGGAGGGAGAGAGAGAGAGAGAAAGAGACAGAGAGAGAGACCGAGAGAGAGAGAGAGAGAGAATTCTCATCCACTGGTTGATTTTTCAAGTACTCAAAACCAAAGTCAGGAGCCAGGAAATCAATACAGATCTCCTACATGGATGACAGAGACCCAACTCCTTGATCCATCACCACGCCTCCCAGGCTCTGCATTAGCAGGAAGCAGAATCAGGAGCCAGAGCAGAGTTGAACCCAGGTTCTTTGGTGTGAAACATGGGCATCTTAACCCATGTCTTGATATTAAGGAAAAATGCCTTCCTCAACCTGACAGATTTGTGTCTGCTAAATAAAATTGGTTTTGTCTGGTGGGCTGGATAACCCTAAAGTTAGTTACTGTAAAATGTAACCAGTTTAGTATTTAATCTAGCAGTGCTACCCTAAAATTTCTGTTTTAAAATTACAGATACATTAGATAAAGGACAGAGAAGGATAGGATATATTTTGTAAATATTTTTGAACCAATTATAGCATACCTGGTTCCCCATTTACTAATAAGTTACATAAAATCTTTATGCATGTTCAGTTTATATTATCCTAATAATCTTGATTTTATAATATTTAAAATATCCTTAGTTGTAATTTTGAAATGATAATCACCATTAAAAATTGTGAAATTTTAGAACTAAGAGAACTCTAGGGGCCTATTCTGTTTTGATACTTTTGAGGCCAGATAACTGGCAAGGGAAAAAACCCTTGCTATCTCCCTCCCTCACATTCTCATGTGAAATAAATCCGTCAGTTCTGGGGATTCTTCGTTAATGCTTCTTCAGCTAGTACCATCCTCTCTCTACACTACACTAGCCTCCCAATTGGCTTCCTGTTCCCATTTACATCTCTGACTTACCTAACTTGTATGTCTGAGAAGACATCATGGAAGCAAAACCTGGTAATGGCAGTCTCTATTTACAAACACTGTGAGTCTCCATAACATGAAATTAGAAGTTTAACTTGTGTCTTCAAGGCCCTGTATTCAGGTTCTATTTCACAAGCCCTATTCTTGGTACTGCTTCTCCATTTTATAGGCAAAAATTCAGCAAACTTTTTTTTCTCCAAAGGAGAATATTCCAGATACTGGAATATTTTAGGCTTTTTAAGCTACTCCATCTCAAGTGCAATTCTGTGCTGTTGTAGCACAGAAGGTCTCTAGCCAACCCCTCCTTGCTCTCGGTCACCCTGGGCCTCTTTCAGCACCTTCAGTGCATTGAGCTTTGTCCTACTCCAGGATCTCTGCTCACACCTGAGGATACTTTCTTTACTCTTTCCTTTCTTTGCCGTACAAACAGCTTACCATGACTTTCTCACACTTGGTCTGCTCCACACATGTGTGTACCCCCACAGGGATTTGAGTGTCCCTTTCCAGAGGCCCTTTCTTGATGTTCTCTTGCTCCTCTTCCTGCAAAGAAAGGATCTCCCCAGGGGACTAGAGTGGCTCTCATGTAGAAGAACACTGTGCTGCTAGGTTGAGCCATACAATGTCTTGCAATCTGCAATCACTGATCTCAGAGTTTCCAAAAATAAGATGGCTTTATGCTTTGGGTTGGGAGACTGGACCTAATTTTCACAGTTCCTACAAAATCATTTCACTGAAAAGTTAATTGAACTAGTGCTGAGGCTGGTGCTGTGGTGTAGTGGGTAGAGCACCCACCTGCAGTGTGCACATCCCATATGGGCACTGGTTCTAGTCCCGGTTGCTCTATTTTCAATCCAGCTTTCTGCTATGGCCTGGGAAAGCAGTAGAAGATGGCCCAAGTCCTTGGGCCCCTGCACCTGCATGGGAGACCCGGAAGAAGCTCCTAGCTCCTGCCTCCTGGCTTTGGATTAGCATAGCTCCAGCCATTGAGACCATCTGGGGAGTGAACCAGCAGATGGAAAACCTCCCTCTCTCTCTACCTCTGCCTCCATGTAACTGCCTTTCAAATAAATAAATAAATCTTTTCTTAAAACAAAAAAAAAATAAAAAAAGCTAGTGTCACCAAAATACCTTCTTTAAAAAAAATATATCTTTGGAGAAGACATTTAGCCTAGTGGATAATATGCCTATATATGCCTATACATTGCATTGGATAGTTTAGGCTCAATTCCTGACTCTGGATCCTGACTCCAACTTCCCAGCAATGCAAAATGGGAGGCAGAGGTAATGGCTCAAGAGTTGGTCCCTGTGGCCCATGTAGGAGACCTGGATTAAATGCCTAGCTCTCAGGTGGTCCTGGGCTAGCCCCAGCCACTGTCGGCATTTGGGTAGTAGAACTCTCTCTCCCTCTCTTCTTCTCAAATAAAATTATATATATGAAAATAATATATATATATATATCATTGGGGTTTTTAAAAAGTACATGAGATATCCTCTTATACAGATATAGATAGTAGAAAATTCTCCTTGGTGGAAATCAAAGCAAACATTGAATAAACAAAGTCCATCTCCTGATAAGAATTGGAGACTGTCTTAAATCCTTCATCTTTTTATCTTTTTAGTATGACTCGTTTAGTTCTTTGCTTTCCTTTCCCATAAAGTGATATTCAAAAGACTACCATGACTCAGAAATGCCAGTTAGTTGATGCTAAAAGCTGGTTCCTCTTGGGAAGCCATGGCTTCTAGTATTCACGCTTAAAAACAACACGCTGCATTTTTACATGCGTATTGTTGACATCCAAAATTCAGCCAGAGACTCAAGAATAAAATGCTATTTTGGCTTTTAAGCAGAACATCAAACTTTTCTAAAAATGCTGCAGCAAGGATTTCAGCCCAGTTCTAAGAATGTTAACAATGGTATGTTCCAGAAGGTCAAGCTCCCTTTCATGGCAGTCAGTGAGATGCTGAAGCTTCAGCTCAGAGGGCTCAGGGCTGAAGGGTTGATAGACTGGGGCAGAAGTCCAGGGTCACCTTTTCTTAGCTTGACAAGGGAAGTGATGCTGCTATAGAAATCGTGAGAACATTAGGTGGGAGGGGAGTAGTTGGTGTCAACAAAAGAGCTGGGAGATTGATGTCCATGTGATTGACAGGCACAAGCCCCCTCGATAGCAAGGCTTTCTCCTGCTCTCCCACCCTTCTGGGGTAGGGCCAGTGTTGTACTTCTGAGGCTTTTGCAGATTCCTTCTTCTAAGCTGCACACGATTGTGCATTCTTTTAAAATCTAAGTTAATTTGTAAAAATCTCAGAGATAAGAGTGAAGTAGGCATTGTATGAATCTCACCTTGAAGGAAGATTGCTCCTCCCTTGAAGCAGGTCTCCTAATTCAATGCTGTGCCTGATTCAGTCACTCCTACTTATGATCTATTAGGAAACTGACCTAGGATTGTCCCAAATTGAAATTTTTCACTTGTTTTCATGTTTTTTGTGAACGTAGAATGCTACCAACCCCTTGGTGCCCTTCTGTGTGAGGTGAGACTTGGTAACTATGTTTGTGAACTCATAGATATATTGATAAACCCCGGCCTCATGGCATACTTCCCACTCTATTACATGCACAACTGAGTATTATAAGTGGTAGGTCATCAGGTATTGTTATTAATTAAGTTTGATAGTTGTCCCTTGAAATATTAGGTTTCTTTTCATATTTATTATTTTAATAACCATCTCTGCACCTGAACTCTAGTTTTCATTTATTTTTGCTTAATTTTTATGTATTTATTTAAAGGCAGAAAGACCACAGCATTCTCCTATCCACTGGTTCATTCTCTAAATTCCTGTAATAGTCAGGGCTGGGCTAGGTCAAACCCAAGAGATTGGAACTCCATCCAGGTTCCCCATGTGGGGATTAGGGACCCAAGTACTTGAGCCATCATCTGCAGCCTCCTAGGGTGGGCATCGTCAGAAAGCTGGATGGGAAGTGAGGCTGGGACTCAAACTCAATCACTTAGATATGGGATGCAGGCCATCCGAGTAGCCTCTTAACCATTGTGCCAAATGCTAACTCTGTGTCTTCATTTATAGAGAGTGACTATTTTTTCTTTTTTTGTGAGTTAGACTCAATTCAAAATATATGTTTATGTTGGTGTTTTGGACATGGCACTTGTGAATCTTCTCTCCATTATCTTAACCCATTTTATTCATTTTATCAATAGATACGACATTCAAAATTTCATAATCAAAATGTCATCACAATGTGTGTTTAGAGAAGTCTGTCCCATGCTTATAGCTCACATTATTCCCCAGTGCCCATCAACAGAAGACTGGATAAAGAAATTATGGGATACATACTCTTTAGAAAACTATACAGCAGTAAAAAACAATGAAATCCGGCCATTTGCAACAAAATGGAGGAATCTGGAAAACATCATGCTGAGTGAAATAAGCCAGTCCCAAAGGGACAAATGTCATATGTTCTCCCTGATCAGTGACAACTAACTGAGCACCAAAAAGGAAACCTGTTGAAGTGAAATGGATACTATGAGAAACGACGACTTGATCAGCCCTTGTCCTGACTGTCGAGGAACAGCTTACTGTTTTATTCCTTTTAGTATTTTTTTGTTCTACTTAATACCATTGGTTGAACTCTTTAATTAACACACAATTATTCTTACGTGTTTAAATTTAACTGAAAAGTGATCCCTGTTAAATATAAGAATGGGAATAAGAGAGGGAAGAGATGTAAGATGTTCCCTTGGATTTATCCCTAAAGGTGAAACTAAAAACTTGCAATGGGACTCCAAATCTGATTAAGTTGGCAGGTACCCATGCCATCTTACTAGTTAAAATGATCAGTTTAAGTTCATAATTGATCATAAAGATAGGATTAAATGTCAAAGGGATCACATAAACAAGACCAATGTCTGCTAATAATAACCGATAGAATTAAAAAGCAGAGAACGATCCAACATGGGAAGCAGGATACACAGTATACTCATAGAATTGCGGATGTCCTAAACATTGCTCTGGCCTTAGAATCAGCCCTTAAGGCATTCAGATCCGGCTAAAAAGCAGGGCACCGGTCTATTTAAAAGATATGTTAAGGGACTTAAAGGGAGACTTAGATTCCAATACAATAGTACTGGGGGACTTCAATACTCCACTCTCAGAAATAGATAGATCATCCAGACAGAAGATCAACAAGGAAACAGCAGATTTAATTGACACTATTGCCCAAATGGATCTAACAGATATCTACAGAACTTTCAATCCTACATCTAAAGACTTTACATTCTTCTCAGTAGTGCATGCAACCTTCTCTAGGATTGATCACATACTAGGTCATAAAGCAAGTCTCAGCAAATTTAAAAGAATTAGAATCATACCATGCAGCTTCTCAGACCACAGTGGAATGAAGCTGGAAATGAGCAACTCAGGAAACCCCAGAAAGTATGCAAACACATGGAGACTGAACAACATGCTCCTGAATGAACACTGGGTCATTCAAGAAATCAAAAGAGAAATCAGAAACTTTCTGGAAGTAAATGAGAATAACAACACAACATACCAAAACTTATGGGATACAGCAAAAGCAGTGTTGAGAGGCAAGTTTATAGCAATAGGGGCCTATATCAAGAAGTTGGAAAGGCACCAAATAAATGAGCTTTCAGCGCATCTCAAGGACCTAGAAAATTTGCAGCAAACCAGACCCAAATCTAGTAGGAGAAGAGAAATAATTAAAATCAGAGAAGAAATCAACAGGATTGAATAAAAAAAAAAAAAAACATTACAAAAAATCAGCCAAGTGAGAAGCTGGTTTTTTTTGAAAAAATAAACAAAATTGACACCCCATTGGCCCAACTAACTAAAAAAAGAAGAGAAAAGACCCAAATCAATAAAATCAGAGATGAAAAAGGAAATGTAACAACAGACACCACAGAAATAAAAAGAATCATCAGAAATTACTTCAAGGACTTGTATGCCAGCAAACAAGAAAATCTATCAAAAATGGATAGATTCCTGAACACATGCAATCTACCAAAATTGAACCATGAAGACTTGGAAAACCTAAATAGACCCATAACTGAAACAGAAATTGAAACAGTAATAACGGCCCTCCCAACAAAGAAAAGCCCAGGACCAGATGGATTCACTGCTGAATTCTACCAGACATTTAAGGAAGAACTGATTCCATTTCTTCTCAAACTATTCAGAACAATCGAAAAAGATGGAATCCTCCCAAATTCTTTCTATGAAGCCAGCATCACCTTAATCCCTAAGCCAAAGAAAGATGCAGCACTGAAAGAAAATTATAGACCAATATCCCTGATGAACATAGATGCAAAAATCCTCAATAAAATTCTCGCCAATAGAATACAACAACACATCAGGAAAATCACCCACCCAGACCAAGTGGGATTCATCCCTGGTATGCAGGGATGGTTCAACATTCGCAAATCAATCAATGTGATTCACCACATTAACAGACTGCAGAAGAAAAACCATATGATTATCTCAATAGATGCAGAGAAAGCATTCGATAAGATTCAACACCCTTTCATGATGAAAACTCTAAGCAAATTGGGTATAGAAGGAATATTCCTCAATATAATCAAAGCAATTTATGAAAAGCCCACAGCTAGCATCCTATTGAATGGGGAAAAGTTGGAAGCATTTCCACTGAGATCTGGCACCAGACAGGGATGTCCACTCTCACCACTGCTATTTAACATAGTTCTGGAAGTTTTAGCCAGAGCCATCAGACAAGAAAAAGAAATTAAAGGAATACAAATTGAGAAGGAAGAAGTCAAACTATCCCTCTTTGAAGACGATATGATTCTTTACTTAGGGGATCCAAAGAACTCTACTAAGAGACTATTGGAACTCATAGAGGAGTTTGGCAAAGTGGCAGGATATAAAATCAATGCACAAAAATCAACAGCCTTTGTATACACAAGCAATGCCATGGCTGAGAAAGAACTGCTAAAATCAATCCCATTCACAATAGCTACAAAAAACAATCAAATACCTTGGAATAAACTTAACCAAGGGCGTTAAAGATCTCAACAATGAGAATTACAAAATCTTAAAGAAAGAAATAGAAGAGGCTACCAAAAAATGGAAAAATCTTCCATGCTCATGGATTGGAAGAATCAACATCATCAAAATGTCCATTCTCCCAAAAGCAATTTATAGATTCAATGCAATCCCAATCAAGATACCGAAGACCTTCTTCTCAGATCGAGAAAAAATTATGCTGAAATTCATATGGAGGCACAAGAGACCTCGAATAGCTAAAGTAATCTTGTACAACAAAAACAAAGCCGGAGGCATCACAATACCAGATTTCAGGACTACAGGGCAGTTGTAATCAAAACAGCATGGTACTGGTACAGAAACAGATGGATAGACCAATGGAACAGAATTGAAACACCAGAAATGAACCCAAACATCTACAGCCAACTTATATTTGATCAAGGATCTAAAACTAATTCCTGGAGCAAGGACAGTCTATTCAATAAATGGTGCTGGGAAAACTGGATTTCCACGTGCAGAAGCATGAAGCAAGACCCCTACCTTACACCTTACACAAAAATCCACTCAACATGGATTAAAGACCTAAATCTACGACCTGACACCATCAAGTTACTAGAGAACATTGGAGAAACCCTTCAAGATATTGGCACAGGCAAAGAATTTCTGGAAAAGACCCGGGAGGCACAGGCAGTCAAAGCCAAAATCAACTATTGGGATTGCATCAAATTGAGAAGTTTCTGTACTGCAAAAGAAACAGTCAGGAGAGTGAAGAGACAACCGACAGAATGGGAAAAAATATTGCAAACTATGCAACAGATAAAGGGTTAATAACCAGAATCTACAAAGAGATCAAGAAACTCCACAACATCAAAACCAACAACCCACTTAAGAGATGGGCCAAGGACCTCAATAGACATTTTTCAAAAGAGGAAATCCAAAGGGCCAACAGGCACATGAAAAAATGTTCAAGGTCACTAGCAACCAGGGAAATGCAAATCAAAACCACAATGAGGTTTCACCTCACCCCAGTTAGAATGGCTCACATACAGAAATCTACCAACAACAGATGCTGGAGAGGATGTGGGGAAAAAGGGACACTGACCCACTGTTGGTGGGAATGTAAACTGGTCAAGCCACTATGGAAGTCAGTCTGGAGATTCCTCAGAAACCTGAAGATAACCCTACCATACAACCCAGCCATCCCACTCCTTGGAATTTACCCATAGGAGTTTAAATTGGCAAACAAAAAAGCGGTCTGCACCCTAATGTTTATTGCAGCACAATTCACAATAGCCAAGACCTGGAACCAACTTAAATGCCCATCAACGGTAGACTGGATAAAGAAATTATGGGATATGTACTCTTTAGAATACTATACCGCAGTAAGAAACAATGAAACCCGTCATTTGCAACAAAATGGAGGAATCTGGAACACATCATGCTGAGTGAAATAAGCCAGTTCCAAAGGGACAAATACCATATGTTCTCCCTGATCGGTGACAACTGACTGAACACCAAAAAGGAAACCTCCTGAAGTGAAATGGACACTATGAGAAACCCTGACTTGATCAGCATAGCCCTGACTGTTAATGAACAACTTAATACATTATCCCTCTTAGTAGTTTTTTTTTTTTTGTCTGCTCTACTTAATATGACTGGTTTAATTCTGTAAGTAATACACAGTTATTCTTAAGTGTTGAAATTTAACTGAAATGTGATCCCTGTTAAACATAAGAGTGGGAATAAGAGAGGGAAGAGATGTACAATTTGGGACACGCTCAGGCTGACTTGCCCCAAATGGTAGAGTTAGAAACATACCAGGGGAATCCAATTCAATCCCATCAAGGTGGCATGTACCAATGCCATCTCACTAGTCCAAGTGATCAATTTCAGTTCACAATTGATCATAATGAAAGGACTGAGAGTCAAAGGGAGCACATAAACAAGTCTAGTACCTGCTAATACTAACCGATAGAATAAATAAAGGGGAGAGTGATCCAACATGGGAAGTGAGATACTCAGCAGACTCATAGAATGGCAGATGTGCTAAACAGCACTCTGGCCTCAGAATCAGCCCTAAAGGCATTCCGATCTGGCTGAAAAGCCCATGAGAGTATTTCAGGCATGGAAAGCCAAGACACTCTGGCAAAAAAAAAAAAAAAAAAAAAAAAAAACTAAATGAAAGATCTCTGTGAGTGAGATCCCAGTGGAAAGAACAGGTCTTCAAAGAAGGAGGTACCTTTCTCTGAAGGGAGGAGAGAACCTCCACTTTGACTATGACCTTGTCTAAACAAGACAAGAGTCGGAGAACTCAAGGGGCTTCCATTGCCTTGGAAACTCATGACTGGAGCATGGGGAGATTACTGAGGCCATAAACAAGAGTGTCAATTTGTAAAGTCAACAACAGGAGTCACTGTGCACTTACTCCTCATGTAGGATCTCTGTCCTTAGCGTGCTGTACATTGAGACTCAATGCTATAATGAGTACTCAAACAGTATATTTCACTTTGTGTTTCTATGTGGGTGCAAACTGTTGAAATCTTTACTTAATGTATACTAAACTGATCTTCTGTAAAAAAAAAAAAAAAAAGAAGAAATTATCAATTCCCAACTTGACTCTCACTGGGATTAAACATGACAATAGGTCTGATCTGATTTCATCATCATTTAAAAAATCATCTATTATTTTTCACTTTATGTTTCTGTGTGGGAGAAAACTGTTGAAATCTTTACTTAATGTATGCTAAACTGATCTTCTGTAGATAAAGAGAATCGAAAATGAATCTTGATGTGAATGAAAGGGGAGAGGGAGTGGGAGAGGGGAGGGTTGCGGGTGGGAGGGACGTTATGGGGGAGAAGCCATTGTAATCCATATGCTGTACTTTGGAAATTTATATTCATTAAATAAAAGTTAAAAAAAAATCCCATGGGAGCTTCTCAAGCATGAAAGCCAAGACACTGTGGCAAAAAAACAAAACAAAACAAAACAAAAAAAAAAAAACAAAAAAAAAAAAAACAAAAAAAACCACCTAAATGAAAGATCTCTGCGAGTGAGATCCTAGTGGAAAGAATGGGCCATCAAGGAAGGAGGTACCTTTCTCTGAAGGGAGGAGAGAATTTCCACTTTGATTATGGCCTTGTCTAAATAAGTTTGGAGTTTGTGAACTGAAGAGGCTTCCCTAGCCTTGGCAGCTCATGACAAGAGCCTTGGGTGATTACTGACGTCATAAATAAGAGTGTCAATTGTTAAATCAACAACAGGAGTCACTGTGCACCTACTCCCCATGTAGGATCTCTGTCCTGAATGTGTTGTACTATGTGAATTAACTAGTACTCAAACAGTACTTTATACTTTGTGCATCTGTGTGGGTGCAACCTGTTGAAGTCTTTACTTAATATATACTAAGTTGAGCTTCTGTATATACAGATAATTGAAAATGAATGTTAATGAAGAATGGGATGGGAGAGGGAGTGGGAGATGGGATGGTTGTGGATGGAAGAGAGTTTACGGGGGGAAAAGCCGCTATAATTCAAAAGTTGTACTTTCAAAATTTATATTTATTAAATAACAGTTTAAAAAAATCCAAGAAGTATGCTAACTGCTAAAGAAAAAAAGGAAGCATCCTTCAGTTCCTACTTAATGTTTTTCCTATCAACCACTGTATAACTGAGTATTTTTTTAATATCAAGAATGATGTTGAGTAATTGCTTTACCAGGCTATATAGAGATTATTTATTTCTAAATTTATTTACATGATAAATTTTGTCAGTGCATCTTCCAATATTATTGAGTCATCATTATATTCTTGGGGGTGGGATGTTGTGTGGAACTTAGTGATTATATATCATTCTGTTAAGATGAGTTTATGTATTCTGTTTCCTTACAATTGGCTTAGGATTTTAAGCCAAATTGTTAATCATTTTAAGCTATTTCTTTATTATATTGATATAATACTTACAGCTTCTAATTTTCCCTTGAGCACACATATTATAAGGTTTTATCTATATCTTACACGTCTTTTTCATATTATTTTATGTCCTATCACATGATCAGTTTTTATAATGTAATCTTGAGACATGAAAAAATACATTCCTTTTGAGCAGGTACAGAATCTACTAACCCTACATTACTGATGATGGTGCTGTTTATGGTCACTAATCAGGCTTTCTTTTTCATTTATTCTTTTGGTAAATAGTGAAATTAGCTCTCGCCATTGCCAAATGTCCTCTGGAGGGCCAAATGTCTTCTAGGTGGAACTTAGAGTGATTGCCTGTTTCTTTGTAATGTGGTGCCTCTGTGTCGTCATTCCCTTTGCCTGCTGAGGTCTGATACAGGTGGGTTTTACCACTAACCCAGTGTGAATTCCCCCTCTGCTCACTCCAGAAGCCTCCTCTTGCCGCCATCAAAAGAGACATCTTCCACTTGCCTTGCAGGGTGCTGCATGCTCTCTAGAGCTGTGTTTTGCTACACCTTTTAAAGTTCTGCCACTTGTGGGCTTGCTAGGGGCTCTGCATTCCTCATATCTTTTCCTCCTGCCCACCTACACTCCAGGAGACAAGCCTGTGGTTAGCCCTGAGTTCACGTCTCAGCTGGGATCTTTTCATGAAGATGCTGTCTGCTAGGACTAAGTATTTCCAGGGGTCTCAGAAATCTGCCCCTGCTAGCTTCCCAGTTCTCTGTTTTTCCACCTTATTATGTGTGTACTGAAGTACTTCTCTGCCTGCAACACTATTACAAAACATCTGCAGCTTTTAGCTTTTCTACATTTTCTAGTTTTATTGAAAATGAGATTTGTGGGAAACTTTCGTTTTCCCTTCTATTTTTTTTTTCAAAAAATAGCTTATTTCTTTGTTCAGATTTCAAACGAATCAGGAAATTAGTCTTACTAGAACCAGTGTTCTGAACATGTATTTTAAATAACTTTGTAAAGATAAATCCTTCAATGGTGGATCGGAGGGAGTGGCACTTAGCATCTGTTCCTACCTCCCTCTTCGGAGTCTTATACTCCCAGCACTCTTGCAAAAGGGGTCTGACTGCTGGTTTGATGTTGTGGCCATCAGAAATACTCATGCAGATTTAAAGGCTGGTAAGACAGAGACCATCTGCCTCCTGGTCAACTTTTCTTCTGGGAAGCACACTCCTTTAGATGTAGGGCTTTTCCTTCAATGGTGACCCAGTCCCATTAATTTTTATGTTGGTAGTGAGAAGGAGCTACCTCAAGCCACAGGATCATGCCCTTGTCTCTGGAGCTCAGCTACTGTAATGTGGCTTTTGAAGCTAAAAGTTCCACTGGCAACTTACTGATCCTGGTCTTCCTAACTATCACAGGAGCAGAAACTCCCTTGGTGGTCAGTTATGTAGTTGTTCTGAAGTACTTCTAGGGCTCTTCTTAAGATTTTTATACAAATAAATCCCTTTGTCTTTGTAACTGCTAGCATAGCTTTGATTTTCTGCAGTTGGATCCTGTCTCCTGCAGTAGTTATTTTCAAACTTATTGCTGGCAAATAAGCCTCAAGTGTCAAAAGTTGAATTTGGTTATCTAACTTACTTAGGGATGACCCATTCAGCAGTGGAAAATGAGATGCAGCACACAAAGGAAAATAATGTTTTAAATTTTATGAGATCACCTGGAATGCAAGCTTATTAAGGGCCAGGTATAGGCAGGCTGGGTGGCTGCTCTGATAGCAAGAATGTGCAATACATAACCATGGATGTCAATTGACTTTGTCTGATTTTTATAAAGATTTAAGGAAAAAAGTTGAGGCTTAAGATTTTAAGTTTCTGGGCCGGCACCGCGGCTCACTAGGCTAATCCTCCACCTTGTGGCGCCGGCACACCAGGTTCTAGTCCCGGTCGGGGCGCTGGATTCTGTCCCGGTTGCCCCTCTTCCAGGCCAGCTCTCTGCTGTGGCCAGGGAGTGCAGTGGAGGATGGCCCAAGTACTTGGGTCCTGCACCCGCATGGGAGACCAGGAGAAGTACCTGGCTCCTGCCAACAGATCAGCGCGGTGCGCTGGCCGCAGCACGCCAGCCGCAGCAGCCATTGGAGGGTGAACCAACAGCAAAAGGAAGACCTTTCTCTCTGTCTCTCTCACTGTCCACTCTGCCTGTCAAAAAAAAAAAAAAAAAAAAAAAGATTTTAAGTTTTTAGTTCAATCAAGGGCATAAAATCAGAAACTTTTCCTGAGTATCTCAAAAAATATATTACGTCTTGAAGCTTTGGAACTGTATGACTGAAAAATTAGATGAAGAGTACAGCCTTACAATGTAAGTTACTTTAATTAGTCTCCCCAATCTCTTATGTGAAATTTAGAGAACAGGTTGGCAAACCAGGGGATTGAGAACCTGCATGGGGATATTTTGGGAGATTTACATTCGTCTTAGCACTCAAAGCCCAAACTCCACTGAACGTTGCCTTGTCAAAAGAGGTGTTTCCCCTCCCCCTTCCTGGGAATGGAGGTAGGAAGTATTGCTACTGATAAAGACTTCCTGTTTTCAATGCAGTTGATGGTGGCCAAGGCTGAAGGGCAACTGTCAATCATCGGAGAGAAGGTGGGTAGAACAGTGACCATGGTAGATGAATGGTTAGGAGTGGTATCACAATAGTTTGATCTTCAGGGTGTGTTGGCAGCAGAGATTAGATAAATGGAATCTTCAAACTGAAATAAAAGAGTAACTGAATTTCTAAAGTACAGGAGGTGGGCAAACACAGCAGATCAACTGGCAGTGGAGAGGCATGGTTGCTCACTGAATTTCTAGAGGCCCATTGATGAAGACTGCTTTGAGAAAGAGTTCTGTGATAAGACCTCAGGTTTGCTTTGCGCATATTTATGATGCATTTTACGAAAGGGACCCATGGCCTTTTACTGAAGTCTCTCTGTAGCTAGACTTTCCAGGACTTTCCAGGCCTTTCTGGTTAACTATCACTCTGATCTACTGATTACAGTTGGGGCTTATGAAGCTCATTTGATAAATGGAGTTTTGGGTTGAGATTGTTTCATTGTGGACGCAGTGGCTCCATGAACATAGCCTTGTTACTTCCTCCACTTATGAATGCCGATTTTAAATAGGAATATCTGGCAGTAGACTGGATACATACATTGGCTCCCTAACTTGAAGAGTAAAGATGGTTTTGACAAAAGCATCAAAAGGTGGCAGCTGAAGTGCACTTCCATATCAAAAGTGTTAATGGAAAGCAATGTCACTTCTCAGTGGGAATTACAGACATTAATGTCACCCTCAAGCAATGAGAAACAGAAGTGGTATTTCCTATTATATTCCCTTTTAACTTGGTTTTTGGTCTTGGAGAGTAAAAAGGGATTTTTTTTCCCTGAAATTAATAAGGTGGTGAGTCAAATAATAATGGAGGTTCCAGATGTGCTAAATTTATAAGAGCAAATCAACACCACCCTAGCATATGGAATGCAGTCATTGATTTGGAAAATGCTTTCACTGAACCAGCTGGAAAGCCTTCTAAGGCTCAAGGCCAATCAAGGCTGGCAGCTTTATGGCTTATCTGGTAGAGCAAAACATCTGCATGCACACACACTTGCAAAAACACACGTATCAGAAATCCATGTTACTTTCAAACTCCAAATGCTATACAAACGTCCTTCAAGCCTATGCCCATTCTTACTGGCCATAGTGGAGAGTCATAACTTCTGTTTTATTTGGATGTCATATTTTGATGTGTTCCAGATTCCATAAAACATCGCTGAATTAGGAGGGCTCTACACTTTCCTAGGTTTATCTCTTCCTGGAATTAACTGTTTTACTAAAGTGTTTAGAATGCCTGCTACTTCCCGCTCATAATGGCTTATCATTGTAATATCAGCAATATAGTTGACCAGCAGGATATCCTATGAGGTTGGTGATTCCATTAGAGTGTAGCCACAATTCTAATGTAGAGGAATTTTTTATTTTTATGACTATCCCAAGGGTTTAGATGTTGCTAGAACATAATAGCACTCAATAAATATGTGTGGAAGGAAGGAGGAAAGAAGGGAGAGAGATAGAGAAGATAACACAGAAAGCTAAAGTGTCTATAAACTACATTATCATGAATATTCAGAGCGTAAACTTAGCCCTTTAGATAAGGCAGGGAAGGTGTATTATTATCTGTTTTGGGAAAGCAAAGTTCTTGTAGCAATTTCCATTCATCTTGAATGATTAAAGTACTTTCCGGATTAATACCCAGGAGTGGATTACAGTAGCATTACCTTGCACTGATGGTTGGCTCAAGAAGGATGGTGGACAGGAGGGATACCTACCCTGATGAAATAAAACAGGTGGGGTGTAATGCTATCCCCAAAGTTGCAAACATCACTTTAATTTTTTTTCTGTTTTTGAGAAGTGAATTATCACATCCAGTCCAAACTCAGAGGGAGTGAATTAAGCTCTATTTCTTAAGGGCAGTACTATCAAAATACCTGTGGGTGTATTTTAAAGCCAGCACAGACACCATTAAGAATATAAACATACAAGGGGCTGCCATTGTGGTATAGCAGATGAAGCTGCCACCTGTGATGCAGTTATCCTGCATGGGCTCCAGTTAGTGGCCAGGCTGCCCTACTTCCTATCCATATCCTTACTAACAGCCTGGGAAAAGCAATGGAAGATGATCCAGGGGTTTAGGCCTCTGCCACCCATGTGGGAGACGTGAATGAAGCCCCTGGCTCCTAGATTTTGGCCTGGCCTAGCCCTGGCCATTGTGGCCATCTGAGGAGTCAACTGCAAGGTGTCCGGTGCATAACGAATCTTCCCAGGCAGATGAATCAATTAATTCACAGGCTTTTATTGTGATTCCTCTCCCGGGCAAGATTCCCTGGTCCCAACAGAGCAACAGAGTAGGGGCCGGGGAAGTCGTGCATCAGAGATTGGGAGGGCTCCTTTTATAGATTCAGGGCGTGGGGGTTAAAGGTTGAGGCAGGTCTGATCCTCATTGGTTGACCTCTAGGCACCCATGGGGACCTTGACAAGGACTTTTCTTCCCTGGAAGTACAGGTAGGGATTCTCCATTCCCGGAAGTATAGGCCTTCCCTCCTCGCGGATCCCAAAGCTACCATCAACCAGTGGATGGGATCTCTCTCTTTCTCTGAAACTCTGCCATTAAATAAATAAATAAACAAATCTTTAAAAAATCATTTGAAAGGTAGAGAGACAGAGACAGAGAAAGTTCTCATCTACTGGTTCCTTCCCCAGATACCCTAGAGCAAGGAGCTCAATACAAGTCTCCCATGTGGGTGGCAGAGACCCAACCACTTGAGTGTACCTCCAAGGGAGCACATTAGCAGAAGGCTAGCATCAGAAGCAGAGTCAGTGTTAACTGCTGCACCAATTACCTGAACCCCAACCCTAATACCTTTCTTGATTCCCTCTCTGCTGCCTCTCTTTTCTCATTCTGTTGATGTGTTCTCTTACTGATATGAATTGTAAATTGAACCAATCAAGTTTGCTTACTTAGAAATCAATATTCCCTTCTGAGGCATCCTTTGCTGGTCTGTCCATCATAATTTCTCCTTTCTTCCAAGGAGCACCCCTGTCATGAAAAACTTGATACCAACCATTATATGTGAGTTCTCATCTTTCCTTTAAATGAATGCATTTCTAGCACTTTAACATGTTGTATGGCTTTCTCTTCATTTTCCCAATTTGCTAATGTATGTATCTTCTCTTCAATTAGTAACTGTCTTGGAGGTAGACTGCCTTTGCCTTTTACCTCACAGCAAATCTAATATACCTGGCAGATGATAGATATATAATCTATAGCCTATTTGAATAGAAATAAACCCTAACATTGAATGTGGTAACAAAGGGTGACATATCTGAAGGAGTGCCCAATTAGCTATATCTAATAGATGGCATCACAGGATATGGTATTCTTTATCTTTATAAATTTTGAAGAGTCCATTGGGAATGACTCATACCATACTGTAAGTTTGTATATATTGTATTATAGGTCGTTCTAACAGCAATGGGCCTGTATTTTTAAATTAATCAATTTATGTTTCAGATAATACATTACCTACCTTAGGAGGCAAAGTTTAGAAGGCTATTGCTTCATGAAAAGTTAGTTATGGCAGCGAACATATAAATAATAGGCAACCTTTGGCTCTGAAATTCTAAATGGACTTTAAAACTCTGAGCTAGGGCAGGCATTGAGGTATAGTGGGTTAAGTTACCACCTGGGACACTCACATCCCATATGGGAGTGCCAAGTGCCAATTCGAGTCCTAGTACTTCCAGTTCTGATCCAGCTTCATGCTAATGTATCCTGGTAGAAAGTGGATAGTGGTTCATGTGCTTGGAACCCTGCAACCCACATAGGAGACATGGATGAAGTTCATGGCTCCTCATTTTGGTTTGGTCCCTTGAAGGCACTGGGGGAGTAAGCCAGCCAACAACAGAAGATAACTCTCTGTTTCTCCTTCTCTGTCACTCTGCCTTCCAATATAAAATAAATCTTTAAAAAATAAAAAACTCTTAGATAACAGTTTGAAAGAAAATATTTTTAAGTGTGAAAAGCCTGGATTTTGAGTATAGATATTCCAAAGTTCATGTCATAAAGTATCTTTGAAAGACTTTATGATGATATGAGACAATTTATGACTAATAAGAAAACAAAAAATCCCTAATGCTGGGATGAGACAAAAATAGATGGGAAGTGAAGCAAGAGAGTTAGCCTTTGATGAATGTCTTGGCATGACCTACCCCATTCTGGGCTAAAATCTGAGGAGTTGAGGCAAAAAAAAATCATGAAAAGGTTGTTGTTCTATATGTACCCTGGGCTTGAAAAGCTGTCTGAGATTTTCTGTGCGTCAACACATAAGAATACAGTTGAATTGACCACACAGATCGAAGAGTGTGGACACCTCAAATAGACCCACATACCCATTCTATATGTGAGTTAGATAACTCAAGGATTACTATTGAGTAAGAGAGATGACATTGTCCAAGGGATGTTAAGTTCATTGTGGGGTACAAATGCTCCTCTCCAATGCCATGATAATCTGTAAGAATATCTGTGACTTACATGTTTTCCCAGGGAGAAAGAAGTGGCTCAGTTTAAATCTTCAATGACTGAGAACTGAAATTCCTTTATCATATGATCTGCATTGGGAGAACAGCAGGATGAAGTAGAAAAGTTGCAGAAAATCTTCTAAAATCAAACTTTTTGCACAACTGTATACATAAGACTAAGCTGTTACATAGGATAATATGCCATAGTTCAAACATTGCAAACCATTAGTGGGCCACTAATTCATTGTGTTGCATCCAATATTTTCAAAATAAATGCAGCATAATTTAAAATGAAATATTTATACATTATGCATAATAATGTTAAATATTATTTCATCGATGTTCTTTTCAGTTTGGTAAATATACATATACATACTGGGTTACAATAAAAACGTATTTTTTACTATGGCCAGAGTTTCAAAAATATGATAACTTTTATTTTGAAGAATAGACAATTGATTCCAAGTACAATTTTAATTGCTCCTTGTCATGAAACTGAAGGTAATTATTAATCAAAGAAGTAGTATGGAAGACTGTTGGTGTGTATTTCTTTCAGAGAATAAGTTCACTTTTTACCTTTTATTATAGAATGAACTGCTGAATCTGCTGATGTTAATGGCTGTCCAAAAGCATTTAAGATTCAGAAAAATATTACATCAGCTAACTGCAGTGCAGCTAATTACAAGAAGCAAAATGATTATTATTCACTATAAATGCTTGAAAAGTCATGAGATTGCATTACTGTTCTTGGCCATGAAGATAGGACCATATAAACCACTGGGTTTGTTTTAGAAAGACAAGTGGAATTTTCCTTAATTCTCATCAGTTTTCTACTTGACAAGTGATATTTATACAGGTGCAACAGAAAGTGTTAACCCTGACACATACTGCCCCTTGTCTAGATAAGACAAATCAAGGGCTATATGATTATCTATGATAATCCTTGATAAAATGTTTAAAATAGTTTGGAGGGAAGACCTCAAGAGCACTTGCAATGTTATTGGTAACTTATTCCTGAATTAGGCACAGATCTCACCTATGATTTTCTAATTATACATTGCGTCACTACACATGGAAGCAGTTGGATAATCTTTCATGAGTTTTTCCAAGTCTTTATTTTACACATTTTGGAGGTTTCTAGATATTCTTCTCTGAAAGCCAACTGTTATTATACTATATACAGAAGATGCTGCAACAATTAAATGTCTGGTGTCCACATAAGAAGTGGCATCTTGGTGGGACATAGATTATCATAATACAAATGAGTTGACTATTGGCCTCAGGTACTTGGCCACAGATTTCTTGAGTAGCATTAGTTACAGAATATCAGGCTGGATAATCTTAAAGGGAGAAAATAAAGTAACAGAATGACTTCTGTAGCTACAAAGAATAGACCCAATTTTCAACCCTTGCTGTGGCTTGAATGGGTCCCCTCACAGTTTCCATTGTTATCATTGTGGTAGTATTAAGAAGTGAGACTTATAGGAGATGATTAGGCCAAGAGAGCAGCTCACTTACTAAGTAAAATAAAGAGTGTGTGAGTGCTCTAAAATGTAAATCAGAGACAGTGTTTGTCCCTGTGTCCCTTTTTTTTTTTTGCTGTACCTGAGTCTACCCTGTATCCTAAATTGGAGTACCTGGGTTTGATGCCTGACTCTGGTTCCTGAATCCAGCTTCCTGCTAATGAAGAACCTGTGAGCTAGCAGATGATGTCTCAAGTAGGTGGGTCCCTGCCACCCACATGGGAGACCTGGATTGAGTTCCTGGTTCCTAGCATTGGCCTAGTGCAGCCCCAGCCATTGTGGTCATCTAGAGGAGTGAACCAGTAAGTGGGAGCTCTCTGGCTATCTGTCACTTGCTCTCTCTCTCTCAAAAAAAATGTAATCATCATTGTACAAGCATAATCAGATGTGGTGGCTGTGGGCTTTTGTAAGTTAAGAATAGTATCAAATCATTTTTTAAAGATTTATTTATTTATTTGAAAGCATAGTTGTGTGTGTGTGTGTGTGTGTGTGTGTGTGTAGGAGACAGCGAGAGAGAGAGAGAGAGAGAGAATCGATCTTCCATCTGCTGCTTTACTCCCCATATGGCTGGGGCTGCCAGGCCAAACCAGAAGCCAGGATTTTCATCAGGGTCTCCCACATGTGCGCCAGGGGCCCAAGCACTTGGGTCACCCTCTGCTAGTTTCCTAAGTGCATTAGAAGGGAGCTGGATCAGAAGCAGAGCATCTGGGACTTGAAGCTGGCATTGCGGTTGGCAGCATAACCCTTGGCACCACAATGCCAGCCCTACCAAATTATTTTTTATGATGATATAGGAAGTACTAAAGAATGCTATATGTAAATCTTTTCTGTTGTAATTTTGTAATTCTATGAAGTACTACCTGAATATAAAGTGTGCCTTTAGTTTTACATTATGAGCAAACTGGACTTTAAAACATCCAAGGTCACTTTTATTGTTTACAATTGGAAATATGAAAGAATCTTTGGGTGAAACTGACAGTCAAAATTTTTATCATTTAGGAAAGATATCTGATTTTTATTAGTGCTGAAAATGCATCTCATAAATTGTTCATAGTGTGCTAAAATTCTATTAACTTTAAGCTATCTTCCTGATTTAAATAATGTCAAATATACGAACTCTTGCTTTTTTGCTCTGCTATTTCATTTTCACCAAATATTATTTTCTGATGATCTCATCCAACTAAACAGTGCATGAAGTTACTACATTATAAATCATGGAGTTTTATTATTAGAAGGAACATTAGGGATTCTCCAACACAATCCTTCATTGTGCAGCTGAGGAAGTGAAACTCCTGAAAATCTAAATGACTTCTACTTATAGCTAGTGCAGTCAGCAGCAGGGCAGGGCCCACTGATTTTTGACCTCTCCCAGACTAGCGCTCATTCCAGTGTAGTCAGGCCTCTCAGCAGTTTATGATGCTTTGTAAGTTCCGGTGGGCTCTTCGTGTGCGTTCTGTGATGCAGGAGATGGAAACTTCATTTTTACATTGTTAGACAACATTGGTGTTATTTTTCAATAGAATAGTGAACATTTCTGTGGTTAAATATTTTCAAAGTTTGCCATGTAAAACTTGCCCTTTCCCATTATCTTGGTCCAAGTTCCATGAATTGACACCCCAGTGCTTCCCTTCTAACAATCAAGCTCTGGAATTCAAGAGCAGAGCAATAAAACATCACCCTCACCCTCTATTTCTCCATTTATGTTAGAGTTATATCTTCATTTAGAACAAAACAAGAGGATCTCTTTTGTGCTTGAACTCTTTACAGTAGCCTGTGCCTTGCAAGGATTCTGATTTGATCCATTATTATTTCCCATAAGCAGAAAGACACAGAAAGACAGAGTTCTCAACCACAGGTACACTTGCCAGATGCCTGCACTGACTAGAGCAGGGTTTAGGCTGAAGACAACCAGAAGTCAATCCAGGTCTCCCACATGTGTGGCAGGAACCCAACCACTTGAGCAATCACCCCTGTCCCCCAGGGTCTGCACTAGCAGGAAGCTGCAGTCAGGAACTGGAGCAGGAATCAAACCTGGATACTCCATGTGGGAAGTAGGTATCTTAACTGCAAGGCTGAATGACCACTCCTGATTCGCTGTACTTATTTGAAATCCCAAAAATCTTTCTCTTCAAGACGGAAAAACAAATCAAACAACAAAACCTTACATCTGCTCTCCTGCCTATTTACAGTGATGTAAATCCCTAGCCCTGGCCCCTCTCATGGTTCCCACCAATACTACTTGTAACTTAGAAGGCTCAAAGAGCCCTGTGTTGGCTTCAATCTATTCTTGTTCTACAAGGGAAGGCATTTGCGTTACTTCACATGGTAAAAAAAACCATCAGCTCGATCCTTTTTGGAGAGTCCACTTTGTTTTCTTTTATGTTGTTTTTGACTTATTCTTACTTTTTTTTTAAAAAAAAGATTTATTTATTTATTTGAAAGTCAGAGTTACACAAAGAGAGGGGAGTCAGAGACAGACAGGTCTTCCATCCGCTGGTTCACTCCCAGATGGCCACAACGGCCAGAGCTGCGTCGATCCAAAGCCAGAAGCCAGGAGCTTCTTCTGGGTCTCCCACATGAGTGCAGGGACCCAAAGACTTGGGCCATCTTCTACTGCTTTCCCAGGCCTTAGCAGAGAGCTGGATCAGAAGAGGAGCAGCCAGAACTAGAACTGGCGCACATATGGGATGCCGGCGCTTCAGGCCAGGGCGTTAACCCGCTGTGCCACAGCACCGGCCCCGTTATTCTTACTTTCAAGGATATAGGGATATATCTCCATCGGCTCTGGCTTTTATTAGTCCTCATTGCATTTAGTTCTGGCAGGAGGTGTTTCTAGTTCCATCCAGAGGCCTGTCAACAACAGATACTTCCTAAGTTTCACACAGTTGTTATTAATGATCACTGCTCCTCAGCACCTCCAGAAGCAAGTGTTGGTCAGGGCTTGTTTACCCAAAGAAAATGGGCTTTGATTAGATATGGATTGTGCTCAGTGCAGCTAGAAGGAGAATTGATTTATATGCCTATCTCTCATTTTTAAAGTTTTCAGTAAATATTATTCTAAAGTAAAGCTCCAAGTAAGAATTTTAATGATCAATATTACTGCAAGCTGGGAAAATGTAAGGGAGTAGAAATATTTACTCCTGATATCACTTAGGCAATTTAAATCTTAATCTTTATATTTGAATAGAATTTTGATAACTGAAAATACTTTTGGAAGGTAATTATGACCATCAGGTTAAAGTTTGCTGACTAACCTCTAAATTGTGTGAGTGAATGGGAGAGCCAGAGGAAATGTGCCAGAAAAAAACTTTTGAGTAGGAATCTAGGAATAGCCTGTGTACCTTGCCATGTGACCCTGAGCATCCTGATTCATCATTGTGAGCCTGCTTCTTTAACCTCAGAGTGAAGATATCAGAGAAAGCACTTCCAGTATTAATTATCTCCAATAGTCTGTATTTCTGTGGTTTTTTGACTGATGAGAAATTTGTAGATGTGGAGGGGTGAGAGAGTTTCCATTCTGTTTCTAAATTAATAGGTATGTTGTTCATTTCTCATCATTTGAGCCCATCTGTTTCATAACATTGCAGATTTACAACCCACATTTCAGGGCACCCACATTATCTATATTGCAAATGTGGAGGGTCACAGAATGTTTTTAATAAGTTAGGACTGAAACAGCAGGATCATTACATCAGATTCTCAGTACAGGCAGTGTTAAAGAAACTAATCACAGGAGCTTAAGTCATAACATTAAGCAGACCCAGAAGAGGGGCATTTACACCGTATTGCAAGCAGTCATTTTTAGTTGGCCCATGATAGAGTGAAATGCTTGGTTAAAAAATCTGAAAGGCAGGGCTTGCAAGCTCCTGGTGCAGTGGCTATTATTAACACACACTTTTTCTTCTTTTATCGAAGTGATAAAATGCTCCACAATTATTCTGTGATGTAGTCAAAGGGAAGTCATTGAATTTTTTAGCTTCAAAATGTATGTGCTTTCCAAGACCCTGTTACAGCAGTGTTTATCAGGGACACTGCTCTGGTTTATAAGTAGGCGAGGCACTGTTAAGAGGAAACTTGAGTAAAAACCAATGTCAACAAAAAGAAAAAACTTGAAGGATAAGGCTTTCTTTTATCTGAAATCAGGTTTAGTTTCAGTGCAATTTCCTCTTTTGATCCCACTGTCCGCAATGGTGTCAGCAACCTTGGGTTTATTTATGGCTCCTTGGTACAATCTAGTTGTGTGTAGAAGCCCGGTACCAGGCATTCCTAAATACCATGATGATAAAGGTCAGGCCAGATTAGAATTATGAGAGGAAACAGCTATCTTTACTCTCCTTGATATGACTTAGCAACAACACATGCAGCCAGAGTTAGAATTGGGCAGGTTTACAAGAGGAAAATTTAGAGGTGGGTATATGGTGGATGTATAGATTTGTGTGTTCCAGACATGCACATATGCATGTAAGTAAGTGTTCAAAATTTGGCCCCTTTGAGTTAAATTTGGGACAAGATGGCTGAGATTAAAATACTTAAAAATCAAAAGGATTTCAATTTTTTTCCAAATTGCAGTTTTCAGTTGTATCTTTTGATTTGAAATCAAGGCTAACAGTCATCACACCAAAAGAAAGTCACCAACACAGAGTGGATTTCCAAATTCTTGTGTTTCTGACACTTAGATTTGGCACCTAATAGAAAATACAACTGAGTCTCTTAAAATGTGGACTGAACATTTGTGAAAATTTCTTTAATGATAGAGTCATTACCTAAACTTGAAGATCAAATATTAATTATAGCTGAAATAACACCCTTAAAGACTGCTTTGTTTAGCAACATCTTTCTTTTATGCATGGAAAATAGTCAAGAGATGTTTGGGTTTCTAAATTCCATTTGCTCTGCTAAAACAACACTGCAGCCAAAAGGCTAATGGCAGTTTCCCTCTGACAAGCCTAAACAATGATCCAATAGAAATGAAAAACGAAGCTAATGAGAAAATGATGTAAAAGGCCAGCTTTCTGCTCTCCCCACAAGGATTTTAATTACAGAGAATTCAACAGCTATCCCGGGAGTAATACAGGAGGGCTGGCCATGCAAAATAACACCTTGGAGTGGAGTGAATTTGAAGTAAATGGGATGGAAATATTGGCTTTCCAAGCAATCAACAGCAATGCATGAGGGGAAAATGGAGCCTTTAATTTGGTGAAGTGTGCTGATCCCAAACTTCTCTCTGGTATCTGAATTTGCAGGAGTTTGCAGGTACTTGAGATCCCAGATGAAATGGAAAAACAATCCTTCTCTCAACTGCCAGTCATGAGATCTGAGAAAGCAAGAGTATGTCCAGCCCAGGACTTCTTAGGCCACATTTTGCTTTCCCTATTTAAAGAAAGTCAATATTCTCTTGGTACCATGACTCACTTTAGGAGTAAAATATTTTTACTTATTGTTTCCTTTTTATACAGCTCATCTGATACAGATTATATTGAATACAACTCTTTTTTGCTTTAGTAGGATTTATATCTTGTTCTCTTCTTGATCCTTTCTGTGTAAAGGTTAGAGGTGTATTTAAGTTACCTAAAGTAAGTTCTTATTAATCAGCTCATTGGTGAGGAGTTTAAATATACCCATGGATACCTGAGATGTTGTGTCAACTGATAAAAGTCAACCAAGAGCTAATCCCAAATGGGTTCAAAACAGTGAAATAATGTGACATCCACAGCAAAAGGAAGAAGTATTTTCAGCCTCTGTGACTAGACAGTAATCAAGAACTTTTACTAAATATTACTTTTACCTTAGTGTGCAAATACTGAGATACATTAGGCCCACAAGTTGAGCGTTCCATTACGCATTGCAAAAGGAAAGAGACCCTCTCCAGCTGAGGGAAGGAAATAATTTTATTTTACAACAAGGAGTGTGGCAAGATGTGGTGCTGGCTGGCGCTGCAGCTCACTAGGCTAATCCTCTGCCTAGCGGTGCCGGCACACCGGGTTCTAGTCCCGGTTGGGGTGCCGGATTCTGTCCCAGTTGCCCCTCTTCCAGGCCAGCTCTCTGCTGTGGCCAGGGAGTGCAGTGGAGGATGGCCCAAGTGCTTGGGCCCTGCACCCCATGGGAGACCAGGAGAAGCACCTGGCTCCTGCCTTCGGATCGGTGTGGTGCACCGGCCCTGGCGGCCATTGGAGGGTGAACCAATGGCAAAAGGAAGACCTTTCTCTCTGTCTCTCTCTCTCACTGTCCACTCTGCCTGTAAAAAAAAAAAAAAAAAAAAAAAAAAAAAAAAAAAAAAAAAAAGATGTGGTGCTGTTCATTTATGTTGGGCATTCTTTTCTTGGAGACAAGCAGGTGGATGAATGACCATGGAAGGTGACACAACTCAGTCCCTGGGGCTTTCTGCTGTGAAGTCAGCTTTAGGAAGTGAAAAGAGATTGACCATTGGAGTCCAACTTGACTTCAAAGTTTAGCTGAGCTGTATGATCCAGGAAGTTTGCTTAACCTTTCCGAGCCTTGGTTTGCTTAACCAAGCATCTTATCTAAGGTCTTGTTGATAGATCCAGGAGTTAGTGTTTAGGCTTAAAGGCTGTCTGGCTTTAAGCAAGTGCTATTGTAATTTTCTATTTTCTTGGTAAAGATGCATGTCCAACATAGACAGAATTAAACAGTCACAATTTCATTAGAAGGCTCTACCTTCTTCCCAATGGCTTTGCAAAATTCTGGCTGCTGCTTACTTCATAACAACATGGTTCTGGAATGCCCTGACTCTGGATGCCAACTGAGTGTCCCGGGACTGTGTCTTAGTGGCCAGCATCCAATTTGTTGCTATGACCCAGATGCTGCTGCTCTGTGAATGCTGGTGGGAAGCCTCTGAAGGAAACAAGTGCATTTTAACTTGTGTGCAAGCATCAGCACCAGTGGTCATGGTTTCCAGATCTGAGAAAAACAGGATTACATTCTAGCAATTCTTCTTATTCCCTTTCCTCATTTTGTGTTGAATTTATATCTCAATGATTGTTTCTAAACACTTGGATTTCTTCTTCTGCCTTCCCTTCCCATGCTAAACTCTCAGAAAATATCTGGGCTTCTCTCTTTGGGCTATACATTGCCACTGCTAGAAACAGGAGTCACCTCAGTAGGTCTTTGCCTCTGCTTAGTTGTCATATAGAATATTTTTTACCAGACTGGATTTCCTGGGAATTCTGTGACCCTATCTGATTTTTTGGTATTATGTAATCAATACTGAGCATGGTGCTTAGTTCATAGAGAGCATCCAGTAAATATTTGCTGAATGAATGAGTAAAGAAACTCTTCTAAAACTAAAGTCAAGGTTGATTGCACAAGTCTTTACTATCTGTTTCATATCCAGTAACCTCATACAATGGATACAATTGTCTGGATACTTAGGGTGTATTTATACCTACAACATTCTGGTGGACTCACTAACAAACTATGTTTTTTAACACTAAACATGTGCTTGCAGTGTTTCTCAGATTTTTGTAAGGTCATAAGGCAAACTGTAGTTTCTTTGAATAAATTTGATTTTTTTGGGACAGCTTTAGATTACAGAAAAATTATGACAGTACAGAGGGTTCCTGTATACCTCACAACTAGTTTCTCTTATTATGGGCACCATATATTAGTATGATACATTTGTTATAATTAATGAGCCAATACTGATACATTATTATTAACCATAGTCCTTATTTTACTGAGATTTCCTTAATTTTTATTTTATGTCCTTTCTCTTTTTAAAAAATTTTCTAATTTTTATTCATTTGAAAGGAAGAGAAAGAGAGTGAAGTGGAGAAAAAGGAAGACAGAAAGAGGAAGAGGGAGAGGGAGAGGGAGAGGGAGAGGGAGAGAGAGAGAGAATCCAGGTCTCCCATGTAAGTGGCAGGGACCCAAGTACTTGAGTGGACCTGCCTACAAGAGTGTGCATTAGCAGGAGACTGGAATCAGGAGGGAAACTGAGACTTCAACCTAGATACTCCAATATGGGATGTGGGCATCCTACACAGAATCTTAACTGCTAAGCCAAATGCCTAGTCCCTAATACCCTTTCTGTGTGGCAGGATTCCATCGGGGACACCTTGCTATCTTTGCTAGTCACATCTCTTGAACTCTTCTTGGTTGCGATGATGTCTCAGAATTTCTTGGTTTTTGATGTCTGATCATTTTTATCAGCAATTTTGTGTAGGTCCTCCTATCAAAAGTTATCATATTAATTTTCATGATTTTTGGAACCCAGAAAGTTAGCAGAAATAAAGTGCCATTTTCCATTACCTCCTGGGTCAGGGTCCCTGCCAGCAAGGTGACTCAGGGCTATTGATACTGACCTTCACCACCTGACTGAGGCAGGGTTTGTTAGGCTTCTTCACAGTAGAGCAAGCCTTACCTCCTCTTCTGTACTGTGCTCCATGGAAGGAAGTCAGCATGCACAATTCATTCTTTTGTAGTGAAGATTTGTAGGGTGTATCTACATGATTGAAATTTTTCCTGGAATGTTTGTCTCTTCTTCTCCACTTTTTAGTGTATATAACTATTCATATTAGTGTGGAAATATTAATATTTACAACTTGGATTATAATCCAATTTTGTTTTTTAAGTTGGTTCCTGTGTTCCTCTGGCATATTACTATCATTTTAGGGTTTAACAATGTTTTTAATTTTATTTTAGCACTTCCTTACTTTCTGCTAGTTCAAGATACTATCAGATAGGGGCCAGCACTGTGGCATAGCACTGTGGCATCCCACATGGGCACCGGTTTGAGACCCGGCTGCTCCATTTCTGATCCAGCTCTCTGCTATGGTCTGGGAAAGCAGTAGAAGATGGCCCAAATCCTTGAACCCCTGCACCCACATGAGAGAACTGGAAGAAGCTCCTGGTTCCTGGCTTTGGATCTGCACCGCTCCAGCCATTGTGGCAAACTGAGGAGTCAATCAGCAGATGGAAGACCTCTCTCTCTCTCTCTCTCTGCCTCTCCTTCTCTCTGTGTAACTCTTTCAAATAAATAAATAAATCTTTTACAGAAAGATATTATCAGATAATGCTGTGCATTTCCTATCCCTGTCATAGAATCAGCCATTTCTTTACAGAAGCCAGAATTCTTTTTGGAGTATGTTATTAAAAACTAAGACCTGGGTACTGGATATATTAATTGCTATTGTGGTGTTTCAAGGCCTTCTCAGAGGACAGACCATAGGACTGTATGTCTGGACCTGTTTATACACTATGCATTGACCTTTGTCTGTATCTCTACTGATAAACTTTTCTATATGTGACCACCTGGATATATATTAATCTAAACTTGAGTTCATACTGGCATCTCTGACTCCAATCCATTACCACATGGATCATTCTAATCTCCTCCCCTTGTTTATCTGTCAACTCCCACTTTAACAGTGAGAGACTTGTTTTCCACCACCTGAAACCTATTTACCTAATTGTGCACTTTTATTATACATACATAGAAGCCTTAGAATTGTTAACCCTTGCCCCATAGGAAACTATTTCATCAAGCAGACTATAGTGCTCATGTACCTTATAAGCATTCATGTCTTACAAGTATCGTTCATTTACAGAATTGTTTAGGTCAGCAACTTCAGTGAGGGTGCTTCATACATTTCCAATGTAGTTAGATTCTGTGGTCAAATCTGTATTCCATTCTGGGATCTCCTAATTTTTTTACAAATTGCACAATTAAGCTACACATATTTAGGGTTTTGTAAAGTTTAACGGTTTTTTAAAAATGAGGGCCAACTTCCATTTTGATTCTTGCCTTGTCTAAATAAGATCGGAGTTCGTGAACTCAAGAGGCTTCCATAACCTTGACAACTCATGACAAGAGCCTCGGGTGATTACTGACGTCATAAATAAGAGTGTCAATTGTTAAATCAACAACAGAGTCACTGTGCACTTACTCCCCATGTAGGATCTCTGTCCTTAATGTGTTGTACTATGAGAATTAACAGTAAAACTAGTCTTCAAACAGTACTTTATACTTTGTGTTTCTGTGTGGGTGCAAACTGTTGAAATCTTTAGTTAATATATATTAAGTTGATCTTCTGTATATAAAGATAATGAAAAAAGGAATCTTAATGCAGAATGGGATGGGAGGGGGAGTAGGAGATGGGATGGTTTGCTGGTGGGAGGGTGGTTATGGGGGGAAAAACTGCTATGATCCAAAAATTGTACTTTCAAAATTTATATTTAGTAAATAAGAGTTTTCTAAAAAAATTAAATAAAATAAAATAAAAATGAGGGCCAGCCTTTTGGCCTAGCAGTTAATGTGCCTGCATTCCTTTTTGGAGTACCAGGGTTTGATACTCAGCTTTGGCTTCTGACTCCAGCTTCCTGCTAGTGCAGATCCTGACAACCAGTGGTGATGCCCCGAGTGGTTGGGTCTTTTCCCCTCATGTGGGAAACCTGGATTCCCAGCTCCATGCTTCCATTGTGGACACCTGGAGAGTGAACTGGTTGACAGGAGCTCCCCGCTCCTGAATAAATAAGTAAGGCTAAAAAAATGCATGGTGCACACATTTTAGAGATATTTTTTCTGGGGCCGACATCATGGCTCACTTGGATAATCCTCCGCCTGTGGCGCCGGCATCCCATACGGGCGCTGGGTTCTTGTCCCGGTTGCTCCTCTTCCAGTCCAGCTCTCTTCTGTGGCCCGGGGAGGCAGTGGAGGATGGCCCGAGTGCTTGGGCCCTGCACCTGCATGGGAGACCAGGAGGAAACACCTGGCTCCTGGCTTCAGAATGGCATAGCTCTGGCCGTGGCAGCCATTTGGGGGGTGAACCAACGGAAGGAAGACCTGTCTCTCTGTTTCTTTCTCTCACTAACTCTGTCAAATAAAAAAAAAAAAAGAAATATTTCTTTCTAAGCAAACTTTTAATTTGTGTGCAATGGACAACCTCTTAAAATCATGCTTTTTATGGTTTACTGCTCTGTATACAGGTGAGATGATCCCCATCTTGTATGCATTCTTGCTTACATTCTTCAATGCCATGAAAAGATGGCATAACATGTTTCATATCTAGGTATATGCAGTCCATTTCCATCAAAACTCAAAACTGCTTTAAATCCTCACCTGAGATTTCAATCTCAAATGATTATGCTATACTACTTTCATCAGAAGCTCAGCTTAGGAAAATAACATTTCTGATCAGACAACATAAAGATTATTTTTAGTGGAATACTGACTCCTTTGGTGAAATATTCTAGAGTTCTGTTAGGCCAGACAATCAAGTACATGCAGGTGGCAGTTGTCTTAGTCCCTGACCAAGATTAGCATGTGAACCTTGTGTTTGGAGGTCAAGTCTCTGAGTTTTTATTAAGGGATTAGATGAAACAGCCATATTAAATCCCTCGCTGTGCTCACTACTGGAGGCTATTGAAGACATTTCCCATTATGTAACATCATCTCCACCTCTGAACCCTTCAATAAGAATTTCAAGGTGAAACTTCAGACTTTTTAGTTAAAAATTTATTTATTTACTTGAGGGGCAGAGATAAAGAAAGACAGTGAGAATGACAGAGAGTTCCTATCTCTGATTGACTCCCCAAATGCCCACCATGACTTAGGCTGGGCCAAGCTGAAACTAGGAGCCAAGAACTCAGCCCACGTTTCTCATGTGAGTGGTAGAGCTCAATCTACTTGAGCCTTCTGGGATGCATCTTAACAGGAATCTGGAGCTGTGAGTGGAACCCAGGCTTGAACTCAGGCACTTGATATGGGATGTGGACTTCCCAGCCAGTGTCTTAACCACTAGGCTAAATGCCTGCCCCAACAAATGATTTTTGAAAGAGAATTTTGGTGCTCACTGTGGCAGCACATGTATGAAAACTGGAATGGCACAGAGAAGATCAGCGTCATTGCTGCACAAGGGTGGCATGAAAATTCGTGAAGTGTTCCATATTTTTCTTTAAAAAAAGGAAAGGAAGGAAGGAAAAGAGAGAGGGGGAGGAAAGTTTTACTGTATTCTTGGAATTTTATCTATGGAATTTATGAAATCTGTACTCAATACATTATAATAAATAAAAATATAATAAAAATAACAAAGAAGACTGCATAGGTAGGTGAAATGGAACAATTAACAGAAAAAAGATAACTTAAAAAATCATCAAGGAAAGAACTATGAACAGAAAATGTGAATGATTTTATATGAGCATATTTTAAAAAGTGAGACTTTTAAAAATTATTTTATTTGAGATAGAGAGAAAGAGATTCCATCTGCTGGCTTACTCTCCAAATATACCCAACAGCAAGGGCTGGGCCAGGTTAAAGCTGGAACCCTGAAACTCAATCTGGGTGTCCTGTGTGGGTGCCAGGGATCCACATACTTAAGCTCTGACCTGCTGCCTCCCAGGGTGTGCACAGACAGCAAACTGGAATCAGAAGCAGAGCTGCAACTCGAATGCAATACTCTTGACATGGGATGTGGGCATGCCTGCTTGTGTCTTGCCTGCTGCAGCAAGAAAATTCATCTTTAATTTAAAGCCTCCCTGCAAAGAAAATCTTAGGCCTACATGGCTTCATATATGCAGATTTCCAAAATACAGAGGAAGAAAAAGAGCCACACATGCAAACTTTTTCAGCGAATAGGAATGGGAGTATCACTTCAATTATTTTTATGAAATCAGCATAACATTGGTAACAGCATTTAACAAAAGCTTTTAAAAAAGCCAACAATTTTCGTTCTTTCTTTCTTTCTTTCTTTCTTTATTTTTTTTTGACAGGCAGAGTGGACAGAGAGAAAGGTCTTCCTTTTTTCCGTTGGTTCACCCCACAATGGCCGCACGGCTGGCGCGCTGCGGCCGGCGCACCTCACTGATCCGAAGCCAGGAGCCAGGTGCTTCTCCTGGTCTCCCATGCAGGTGCAGGGCCCAAGCACTTGGGCCATCCTCCACTGCACTCCCGGGCCACAGAAGAGAGCTGGACTGAAAGAGGAGCAACTGGGACAGAATCCGGCGCCCCGACCGGGACTAGAACCCAGTGGGCCGGCGCCGCAAGGTGGAGGATTAGCCTATTGAGCCGTGGCACCGGCCCCAACAATTTTCTTATACTAATGCATTAGAGATCTATCTGGAGAAAACTTTTCATTGAAAGAACACCTATTATAACCAATGAGCTGTTGCTTTTCACAGCCCTAAATCCCATCTGTATCCCTCGGGAAATGGCATGTTTTAAAATGATGATATGACTATATAATATTTTAATAAACAAAATTTGCCAGTTCCAAAAAGAAAGAGCATTTTGGAGATTCAGTTGAAAGAATATAATAATTAGTCCTTTCAAAGAAAAATTTCCTTGCTTGGGAAAATTGCTAGACATAATATGATTGATTCTTGTACAAGTAGGGAAGGTATGAATAAATGAGATCTCAGTAACTGGCCATATCTCCCCTTTGAACTCTGGCCGTGGGAAAAAGTTCAGAATTTGAAATTCAACTTGGACCACTAATTAGCCTTTAAATCAGCTTATTACTAATGTTGCAGTCTCATTTATATGTCATCACTCATGTTATTGACAGCCATAAATGTTACGACATTTACCACTCAGATGGCTGAGATATTGAACTCGTGCCGCTACTCTTTCTGCCACATCATAAGTCCCCTGTCTAAAGATTCCAAAGAGCAGCAGGCACAGGAGAAGGATTCCAGGTGACTTTAAGATGTTTGTTGTTTTCACCTGTGACAGAATTGTCTGGCTGTAATGCACGAACATGTAAGTCTTTCCTTTCCCACTACACCCAATTGAAACAGAGAGCTATCAAACCCTCTGGATTTCTGACTGTGTTTCAAAGTTTATGTAAAAACTCAGTTTGAGGGGCCAGCACTGTGGCGCAGTGGGTTAACGCCCTGGCCTGAGGTGCCGGCATCCCATATGGACGCCGGTTCTAGTCCTGGTTGCTCCTCTTCTGATCCAGCTCTCTGCTATGGCCAGGAAAAGCAGTGGAGGATGGCCCAAGGCCTTGCGACCCTGCACCCACGTGGGAGACCCCGAGGAGGCTCCTGGATCCTGGCTTCAGATCGGCATAGCTCTGGCCATTGTGGCCAATTGGGGAGTGAACCATCGAATGGAAGACCTCTCTCTCTCTCTGCCTCTCCTCTCTCTGTGTAACTCTTTCAAATAAATAAATAAATAAATCTTTCAAAAAAGAAAAACTTACTTTGAAAGGCTATAGATATGACAGCAAAAGTACAGACAACAAAACCAAAAATCAAACAGTGGGATCACAATAAACTGAGAAGTTTCTGTTTAACAAAGGAATTAAGTAACAGAGTAAAAAGATAGCTTTTCACTCTGTTTTTACAAAATCTATGGGAGAGGGGCCGGTGCTCTCCTGTTGCACCAGCATCTCATATTGGCACCAGTTCATGTCCCAGCTGCTCCTATTCTGATCCAGCTCCCTGCTAATGACCTGGGAAAGCAGAAGATGGCCCAGATGGCCCCTGCACCTATGTGGGAGACCAGAAAGAAGCTTCTGGCTCCTGGCTTCAGATTGGCTCAGTTCCAACCATTGTGGCCATTTGGGGAGTGGACCAGTGGATGGAAGATCTCTCTCTGATTATCCTTTCTCTGTCTGTAACTCTGCCTCTCACATAAAGTCTTAAAAAATATGGGAAAAATATTTGCAAAATATACATCTGATAATGAATTAATTTCCAAAACACATAAGAAACTACTAAAACTCAATGGCAAAAACCACGTAGTTACCAAATTTAAAAGTGAGTTAAGGACTTGAACAGGCATTTCTCTCAAAGAAGACATAGTAAATGGCTAACGAGGATATCAAAAGATGATCAATATCATTAATTATCCAGGTAATACAAACTAAAACCACAATGATATATCATTGCCTCACATCAGTCAGGTTAGCTATTACAGAAGAAGAAAAAGAAGAAGAAGAAGAAGAAGGAGGAGGAGGAGGAGGAGGAGGAGGAGGAAGAGGAGGAGGAGGAGGAGGAGAGGAGGAAGAGGAGGAGGAGGAGGAAGGGGAAAGGGAAGGGGAAGGCGAAGAAAGGAAGGAAGAAGAAGAAAGAAGAAAGAAGAGGAAGAGGAGGAGAAACCCAAAAACAAATATTACTGAGGATATGGCAAAATTGGAACCCATACACACTGTTGGTAGGAGCATATAATGCTGAAGCCATTAAACAGTATGGGGGTTCCTCAAAAGAATTAAAAATGAAGCTAGGAAGAGAAAATGGTGGATGACAAGGATTCTCTACTCAAGCTAAAGGATGTGGCATTTCTCAAGAACCAGCTGGAAAACCTACAGTGATGCATGGAGATCAACAGTGGCATGAGCCAGGATGACTCACTCTTGTCTTCCCCATTCTGAAGGATTTCCTAAATGGCTAAGTGGTGGCCAAACTGAGGGCCTCAGAAGTATTGGGCTTTGTTGTGGGCACCTACACTGGCATCCACACAGTTCAGACATTGAGGGACTGTTTTTGGTCACTGTGCAAGTGGCTGGACTCTTTCCGGGTCCCAGGGGGAGGCTGGATGAACAGCTAGGGCCTGCAGGTGGAAACTTTTCAATCATAGACACTTTGTCTGGCTTCCCTGGAGGTCACCTTTTGCTTTTTCCAACTTCCTTACCACCTTCATCCTTACTTCTCTTCCAGCAGAGGGTTGGCAGTGGCTTGTCAGCCTGCGCCCTGCACTTCTTTTTCTTCCTTAACTCCATGTGACCGTCTCCAAGAATGTGGCTTCAAGGGCCGTCAGCCCCTCCCTGTCCCAGTCCTGAGTGTGAAGTCTGCAGCTGACTCTGATCCTCAGTATTCTCCCTGGCAATGTGCTTTGGCTCCTCCCTCCTGGGAGTTGGCTCTATAACTTGATTCATCTCAAACACATCACAACCCCTGCTGTGGCTTGCTTGCTACACAGGTCATTCAGGGTCTGGTGTGGTGATGAGTGTAGAGGACAGAGTATGCCAGGCCTGGGCTGTCATAGGCAGGCCCTCAGGACCCTGATGCTACTCCTGTCCACTGCCATGTATGGCACCCATGCCCCATTGCTGGTGTTGTGTGACATAGATAGCCAAGTGCCTTTCTGGTCCTCCTCAGCTATGCTGCTGACAGAATTGCCAAGTTGCTGTTGTATGCTTCTCCCTCCTGGTGTGTTGGCAAACATAGCCCCTAAGAGCTCCACTCTGGCACCAGGCTGCTTCCTTTGCCCTATCAGCTCTGCCGTATGGTGCTAACAACAACCTGGTGATATATCTTCAGTATTACATGGATCCCAGCAACTACCAAGTGTTGTGCAACCTCAAGATTGGAAGCACAGCCCTGTTCTACTGCCTGTGCCTCTGGCACCACCTCTCTGCACACCAAGGGTTAGCACTGCTGCTGCTGATGGCAGTGTGGGCCTGTTATGCAGCAGGTGGCCTTTGAGATCCTGGGAACAGTCTTCCCAAGCCTCCTCCAGCAGCTGCTGCCAGCCCCATACCCCTGCATATCATTCCACTGGGACTGCTGCCCCTCATCCTGTACTGCCTCTTCTCAGGCTTATGATCTGTGTATAAAGAGCTGCTCAAGAAGTGACAGTGGCTGCCCTCAGCACTTCAAAACATTTTTCCTGTGTATCTTCGGTGTGCTCCTGAACTTAGGGCTGCATGTAGGTGGTGGTCCCAGTCCAGGCTTCCTGGAGGGTTTCTCAGGATGGGCACTGCTCATGGTCCTGAAACCAGGGCTCAATGGACTGTCACATCAGCTGTCCTGAAGCATGGCAGCAGCAGTACATGCCTCTGCACTGTGTCCTGCTCGCTGGTGGTCAACACTGTGCTCTCAGCAACCCCCCTGGCTGCAGCTTGCAGCTGCCTTCTTCCTGGTCACACTGCTCAACAACCTGACTGTGTTCCTGTACTATGGCAGCCACTAGCCCCTGACCACCTCCACCCTGACCCTAGACACGATATAGATTGGGCACCACCTTCAGAGCCTCCAACCCCTTCACCTCAGCAGCCCTGTAACAAGTGACTTGTGAGAAAAGCTGTGGAAGTGAGAGCAGCCAGGTTGGTGTCTGGGAGATGGGTGGATAAAGGGATATCCCTGGAAGATGCAAACAGTGGGTTTGGTTAAAGGGATTCTTACCCCTCCCCTACAAATTCACAATATCCAGGTCTGAGAAATGACCCCGTTCCTGAGGAGGGCGGCACTCTGCCTCATCCTGGATGAACGCAGTTGCTCAGATAAGGGTGTGGGTGACAGGTGACTTTCCTTGACCCTTGACCCCTCTGCACTGCCATTCCCTACACCCAGCCTTTGTTCTGGAAACCCCAGAGAGGGCTGGGGCTTGACTCAACTCAGGGAATGTTTACCCTGGGCCCTGGGTTAAGCCCACACTCCTGACCTCTCCACTCACCTAAAGGGACCTCTTGAAGCCCATTGCCACCTCTGAATTTCCTGGGAGGGTCCATCCTTCCCACTCTGGGTCCTGCCCTAGCCTGGAAGTGTCTCAGCTTCCAACAACCTGGGAAAACTCTGCATAGTGACCTTGGACCAGGTACAGGAAACGCCTGTAACTCAAATCAAAGTTTCTTTATAACTAATAACATGATAATAAAACGTTCTAGGGTATGGGCACAATCAGCCAAAAAAAAAAAAAAAAAAAAAAAAACGAACTACTATATGATCCAGAAATCTCACTTTTGGGTATTTATCCAAAGAACTGAAATCAGGATGTTAAAGATATTAGCACACAAAAACTAAGATATGGAAAAAACTTAAATATCCATCAACATATGAATGGACCAATAAAATGTGGAATATAAGAGGGTACTTCAAAGAGTTCATGGAAGATCAGATAAAAGTATGAGTTCATCTTAGTGAAAGTTTGCTTCATAAATGTGAATTATGTAAAAATATGTGTATTACATAAAATGTTTATTACAAAGAAACTGTGCGTGGATTTGAAAACCATTTTTTGCTACTAAGCAAATTCATACTTTTAATTCCATTTTCCATGATATTTCTGAAGTGCTTTCAATGAAGTGCTTTCAATGAAGTGTTTTCAATGGAAGACTGTTCAACCTTAAAAAAGAAGCACATTTTGTAATATGCAACAAAATGGACAAGTCTGGAGGACATTACTCTAAGTGAAATAATTCAGTTTCAGAAAGACAAATACTGTAGGATTTTACTTACATGAGGTGTCTGAAATGGTCAGATTCACTGAATAATAGAGTAGAATGATGGTTGTTGGGGGTTGCAGGGGAGGAAGTGGAGGGTTGTTCAGCAATGAGTGTGAAGCTTGAATTAATAAGGCGTAAGTTCCAGAGACCTGCTGTACAACATTGTACCTATAGTTAACAGTAATATTAATGTATTGTGTGCAAAAGTTTAAACTTTTGCTAGGACCATAGATCTCATTTATATGTTTATCACTATATCATTATGATCTAAAATAGAAAACTCTTGGTTTCTTGCTCTTATTAGAGCAAGTGTTTGAGAAGTAGAGGTTTGTGAGAGGATTGCAAAAGAGAAGCCAGGGGGTTATCTGCTTTTTACCTGACCTCTATGTCTCAAATGCACTGAGCGGAGATTCCTACTTAAAATGTAAATTGTGTTTGCATAATGTCAACATGATTGGTGTGGACCAGAAGCACAAGATCACCTTTTGAAATGCTCAATATAAATGCCAATATAAAAACCACTTGGGCTGGGCTTTAGAAACATTTTCTTTGAACTTACATTTAAATATAGTTGTTTGATTCATAAAGTTATATATGCATTAACCCCTAAGCAACATTCTATATTGTCTGGGGAACACCCCCCCACACACACACACACAAGATTTGTAGGAGGCTAAAGATGAAGACAATTTCTACCCTTTCTACAAGTATGCTCCTTGTTGGCAGAGGAGGCTCATATGCAACAGTGAACATGGGAGAGGTAGGTGGTGGTTCAGCACTGAAATTCAACATGGTTCCTCATGTGACAGATATAGGCCCTTACTGTGTAATGATAGGCTACACACCTTCACAAATCCGGGGCGAATGTCTGGGAAGAATTATGTTTTGGGAAAAAATGAGATCAAGCTGGCATAGAATGTGGGCCAAAATACCAAGTTCAGGGAAAAAAGCCAGGTGCAATCTGTGTAATTCCATATTTGATAAAAATGAAATACATTTTATGTACAAGAAAGGTAAAAGTATTGGAAGGTAAGTGGTTTGGACTCTTCCTTGGATGTTTTCTCAGGCCTGGATGTATGGGCTGCTCCTTTTTTTTTTTTTTTTTTTTTTTTTTTTTGACAGGCAGAGTGGACAGTGAGAGAGAGAGACAGAGAGAAAGGTCTTCCTTTTGCCGTTGGTTCACCCTCCAATGGCCGCCGCTGCAGCCGGCGCACCGCGCTGATCCTGGCAGGAGCCAGGAGCCAGGTGCTTTTCCTGGTCTCCCATGGGGTGCAGGGCCCAAGCACCTGGGCCATCCTCCACTGCACTCCCTGGCCATAGCAGAGAGCTGGCCTGGAAGAGGGGCAACCGGGACAGAATCCGGCGCCCCAACCGGGACTAGAACCCGGTGTGCCGGCGCCGCAAGGTGGAGGATTAGCCTATTGAGCCACGGCGCCGGCTTGGGCTGCTCCTTAAATCTGCTAATCCTATATTCTTTTAGAGTTCTCTTTTACTTCATTTTACTTATTATTATTATTTTTTTTTTTTGACAGGCAGAGTGGACAGTGGGAGAGACAGAGAGAAAGGTCTTCCTTTTCGGTTGGTTCACCTCGCAATGGCCGCTGCGGCCGGCAAGCTGTGGCCGGCGCACCACACTGATCTGAAGCCGGGAGCCAGGTGATCATCCCTTATTACTCCAGCCCCCGTGAGAATTTATAACTCTTTAAATAAAAGTTTTCTTGTAAAAATAAATAATTTTCTTTGGAGAAAAGATTTTGGGTGAAGATTCCAGTTTCACAGTCCATGTTTCAGAAATGTAATTTACATATGAAGTGCTTTAAAAAGCTCACAGAAGGGTAGGTGTGTGGCACAGTGGTCAGGATGCTGCTTGGGGTAGCTGCATACCATGCTCAAGTACTCGGCTTCTGAGTCCAGGTTCCTGCTGCTGCACACCTTGGGAAATAGCAGGTGATGGCTCAAGCACTTGGGTTCCTGCCACCCGTGTAGGAGACCAGGATTGAGTTCTGGTCTCTGGGCTTCAGCTTGGCCCAATGCTAGCTGTGATGGACATTTGGGAAGTGAACCAGCAGTCAAAAAATCTCTTGCTGTCTATCTCTCTTTCTTTCAAATAGAAAATAAACAAAGTTTTAGAATTTCATGTAAATGGAATTAAAGATGACTTTACTTTGCTGCAAAAATCTTCAAATCCATGCATATAAAGAATGGAAAATAGACATTATGACAAATTGCATAGATTTCAAAAATTTTTTGCAACATATATTTACTTAACTCTATTTTCTAAACTTTCTGAAGCCCCTAACATAGATGTGTGTATAAATTCATCCATATATATATACATAAAACATATACAATTAGAAAATTAAAAAACATAGACAATTAGAGAAAAATTTAATTGGGGAGGGGCAAGACCCTCATCCTTTCTTAGCATTGCCTAGGAAAATTTAAGCAAAGAAGTTACATTGACTAATTCCTAGACTCCAATGACAGTACCAGAATCCTGTTACCAGCTCACTTCTTTCCTACGTGGGGCACAAAGATCACTAGCTTTCAGCCTGGAACTTCAGTAGTGACCGTGTGAGTTTCTTAAATGCCACTTGAAAGAACTTACAAGAGAATAAAAGTGTAATGGAGTGCATCATAGAATATCTGTAATACTTGTTGGGCCCTCAAAGCAAACCCTCTATTGAATGAGCAGAAATCTAACACACTCTAAAAGTAGATTTTTGACAGCAAATTCCATGGGAAGCAGTTAGAGTTTTCCCAAAAGCAGTGAATGAGAATCCTCTCTTCTAGCATTGGCTTTATCTATAACTTTGGATTTGACTCAGAGTTGCTTCCCTTATGACATGCAAGAAATTGGGAAAGTTACTTAACTCCTCTAACTCTTGGTTCTTAATTGGTAAATTGTGGCAAATACCAGTATCTGTCTCATAATATTGCCATGTACATAAAAGACTTAATGGCTCTCCTCAGAACATAAGTTCTAGCTCAGGGCTTGGCATACAATAAAGACTCAGTGAATATCTGCTATTAGAAAAACTGTTACAAATGAAACAAGTAAGTGCAGAGGAAAAACAGAAACAAAAACAAAAACAGACAACTCTTTATATGTTAAAACATAGAAAACGTTAAATGGAGATTTATTAACATCATGTTATAGACACATTATATCATATATAAGCATTACAGCTTAAATTCTGTATAATAAGATATCTAAGCAAACATCAAGCCAGTTGGTTGTGGTGGCATAAGTCACCATTAGATGAGAAAATTCTACACAGCAAGAGGAACTTAGCAAGAATTTGTCCATTACTTCTTTTATGTCTCTAGCTCTTCATATTTATCTATGTTAAAGATAATTTGCTTATAAATGTCCAGGCCAACCTTGACTATACTTCAACTTTCTCCCTTTTTATTTCAATCTACTCATATATTCTACCCTGGTGAAATATTGCTTCACTAAAAGCAGTAGAGCCCAGGCCCATACTGATGGATACAGAAAGGTGCATACATTTGTGGTCAAATATATCCACACTTAACTTCCAGCCTCACCTTGTATTAACTTTGAGTGCAGAATGTAATTTCATTGTTCTTTGCCTTCTTCTATTCAATGAGAATACAACAAAGTCTTCATTTCAGAGTTCAAAAGAGGATTAAATAACTTATTTCAAATATTTGGCATTCATGTGCTTAAATGTTGTTGGTTTCCCTACTTTCCCCAAAAGGAATCTTAGAGATTGCCACTCTTTTTGTTTCACAAACAAGAATGCTCAAATCCACAGAAGTTTTTAAAAAAAAAAAACCCTAAGTCCCACTTCTACATCATTTCTACTGCTATCCTTTCTCTCTCTCTCTCTCTCTCTCTCTCTCTCTCTCTTATTTATTTATTTGAGAGATAGAGCTACAGATAGTGAGAGGGAGAGACAGAGAGAGAGGTCTTCCATCTGCTGGTTCACTCCTCAAATGGCCACAACTGCCAGAGCTGGGCTGATTCGAAGCCAGGAGCCAGGAGCTTCCTATGGTGTCTCCTATGCAGGTGCAGGGGCCCAAGCACTTTTACCATCTTCCGCTGCTTTCCCAGGCCATAGCAGAGAGCTGGATCAGAAGCAGAGCAGCTGGGACTAGAACTGGCACCAGTATGGGATGCCCTGCTGCAGGCGGAGGATTAACTTACTGAGCCACAGCGCAGGCCCCTTTCCTTTCTCTTTTTAGCTTGATTAACTTCAACAGAGAAGAGAAAATTCACTGTAATGAAAAAGAATTCTTTTCCTCTTTTTAATATACGTAAGCCATCAAGAGGCTTTTAAAGTAGGAGTGAGCTTTACGAAAGGTAATAAGTAGTCTAAGAACTGTTTTAAATCCAGAGAGATATTAAAAACAGAAGTTCTGTTCTTCCAAGATTTCCGTAGCAGAACGTAAGTGCTCTGTATGCTTTGGCACCAGAAACTCCTGCACTGAGTATTCATCTGCAGGTTTCCACTCGGGCCTCCCAGAATGCTTGCCCATGGAATTGGCAAAGGACCTGGCACTGGGGTTTTAGAACAGTCAAGTTTGCTCAGCACACAGCTGGATCTGAAGCACAGCTCTCTGCTATTAGTCCTCACACAAAATGCAATTTACATGTAAATATTGTGATTCTTCCCCTGCTTTCATCTCTCTGTCATCTTCTTCCATACCTGCAGACCACCCAGGGATAGCCAAAGATAACCCGTGGTCATGAGCATGATTGAAGGAGGTAAAATTCAGCAGCCTGTAATTTACAGCTTGGCCTCTTTATCCGAGGAAGCTTGGTAAGTGGTATTCAGCAGGGAGGGCACACTCACATCTACCATTTAAAACAGCCAAGAGACTCTGTTATGACTTTAAAGTATGTTTTTAAAATGTCATTTGCCATAATTAAGCTGGTTGGATTTCATTTGGTTATTTAAAAAATTATATGAATGCTTGTTTATCTCTCTCAAAGTTCTTACTACATCCAGAAAAAGCAAGAAACCATAAATGTTGCTAAGGCTACTTGTAGCTACTGCAACACATGGAAACTCAGCTCCTGGAACCTGGCCATGTTTGTGACTGTATGAGTTGTTCTTATCAAGCCTCTCATATAGCAATCCATATCTATTGTTATAACTGTAAGGTGTTTAAATCACCATCTCATTATTTCAGCCACAAGGACCTGTAGAGGGGCAAAGAGAGGTACAGGCAAATGCAGAGGCCTGTGAGCTGTTCACAGGTGCTGCTTCTAAAAACTGTTTGCTGCTCAGGTACTGAAGAAAGTAGCTAATGTATTCCTCATTTTATAGTTCTGACTTCATTTTATGGAAAGGGATGGAACTGAACACACCCTGATGCCTGCTGTGTACTTATTAATGTTCTTGGTTGTGTTTATTGTAAATAATTTTTCTCAAAATCAAAATCCTGGCAGATTTATCATTAAATATGGACATTTTGGCTCTTCATATATAATAAGACAACTGTTTATGTTATTCTGTGCTATGCTATAAAGAGAACTTGACAAGACAATAATTGGGTATTTGCTTATTTCTATATCATGGCAATCTGATGGGACATTAATCTTGTCAGATATTTACAGGAAAAGAGAGAGACATGCCAACATTTTGCAATGATCATTTAAAAATGACCGTTTTTAGACAATAACACCAGATTCAAAACCTAAACAACTTGTTTATAACATTGCTTTGTTGCAAGAGGATTAATTTTTTTAGATCGTGCTGTCTGGATCTCATCATCCATAACCAGAGGTGATTTGTTCTGATCTCTCTGTTTTAGACGTTTGTTTTAATTTAAATATTTATTTCAAATTCGGAAGAGTCCCGGGGCAGAGTTATATTGTAAGAACTTGCTAGATATATCTCTAGCTGAAAGTCTGTAAATTATATTTCTAACAAGTTTCAAGAAAACCTTGCAGTTCCATGAAAGTTCCCTGTGGCACCAATGGATGGTGAGTTACATTCAGGTACTTCATTCTTATTTCTGGCTTTTAATGATCTTTAACCAGGACTCAAAGTCCCTTCCTCAGCATGGTGGGAAGGCTAATCCCACCCTGTCTCTATCAGGATCTAAATGGTGACAATATAACAATGGAACTATGCCAAAGACTGAACACTTCAACCAATTTCCTTTCTGTGACGGAAACCAACAGGTCTTATTTCTTTTACGCTTTGAAAGAAAATTTAAAAATACCTTTCCAAGAGGTGTAAGGGTGGGCCTGGAAAGCCATTCTAAGTGACTCCTTTGTTTCTCAAAGGTTGAGAAGGAAGAATGTAAAGAGAAGTGAAGGAAATCTTGCCCAGATCCATGCTCAACCACACCCAGCAAATGAAAACGTCTACCAAGGGGATATAGTTTTAATAGAGGGGATTGGGATCCAGGATAAATTTTCCAGTGCAAGGTTGCCTGTAGGTCAGAATGCACAACCTTAATGAAATCAGACTATATCAAAGCTCTTTGTCCTGGGGCTCTTGATCTCATAGGCCTGTGAGAGAAAGAACTTAAATAAAACTATACCCTGCACACTCCACTTCCTCTCTCTCACTTCCCACTTTCAAAACAACAACAAAGGCTCCAATTCCATGGTTTTCTGGCCAAAAATCTCTGCGGAAAACACAGTGATGAATGTGCCCTGATTTCTCCCAGGTCCTTCAGACAACTACAAAGGGAGGACAGCTGATGTCTGACAGCCGTCACTCTGCCTGGGCCTAGGAAGAGAACCAAACGGCAGATTCCCAGCTGATTTCGTCTCTGCCACACCATTTCACAGTGGGGCAGGAGGTGGCTGGAGGTGCTCCAAATGCCCTTGTTCTAAGTGTTTTTTGTTTTGCTTTGCTTTGTTTTGCTGTGAAGCTAGCCAGAGATAGAGACAGGGACTTATCTTCAGGGCCAGCTGCTGCATGCCTTCTAGAGCGATGCTTAAAGGGAAGTCTGAGTGAAACTTAGAATGGGAGAAGAGGAATCTGCATTCTGTTCTTATTTGAACCTCAATGTTCTTATCTGTAAAATGAGACAGTGGATCTAGATGATCTCTAAAAAGGGTTGGTCAAGTAGTGGAAGGGATTCTAGACTGGTTTCAGGTAGACCAAGTTCTTGAACTCCACACAAGTGTGTGTGTGTGTGTGTGTGTGTGTATTTCCTTGAAGAAGCCTGGGCCCCTTTGTCAAACTACTAAAAATCATTGAATGTTCAATGTCAAGCTCATTTATATGATTTCTTAGATTGAAGTCTGTTCACTTGACTCTTCAGGCCACCAAAATTTTAATTTTTTCAAATGTATGCTGAGTAACAAAAATAAGGAACACATAATGTCTTTTCGGCACTAATCTTTTAATCCATATTTTAAAAAAATCAATCCAGACATTGGTTATAATTCAATCAAGAAAATAATCTGATATGATTGTTTGTAGACTCAGAATAATTTTAACTTAAGAGAAGAGCTAATCATTAAAGACTAATGATATCCAAGATTTAAGCTTGTGTGTTGCAAACCTAGATGAGAAATATCTATTTCTCTAAAAATGACATGGTGACCTACGAACATTTTTCATACAAGTTTGAAGTGGTTAGTTACAGGTAGCACAAACATTCTTAAGGAAATCTAAAATGGCCTTGAAGAATAAGTCACTCAGAAATAATAAATAGCGGGCTGGCACTGTGGCACAGTAGGTTAATCCTCCACCTGCGGTGCTGGCATCCCTTATGGGGTTCTAGCCCCGACTGCTCCTCTTCCAATCCAGCTCTCTGCGGTGGCCTGGAAAAGCAGTGGAAGATGGCCCAAATGCTTGGGCCCCTGCACCCGCATGGGAGACCAAGAAGAAGCACCTGGCTCCTGGCTTCAGATTGGAGCAGCTCCGGCCGTTGCAGCCATTTGGAGAGTGAACCAACGGAAGGAAGACCTTTCTCTCTGTCTCTCCTTCTCACTGTCTGTAACTCTATCTCTCAAATAAATAAATAAAATCTAAAAAAAAAAAAAAGGAAAAAGAAATAATAAATAGCACCAAAATTTATTTCTGCTTAGAAAATGATCCACAAGTGATTTTTTTATACTTAGAATTGATTATTTGTAATCTGGTCAGGACTTCGGAGCCTAGGCAATGCCACTACTTAGCTGTTTCAACTATGAGAAAATTTTTATTGGTTCATTTTTTCTCTGGTCTTAAATGTTCTTTGTTGTCCTTTAAAATACAAAGATAGTGAAATAAATGTCTTCAAATAATCCTCCTTCCTCAATGATATATGACTATATTGGGATTCAAAATGCTCTGCTCTCAATATAGCGATCCTGGAGCTTAATGTAGTCAAGTTTGTGCTTCATATTAGCTACATTCTGTGTTTTTTTGTAAATTAAGAACACATTTTTCTTTATTGTTCCAAGTTTATCTGAATGCTCCAAAAATAAAAACATATCACTATGCATGAGAGCTTTATTTTTAAATGGTTTTCCCCTTCCTTTATGAGCAATAGAAGTTTCATGATGTGTGTTTCATTTTCCTATAACTTAAAAACAGGCAAATTTCACTGGGGCCACAAAAAATACTCAGATTTACCCAGATTATAGAGAAACCACCATCACAGCTGGCTGCAGAGTCAAAGCTTCATTAAATTGAATTGGCCTGATTCCCAGGGCTTTGCAAACATTAAGAGGTATCTGAGAGTTAAGTCTGTCCACTTTAGGAGCTGCAGTAACTCTTTGATTAAATCTAGTCCCATTTAACAATTGCTCAGTATAATACACTTGGATATATGTGAGTGACAGGAGAAAACTGGTTCAACTGATTCAAAGGCACAATTTTAGAATGTCTTCTTCTGAAGAGATTGGTTACATGACCACTGGGTACATGTTCTTTATCTTTAAAAAATTCTTTCAGACAAGGTGTGGTCCATTCTGTTTGTACAGATGTGTTCGATTTGTTTGGATTTCTTAGCACTAAGGAGTTGGATGATATGCTTGTAAGAGGGATGTCTTCTCCTAAGGTGAGAACAGCGCATTTCATAAGGGGCACAACTTCTGCTACCTTAACAATCGTGATTCTGCACTGTATAGGAATGCTACTTATGACCGCAGGCTGCAGGAAAGTGGTCAACATGCAGGGGACAAGGAAACAGTTAAGAAATTATATCTGTCTCCACTGTCATCAGGACACTTGATAGTTTAGAATCACTGACTTCTACAAAAGACAATCTCTGATGTTAGAAGGTATCTTATCCAAATCTATCACCACCTCAGTTTATAAATGGGAAAGGGAGCTGATGGGAGGTCACAGATTTTTCCTTTACCCTCTTTATTTTAGGTGATTGTAATTTCCAGACTTTTCTGAGTCCCGGTCCAGTGTTCTTGTGACTGATTATGATGAATGTATAAAACCTGTGGAGAATGAAACTATACTGTGTGGGCTCTAACAAATGGTTGATTGTTTTTTGCCTAAATTGATATCTACTCAAATTACTTTTGAGAAAGAATCATGAGAATTCAAAGTTAAAAGCAGCAGGTTGTTAATGTTATAAAACAGCAGCTCTTGTAGTTTTCTTGTTACCAACCGAAGTCCTCATGGATGTTTGTCAAATAGCTTCAAGGCAAGATTAAAATAATTATTTTGCTAATATTCAAACAGATGGAAAATACTCAGAAAACTCAATTTTGCACTTAAAATAAATACTTAAAGTATGACATATTTTAGACTGTTAAGGATGATTTCTTGACTACTTATTGCGTTAACAGTGTTTGGCTTGCCCTAGCCTTGCAGTCTCTCAATTCTCAGAACAGCCAGGTACTATTCAATGCCAAAATACAAGTTTTACTGTTTCTAATACTGTAGTAACTTTAGAGGGATGTATCATCTCCTTTGAACTATTAAAAAAGCATCAATTTTGGTGCCAAATTAAAGAAAGGCACCATTTGAGAGGGAGATTAGAAATGCAACACACCAAAGTAATTGCTTAGGAAAATGAACAGTATATAATCTAATATCTTTAATTTTATGTACATGAATATAATGTATGTCAACTTTGTACATGAGATACATACAGCATTTAAACATTTACTCAACAAATAAGAATTTACAATAGCAATATAACTGACTAGAGGGCTGTCCACTCAATAATACTTAGATTAGATCTGTACTTTAACAGGAAAAGAATTTAATAGTTTACAATCATAGAAACACTGACATTTAAAACAAGACTTTATAAAATAATTTATATATATATAATATATATCTCCTAGCATCTATAGAGAGGAATGATTTGCATTTGTGGATGTGTGCAATGTATGGCATCTTTTATATTTTCAGGTAATAAAATAATTTAGAAGCAGTTCATGCAGTGGTCAAAGCAAGGAATGTCAGGTCCTCCGAGATGTCCTCTGTCTTTGACATCAGCCAGCATCAGACACACACCAGGTGCCATGGAGGCACACCAGAGCAAGTCCCCTCCGACAGTAACTCTTAGAAACATCCATAAACACACACTGATAGCCTCCCTTCTGTGGCAAGGGCACCTCTTTTTCTCAGCTGTGGGAGTAGTCAGTTTATGCTTAAAGTGACGTCACGTCCCTCCTGGCATCCTACGTCCCACGCCTCCATGTGGGGTAACTAACAGAACTTCCTGGTCTTCACAACTTTGCTCTGGTACCTCACTGAGTGCCCCCCATGTCCTATGACATAAACATCCAGCAGGTAAGACTTGCCAGGCTGGAGCCCAGTGATTGTCTCTGTGGTCACCGCCTTCTTCAGGTTTTGACCCTGGAAATATTTACAGAGGACCTTTTCTGATTTCTTCCTTGTGTCTGGTCCTAGGCACTGGTTTTGCTCTCTTTTCTTCTGGTCATCATTGTAGTTATCATCCACCTCTTTTTTGTAGATGCAAAACTTGTTTCTTTCCTGGGTGCCTAGCCAAGCCACCGTGGCTGAGGAACAGGTGCGGAGCTTGTCAAAAGCTTTGATTCTTGTGTCTTCGGGGAGAGAGGGAAATGCGTGCTTGCTAGGCCTTGTGCTAGCTAGTATTTTCAACACAGATGCACCCTTCTTGTTTCCTTTCAGTCGAATGAGATATTTTGCTTTAGGTTTTCCTCTCAGCTGAAACTGCCGAATGCCTTCCACATTCTGAGACAGAAACAGCTTCCCGTCTCTTCTCACTTGGATTTGGATAGCGCCCAGACAGGAGTGAATGAAGAAGGTGACTTTTTGGTGAGAAGAGACTGGTGCAAACCTCAAAAACTTTGCTCCCTTCCTTTTAACAAACACATCTGTAACTTTCCCGTCTTTTAGCTCCACTGTCTTCTGTTTAGCTTCTTCTTTGGTCCTGGCAAAGGTACCTACGTAAGCTGTGCTGGTATTGCTATTGCTGTTGACCATAAAAACGTCAAAGTAGTACTGTGTGTTGGGTTTCAGATCAGACACGGTGAAGATGTTCTTATTGCCTATGCAGATTTTCTGAATGTCAGGCTTGGGCCTCGAGTAGACATGACGCCCCAGCTTGGGGGAGGCTTTGGTGAGGAAGCTGCGTTCTTTTACCAAATGATCTGAGTGAAATCCAAAGTGGGCAAAGTCAAAGGGGTTGAAGTCCAGACCAGGTTTCGGCGCCATCATGAAGGCGTCATCCTCGCTCAGCTTTTCCTCCACGGCACAGAGACTCTTGAAATTGTGCTCTTTGTTGATGACCACACAGTACTGGATGGGCTGTTTCAGCAAGGAAGCCGTGGGACTCGGCTTCCAGGCCAAAGTGATCGTGGTGCGTCCCAGGGAGGTCACGTCTACCCTGGGGTCGTAGGGCAGTTCTGGGTATGGCTGATCAGACTCTGGAGTTGTGGTAGCATAGACTTTGAAATGGGTGTCTTTCTCTGTTGAAAGGAGTTCCAGCTGATACAAACCGGCTGGAGAGCTGGAGGATATAAAATACTCAACGTCGTTGCCTTTGTAGGAAAACAGCTCGGTGCCTGGCTCATTCGTGGTCTGCTGCTTCTGCTGTTCCAGAGGTTCCGGGTCACCTAGAAGGCGGCAGAGCAGCACAGGGTCAATGCCAGGGTGCAGCCTAGCTTGCCAATCTTACCTTGTGTTTTGAAGTTCATCTTCTCTTTTTTCTCCATTACAAAAATAAGACATGGTCATTGGGCAGCAAAGAAAAATGACAAAATAAATAAAAATCATCTATTCATTATAATCTAGTAATTCCAGAAACTCTTCTTTATGAATTCTTTGGTTTCTTTCCATCCAGTCTTTTCCTGTACATAATTCAGGTGATTTTCTTTTTTTTTTCCCTGTAATTTAATAACACTTACTCTCATGCATATATGGACCTTGGTAAATTTTCACTTTTTGAATCTTGTTTTTCTCCCTTAATATTATAAAAATAATACTGCTGGCCAATTTGGGGTCTTTATAAATAATGCTCTTGTGTATGTGTGAGGCTTTTCTGATTTAAATATTTCTTCAAGACAAAATCCAATTAGCAAAATTTTCTGTCATTGACTATAAATTTTAGAGATTGCTAATCCTCACTGTCAATCTGCCTAGCAAAAGTGCTCTACCAGTCTTTATTTTGATGGCCAGATAACTCACTAATTAGTATATTGGACAGCATGATTCAAATAAAGAATAAAAGCACCAGTAAAAGTACCTAGCCTTCCAGCATCAAATATGTACATGCTCAGGAATAATAAAGGAGAAGTGCTGCATCCAAACTGATTATTCCTTTTTTTTTTAACTGTTGATATTAGATACCAGTGTATAGATGGATTTTCAGGAACTGATGGACTGGACAGGCAGAATAGGCACTTATCACTGCAGGTAGGAAGTGAGTGGTATTCAGTGTCGGATTCCCACATCATGGGAGTGAAGACAATCACGACTATATTAACGTCAGAATTCCCCTTCCTTAAGTCTCAAGTCTCATCACACCCCCGAGAGGCACTTCCAATACCCTCCTCACTGTAAGTGTGACAGCTTGTTAACATCATCTGCACAACTCCCGGCAGTCACAACTTCACCTTTAAGCTGTGATGCCCTTAAACAGGGGAACATCACTTCCACAACACCATACACATTCTCATTTCTCATGAATCTTGCTATTTGTGGTCTATAATCTGCATCTCTGTTTTTCTTTTCAAATTTATTTTATTAATTTGAAAGGCAGAGTGACACAAAGACAGGAAGATACACACAAACATGCTCACACACATACAGAGAGAGAGAGAGAGAGAGAGATTTTCTATCCACTGGTTCACTCCTCAAATGGCTGCAATAGCGAGGGCTTGGCCAGAATGAAGCCAGGAGCCTGGAACTCCATTCATGTCTCCTATGTGGGTGGCAGAGGCCCATCTTCTGCGCCTTCCCAAGTACCTTAGCACAGAGCTGGGTGGCAAGCAAAGCCACTGAGACTCGAACGGTGCTCAGATTAGGATGCCAGTGTCGCAGGTGATATCTTAGCTTGCTGTGCCACAATCCTAGCCTCCATCTGCATCTTCCTTAAGTGTCCATCTCACTCCTACTAACTTCCATCTTGGCCTTTAACTGCTGCTAATGGCCTCCTTGTGCTTTGAGTCATTCCTGCCTTTTATTCCCCTGAGATCCAGGGTTTTTGATCTTGGCTGCACGTCCCAGGAGAGCTGTGAAACATCATGATATCCAGACCACATCCAACAGCCACAAAAACAGAATGTCCAAAGGCAGAGTCCAGCCATCATGGTTTTTAAAGCTCCCCAAGGGATTAATGTCCAGGCATAACTGCCAACTAGGCCATAGAGGCCAGTCCAAACTTTTCTCCTTCAGTCCTCCCAACTGTGTCTCCTAACACTTTATCTCACCAAGATCAATGTCATCTGATGCCGTCTCCACTATTTCCCCCCTCTCCACCACTAAAGCTCCTGCTAACCCCCACGTCTATGCTGTTTTGCCTGCTAACTGAAGGTTGAATGTTTTACAACTATCCTTACAGAACTCAGGGCCAGATCTGCTTCGGCTTACCTGAGCTCTCCCCGCTGGCCTCCTCAGGCAGCTCCTGGAGTCTGAGCTTCCACTCCAAAGGGGCATCACAGGGAGTCACCGTAACTGATAACGGAGTGTTGTCTTCTTCAACCACAAAGAAATACCTGTGGGAAAGTAGATGAATTCATACCAAAACCATGCTTCTAACCCTGACAACCAAGACTTAGTATTCAGGTCACATAGTTTTCACTTTTATTCATTTAACAGAGACTACCACTGGCTATTAACCAAAATACAGCATTGACTATGGAAGATCAAAAGCCTTAACATTCTGCAAAAAGGTTTACCATCACTGAGCATGGTGTGACATAATAAAAATACATACAGTCACAATGATTCTGAGTTAAAAATCAACACTTGCCTGGCTGTCTGGGTAATATTTAACACAGGCCCTGCCATTGTAAGGTAAGTCACGACCAGGAAAAATGTCCCAACATGTTGCCCTACAGATGCTGGTTTTTTTTAAAATAAATTTGGTGATCCATTTGCACATTACCAGAGTCACCAACTATTTCAAAACATTTTCTCAGCAACCTCGTCTAAAATGTGTGTCGATCTCTGGTAAGTAAACAATCCATTCACATTTCTACACTAGGAACTTTTATTCTTGGCTTTACATGTCCGTATGTTTTTGTATGGAAGTATCAAGTTACCATCTGGGAGAGAATTCTAAAAAACAACGACCACTGTGTGTAAAGATAGACTTGTCTCTTACTTCTTTACGAGTTTCTGTTGGATTAAAAGTGAGTGATTTTAAAGCAAGATGAAAGAGTGAAAACATTCTGCTCTGTGCCTTTCCTCAGACATTTTGGTGATGCCTCCAAAAGATTCTATGAGGAAGAGGAAAATATTGCTTAACTCTAAAAATGCTATATATTCTTACTCCAAAAACATAAATGATTTCATTGAATTAGCACTCCAAGCCTTTAACCTACAAATGAGGAAGAACAGTAGTTTCTACTGTGGCCAGGCCAGAGTTGCTTACTGGTTCTATGGCAAAGAAAAGCAGGTTTTACCTCTTGTTCATTGCACCTGCTTGTCTCTTGCTCCCCATCCCCTCCATATCCACCTGCAACACAGTATCCAACCTGACCTGACCACCATAGCCTTCCACTTGTTGGCCTCATTGCTATTTCCTTTTCACGTCTGTAACCTCTAACCTCTTGAGTGAGCCATAGATCTCTGCTTGGACATCTCATTTAATTTTTTAAAAATAATTTTTGTTTATTTATTTGAAAGTCAGAGAGACAAAGAATCAGAAAGAGATAGAGCTCCTAACTGCTGATTCACTTCCCAAATGCCTACAACGGTTGGGGTTGGACAAAGTCAAAACCAGGAGCTGGAAACTCAATCCAGGTCTCCTATACTGATGGAGGAAGTCAATTTCCTGAGGCATCTCTGCTGCCTCCCATGGTGCACATTTTCAGGAAAGTGGAATACCAAGTGGAGCTGGAACTTGAACCTAGGCATTCCAATATGGGATGCAGGCATCTCATGTGGTACCTTAGCAGCTAGGCCGCACACCTACTCTCTTTGACATCTTTTTTCTAGCTGGGCCAACACCTTGTGTGACTTACCTATGCTCATGCCTTTACCTTTATGTATGTTAACGACTTCAAAATTTAAGTTATCAGCCTGACCTCTTGCCTTAATTGCAGATACACTGCCTTCTTGCCATATTCACAATGATATTAAGGGAATTTCATATTTGCATGATCTAATCCAAGCTTCTGATATTAAGGGAATTTCAGATTTCATTATCCAATCCAAGCTTCTGATTCTCTCCCCCAATCAACTTCTCCTGCAATGGATCCCTTCCTAGTAAGGTTGTTTCTCAGGACAGTTTAGAGTCATTCTTGACTTTCTTTCTCTCCCTCATTCAAGGATCAGCAGACACTTCCAGCTCTACTTTCAAAATAGATCCAGAATCTGCCACTTTGTCCCACTTTACCTGTTACCACTTGCTCCATGTCCCACGTCTCCCATACTTGAGCACTATGACAATCTCTTGTGTGGTCTCATTACTTCCACCTTTTACCCCCTCATCCAGGCAGGGTGATTCTTGGAAACCTAAGTCAAAACATGCCACACCCCACTGCTCAAAAACCCTCCAAGATATCCCTGTTCCTTCAGAGCAAGAACGACTAAATTTGCAGTGTCTTCTGAGTTCCTTCATATTCAGCCCCAAACAACTCTCAAAACATTTCTCGTCCTCTGGTCTCCCCTCCTTCATTCACATCCTTGCTGTCCCTGGGACGTGCATGGCACAATCCTGCCTCAGGGCAGCTGTCCTTGCTGTTCCTCCATCTGAGGTACTCTTCCTCCCAGCGTTGACGTTACTTGCTCAGTCTCTACTCGAGTACCACCTTTCTATAGACCTATTCTGACTCCAAATGTAAAATTTCACCTTTCTACCTGTGACGCTGTCTCTTACGAAGTAAAAGTATTTTGGTTTTTAAGGTACTTATTTCTACCAGACATCTTATATATTTATTGTTTCACATTTTTTTATTTTTCCATCTCCCCCCAACTAGTATGAAAGCTACAAGGAGTAGCGCATTTGGTTCACTGATGAGACTCAGAGATTAAAGCAGTTCTCCATAACGATGAACTAATGAATAAGTGTTGGCTCCACATCTACTTTTACCACTTTCAAGTCATCCTTTACACTGCATCAAGAGCAATCTCTAAAAAAGTAAATGTATTATGTGATTTCCAGCTTAGAGTGTCTTCTTTATAACTTTTCTTGTAGAAAAAGTCCTTAAACTGTTCATATAGTCCAAAGGTTGCACAGCAGTGGGGCCCCATCTACCTCATCAGTCTCTCCTCGGGTCTCTACCCTTTTAGGTTTCTGCACTCAAATTATATAGGACTTCCTTATCTTCCCATGCTTCGCTCATATTGGAATATTTGGGATGATTCTCTGGGTCTGAAATTCAACACTCTGCCCCTACTCATATTGAAATGTCACTTCTTCAGTAATGACTTTTCTGACTCTTTTTGGGTCAGGTTCTCTTAAAAACTCTGAGTGTCCTATATTTTTCATTTCACACACTTATCTGTAATGTGTGGTAATAGATTGGTGTTATTTGATCAATGTCATTTTCCGAAAAAGGGCCACTTGTTCATGTTCCAAGTCACTGTATGCTCAGGACATAACACAGATTTCTGCAGGTAACAGGTAGCACTCGGATAAACATTTGTGGGTGAATTAATTCTAAGTTAATCAATAGAACCCAAGAATGTTAATGCATATCTTACGCTAGCCTAAGAAGCAGTACACTTAGAATCTCTTTCCTTCTGCAGATACAGAATCTGAACGGAAATAATATAAGTACTTCTCTCCCCTTTCTATTCAAAGATAAATTTGGAGATGAAGGGTAGAGATAGGATAGTGGGAGGATCAATAGAGTCAAGATACTATAAAACCCAACACAGCTTGTTCATCAAAAAGTAAAGTAAAACATTCATCCAGAGAACATAACCAGATGATTAAATTGTTCACTGCATTTAAAGTTTTATGTATAATAGGCATTCCTAATCACAGATATCAGAAGGTTTATTTCTCAATTCAACCTATCCTTTTTATTTAAAAAAGATTTATTTATTTGAAAGGCAGAGAGACAGAGATACAGAGAGACAATCTACCATCAGTTGGTTCACTTCTCAAATGATCACACCAGCTAGGTCTGGGCTAGACCATCCTGGTCTTCCACATGGGTGGGAGAGCCCAAGCACCTGCTTTATCTCCCTTTGCCTTCCCAGGCACATTAGCATGGAGCTGATTGGAAGCAGAGCAGCCAGCACTCAGACTGGCATGCTGCTATGGGATGCTGGCATCACAAGCAATGACTTAACCCAGGCCCTTAGCCTACTTTCTGGATAGTAGAATTTTGTTCATTTGGACAGGTAAAGTGGGAGATATTAACCACATAAACACAATAGAAGCTTTCTATGCTACAAAGATATAGGTTCAACAAACTAATTTATTTGGCATCACTCATAACCTCTTTTTTATTTTTGAGTTTTATGTGGGTAGTATTACTAACCAATGTCAAAGCAAAAAACAACATGTAAGTTTTCCTATTTCCTTCTGTTCTCATTTCATATATGTAAGTAGTTTACTTCCCAAAGGAAGCAACTGTGTCTTGGTATCTTAAACACAGGCCATACTAATAGCAAATAAAGCAATGTTTGCAAGGCACAAGGTAATCACTGCACATATAAAGCAGCAGGGAGTCTTTCTAGGTCAACATTTTCATATGGAAGCACTTATGATTAAGGATAAACAATAATTTGAATAGATGTAACAGTTTAACAAACATTTATTGTCTACCATGCATAGGCATTTGAGAAGAGAATGGCCATCAAAAATAACAGGGCATGATCTATGTGTTCAGGGATTTACTGGCTGGTAAGGGAGACAGAGATGAAAGGAAAAACTAAGGAAACAAAGAGCCAAATGACAATGCCAAAGCTGAGGGGTAAATACACCACCAATCATGTAGGCTTTAGGATTTATGTATAAACATCAGAATAATGAATGACTGTGCTGTCTTTTTCTATTTACAACTGCTTGGGTCTATCTGGAGTTTCATCTTTAGCTGGAGCATCAACGATGGCCATGTGTGCTTACCACAGCATCTCACCCTCAGAAATGCTGTTCCTTCTTGTGCTGAGACTCTTTATTTAACTTGTGTGATAGCCAGTAGCTAGCATTTCATTCACAGGCCCTTGAAATTATTCGTAGAACAAAGAGAAAAATAAAGAGTGAACAAATGAAAGAAAGAAAAATGAAGAGAGGAAGGAGAAAACATGGCCTACTTTGTAACATTCCATAATAAAACATACTGTTTTAAAGGAAAAATTGTAAAAAATTGTAATTTTTAAGAGCATTCTTAGAGCCAAAACTTGCTTAATTTTGAAGAGACTGGAGGACCAAAGAGGATAAGCAATTTTTGGATTAAGTGATATGATTACACAATGTAGGATGTTGTATTTAACGAATACTGCAAGCAAAGCAATGCACAAATGCATTTAGGAAATGAAAGTATTCATAAAGAAAAGCTTTGATTTTATCTGACTCATTCAAAATTTTCAAGGGGCAAAATAATATGAAAAGCAAACAGTATGACACAAGAATTCAGGTAACATTTAAGATTGATTTGAAGTATTAAGACTGTTTTATGTGTCATTTCCTGTTTTCACAGACTGCATAAAAGTAAGGACTAGGACAGCAAGTTCCCTCAATGCAATCATCCTTGTTTTCACTCTCATGAATGTTGTTGAAAGATTCAGTTATCATATAAGTTAATGATCAGCCAGGTTCCAGTCTATTGCTTTCATTCAAACAAAAAAATTCACTCGGGAAGTGCTGAAATGACAGTGAGACAATAGTTCACTTCACAAAATAAGAAATCCGATCTCCAACCATCATTTAGACTGACCAGATGGTGGAATGGCTGGGCCACTCAATGGAAGAGGTTTAGAGCCCCACCTTCCATTATTGTCCACAAACAGGAAAGATAACCCAATGATCACTGATCAGACACACCTCAATCATTGGAAAATAGATTATTGATGATATGACAGAATAAAAATGTAAAAAAAATTATTTGAGAGGCAGACAGACAGCAAGTGAGAGAGATAGACAGAGATGGAAATAGAGACAGACTCAAAGACAGAGAGACAGAGAGCCCCCCTATTCACTGGCTTATATCCATAACACCCACAATAGATGGGGCTGAGCTGGGGTGGGGGCGAGGAGCCAGGAGCCATGAATTCAATCCAGGACTGTCACTTGGGTTTCAGGAACTCAATTACTTGAGCCATCTTCACTGTCCCCAGAATCTACATTGGCAGGAAGCTAGAGTTAGGGGATAGAGCTGGATATCAAACCTGGGTATGATGATATGGGAACCAGATTTACCATTTGTAATGCCAGCTTGCTTCAGGTTAAAAGGATAAATTGCCTTTGAAGTTTAATCATCCAAAAATTAGCCATGCACTCTGAATTTATAAAAGTAGAGAGGAGTCTGAGTATTGCAAAGTAAGTAACTTTAAATATAATTAGTTTAAAAATATGCATTATTTATAGGACACAAACCTTTTTAAAGATCAAGATATTTTGAAATATTCTGTGAGCCCAATTTTTTTGAAGTTGGAGTAAGGGAAATGAAAGATGTCAGTTTTATATTACTTTTGTTAATTCTCTCAAGATCTAATCATATTTGTTAAAGAAATGTTACCTTCTACAACTAAATGCAAAACCTTTAAAACTCATGTGTATTTAATTATTTTCATTTTGACCCTATTAAGTCCTTCTTAGAAATCTCCTTCTCTGCTGAAATTAAGAAAATAATCATTACAAAATGGAAACAATGAAAGAATTGCTTCCTCTATCTAAGATTACAATCAGCAAAAATTAGTTTGTATTTATGGGTTACAAGTTTCATTACCTATATTTTCTTACTTAGAGAAAATAGTTAATGCTATTCATAGGTTGATTTGCAAATATTCTAAACTAAGTCTAAAAAGTTATTTTCTTTTTTGATTTTTTTTTTTTTTTTTTTTTTTTTTTTTTTTGACAGGCAGAGTGGACAGTGAGAGAGAGACAGAGAGAGAAAGGTCTTCCTTTGCCGTTGGTTCACCCTCCAATGGCCGCCGCTGCAGCCGGCGCACCGCGCTGATCCTGGCGGGAGCCAGGAGCCAGGTGCTTTTCCTGGTCTCCCATGGGGTGCAGGGCCCAAGCACCTGGGCCATCCTCCACTGCACTCCCTGGCCATAGCAGAGAGCTGGCCTGGAAGAGGGGCAACCGGGACAGAATCCGGCGCCCCGACCGGGACTAGAACCCGGTGTGCCGGCGCCGCTAGGTGGAGGATTAGCCTATTGAGCCACGGCGCCGGCTCCCTTTTTTGATTTTTGACTTGATCAGCCCTCACCCTGACTGTTGATGAGCAACTTGATATGTTATCCCTCTTAGTATTTTTTTTGTTTGTTCTACTTAATACTTTTGGTTGAATACTGTAATCAATACACAATTCTTCTTAAGTGCTGAAACTTAACTGAAAAGTAATCACTGTTAAATATAAGAGTGGGAATAAGAGAGGGAAGAGATGTGCAATTTGGGACATGCTCAGGCTGACTTACCTCAAACGGCAGAGTTAGAAACATACCAGGGGATTCCAATTCAATCCCATCAAGGTGGCATGTACCAATGCCATCTCACTAGTCCCAGTGATCAATTCCTGTTCACAATTGATCATAATGACAGGACTAAGAACCAAAGGGATCACATAAACAAGAATAGTGTCTGCAAATACTAGCTGATAGAATAAACAAGGGAGAGAATGATCCAACATGGGAAGTGAGATACGCAGCAGACCCATAGAATGGCAGATGTCCTAAATAGCACTCTGGCCTCAGAATCAGCCCTTAAGGCATGCGGATCTGGCTGAAAAGCCCATGAGAGTATTTCAGGCATGGAAAGCCAAGACACTCTGGGGGGAAAAAAAAAAAACACCTAAATGAAAGATCCCCGAGAGTGAGATCCCAGTGGAAAGAATGGGTCATCTAAGAAGGAGGTACCTTTCTCTGAAGGGAGGAAAGAACTTCCACTTTGACCATGGCCTTGTCTAAATATGATCAGAGTCGGTGAACCCAGGGGGCTTCCATAGCCTTGGCAGCTCATGACAAGAGCCTAGGGTGATTACTGATGCCATAAACAAGAGTGTCAATTTGTTAAGTCAACAACAGGAGTCACTGTGCACTTACTCCTCATGTAGGATCTTTGTCCTTAGTGTGCTGTACATTGAGATTTAATGCTATAACTAGTACTCAAACAGTATTTTTCACTTTATGTTTCTGTGTGGGAGCAAACTGTTGAAATCTTTACTTAATGTATGCTAAACCGATCTTCTGTATATAAAGAGAATCGAAAATGAATCTTGATGTGAATGGAAGGGGAGAGGGAGTGGGAAAGGGGAGGGTTGCAGTTGGGAGGGACGTTATGAGGGGGAAGCCATTGTAATCCATAAGCTGTAGAAATTTATATTCATTAAATAAAAGTTAAAAAATAAAGAAATGTGAGAGGAAAGTTTGGGGCCACTTGTATTTTAGTTAGTTTCTAATTCTTATGAAATAAGATTCACATATTTATATTATGGCATAACAATATCATCTTCTATTGTTATATAATAAATTCAGTGTTTTAAAATAAATATTTTAAAGTCTTTTTGAAAAAAAATTTTAATGTTATTCTCATTTTTGAAAGAGAGAGAGAAGGAAAGGGAGAGGGAAAGGAGGGGAGAGGGAGGAGATGTTTTGAATCACTTCCCAAATGTAGGCAACAGCTGAGGCTGGGCCAGGCAGAAGCCCAGAATTCAATCTGCATCTCCAGTGTGAGTGACAGCTCCCAACTACTTGAACCATTACCTGCTGCCTCACAGGATGTGCATTGGCAGGAAACTGAAATCAGAAATGGAGCTGGGACCCAAACCCAGGGTGTCTGAAAAAAATGTGGTATCCAAAGGAGTGTCTTAACCACTTGTGCCAGACATCCACCTTCTATTTTCTTTGTTGGTGGCATCTTCTGTAAGCTTATTGATCCAGGAAAAAAAAAAAAAAAAAAAAAAAACTATGATGTGAATACCTTTTAGGTGTATCTCTAAAGAGATAACTGCTGATTTCAGCCCCATCTGGAATTACTGATGAATCATGAAAGAATGCCTTGTCCCGGATCTGCATCTGAAACAGCTCCTCATCTCGAGTGGGTAACTTCTGAGTCCTCGAGCTGAGCGGTAAGAGCAGCCACAACAGACAGCAGTGGAGCAGCACCATCCTGGGCCAACAAAAATGATTGCTCTTGTTAGTTCTGCAGGCAGACCTTGGGCAGGTTGCAAACTTCTGAAACATTAACACTGTAGTACTTTTAACACACAAGCTTAGACACGTGTCATGTTTTAAATGCAGGCACATGATCTTGATACAATTCTCCTTTGTTTTTATTCTTCAAACAATTTTATGAAGTTGAAAATGAATTCACTAAAATTTCAGATATCAAAATGATTTGGAAACAAAAGGACTCTTGAAACATCAACTTTCTTGGGTCTTAGGAAAGACTATCCTCATTTCGTTGTGGCAGAAGCCAATACAGTCATTACAGAGAATGTCACATCAGTGTCACAAAACTTGTACTGAAATGATCAGTTAAGGTCAGATCTTCCACCTGTTATAAAAGTTATGCCAGTGTTTGGTTGGAATTACTCATGCCGTCAAGTCTCTAATTGCTGATACAGTCAATTTATTGCATTCGACACAAATTGCAGGGGCCAACTGACAGCCCAGATGTTACCACTGTTCAATTAGTTTGCCTAAAATTTGATCAAGGATTGCATTATATAGTATTATGCTTAATCCAACGTCAAATTTTCCTAAACCAGAGATTGCTAGAGATTATAGAATTCATTTTCTCCTAGGTTAAACAAGTCACTCCAAATCACAAGTTGAGTTATTTGTTGGTCTATAATGATCATAGACTACCTGACTGTTTAATGTTACATTTACATTTAAACCTAAACTTCTCCATGTTAGAAAGTGGGCTTGGGTTTCCACTCTCATGTCAAGCCAGACCTCTGAAAAGTTATATGTTTAGAATGTTGGTCTCCACTCCAGCAGAGTATTTTCATGAGTTATGATTCAGCATTGATCACTGACTTACATCAAAGATCCTATAAGTAATTGTTAATCATTCTCTATTGCACATGACTGTAGGGATGGTGTGAAGAACCCCGTCTTACCTATGCCTCAGCTTCCCAGGAGGAAGTCCCAGGTAGACAAGTTCTTTATGTGGCAAGTGCTAGTGAAAGGCTTTGCTTCCTCTAATAATTTGGTACTTCTTTTTCTCACAGAAACAACTACAGTAAGGAATGATCTCTTTCACCTCTTGAACACCAAAGAATCCAAATTATAGAAATACCTGTACAATGTTCTGTTTTTAAATACTGTTAAAAAAGTCAAATACAAATAATTTGAGATGAGGTGAATACTTGTTTTATGTTTAAATAGTCATTATTATAGAATGAGTAATTAACCTCTACTTAAAACAACAGTTGTCTTTAATTCCATTTTTATCTGAAATGACATCAAAAGTGACTAAGATAACTAAAAATATCTTTTAAAAGGAACAAAATTTTAAGCTTTATTTTTATTTGTTTGACAGGTGGGGGTGGAGGAGAGAGAGAGAGAGAGAGAGAGAGAAACACCTCTTGTCTGCTCACTGGATGAGGAGCATGGAACTCAATATGGGTCTCCCACATGAGTGACAGGGACTCAATGACTTAAACCATCACCTACTGCTTCTCAGGGTACACATCAACAGAAAGTTGGAATCAGGGGTGGAGCTGGGACTCGAACCAACAATGTCCTAACCATATACCAAATGCCTGCCTGGATTTTTTTCTCAATTTTAATGAGGGTGTTAGAAATAGTTATTTTTTTCAGTGAGTTTGCTCAAAAAGTTCATTTAATTTCCTTTTTCCAAATATCTTTTCCCTGTGTTCTGCAGTTTTCCATACAAAGTGTCTGAAGTGTTGAGAGTTACAGTGCAAAGCTCTGCACTAAGTTCACGAACTGCATTGCCACATTTGTCCTCACAGTAATCCTGTAAAGTAGGCATTGCTTTTAGATGAAAACGAACTTCCATCATATACTTAGAGAAAGGACACAAATCCAGGTGGGACTCACTGCAGAGCCCAAGTGATATCTCTTAAGAAAGCCATAATAATTTCTTACAAGAGGCTCCTAGTCTCCATCTTTATGTCTTATTGTAATTGAACTTGACCCAGTACTCAGAAACTCGAGATTTAGTTTCAGCTTCTAACTAGAAGATCTTAGGCAATTCCCTTGATGTTTGTAGACCTTGGTTTCTGAAGGGTTTGGACAGATGGTCTCTATACTCTAAAAATGAGCAATGATTCTGCCACTGAATATTAACCTCCTCTTCTGAACAAGCTGGCCATTTAGGAATAAGACCAGGCCTCCTTTCGTTTCACAGAACAATCTCCTCCTCCAAAATGCAGAAAACTATCAAGGAGAAAGCCAAAGGGAGCTGGGGAGTTAAGTAGAAGCTCACATGAGTTTTACAAAGAGGAGACAAGGCTATGTCCACAAAATCAAAGCTCAATTATCCTAAACACACAGGGACGTGGGGGACTGAAGTAGATGAGGTCTCCACTCGCCATCCTCTTTCTTCCTCTTCTGCCTGATCAGAAATACTGCTATTACCCCACAAGAAAACATACTCCATTTACTTCCCTTGTAGTACCATTCCCTAAACTTGTCTCCTGAGAGCAAAAGAGGACACACAATAAAAAAAAAAAAAGTCCTTTCCATACCTAGTAGGAGCTTGGAGCAAACATGCTGTGGGAGCACCTGAGTGTGAGGGAGTCAGGCGTGTTTGCCCTGGTGTCAGTCAAGTGCAGCCTCCCCTTGTTAGGCTCCAAGTGTGCCCATACAGCTGTCAGCTTCACAGTGCCACTGCACAACTTCACAGGATGAGCTCCTGGCGCCCCAGGGTCCTTGGGATATTTAGGTCAGCCCCAGAGTCAGAGAAGCAGCTAGTCACGATTAGCAGGAATTTTCCCAGTGTCCTCAACTGCCCGTTGAAGAGCTCTCTCATTATGAAATCAGATAATTACCAGAGCTGAATTTTGAGAGAATGTCAATATTAATAAATATTTTGTAGACTTGCTGCATGCCAGGCCTTCTTCTGGGTGCTTTTTATATATTATCTCATCTAATGCTAGCAGCAACCTGTGAAATAGGCAATGTTTTCATGTATTTATTAGAAATGCACTGTGTGTGACAGAAAGAGTATGATAGAGACAGAGGGAGAGAGATGGGGGGAGGGGCGAGACAGAGAAAGAGAGAGAGAGAGAGAGAAACTTTTATCAGATGGTTCATTCCCTAAATGTTCACAACAGCAGAGGCCGAGCTAGTCTGAAGCTATGAGCCCGGAACTCCATCTGGGTCTCCCACTTGGGTAGCAGGAACCCAAGTACTTGAACCATCTGTTGTCTCCCAGGTGCAATAGTTGGATACTGTATCAGAAGCAGAAGTGGGACTTGATTCTAAGCACTCTGATATGGGTTGCAGGTATCCGAAACAGCAACATAACCTGCTGTGCCACAATGCCTGCTCCTATTTTTCTCATTTTAAAGATGAGTCAATAGGCTTAGACAGGTAAGTCACAAAATAAATACTATTGAGAAAAATATGAACTATTCATATGGGTGACTTAAAGCATGGCAAATGAGGGAGCAGGTGTTTAGCCTAAAGGTTAAGATGCCTGCATCCCACATTGAAATGTATGGGTCTATAACTACTTCCTGCTCCTGATACCATCTTCCAGCCAATGCTGATCCTTTGGGGGCAGTGGTGATGGCTCAAGTAATTAGATTCCTGTCCCCTACTGGGGAGACCTGGCTTGCATGCATTGCAGTTGGCTCTTGCCATGGCCCAGGCACATCCATGGTAAGCATTTAAACGTGGAGCAGCAGATGGAACTCTGGATTCTCTCTCTCTCTCTGCCTTTTAAATATTTAACAAATATAATTTAACAGTATATAAATATCATAAATCAGATTAATGTATATTTCCATATTAGCTTCTTAGCACTTTAACATCAGTAAACAATTTCGGATTTTAAGAGTTATGTAGAGTGGAGTGCTAGAAGGCAATTCTCCCTGGGTCTCTGTTTTTGTTTGTCTTGTGGGTAAAAGCACTGACTCGTCTGTTCTACATCATCTTTTCAAGGTTGTTTGTTCAGCAAATAGCCTTGGAAGATAAAGCCTCTGGATACAGCAAAGAGCAGTCCTGGTTCCTACCCAATAGAAAAGGTTTGGGTTCCCTACATTTGAGGCTCCTCTCCTATCATAGAACCTACTTCCACAGGCTGGCTTCATCTGGCCCTCTTTGCACCATCATTTAGTCAAGGAGCCAGTGGAAGAAAGCGCTGATTCTGTGCCCACCACTATTATTTTGAGTAATATAGGCCTTTGTCTCTGACCCAGGAGCCTTGTGCCTTGCTGTAGGCTTATTCACTCACTTGCAGGTAGGGGAAAATTTCAAAACCCCTACAGTTCTTGAAACTAAGCTTTACATATTATTTTACTTGTTTATCTCTTTTATTAGCTAAGGTAGACATCTTTATTTAAATTATTATTTTATATAGATTATCACCAAGAAGGAATAGACTCAACTTTATCTTTGTTCTTTCTTCTTTGAAAATACTTACTTCTCTCCAACTAAAAATCTACCAAGTTACACTTTTTGTTTCTGAAACAGTTTTAATCATCTTAACTGCCACATCAATTATAGGCAAAGCAGATATTTTTAATAAAAGTGTTTAAAATTAATATGACTCTAAATCCCAGAAATTTAAATTCTGTCAGGTTATGGTTTTCAAAACATTATCTAGGGGCCGGTGCTGTGGCGCAGCAGGTTAAAGCCCTTACCTGAAGTGCTGGCATCCCATATGGGCACTGGTTCAAGACCTGGCTGCTGCTCTTCCAATCCAGTTCTCTGTTTTGGCCTGGGAAAACAGTAGAAGATGGCCCACATCCTTGGGCCCCTGCACGCATATGGGAGATCCAGGAAAAAGTTCCTGGCTCCTGACTTCGGATTGGCTCAGTTCTGGCCATTACAGCCATCTAGAGAGTGTACCAGTGGATGGAAGACCTCTCTCTGTGTCTCCATCTCTCTCTGTAACTCTGTCTTTCAAATAAATAAAATAAATCTTTTAAAAAAAGTTATCTAATAACATTCAATTATTGTTGAGGAAAAGCTTAATCAGATATCACAGAATATTAGTCATTTGTTCAACTTGATCTGGTTGTAGAATGAATTTTTAGCAGAAAATATTTAACATTAATTTTATTTATTTTGAAAGTTGACGAGAGAGAGAGAGAGAGAGAGAGAGAGAGAGAGAAATATCCTGTTCTCTGTTTACTTCTCAATTGGACACAATAGCCAGGCATTTGAAGAATGTATTTAAAAGAAGCATTAAATGTAACTAATGAAAAAAACTACTTCACAGATACACTCTGCATATTTTTACAACTTACATTCATTCACTGATCAAAAACTTGAAGCTTCATTTAGATATTGCTTCAATGATGGTTTTAATATTTCCGATTTTCCCCTTATAAATAAAATATTTGCTCTTAGACAAACAATTTCAGAATTGTTCCCTCTAAATAAACAACTGGAAATTCCTTTTTAAGTCTTGGGTAACTCAGTCTCTAAGAACAGACTTCTATGATTACAAAAGTGCCCTCTAATGGCATAACTTCTCCTTTCATTTCTTCGTGTTACTTCTAAGTTTCGAGAGCTTCTCTAGATCTGAAGTTTAAATGAAATAGCATGCAGCCGAATTGTACTTTTAGCAGCTCCTTTTCTCCTGGCCATCTGGTGGATAATGTAGGAAATGTGTCTGTACAGCAAGAAGCCTTGCTGCTTTTCTCCAACCGAAGCTCTAGTTCAAACACAAGCAGAAAGCTGCTAGGATGATTCCAAATATTTTTATTTTGCTAGACAGGTCAGTCAACTTGGCTACACAATTAGTAATAACCCAGAAAAACTCAATGGTGTCATCCCGATTACTGAGAAGATTGACTGTTCCGATTGCAAGGTTCTAATGAAACCAAGCATATAGATGCTGATCTCAAATTCTGATATTATTCATGCTGTCAAAGGCTTTCTTCACATTCAGCACACACTTTCATATCCTGCCAAGACTGAAGTGAGAAAAAAGTGACCCAATGATTTCATATTCCCCAATCTTTGGAAAATACATTATTGGTGATGTGACCTAACTTTTTGCTGGAATACTGCTGTGTCCCAGGTTAAAAGGGAACCTATTCTTGAAATGTAATTGTCTAAAGATGAACCCTGTGTTCCATGCTTAACAAAGGTGGGGAAGGGCTTGGGTATGGGGAGGTGAATAACTTTAATGTAATTAGTTTGCATCATATGAATGTGTACACACACACACACACACACATTCTGTGTCAAACTACCTAGAAACACTACACTTCAATGAGTTGGTGTGGGAGTAAAGGTAAATGAGTAGAGGCCCTAAAGGAAGAATCTTTTAAATATTAGAGTGGAAGCTAAAAGGCCCATGAGAGTTTCGCAGGCATGGAAAGCCAAGACACTCTGGCAAAAAAAAAATGACCTAAATGAAACATCTCTGTGAGTGAGATCCTAGTGGAAAGAACAGGCCATCAAAGAAGTAGGTACCTTTCTCTGAAGGGAGGAGAGAACTTCCACTTTGAATATGGCCTTTTCTAATCAAGATCGGAGTTGACTAACTCAAGAGGCTTCCATAGCCTTGGCAGCTCATGATAAGAGCCTCGGGTGATTACTGACATCATAAATAAGAGTGTCAATTGTTAAATCAACAATGGGAGTCACTGTGTACCTGCTCCCCATGTAGGACCTCTGTCCTTAATGTGTTGTACTATGTGAATTAACGGTAAAACTACTACTCAAACAGTACTCTATACTTTGTGTGTCTGTGTGGGTGCAATTGTTGAAATCTTTACCTAGTATATACTAAGTTGATCTTCTGTGTATAAAGATAATTGAAAATGAATCTTGATGAAGAATGGGATGGGAGAAGGAGTGGGAGATGGGATGGTTTGCTGGTGGGAGGGAGGTTATGGGGGGAAAGCCTCTACAATTCAAAAAATTGTACTTTGGAAATTTATATTTATTAAATAAAAGTTGAAAAAATAAAAATAAAAAAGAATAAAAAAGCAAGATGTACAGTGGGAGAAGATATTTGACATATTTAAAGCCCACAAAGAACTCACATCTAGACTATATGTAATATCTCTTATAAATCAATAAAGAAATTTTTTCTAAAAAAAAATAGATTGGAACATTTGCTGCCCACTTTCTAGTAAGCAGGTAAACACAATAGCCCAAGAGATGTACACAAAGGATTTCTTTTTCTATTTTAGGACTTGATGGTGGAAGCTGCTTCTTCCACTGGTCTCCTTTGCTTTCTTTGCTGATTCTACCACTCCAGCCCTCAACCTCTCCAATCTAGTCTCCTAATGATCCAGAGAAAGTGGGAAGTATGGACTGCAGAGGCTGAATTGTAGACCAATCTCTAAATAATGCCAATGGATAGATATGAAGTATTTTTTATTGTTCCACATGGAATAGGGAGTACAGCAAATGAAAGGTAACTGGAAACATATAAGTAGTTCTAAGATATAATTTTCGGCATTAATTTGAACTCTTTTTTTATTCTGTGGAGGCTTCAATATAGTTACAATAAAGGGCCAAATGACCTGGGATATCCTTCTGGAAATACTTGTGATTGTAAAATGGTCAAGTCAAAAGCAAAGTAAAAAATGGAAGGAAGCTTGAATAATTTATCATTGTATCAAGGAGACATCTAGGCTGACCTCCAACACCACAAAAAGCACAGAATGCCTCAGAGCCAATGACACCTGCCCCAGGGGTCTGCAGCAGCTCCATGACTGTCATTTTGAAAAATTTATGAGCAATTACATAAGGCCAACTAGTCAATGCACCAGTCTTGGTTAAAGCATTGGTCAACCTGGTGAACATAAAAGTCTATTATTTGAAATTCCAGAAACATGAGTAATAAGTGAATAAATCTGGTTAATTTTTTACTACTTATAAGAAGTTTTTAAATGTATTCAACTACAAAGCCTAAATGAGAATCTTGCCTTAAGTGTATGGAAATATTTCAAACCACTAGAAAGTCTGCCTTTAATACAATTTACTTTTTAATTTGAAAGGCAGAGAAACTGAGAGAGGGAGCTCCCATTCACTGGTTGCTCCTCGAATGCCCAGAAGAGCTGGAGCTGCGCCAGGAGAAAGCCAGGAGTCTGGATTTCAATTTAGGTCTTGCACACGGCTGTCAGGGATTCAGCTACCAGGCCATCATAGCCTGCCACACAAGGTGTGCTGTAGCAGCAAGCTGAAGTGGGGAGACGAGACAGGAGTCAAACCCAGGTACTCTGATAAGGGATGAAGGCATCCCAAGTGGTGACTTAACTTTGGTCACCCACACCTTCAATACTTATAGACAGCTATTTCTTTATGGCATCTCACCAATGCAAAGAATTTTCTAATCTTGTAAATAAAAAGTTCTTTTGAGTTTTTATGTAACTGTCCAAGGCTCTCTGAAAGCAAAGCATGGCACTAATGAGGGCATTGTGACATTTCTCAGCACTGTAGATTCCTCAAAACAGCAGTCAGCCATTCTACCTACCTGTGGTAATATGCTCAATGCAAACTTCCCCACCTCTCTGTCACCAACAACCAAGGCCCTACAAATTCCTGCAGAAACATGGGAACATATTGGTAAAAAACATATTCAAGCTCTTATATACATTACATGTTATAAAATTTAAGATCACATTTATTCATGTAAATATGCCTTGGAAACTATACTATTAAAAATAGTATCATTAAGAGTCACTTAAAAACCTGTAAATATGTCCAATCATGTGTAAGCCACAAACTTGAAATAAATTTATAATGACCAAAAATAAGGATGGACATTCAGACTAACTTAAAACAAATGCATCTGGAACAGATGAAACCTAATGTTTAATTATAGAGAGTGGAAAGTGTATGATTACAATTTAGTGAGGATAATTTCAAGGAATGGTCTGCTGCAGAGATTTCTGTTATTTTCTTTTCCTTTTCAAGTGCAAATATTTAGTCTTTTTTAACTTCTATTTTTAAACTCAAGGGCATTTGTTTTCATTTGGATCATCCATGCCACATCTGATAATAAATCTGAAACTTTTGATCTAACTGGAAAGAAAGGTAGCCTTGGTCGGGACAGGCCCTCTGTGTCTGCTCTGCTGCTACCCAGCCAGCACAGAAGCCTCTGTGCATTTCAGCACTAACATAGAGGGCAGGGGCTAGTGCTGTGGCCCAGAGGGTTAGCACCCTGGCCTGAAGCGCCAGCATCCCATATGGATGCCGGTTCGAGACCCAGCTGCTCCACTTCCTATCCAGCTCTCTGCTGTGTCCTGGGAAAGCAGTGGAGGATGGCCTAAGTCCTTGGGCCCCTGCACCCGCGTGGAAGACCAGGAGGGGGCTCCTGACTCCTGGCTTCGGAATGGCACAGCTCTGGCAGTTGTGGCCATTTGGGGAGTGAACCAGCAGACAGGGGACCTCTCTGTCTCTCTCTCTCTGCCTTTCCTCTCTGTGTAACTCTGACTTTCAAATAAATAAATAAATCTTTAAAAAAAATAAAAGATTAACCAAATTAATGATTAACCAAATTAATGACATCATCATCATCTTCAAAGTAATATTCCAGAATACTAGAATGAGAATTAAAAAAAAAAAATTGCATCTTTAAAAAAAATAGAGGGCAGACGTTGTGGTACACAGGGTTAAACCACCACTTGGAACATCTATATCCCATATTGGAGTGTTGGATTGAATCCTGGCTTCACTTCTTCCAATCCAGTCTCTTGCTAATGCATCCTAGGAGGCAGTGGATGAAGGCTCACAGGATCAGGCTCCTGCCACCTACACAGGAGACCTGGTTGGAGTTCCTGGCTTCTGGCAAGGGCTCCTGGCTTTGACCTGGCCAAACCCTGGTGATTACAGTCAGCTGGGGAGTGAACTAGCAGATGGAGGTTCTCTCTCTGCTCTTGCTCTTGCCTTCCTTTCAAGTGGATGAAAATAAAATAAAAATAAATGTTAAAAAATAAAATCTTAAGAGAAAGGTGTTAGAATGCCCCCACTTGCCAGCGGGGATATTCAATTTCCCTGAGGGCAGAAATGCAGCAACAAAAATTCGCAGCAACAATTTTATTTTGTTGTCATTTGTGAACAATGAAATGTTGACTCAAGTTACTTTATTGTTCTTAGAAATTATACAATATCTTCTACCATGGTGGAAAGTTGGAGGAAAATGCAGCATATTGTGGTTTGGTAGATCCTATTTGTAAAGGGAGAAATAAAGCATGTAGAAATAAAGGGTTCGTTTTCTGCTATAATGAGTGGTCGCTGGCATGTGCCAGGTGAACACTCATTCTGCAGTAACGGTGCAGTGCAGCTGAAACATGCGAACTCCTACCTACAATAAAGTGGAGCTGATATTACATACAGGACCTGTGTGCTAAAGCTCTCTAAATGCAGGCTGTCATTACATAGTGGCCGGATTATGAAAGGTTTTAGAGTTCATTTTGTCAATAATCTATGGATTAGGGACCTTCATATACATTTCAACTGCACTGATTCCAACCTCCACTAACACTTCCCTCGATGACTGCCAACTTTCATTCTAGAAGGAAATTAAATTAATATAGAAAAGCAATGTAGAATTGCAATATGCCAAGAATTCAAGTAAAGTTTCCATTCTGTCACCCGCCCTCTCTGATCCTCATGGTGCATAGTTCCTGCAGGGTCAAAGTCGGGGTATTCTAATTTTGTAAGTGGCCAAGTCTACAGAGTAAGAATTATTTAAGAAAAGATTGGATTCTAAAGTAAATAATCCTGTATTTCTACCATCATTAATTCCAATGAAAAGAAAAAGGGACAAGAGAAATGGCCACAGATAAGAACAGTTTTTGACCCAGGGAGTCAGATGCATTCTACTAAAGAAAGAGTAGATTCTCGATGCATCTGAATGGTGATTAGCAGATATGATCAATTTCAAAAGCAATGTATAAAATATTGTCAAGTAAAACTGAGACAAAATATGGAATATCATCTTCTTATCACAATGTCTTACTTGGGTATATCTCTGATAGCAAAGATTACTCCCTTATCATGGGAGATGCTAATACTTCCTGGAATAATGATAGCTCCTAAAGGAGGAATATTATGCTTAGTTGCTTTTCTTACTTTTGTAAGACTAAGCCTTGTTTCCTGTTGTTCTGCTCAAAAAATGAAAATCATTTCCTGTGCAATGTCTCCCAAAGCAGTTTGCAAACTGTACACCTCATTCTTCACTGAAATTTAGCACTTGGGGCCCTGCCACCCACATGAGAGACCTGGATTGCACTCCTGGCTCCTGGCTTTATCCTGGCCCAGATTCAGGTTGTTGTGGGCATTTTGGGTGTGAACCAGTGGATTGGACCACTTTGACTCTATCTTTCTCTGTGCCTCTGGCTTTCAAATAAAACAAACGAACAAATAAAATAACACTTCAGGAGGAAAATGTCTTAGAAATTCCCATCCTATTCAGTCCTCATAAGCAACAACCCTGAATTGTTTTTATTGCTTACTTATTTTTTAAACATGTATTTAGTTATTTATTTTATTTGAAAGGCAGAACAATGGAGGGAGGGAGAGACTGAGAGAAAGATCTTCCATCGATTGACTCACTCGCCAGTTGCCTGCAACAGCCAGGTCTGGCTAGGCTGAAGCCAGGAGCCAGGAACTCCATTGGGTCTCCCTTACGGGTATCAGGAACCTAAGTATTTGGGTCATCTTCTGCTGCTTTCCTGGGTGCATTAACCAGAAGCTGGATAGGAAGTTGAGCATCTGGGACTTTAACCTGCACTCCAAAATAGGATGCTGGCATCGTAGGTGGTGGCTTAACCTACTGTGCCACCGTGCCAGTCCTTGAACATATATATATTTCATCTATTTCATGTAGCACGTTTTACCCCAACAAGGATTTTTAAAAATTCAAAAGACCTTTCTAGTTCTACATCACATTAACAAAATAAAGTACCTAAATTACTCAGGATCAAAGATCCTCCTGTTCTTCCACTAAACTTAGTCTGAAAACCTGCACTGGTGACTCCTCCAGTGACATATGCCAGGCACAGGGCCTGATCTTCCATAAACTTGGGATCAAAGACTTGTTTATGACCCAGCTGCTGGTGATACAATAAAAAGCGAGATCCAACAAGGCAGTGACAAACAGAACTCTCATAAAGAGCAAGCATGGGCGATGTCTAGATGTGGCGACTATGGCGAGGTAAGGCGTCTGCTCTGTGGTGGGCACTGCCTGTGCTCCTGAGAATGCAGCAGTGCCCAAGACGTGTGACACTCTTGTGCTTGTGGGGCATCCCCTAGGTGGGTTAGAGAGACAGTGATGAAGTAAGCAACTCAGTATAACCAATGACTCCAGAAAGCCAGGTGTACCATGAAGAAAATGTAACGGGCTATGGATCAAGAGGGAAACCATGGTGAAGGGAAGGCTGACAGAAAGATCTATCCAGGTGCAGTGGTCAAAGATAGCCTCTGTGAGGAACTAACATTTCAGCAGGATCTTCAATGAAGAGTTAGCCTTCCAGTTGCAACTAGAAGGGAATTGTGACACACAGGAACACTGGCCAGACAATGGTCTCCCAAGCTTCACGCCTGGCAACCTGCCTCACCTGTGAGTGATACAACATCAGCCACTGAGCAGATACCCGGCACCCATGGGGCCAGCAGGAGGGTGCTGGCTCACCCAGGCCACAGCAGCCCTGCAGGGTGAGGAAGGACCGGCCACTGTTAAACACAGGGGGCCAGCAGCTGCCAGCAGGCCCTTGAACAGATGAAAGCTGGATTAGAGGCACTCTAGCTGGACCAGAAGGGCATTACAGAGGAGACAGCAGCTCAGAAACATAAAGAGTTTATCTGCTAAAGTGCTCGCATGGAACAGAGGAGTTTTAAAAGGAAAAGGGCCCCCAAAAGAGGAAGGATGCTTCCTGACTTTCCAGAAGGAGTTACCAACACATAGTGTGCTATGAGAACCCCGGGGAGACTCCTCATAGGATTGCTGTGGTACAGAGTTTACTTAGATGCTTTGTTATCTGAGCTCTCTCTTTACAATGTCAATAAGTCAACTAGTGTTTAGTAAGTGCCCATTGCAAGTCTCCTAGGGACCCCAAATGCCGATAAGGCAGGATAATAGCCCTTCAGCCAAACCGGAGACATTGTTTCTTGCAGTTCTTTCTTATCTCACTCTGATTATTATTTTTAGATCTTTTTTCTCCTCCCTGTGGAACAGCTCTTCATGAGGCTAAATGACATAAGTTGAGAAACAGAAATTACTTTTTACCCAGTTTGTATGCCCCATGTAGCTGTTTCTAGTTTTCTTGCACAAAGTTGGCACTAAATATATGTTTACTGAGTTAGACTGCTTTAAAAGGGCTAACCAGCAGAAAGCCAGGCAATCTGAAATCCCTTCCATCAGAAAAATCCTGAAAACTCCTGAATTGTGCAAGGAAATTGGAGCAGGTTTTTTGCCAAACCCTCAAGGCTCAGTCTTCATTCTATATCCATTTACCTTCTTGGTTTTATTTTTTGGAGATTTATTTATTTGAGAGACAGAGTTATAGAACAGAGAGAAGGAGAGAGAGAGAGAGAGAGAGAGAGAGAGAGAAGAGAGATCCTTCACCCACTGATTCACTTCCTTAATGGCTGCAACAGCCATGGCTGTGTAGGCCAAAACCAGGAGCCAGGAACTTCTTCCGGGTCTTGCACACCGGTGCAGGGGCCCAAGCACTTGGGTCATCTTCCACTGCTTTCCCAGGTGCATTAGCATGGAGCTGGATTGGAAGTAGAGCAGCTTGGACTGGAACCAGTGCCCATATGGGATGCCGGTACTGCGGGCAGAGGTTTGACCCATTACTCCATAGCACTGGCCCCCTATTTCCTTTCTGATGCTCCAGCACCAAGCCCTCCATGGTGTAAAAACGGCCCTCTGATGGCTCCTGCAGAATCCACTTAGGAGAAAGGCTTGATTTGGGTGGAACCTGGGCCCTAGTCCTTCCTCTGCCAGGAATACCTCTGTACCACTGTGACTGAGAGCAGCTTAGGGAACTCCCACCCAGAGCCTTGGTTTCCTTGTCATTGGCTGAAATGTAGCCATAGTTCCTGACAATGCTGCTGCAGGATTGAGTGGTGGATGAGAATAAGGTTGTGCTATGATTTACCACAGCCACACACAGTCTCCCTGGTTACTAACCCAGGGACTGTGGTGCGATCTCCATTGTCCTTTTAGCTGTCAACCCCAGCCAATCCCTCGGCTACACCTTTTTTCTGATTTGGTCTCCCTTCTATATCCGAGCTGCCATTGCCTCCAACTTACGTGTTGCATCTCACCTTCCTGCTCTCACACCTGTTTCTAACTTCTCTCCTCATCTGTTTTCTGTGGTGCTAGCATTGCCACTTTTCTCAACAAAAATCTATTTTACTGTTTTGTTAAAAAAAAAAAACCCACAAACATAAAAACTGCAGGTGACTTCCCATGGATCAGAGCATGAAGTCCCTGGCATCCCAGATCCCTTATCCTCCACAGCCTCTCACTCCATCAAACTCATCTGCTACATCCTGCCCACACTCTGCTTCTCTAGACCTCAGCACAAGCCACTCTCTCTGCTCCGATGTCTTTGTCACTTCTATTCATTCTTTAAGACCCAAGAAACTATGACAACAGAAAAATTAAGCTGTGCACTCTTCCACCCTAATACTTCTATTGCAGAACACCTTAAATTTTCTTTGTACAGATTCCTGAGATCCCCACGGATAGAAGGAGAATTTAATTTATGTTCCCAACAGTTAGAATGCTGAGCACAGAATGCAACCTCAAGTTGATGCTCATGACATTTTGTGAATGCATAATGAATAAATTAAAATTAAAATAATATTAAAGGTGAATTTTTTGCTGATGTATGGAATTTCTTTCACCAAGAGATATGATAAATAGGAAACAAGGTGTAGTAACTTTTGACAATCTTCTGGGCACTCACAATAGATTACCATATGAAACTTCAACCATTTGGAAGAATATTTTTACTCTTTGGAGGTGGTCATCATGGACACCCATGGCATGGCCACATGGATAAATGATGTATGGTGGGTGGTCTGGGGATGAGGATGCTTCTTCTCTGCTCTCAAGCATACAAAAATATCCTAGTAAGAAGCATGGCCTTACTCAAGATGTTCTTTTTCCTCTAAAAATAACACTCCATTTTTTCAGTTGGGAAAATTCTGATCTTAAAACAGGAATGTTTTATAAATCAGTGCGTCTCAAATCTTTATTGTACAGAGTATCCAATTTCCCCATTAAGATACAGATTCTGGTTCGCTAGGTATGGGCTAGGTCCTTCTAACAAGTTCCTAGGAGATGCAGACCATGGACTACACTTTTATTAGCCAAGTTATAGGTGGCTGTGTCCCTTCCAATCCTGTGGTCCTCATATACATTTATGTGGAAACTTCTCAAATAGTGAGACCCATCATCTGGAAACAGCAGCATCAGGATTTTAATCTTAAGGATTTTGATTTTTTTCTGGCTTTTTAATCTGTGATTTTCATTCATTAATAATGTTTCATATTTTAAAGATCTGTCCAGGGAGAAGCATGGATTAAATAGATATTCTACATACCCTCCTACCCTTTTTTTTTTAATAACTATAACCATGTGAATCCACAACATTCTCTTTTTTCTGTCTCCTTTACATAAAGAAAAAGTCTATTCCCTTTGAATAAATTATTTTCAAGCACAATATAGATTAGTGGGCCATATGTGAGATTGTAGCAAGATTTGGGGTTACAGCAATGTTTTTAGCTTGTTCATATACTTTATAGCATTTGCAAATACACTACTAAGAAAGAAAACGCTATCAAGAAGAAACCAATTTTTTTTCTGCCATACAATAATAAGTACCATGTAATAAAAAGTAACCCTTTATTTCATGGGCCTAATCCTGCATATGATGGCACTTCAAAAACCTTGTGGAAAATCCACACTCTAGGTTTTTTTTATTTTCAGATTTATTTTTATTTATTTGGGAAGCAGAGAAAGAGAGAGAGATAGAGTTAGAGTTCGAGAGAGAGAGAGAGAGAGATCTTGCATCTGCTGCTTCCCTCCCCAGATGGCCATGGTGGTCAAGGGTGGGCCATGCTGAAGCCAGGAACTCCATCCTCATCTGTCATAAGAGTGGCAGTGGCCAAGCATGTGGGCCATCTTCTGCTGCCTTCCCAGGCATATTAGTAGGAAGCTGGATTAGAAGTGGAACAGCTGAGACTCCAACTGGCACTCAAGATAGTGGATGGCGGCATTGCAAATGGTGGCTTAAAACCTGCTACACCACAATGCCAGCCCCCATATTTTCTTTTAATTCTATTTTTTCCATGGACTTTAAAAAATTCTCATCTACTTATTTAATTTATTTTAAAGGTGCTGGGACAAACAGAGAGAGAGATGAACAGATAGACAAGCCCAGCTCTCCCATCCTCAGGCTCACTCCCCAAATGCCTGAAACAGATAGTGCTTTATCAGGCTGAAACCAGGAGCTAATAACTCCATGTGGGTCTCCATGGGTGGCAGGAACTCAACTTCTTGAACAATCACTTGCTGCCTCCCAAGAGGCCTGTTAGCAGGAAGTTGGAATCAGAACAGAGCTGGGACTCAAACTCAGGTACTATGATATGGAATGTGGGTGTCACAAATAGCATCTTAACCACTACAATAAACAGCTTTCCCTTCCATGGACTTTCTGAAGCTCATGCCCAAATAGCTTACGGTGTGAACCTTCCCTGCCCTTTGGTCCCAGCAGTTTGTCTGACCTGTCAGAACTATGGCCTAATATCAGAGGATTTGTGGGTGCCTTCATTATCAAAGCACACGACATAACCAAAGAGTAAATAAGTAAAGATAATATGAGGCCAGCACCGCGGCTCACTAGGCTAATCCTCCGCCTGCGGCACCCTGGGTTCTAATCCCGGTTGGGGCGCCGGATTGTCCCGGTTGCTCCTCTTCCAGTCCAGCTCTCTGCTGTGGCCCTGGAGTGCAGTGGAGAATGGTCCTTGGGTCCTGCACCCGCATGGGAAACCAGGAGGAAGCACCTGGATCCTGGCTTCGGATTGGCACAGCCCGCTGGCTGAAATGCACCGGCCATACCGGCCACTTGTGAGGGTGAACCAACAGAAAGGAAGAAAGACCTTTCTCTCTGTCTCTCTCTCTCTCGCTAACTCTGCCTGTCAAAAAAAAAAAAAAAAAAAAAAAAAAAAAGATAATATGACCCATAAATAGATAGATAAGTAAGTACATGTACCAGGGACCTAACATAGTTCAAATGGTTAAATCCTAAATTATTTTTACTTACAGAGAAAAGAAGAAAGGGGGAGGCACACAAATATATAACTGCCTTGGTTTCATTTAAAAAAAGCCTTTAAATATATAGGCCTTTTATAAATTCAAGCTTCCCCCCAACCCCACCCCACCCCACCCCCCACCAAAAGCAAACACAGACACATCTTTGGAAAGACCAGATAATATTTTCCAAGGACACCGGTTCCTGACAATCTGTAGAACCCAGCAGAAAAGTAGAGTTCCCAAGTCACTTCCCTCTTCTCTCACTCTCCCTTCTAGCTCCTGTCTCATGTCACAGGTGAGCTCTTCTTACATCTTGGTTTCCTATTACTACAGGATCAAATCTTCTTACAAACTCATGTACTTAAATTTTGAGTCTCTTTACCGTTTTCTCCCACTATCTTGTAACTTTAAATTTATTTCTATTTCTGTTTTTATACTCATTCATTCCTGTTTTGGGATAGTTACAAGGCTGTCAGGAGCAGGTGGTTAAGATGCAGAGTGAGATGCCTCCATCCCATATCCGAGTGCCTGAGTTTGAGTTCCAACTCAGCTCCCAATTCCAGCTTCCTATTTATGTGCACCCAGACAGGCAGAAGATGATGAATCCCTGCCACCCACATGGGAGACTCAGATAGAATGCCCAGCTCCCAGTTTAGGTCTTACCCAGCGTTGGCCATTGCAGATATTTGGGGAGAGAATCTATACAAGAGCTCTGTTGATCCACTTGTCTTTCTCTCTCTGTCTCTCTGCCTGTCAAATAAATAAAAATAAATGTAAAAAGACCGCCAAAGCAAAATAGAAAAAGGTCACTCAGCTTAGAAGCTCTGCATTGAAAAACCATGACTCAATCATTATTGTCTTTTTTTTTTTTTTTCCTTTGCATGATTCTCTTAAACTCTTCCAGTCTGTTTGCTTGTCTACAAATATGGAGACAATTATTCCCAGGATGGTTATGAGAGCAAATCAAACAATGGATATGATTGTTCTTTTAAAATTAAAAAGTTGCAGGACCAGCGCTGTGGCGTAGCGGGTAAAGCAGCTGCCTGCAGTGCCAGCATCCATATGGGCACTGGTTCAAGTCCTGGCTGCTCCACTTCTGATCCAGCTCCCTGCTATGGCCTGGGAAAGCAGCGGAAGATGGCCCAAATTCTTGGGTCTCTGCACCCATGTGAGAGACCTGGAAGAAGCTCCTGGCTCCTGGCTTTGGATCAGCCCAGCTCCAGCCATTGCAGCCATCTGGGAAGTGAACCAGTGGATGGAAGACCTCACTCTCTGTTTGCCTCTCCCTTCTCTGTGTAACTCTGACTTTCAAATAAATAAATGAAACTTAAAAAAAAAAAGTTGCTATTTATCTATCTAATGTAGACCAGTTTCTCAAACTAGTTGCAAAGTTTTATTCAACAGCAAAAAAGGACATGTTTTGATTCACTGTTAAAGCAGGAATATGAGAGGGAGTTTCAGCATCTGAAATTCTGCCTTTATTTACCAAGCCTATCAGATAAAGGTTAGGACCTTATGCAAGGAGACACTGACTAGGAAAGCCCAAGATGTTGGATTTAAAAAAATAATCACAGAAACAGTCAACACATAATATTCCCTTTGTTATCCTTGATACGACATATCCGAGGACATCAGAACTGCTTCATGCACAAAGATGGATCAGACCAGCTCAAAGGTGAGCACGCTCAGGCTTTTAAGGAGCCAAATCTAGCAAAGGATTTAAGATACACGTGTCGAGATTAGAGTGCTGCGGATCAGGATCAGTTCCTGGGATGTTCTGCATTATTATCGCTGGCTTAAGAGATGATTAAAGAAAAGGACACTTTCAAGAGGCAGATGACGCTGGCAGATCCCACAGTCATTTTTAATGAAGAGTTTCTAGCAAATGATGATGAATACAAGCACATAAGCCTACAACAGTGAGAGAGATGACAAGCCACAAATAGTGACCCAATATGGGAATATAGACCCACCATTATGTCATCCTTTCTCCAAAGAAGTAATGGCTATACGTAGGTGTGGTTTCTCTCTGTTTTTAAGGGACGCACTGAGGAGCAGGCTGCAGCTGGGAAGGGAGCACTGGGGGTCAAAGATGTTCAGTGATCACTGCGTGAGGCAGAGCTTGCCAAGAAAAAAGAGGTCTCGAAGCTGCCTCCTGATTGTCATTGTTTGGTAGGAGTTAGTAAACTTTAAGTACAGATTTTTTTTTAATTATAAACTACATTTCATGGCTGTATATTTTAAAGGACTTAAAATACTTAGAACATTTGAAATATCCTTTCATATATGCCTAAATAGAACTCATTTTTTCATTGCAAGTATGATTTTACACAATTTCTTGAAATTATGTATTTAAAAAAATTGTGTATTTTAAAAAACTTAAAACTGATCTAACTCAACTCTTACCTCTCGAGAATGCCATATAATGAATGGAACAACCACATAGCTGAATTACTGCTAACTACGCCTAATTTCAACTCATTGGCTTTTCACTGTCGCAGTTATCCTTCAGAATTGGAATAGGTTTCAACATCACTGGTTATGTGTCTTGAATAAACTTATAACTCATTGCTCTAATTTTCAATTGTTGTATTATGCTCTACTTACTAAAGAAAATGTTATATTAATTCCTTTTGCAGATAGCTAGTCTCCAAGGTATGTTAAAAGATTTGTCTGTTTTATACACACACCCACACCCACACAGGAAAAGCAGTGTATCAGGTCAGGAAGAAGAAGAGGGGGAGGGAGAGGGAGAGGGAGAGGGGGAGGGGGAGGGAGAGGGGAGAGAGAGATAGAGAGAGAGAGAGGGAGAGAGATAAAGTGAGAGGGAGAGGGAGATGGAGAGAGAGAGATCTGAGTACTCAACAGTGTATCACAGAGGGTTTTAATACCCAGACTTGAGTGGATGGCCAGTTAGACTAATTAAGAGGAGGGCTAAAGAGGGGAAAAGGGATTTTCTTTCAAGAGGAGATTTCATGGCTATAAGTAGACTTACAAAAGCAAACTGATGACCTTGTTTGCCTTTTATGATTGGAACAGAATTTGTGCAAATTGTGGAGGGAAGGAAGAGAGGGGTGGGGAGGCCCAGGGAGATTTACAGCACAACCTCCATGTGTTCAGAAATTGGCGCTCCATTTCACCTGTTACAAAAGACTAACTTAGAAGGACAGATGCGAAGCACTAGTTTACAAAGGATCTTCAAAAAGTTCATGGAAAATGTGCATGATCAACTGCATGAATCTCTTTTTTTTTTGCATCAAAATAAACTCACCATTTAATTTTTTTCTGCAAATGTTTTGATGTGCCCTCATTTCTATTTTTCACTGCTATTCCTTTGTGCCATTCAGAACCAGAGTGTTTTCACTCTGATAGGGTTGTCTGTATTATCTTCAATAATGCACTTCACAGTGACAGTGGTAATCAGCTTCCCATAAAAACATTCTCTAATAAGTTAACTACTACCCAAAAACAAACAAACAAACAGGCAAACATTTAGTACATAAGCAGCCTACAATGAAAGTCTTGTGGATGTGTGCTAAATAAATGATATTTCTGAATCGTCAAATTATAAATAAGTCTAAGCAAATTGTGTCCATATAAGTTAACTTGACAGTTATGCTCAACATAACATTTTTAGAAGTTTTCATCAAGCTTTCTTCTTATTTAAAAGGTTTCTGGGAGTTTAAGTTAAATCTTTTCACTGTAATTGAGTCTCACTTTTTGAAGAGTAGGGGGATATGATGTGTGTGCTCCACTGGCTCTTTCTGTGGGGCAACAAAAATGATGGATGTGGAAATACCTGGGAACAAAGACCATACAAAGTTAACATTTTACCACATAGAGTCATCTCCACTTTCATTTCCATTGTGAAATTCAACGCATAGAAACAACTTCAACAGTAGTTAATTACTGACAATTTTACTGAAAACAATGGCATTTCAAAGAAAAAGTACAAAATATAACACAAAATATATGAAAAGTTGGATAGCATTTTTTTTTAATTTATTTATTCATATGAAAGTCAGAGTTACACAGAGAGAGGAGAGGCAGAGGGAGAGAGAGAGGTCTTCCATCCCATGGTTCACTCCCCAATTGGCTACAAGGGCCGGAGCTACACCGATCCAAAGACAGGAGCTTCCTCCGGGTCTCCCATGTGGGTGCAGGAGTGCAGGAACTTGGGTCATCCTCTACTGCTTTCCCAGGCCAAAGCAGAGAACTGGATTGGAAGTGGAGCAGCCGGGTCCCATATGGGATGCCGGCGCTTCAAGCCAGGGCGTTAGTCCGCTGTGCCACAGCACCGGTCCCATGGCTAGCATTTCTTAATTCTCATAATTCTGAAATCTTCAGGACATAATAGGGTACAATATCTATTTATTTGTATCAAAGGAATTGCGAAACGCTTAACACGTATCACCAGAAATACTTTGGATAAAGGTGACTAATTTTCTTGGGGGTTTTTCAGTGTCCTGTTCACCTTCTTTCAAGACTGTTCACTTGTAACTTGTTGTGTACACTGTGGTCCCTATACCTGTTATAATTGCCAATAAAATATTTATGCATGTGTGTGTAAAGTATAAAAATACTTAAAGGCCTCTACACTGAGATGAGTATTATAGTTAATTACAATGGATGAAGCTGTACATTTCAAATCTTTTCCGGTTTATTATCAGGAGCATTTTGTGGGTAGGGCTAATAAAGATGCCATTATTTTTATCTTGTATTATATTTATTAATTGATTTTACTTCATAGAAGCTGTCAAAGCTGTTACCTATCACCTTCTTTTGTTCCTTGTTCATCTGATAAGCTTAGTAAGAGTGCCCTTACTAACTTGTATATTAACTAATAGTCACAAAACCTAATTTATTTTTTATACCTAAAAGTAAATATAGTGGGACCGGGGCTGTGGCATAGTGGGTTAAACCCCCACCCTGCAGTGCTGGCATCTATATAGGCTCCGGTTGGAGACCCGGCTGTTTCACTTCCAATCCAGCTCTCTTCTGTGGCCTGGGAAAGCAGTAGAAGATGGCACAAGACCTGTAGGAAGCTCCTGGTTCCTAGCTCCAGATGTTTCGGACAATTGGGGAGTGAACTGGTGAATGGAAGACCTCTCTCTCTCTCTTTCTGCCTCTCCTTCTCTCTGTGTAACTCTGACTTTCAAATAAATAAATAAATCTTAAAAAAAAAAAAGTAAAAATAGTTAGGTTTTCTGACATTTCCTTCTTGTACCATAATGCAATATATTATGCTCTACAATGTGGCACAGAGGACATTCCCTTTCAGAGACCTCTGCTTTACAGGTATAGACCAACAGAAATCAGACACTTGTTCAGTATGATTGTAGAGGCAATAAGAAAGCTCTGCCTTAATTGTTGTTAAAGGAGTATCCCATATTTTTCATTTTGCATCAAAGTCGGGTTGTTTGTAAATGCAAATATTCACTGGGCCTAACCTTATACAGATGATCTCAAATTTCCTTTCTAATTTCTGGATGTCAAAATTGTATGCCTTGAATTCACACCAAGACATAATAAGGACAAGTTACAATATTCATGGGGTCCGGTATAAAACAAAAATTTGTGGGGTCAAGGGCAAGATGCCTTGTTCAAAAGTTAGGAATCTCAAGATGATGATAGCACGCTATTCAACCAAGTGGAAGACCCTTTAAGAGCAGTCCATGAAAATGGTCCTGAGAATAGTTTATAGTAGAATATATGAAACAGAATTATCAGAGGAAGAGGTTAAAGAGCAGGCATATACTAAAGAGGGGTAGGCTTCCAAAAAAAGGAGAGGCCAAGGGAGTTAAAGATATATCTAGGTAGGTAGGTAGGTAGATAGATAGACAGACAGACAACACCCCTCTCTAAAATCCTGCCTTAAGCTAGTCTCACTCCTACATTGTTTTATGTAGCTATGAACGTATCTTTCTAAGTTGTTAGCGGTTAGCTATTTAGTCTATTTCTCAAAGCAGGGATATTTTCATATTTATAGGGGACACTGATAGAATTGCTTTAAACATTTAAAAGCACACCTAGTTTTCAAGTCCTATCTTAGTACTCTGAGAGCCTTGTTATCATCCAGGTGGCTTCCTCAGGCCCTCTCAGGCTATCTATCATGTAACTCACTTCTTAGTTCATCTACTAGTGTGGTGAATCCTGCTACTGCAGTGTTAAGAGTGTTACATTTTTATGCTCCATTTAAGAGGCAGATTTATGTTTCCATAAAAAAGGAACATGATTTTACAGTCCATTTTCCCAAATTCATAGAACTGACATCTTGGAGACTCAGGGAGACAAGGAGATGGCTGTCTCTTGTCAGGTGTTTTAACTAGCACTACTGTTTCTCGTCCTTGTCACTACCATGGTAACAAGTGTATCTTCAGGATCCAGTGACTTCCAAATAACCCAAATTTGAAGTTTTTGAAAATGTCAGTGAATTTTGGTGAATGCTATAATTCAATATGAAATTAAAATGTATCTTGAGGGCCATCAATGTAAGTGAGTATGTACACAGACACATGCTAGTATATCCTTATGGGTTAAAACAAATTTATCAGTGTTTTTAAATGTAGTTTTCAACAAAATAATCAAATGGATTAAATACATTTATGTTCATGTGCTTTTGTGCCTGACAATTCAATAAGAAACACATTTTATTGCTGGAATAATGCATCATGTCCACTTGCCCTTGCCTGTGTGCTTAGTGTACCTGTGATTTAAACTTCAGAGAGTCATCACACCAACACTGAGGTGTGTATGGATAGCTGTGGTTTACTTTTCTCCACAAAACGTGCTGTAAATTGTAACCATCGACACTGCAGGAGGCACCTGAGAGTTGGAGCATCTGAATTGGAGAAATCAATCCTAAGCAAACCAGACCCTTTCACATTAGCTTTTTCCTTTCAAGCAAAAGATTTTTCAGGAAGTACCACCATGATGGTCCCTTATTTTATTTGCTGTTTGGGTATGTCACTGTCTGTCTTTGCATTTAATGATGTTTTCATAGTTTCTATACTTTAAAAAAAGTATTACAAGTATTTCTGAGTTCAGATTTTACTGCTTATTTCAGTCTTATAATTTACTATATCTTTGTACGTGAGGACATTTCCTCAGAAAACAAGATATAGTTGTGGTGGATTTTTAGTGGTTGATAAAACACACATTTGAATATAGTCCATATTCTTGGCGATGTCTGTAGATTGTGGATATATGTTCTCTGAGCACACAGCTGGAACAGGAGAGTGTTTACCTCAATTTCCTCTTACAAGAAATGCGGACAGAAAGTTGTACAGTCTCCCACTTACTTCGGCCAGACGCTACTATTTGTGATATTAGCTGAAATCATTCCAATTTTAAAAAAGACATGCATGCACATTGTTAACTTAAATTTTTGTGATTCGATTATTTTATTTAAAAGTTTGCATACTGAAGAAGCAGTGTCTAAGAGATTTACTCTTAAATGAGCTGATTTCTAGTCATTGTAATCATGTTTTTATTGAATTCTTTCTAAAATTATTTCTAAAAATGTTTTTCTTTACTATAAAGAGGCAGAAAATTATTTTGAAAGAAGAATTAAAAGATACATTTGTTAACTATACATCTATACTCTGCAATCAGCCATATTTTTGGTTTTAAAGAAAAGATCCATTTCAGAGTTTTCACAAGTGAAACTAAAATAGTTCAGAGAAATATATGAAACACCAAATATGTGTCAAGTTCAAATTTGTCATGGATCAAAATTAATAAATGATAACCAAGAACTATTCACCAACTGACTAGAATAAATCACTCTCTAAAGGATCCAGAAATTATTCAAGGAATAATAACATGTAATCTTGAAAATTTCTTATAAACTGTGTACTTTAAAGTAAAATTTACATCAATTCTATTTCAGTGAGTTTCTTGAAGAAAACACACATTGTAATAGGACCCTACATCCAGCTGGTCTGTGGTCAAATTCGTCTCTTCATCCCAAAGGGAAAAGCTAAAAAAAACTGCTTATTTGTTTTTATTCCACAATCATGAAGTTCATTACCCTTAATTTTTTGAATATAAAGCAAGCAATTATCTATTCTTTCAAAATTGGGGGGTTCATATTACAGTATTTATTTATATCACATTTTCAATATATTTCAAAAGACTAAAATTAATGGATTTGTTGCTTTGCAATGTTTAGTAAAATATCAAAAGGAAGAGGGATAGTATGGATGTCACATTTTTGAGTTGCATGTTTAGGAAGCAAACAGCCACAAATACACCTGCTTTCACTGACTTGGGCACTAGTGGGCCATGGAACAACAGAGTGGCAAGGATCCATGAATCTGGACATGCATCCAGGCAAACACATACTCACACTGAACTCGTGAGGTTTCTGTCAGAAATAGGCTTGAATGCACAGTCAACATATCAATGTATGATACGATAAAGTATTAGGCTTCTTGTTTTTCCATGTCATCTTATGTAGTTATTTTTTAAGAGCAACAGCAGGATATTTACATGGCTTTTTCCTTGGTGGAAATTAACAAGGTACATGACTGTATGCATCCTAGGTGTCATTTCATTTTGCATTTGTGATGTAGTTTTAAAAAAAGAGTTTTGTGGCATAAAATACAAAGTATTTTTAAGTGAAGTATTTAAATACTGGAGGATTTGGTTTTGAAGTCAGTTCATAAAGCAAAAATTTGGTGTGGTTTGCTTTTAATACTCAATAATGCTGTGGCTTCTATCAAATGACTGTGAACCAACAGGGGAAGAATAAATTGTATTCTTCAGAATATTCATTCCAAATAAACATTTGGAGTTTCTAGATTTTATTTCAAGGTCAAATAGATTACATGAATGACTTTGGTGGGTTATGCTTGCCTTTGGCCCAACACAGATCACTCCGGGATACACTGTCTTCCTAGTGATTAGCAACTGGACTAGCAAGGTTCAATCATTAACCAGTTGCTACTGGGGATGCATGGCTCCCCAAAGCAAGAACTGACAAGAACATAGGGAGCACCAACAGTGAGAACAAGCTCTACTGGGCCACAAGAATCACCACATTATTGCTGACAAACCAAGGACAAGAGATTAACATAATTCTAAGTAGCACAAACGAGGTGGAGTTCACACACTTCTCCTTTGCTCTCTGTTAATTCAGAAACCACCATTGCTTTCCAATTCTGCTTACCACATCATGTCAACAAGAAAAAATAAGTTTTTTTCTAACAACAGCAACAACAAATGCAGTTTTAAAATAAAAATTCTCACCTCTAGATAGGCTGAATTGACCTGCTGTAGAAATAAACAGAAAGATCACAGATACACTTTATTTTCACCTTTCTCCTCTTCACTTCAGATAACCTGTTGGAGTGTTTTTTTCTAATTGCTCTTATTTATTTTTACTTATATAAAGGAAAAAATTTCGTGTATCTCGTATATACAATTTTAAGAGCATAATGATACTTCCCATCCTAACCTCCCTCCTTCCCTCACTCCCTCCCACTCCCTCCCATCCAATTTGTTGGAGTTTTAAAATGCATTTTTTTCACCCTTACCACACACAGAATCTGATTGGTAAATCCAAGTGAGGGAACTGAAATCTGAATTGCCAGGTTCATGAAGTGAATGGAAAAAGTCTCTGGTATCGGAAGGCGGACCTGCTGCGGCTACTCTGAGGCAGCATGGCTTTGCAGGGTTATGACATCAGCCTTTACTCTTTAGCATTCGTACTTTACCACATGAATAGTCAATAGACCCAGGACAAATAAACTGAGGGCAGAGGCTTCCCTCGGGCTCTGAAGGATAATTTTCAATTATATATTGTGTTACATCTTAGGAGATAAAAGCTGTATCTGCAAGTGATTAAAAGATGTTTTATAGCCATGGTTTCATTTCTGCTGAAATAAATGCTTAATTTAAACCACACATAATTCACAGCAATTTAGGCCTATTACAGAATACTAGTTCCTTTTTTTAAATGATAGTTACTAATTAAAACAGAGTGTCGCTGCCATGCTGAGCTGTAGTCTTTGACATAAAGGTTTAATGAATAAAACGTCCTGACACAAAAATGAAAACAATAATAGAGACAAGGCTGCAAGCTGTTAGGTTGCAAGTGTGTGGTAAAGATTAAGTTAAGAATTGTGCAGAGAAGGAACTTGGAATTCCTTTCTTCAAAGAAAGAAGCAAAGGGATTTTGAGAGAAATTTGAAGTAGTATTGAGTAAGCTAACCTAGCCCCTCATTCTCAGTAGCTACCTTCTCCCTGAATTTGAACTCGTAGGAATTACTCTTGAAGAATAAATGACAGAGCCTTTTAATATAATCCTGAATATAGGTTTAGATTGAAAATGGGAATTGGGACCATAATTAATTATGTTGTCAAGTTTTTTTTTTTTAACTTTAAGAAGACATACTGAGGCAAATGACATTTCCTAAGACTGCAACCTTCTAAAAAGTTCATGGATTAGAACTTTGTTGAAATGACAGTATCTTTCTGACGTTTGATTAATCCCATATGCAGAATCAGTGTGAGGAATTAATACGGTTTCGGTGTTTTCACTTTCTGAAACCAATGAAATAAGAGACTGACATGAAAATCCAAGCGAGTATCAACACAGCCCTCAGATAGGGTTACGGCCTTATTATCACTCTTAATAAACACTGATGAACAATAATAAATACCGACCGCCCTCAGTGCACTCTGCTCGCACGCATATCCCTGCCGCCTCCATCCATCACTTCTTTCAGGATAATAAAGCAATTCAACCCCATCAAATCCTCAGCAGCCGCTCCCTCGGGAGGGGGGTTCATCTCTACTTCGGCGAGCCCAGGGAGGATTTTACTTGTTTGAAGGGGGCGGAGAACGGAGCCGGGTCCTATTTATTTCCATTGATGACTCCCAGGGTTCTCACAGGCGCTCTGGGACCGGGCGGGAGGAGGAGGAGGAGCGGAGATTCCCTCGTCGGAAAAGAAAGAGGGTTCAGGAAGCGAGGCTGCAGGAGGAGGGGTGGACGCGGAGAGAGCGGGCAGTGTTTGGCGAGGTCAGTAACTACATGAAAAAATTGCTTCTTTCTTGTGACTTAGCAGGATTGAAAGGCGAGACGTGAACAAATTTGCCAACCCAACTAAGTTACCGGGAAAGAACTCCGTAAAAACAAAAGCACACAGAGACGTTTACTCAGGTTCATTTCCCGCTCAAGGTCTCGGTGTCAGAGGGAGTCACCCGCACCCAGAACAGGCGATGGACAGCGCCCCGAAGGGGGCCGGGAGGGGGACCGCGACCTGGCCAGCCGTGAGCACAGCTCCGCGCCCGCGTACCGGGGCCCGGCAAACTCCCACGGCCCCGGCGAGCCCCGGGGCTCCGAAGCGCGGGGCTGCGGGCGGGAGTGGGAACCAGGGGCACACAATGAAACGAAACCGCACCCCAAAGTCAGCAGTTTGCGAAAAGCCCCCAAGAGAACAGCTGGGATCTGAGACCCCTTACTCTGAATCCAGAACCCCGAGCCCGCTGTGACCCTCAACTCGGGAGTAAAAGGAACGAGGAACTGAGCCAAGCCCTGCTGCTCGCAGATCGGGCGAGGTCCCCAGGTCCTGGGTCAGTGTGTGTGGTGGGGGAGGGGTACGGGGCGTCCCCTCCAGCTGCTCTGCTCACCAGGCAAAGGCAGGAGCCAGTCCCCGGCACTCCGCTCAGCCCAAGGAAGTTTCCCTAGCCGCGCCTGCCTTATCCAGCAGGGGACCATTGAGGAGCTGAACTACGCGGGGGAGGGGGGTCACGGACCGCCGAGAGAGAAGACCGAGATGCCCTCGCCAGCCCGCTCTTCCAGCGACCTCTGCGCTCTGCTGCGACCCCCAACTTCTAGCCCCAAGCCAGAGTTTGCACTCCGCAAGACCTCAGTCCTGCGGACTTTCTCTAGGGTGGCCAGAGGGCATGAACCCGGGGAAAGAGGCAACCGCTCTCTCGGCAGGCGGGGAAAGTAAGTGTGTTCCGGCCAAGGCAAGGATAAAGACTGCAGCTCCCCGACCCCGCCGCGCCCCAGGTTCCGGGGCTTCCGTCTCCCACACCGGTGCGTTGTCTTTCCACCTCCCAATCCCGCTCCACAGCAGCCTAAAACACCGAGGGAAACCCGCTCCACGCCCCTCTTGGCTTCAGCTCCTCTGGATCGGGCGCGCTCGAGAACCTGGCCGGGCCCTGTCCAGTTGGGGGACGCGCGCCCCAGTCTCCCACCCCGGACAAGCGCTCCGGCGTGAACGCTCGGTGCACCGGGTCTCGGGGTGGCGAGCTATGGCATCTGAGAGCCGCGGGATTGCTTTCCTGCTTCCACTTACCTTGAAAACTCAGGTTTTCCTAGGGGGAAAGCGAAGAAATCCCTGCCCGTGGAGTGGGATGCAAAGAGTCCACGTCCCCCTCTCTGGCCAAGATGCTGAGCACCAGTATCCAGGCACCGAGAGGGCTGGAGGCAGGGGCGGAGACAGATAACAGAAAAATTCAGTCGGCTCAAGTGTCCCAACTTTGCGGTCTGCACTGCAAACTTCAAAGGCGGAAGGAGAGCGGGTGGCGCGCGGCCGCCGAAGTTGCAGCGAACTGGAGCGGAGCGCAGCGCGGGGCTGGGGGGTCCCGGGGCAGGGCTGGGAGGCGGCGGGAGGTCCTTTTAAAAGGCGCGGAGCGTGCGGGGCTAGATGGCGGGAGGATGCTGCAGAGCTCTGCCGCGGTGCGCTGGCTCCGCGGGCAGCGGCTCGCTGCACCGGCTCGGGGCTGGAAGAGCTGTGCCGGCAGAGCGGGGCGCACCGGGTGGCGGCGGCAGGCACGCGGCTCAGTCCGCTCCACTCTCGCGGCTCGGAGAGGGGAGTGTGTTTTCGCTCGAGAGTGTCACTGCTAAAGCCTGGAGCCTCTACGCCTCCCACCCCGCCGCTGCCCGCCCGCCCCTCCCTCCGCTCTCTGCCCGCTGCCTCCCCCTCCGTTCCTCCTTCCCTCCCTCCCGCTGCGCGCCAGCGAGCGCTCTCCTCTCTCTCTCTCTCTCTCTCTCTCTCTCTCTCTCTCTCTCTCACACACACACACACACACACACCCCACAGTCTCTTCTCACACAGACACGCGCGCCCTGCCCAGCGACCCGGCATCGCGGGCTGCACGCCGCTGTCCTTACCTCCCGCCACCCGGGGACAAGGACAGCGAGGCCCACTAAGACCCCGGTAAATCTGCAACTGCCCCCCGACCCCACCCCGAGACAGGCACGCGGGACCATCGCACTGTCAGGGAGACGTGGGCGCACAATAGATGTGAACGCTGCGGTTGCCTTGGGGGCGGGATGGCCGGGGGAGCCGGTGTTAAATCCCGAAAGAGGGAGGTTGGGAACGCAGGCAGAGTGTGCAAACTGTGTATTGCTGGTCCAGTTTCACCCGAACGCCGCCCAGCATAGCCTTTGCTGGGGAGCGCTTCCCCGGGGCGCGGACTGAGCCTCCTGGCTCGGAAACTCCGCGGCTGTTTGAAGGATTGAAAAGCTACCCTACAGGACCAGAGAGGCCGAGGGGAGTGTGTGAAACCATTAAGGCTGACTAGGTAATTATGATAAGAAGTTACCTAATTAGCAACCTGGCCTGGGCACAGGAAAACGGAAGGAAAAAAAAAAAGTACAGTGATTCAGGGAGCTCATTTTTCACAACTGTGAACCTAGTTTCCAGCAAAACTGGGTTTTAAGACTTTGATTTTTAAGTTCTAAGAATATACTATATAGAGGGTGGAAGATATAGTGTCAATACTGAAACCATGGGAAACACTTGCCCTCTCTCACTGTGACAGCCAAGTGAAGATAAGTAACAAGGACACCAGCCGTACCAATATCAAATTGAGAACTATGATCTTTCTGTTTTAAATGCCTGATCACAGAGGGCAGTCCTATGCAGCAGCTCCTAAAGTTTTGTGGCTCCTTCATAAGAATGCTGCAGTAGGTGGATTTATGAAACCGTTTATAAGCCACAAAACCGTTTTGCAAAAGCCATTGGATTTTTAGATACAATAAGAGAGCTCTGAGATCACTGTGGAAGCTTATTTTTTGCAGATGAGGGATGAGGTGGGAGACAGGAAGTGGAAGATCTCCACTCAGAAGAACTGAAGAAGCAGCTTAGGAGATAGGAGGCAGAGCAGGTCACTGAGACATTCACTATCAAGCACTTACTGATGTCCTACTGGGAGCTAACTGTTGTCTTAGATTTAAGGGGAAGACTGGGGTCAGGAGCTTGCAGCCTACCGGGATGCAGGAGACACAAATGAACATAGGATTCGTACTGTACAAGGATGTTTGTGCTGGGCCCATGAGAGCATGAGAATGGAGCTTACACCTCTTTAGAAGTGCTTTGGGCAGAGATTATAGTGCAGAACTCCAAAGGACAAGGAAGAGAGTGCTAACAAGAAGCAAAGGAGGATGGGGGTGGGGGAGGGAACTGTCTGCAAGCAGAGCAGTGAAGAGGTTAGTAAAGTGTCAAAGTACATGGGATGTCCTGGGAGCAGGTAGCTGTGGTTGGTTGCAGATGACATAAGCGAGGCCAAATCACACCAGCTCTTGGGGCCTAAAGAGCCAGAACTTCCCTGGAGGTGGTGGGTGCATGGGAAAGCAACGGTTTTCAGCAGGGGTAGAATGGAAGGGTTTTAAGGGCCACCAGGTCCATGCTATGGAGGTGCCTCTGGCATCACTGTAAAAGAAGCAGCAAGGAGGTCATTTCCAGAAGAAAAAAATCAGGTCTGAACTTAGGCAGCAGAAGAGCCATTTGGAAGGTTGGGGCAGCTCTAGAGATACTTAGGGAACAGGAAAGACAGGACCTAGTGATTGTAGTGATTGATTGGCTATGGAGGGGAATGGCGAGAAGGAGAAGTCTAGACTGACTCCCAGTTTTCTGGCAGGGGCAACAAGGCAAGGGATCGTGCCATGGGCCAAGAGAAACAACACTCTGGGAACAGCGGCTTCGGGAAGAATGTAATGAGTTGTGTTTGAAACTTCTTCAGCTGGAGGTGTCAGTATGACAGAGGAGTGCAATAGGCAGCCAGCAGGAGACCTCCTAGGGGAGAAGAGGCAAGCTGGGAGGAGACATCATGTTCCACAAAGCCTGGGAAGGGGGGAAGAGCAGAAGACTTAGGAGGGAACCTGGCAGAGCACCCATGCTCTAGGCAGGAGCAGAGAAAGAGCAGCCTGTAGGGGAAAGACCTGAGTAGCAGAGAGGACAGAGGAGACCAATGATGGAGCAGAGTGGTTGTAGCCGAGGTGAGAACAGGGCTGGGGACCAGGGTAGAATGGGGCGGACAGAGCAAGAGAACCAGTTTGCAAGGTAATTGCTCCTCTTTACAGAACTTTCCCATGATCTGGACGCCAGTGATCGTAGCTTGTGTTGTGAGTGTGTGAAGGATCCACACGGTAGCAGGGAAACAGGGTGGGATAATGAGACCTGAGCTCATTTACCTGCTGGTTTGGCTGAGTGGAGATGGCAAGTTAGGAAAAAAAGCATTTTTTGGTAATGGTTGCAGTTGTGGATTTTTCTAAAGTGGGGTCTCTGGATTGAGCTGCTTGATGCAGAAGAGAGAGAAGGTAGAGAGGAGAAGGTTGACGATGGAGCAGAGAGGTCTATTAAATTCTTTGAGGGTCGGTTCCCTTCTCGATATAATGGGGACAACAGTGTCTACCTTATGAATCCCATAGTGTTTATGGGGATTTCAATGAACCGGTGACTTAGCAATTGATTTAAAGTCGCGATTAAGGGGAGGCAGGCATTTGGCCTAGTGGTTAAGACACTGGTTGGACACCTGCATCTCATATTGGACCACCTTGGTTCCAGTTTTGCCTCAGTTTGCTTCTAGCTTCCTGCTAGTGTGGCCCTTGGGAGGGAGCAAATGATTACTCAAGTAGCTGAGTCCCTGCCACCCATATGGGAGGCCTGGCTTGGGTTGCTGGTTCTTGATTTTGACCTGTCTCAGCCCTATCCTTACTGGCATTTGGGGAGTGAACTAGTGTTTGAGAGCTCTCCTTGTCTGTCTGTCTCTTCCTGTCTTGGACTCTCTCTCCTCTGTCTCTCTGCTTCTTAAATATAGACATATGTAAAATATAGACATATGTACATAAATATATAGAACATTAAATCTGCTATTAAGAAAAAGAAGAAAGAAGTTCCCATCAGGAAGAAACTGACTGTTAAAGATATTAAAATGACTTTTGTTAATTCAACCAACTAGTGACAAACCTGAATCTATGGGAAAAGTTGTGTCAGAAGCATGTGGAATATATTTAATGAAATAAAATTTAATAAAAAATTCCTAAAAGTATTTGTGTTTTGGACATTAGGATTTACATATATAAATATGCCCTGTCTTCTCAAAAAATCAAGCTGTTTTTAAAGGCAGTGGCACTAAGTATATTAGGGTATATATAGATATAGATATGAGGATACTTCAAAAGTTCATGAAAATAGAATTCAAAATAAGTTTATTTTGGTGCAAAAATATTCTGAAGTTTGCATATACAGGGGTTCTTCAAAAATATCATGGAAAAAGCACATTTAAAAACAAAACAAAACTGTATGAGCCTGCCACTGTAGCACAGTGGGCTAAATTTCCGGTCTGCACTCTGGCATCCCTGTGGGCACCAGTTTGTGTACCAGCTGCTCCTCTTCTAATCCAGCTCCATGCTAATGTGCCTGGGAAGGCAGCGGAGGATGGCCCAAGTCCTTGGGCCCCTGTACCTACATGGGAGACCCAAAGGAAGCTCTTGGCTCCTGGCTTTGGATCTGCTCAGCTCCAGCCATTTGGGGAGTGAACCAGTGGATGGAAGACCTCTCTCTATGTGTGTCTCTACTTCTCTTTGTAACTGTCTTTCAAATAAATAAAATAAATAATTTTTAAAAACTATGAATTTTATTTTTTTGCACCAAAATACTTATCTTTGAATTCCATTTTTTCATGAATCCCTTTGAAGTATATTGATATTTTTATGTGTAAGCATCTTCAGTGCATTTTGAAAAACTTGGGCAATGTGCCATATTAGTAGAAATGCATCTTTTAGCCAGACTTCTATTTAATTCCAGACTCTGACAATTATTTGCTATAGGAAAAAATCTTTCTGAGACTCAGTGTCTTTTTCTCAAATATAAAAATGGAGCAAATTATAGCTGATTTACAAGTGTTTTGTAAGGATTGGTATAGTATAATGTATTTGAGCGTTTGTCAGATACTTATTCATATGTGAATTGACTTTTACATTATGCAATTCATAAATATTCAGTCAATTTGAAAAAAGTTCAAAACAATTACGAAATTATGAGTGCAGTTTAATTCTATTTAGGATAAATCCTAGTTCAAGTCTGTCCTGAGGCAGTAGTGTGGTCCACAGACTTCTAGAGATTCTTTTCAGGGGAGAGCTTCAAGGCCAAAGCTATTTTCATAGTAATTCTAAGACAGTCATTAGCCTAATGATACAAAAGCAACAGTGCCCTAGCATGATCAAGGCAGCAGCACCAAACTAGCTTAGTAGTTCTTGTATTTTCGTTGCTATAAATGTCAAGTTCGCTTTGGAAGGTCTTTGATAAAGAAGTAAAATTGTTCATTTTATTAAATTTCAACCCCTGACTTGGTCTTTCTAATATTCTGTATATCAATATTCTGTGTACCCTTGAAGGTCTTCTGCACATACCAAAGTATGTACAGTGTTGATCCTGAACCAAAGAGAATTGTGAGCTAATCTAGCTAGTTTCAAAAACTGTATGTTTACTGGAAAGAATTATTGACAAACTATGGTGATTCAGACTGCGACATTTGTAGGACATTTGTAGGACATTTGTAAGACTTTTCTTTTTTTAAAAAAACCAATGAATAAATTGACATTGTTATTTCAAGGTAAACAATCAGCAGTATTTTTTTTCCAAAGAAGAATCAAAAAACTCAAATCTACCACCGTGAGCTTGACAGTTTCCTAGTACTGTAAACCTTTTCTAGTAAAATTCTGATCCTTTAAATTAATGTGATTTTAAATATTGTACAATGAAATGTATCAACATTTGGAAAGTTTGTGAACCAGCATGTTGTCATAGAATCATGCATGAGTTACATAATGCAGTCAACGTGCAAAAACAGATGAGTGGATTTTAATGTAACGTAGTATGGAAAGTGAACTGACAGCATTTCATATTCCACATTTGTAAGTTTCTTAAACTTTGGTGTAGCATCAAAGAATAATATCCTAAAATATTTGAAAAGATTATCAAAGTTGTGTCTTCATTTTCAACTACTTACCTGTGCAAAATAAGATTTTCCTCATTCACTTCAAACAGAACAGCAAATTACAACAGATGGACCAGAGAAACAATATGGGACTTGTGTGGTCTTCTGTCAAGCCAGATATTAAAGAAATTTGCATCAATATAGAACAATGCCATTTTTTTGCACTTAATTATTTTCTTTGGATAACAGCTATTTTTCAAAAAATGATGTTATTTGTGTTAACATGTAGTAGGTTTCCCATACTTATTCTGAAATTAATAAATATTTTAAAGACTTCTGTTGTGATTCTTAGTATATTGAATACTAATAAAAATACCCTATATAGGAGTGTTTGGATGTTTGGCATAGTGGTTAAGATGCTTTGTGGACTCCTGCATACTATATCGGAGGACCTGGCTTCTAGTCCCAGATTGGTTCCTGATTCCTGCTTAAGCTGCACCTTGGGAGGCAGCAGGTGATACATCATGTGACTGAGTACCTATCATTCATGTGGGAGAACTGAATTGATCTGGTGTCTGGCTTCAGCTTGGATTAGTCCTGACCATTGTGGGCATTTGGGGAGTGAACTAGGCAGTAAGATACTTCTTTCTCTGATAATAAAATAAAGCAAAATAAAAACTTTTTAAAAAAACAAAAGCTCCTCAAGGTTCTCAGTATCTTTTAAGGCTGTAAGGTGGTATTGAAGACCACTATCATATGGAATAGGCACAATCATGAAGAGATTAAAAAGACCATCAAATACAACACTATGCCTATAGATGGGCTGTCACTTGAATTGTATTTCTATAATGTGTTTCTCATTATACACAAAGGTAAATAGGCCGCTTCTGTAGATAAGCTTAATTTTACAGAGTTGTTTTTTAAAGATTTATTTATTCATTTGAAAGGCAGAGTTACAGAGAGAGATAGAGAGAGAGAGAGTCTTCTATCCGCTGGTTCACTTCCCAATTCCCCAGTGGCCGCAGAGGCCAGAGCTGCGCAGATCTGAAGCCAGGAGCCAGGAGCCAGGAGCTTCTTCCAGGTCTCCCACATGGGTGCAGGGGCCCAAGGACTTGGGCCATCTTCTACTGCTTTCCCAGGCCATAGCAGAGAGCTGGATCGGAAGTGGAGCAGCCAGGACTCAAACCAGCGCCCATTTGGGATGCTGGAACTGGAGTCAGCAGCTTTTACCCACTATGCCACAGTGCTGGCACCTGTAGAGTGTTATAGTCAACGTCTCTACTCTGGGGACCAATACAAGATAACTGATGGCAACCATCCTACAAACCCTAAGATTTGGATAAAATAGTGTCACACTCCCTGGCCTACTAGCACCAGGCATTGTTTTGTCTGTTGCTTCATTAACCAAGCCCTTCCCTATCCCACTGTCTCCATGGCAAGATTGTTACACAGCACATGAAGTAGTTCTCTAATGTCTCTTCAGAGTTAATGATTACCTCTAATCTGATGACTCTTACACACTTAAACAATGTAACGCTTAAACACAAAGTCTTAGTCATCTTTCATTCTTCTCTAGGGCATTTAGTCACTTAATAAATATTTGTTGAACACCTATTATATGCCAGGCACTAGCTGCAAGGAATAAAAAGAGTGAGTCCCTTCCTCTGAAAAATCTGAAGTCTAGTGGAGAATTAGGTAATTAATATGTGATGTTAGAATAGAAAAGGGGAGTGTTGTGTAAGTACATGAGAAATGTGGAAGTAGGATACTGAAGAACGATTCTCAGAGAGAGTGATATCTAAGGAGGGATGTAAAAATGGCTCAGTTATCTTAGCTGCGAGAATGGAGTATGGAATATGCAAGGGTTTGAAAAAAGAAGGGACATTATAGATTTATAGATTTTGATAAATTTAGAGAATGTTATAAAACTAACCATTACTGTAGAAAATGACCAAAATTTTAACCATATTGTTAAGATCAAGATATTTTCCTTGAGCTTTAGTTTGTACTAGAAGTAGAATATAGTATTTTAAAATCATGCTACTACTTGTGTGTTTCAATATATTTAATTTACATCAGAATTACCGCATGTTTCAGAATAATTATTGGAAAGAAAAGATTAAAATTTTATTTAAAACCTCAAATAAAACTTGCATGGATTTACAAAGAAAATTTTTAAAAATGTAAACTCTTACTTGTTCATGCTTCTGAGCTCAGTGTTAGCTACAAGAGAATCTAAAATATAGCATTTGCCCTGGAAAAGTCTGTAAGATGAGTTGAGACTATTTTCTTTCATTCTTTTGCTCATTCAATAAATATTTATTGAATGTCTATCATCTTTCAGACCCTGAGGGTGCACGATTACCCAAATAGTACCCCTTCCCTGAGAGGGTGTGTGACACAATAGGGACAAGTTGGTTGGCTTTCAAACATTGCTCACAGCATCAGACACCAAATAACACTACACCCAAGGTAGTAGTAAGAATGGTAGGGTATAACTTATTCACTCCTGGGAAAGGTTTCAGTGGTGAAGGAGAGGATGAAAGCATGAAAACCACAGGAATGCCATCCAGGAAAGGTTCACAGGGAGGAAATACCAGGGCGCACTTGAGAGCAGTGAATCGGAGAAATTGGCTGGGATGGATTTTGCTAATGAAATTCTTAAGAGAAGAAATTGAATACATAGGTAGGGCAGATTGGAAAGATCATGTTCTTGGAAAACATCTGGGCTTCATCCTCCCAACACTAGGCAAAACCTAAATTTAAAAAACAATAAACAGGGATGGGTGTTCATCCTAGCATTTAAGTTGCTGGTTACCTAAATTCCATGCCCAGCTCTTGTGCCTGACTCCAGTTTCTTGACAGCAGCAACTCTAGGAAGCACTGGTGATGGCTCAAGTAATTGGGCTCCTGCCACCAACATGGGAGCCCTGGATTAAGTTCCTGGCTCCCAGCTTTGGTCTGGCCCAGCTCTGGTCATTTAGGGGCATTTGAGGAGTGAAACAAGGTATGGGAGCTCTCTCTCTGTGTTTTTCTGCCGAGAGAGGAGAGAGAGAGAGGGAGGGAAGGAAGGAAGGAAGGAAGGAAGGAAAGAAGGAAGGAAGGTAGGAAAGAAGGAAGTATTTATCTGCACATTTGTCCCATTCCTTGTGGACATTATTGTTAATTGATATATTTTACTTTATCAGTTACACAATGGAAAAACTACTATTTTTATTTTTAAAGCTTTTATTTAATGAATGCATTTTTCATAGGTATAACTTTAGGAATATAGTGGTTCTTTCTCTCATACCTGTCCTCCCACGCCGATTCCCATCCCACCTCCTACTCCCTGACCCATCCCATTCTACATTATGGTTCATTTTTAATTTAACTTTATATACAGAAGACCAACTCTATTCTAAGTAAAGATTTCAACAGTCTGTGCCCACAGACACACGGAACATATAAAGTACAGTTTGAGAACAAGTTTTGCAGTTAATTCTCATAGTACAACTCATTAAGGACAGGGGTCCTACATGGGGAGTAAGTGCACAGTGACTTCTGTTGTTCATTTAACAATTAACACTCTTATTTATGACAACAGTGATCACCAGAGGCTCTTGCCATGAGCTGCCAAGGCTATGGAAACCTTTTGTGACCACAGACTCCATCAGTACTTAGACAAGGCCAAAAGCAAAGTGGAAGTTCTTTCTTCTCTTCAGAGAAAAGTACCTCCTTCTTTGATGGCCCCTTCTTTCCACCGGGGTCTCACTCACAGAGATCCCTCGTGTAGGATATTTTTTGCCATAGAGTCTTGGCTTTCCATGCCTGAAATGCTCTCCCAGGCCTTTCTGCCAGACCAGGACGCCTTAAGGGTTGATTCTGCGGTCAGCTACTACATTTTTTAATGTGAACCCAGAAGACATTTCCTGAGAGCCTCATGTGTTTTAGAAGAAGGAATACACTGATGCCATTGACTCTGTAGTATCCCACCACTTCTTCCAGACTGGCTGACTAAATCAGCATGGATTGCTATTTTCAGTACACTGCAATATAGCAATTATGTAGCAACGACAGGCAAGGCAAGCCTAAGCCAGCAGTGTCCTGAGGGTACTGAAGCTATGTGCATACGAAAAGAGGCAAGAGAAAACACTGCCAGTTTAGAGTATAAAAATGACGGAAAGAAAGAGGGATAGAGGTGTGTCCTTAACAGAGAGTCCGGGATTGTGTGATAAGCATGTCCCCATCATTTGGGTTCATTTATTTGCTGCATTGCACTGCTAAAGAAGAAAATTCTTTCATGTGAGAAAATTGGCACAAGTCCCTAGTAGTTATGTGCTAGTGATATCATACTGCCTAAAGGCCACACAGACACAAAGCCTGGTTATTTTTCCCATGTTGCAAATGTGAGTGGCATCAGATACAGTGGAAAGAACTTAGGTTTCCACATCAGAGGTCTCGGGTACAGTTATAACTGAGACTGTGTGTACTTGGCAAGTTGTTTAATCTCTCTGAGGCTCTGTGTTCTCATCTGTAAACTGGGAACAATAAGATATACCTGATAGCTATTGTCAATCTTAAACCATTTTGAATCAAGCACCTGATACATAACAGACACTAAATAATTGCCAGTTCTTCAGCCCAAGTGTAATTTCCCTTAACATGGGTGAACTGTTCACCTCAATCTAATCAGTAAAGCATCTGTAAGAAAAAAAAATTTCAGGTTTGACAAGATTCACAAGAATCTAATAATCTTCCCTGTATGAATTTAGTCTAATTTATTCCCAGACCATCCAGTGTGGAAAAAAAAACCAGAATAGTCCCAATTCACAGATAAATAAATTGAGGTTTAGGGGCACTAGGGCCAGGCCACAGTCTGGGTTTCATTCTGTCTGACTCCAAAACCTGAGCTCTTAACCAACTCGGGTTGATCTAAGATACCATTTGGAGCCCCTCTATCAACTACTTTCATAGATTTATTTTCTACTTTTTCATGTTGTCATGCATGTTAATGAACATTTTCAAAACAGGAATTTTTGCACAGAATTCGATTTGCGGCTCCTTGTTGGCACCCTATGAGAGCAGACCTAACTGCACACAGCACTTTCACAAAAGTGTTCCTATTCATCAATTCTAACCACAAGCCTCTCAGGTCACAAGTCTAGAAGATTAAACCAGAGGGAGGTAGAATAGTCCAAACTGATTTAGCTGCTTGAGTCTTCTTTTTTATTTGAAAACTATTTAAACTCTGTCATTCTCACAGTATGAGTTCTTTCCTAAAGACACTTAACAAGCCAGCCTGTCTCTGAAAAGCAGTGTGGACAGGAGGCTAACACAATTTTAAAAGATCATAACATGTGCAGCTCATAAAAAGTAGATACATGGTTTCAGATGCTCCTTGACACATGATGGGGTTATGTCCTGATGAAACCATCCTAAGTTGGGAGTATGGTGAGCCAAAAGTGCACTTCATAAAACGAAACACTGAACGTTATAGCCTCGAATAGCCTACGTTAAACATGTTCAAAATACTTATGTTAGCCACAATTTAACACAAAGCCTATTTTATGATACAGTGTTGAATATATTATGTCATCTATTGAATGCCTGTATCCAAAAAACATTGGCAACACAGTGCACGGTGGGGTACCAGTTGTTCACTGCCTGACTGCATAGCTGACCAGGAGTTGTTGGTGCTGCCACTGCTTAGCACCCGGACAGGGTGTCCCATGGCATATCACTAGCCCAGGAAATATCAAAAGTCAAAAATCAGTGATTTTTTACTGAATGTGTATTGCTTTTGTACCAATCTAAAGTTAAAAATAATTAAATCAAACCTTTGCTTTAACTAGTTTCCATTACAAGTAATTTGTTAACCAAAGAGTTTTATTACTTAATAAAAGGCATTGTCATATCAATGTTTTGGCTGTTTAATCATTGCTGTTTACTGAATGATTTCTATGTGGCTAAAAGTATCCCTGTTCACTTGTCCCCATGGGCGCTGTCTTCAGCAGGTGATATTAGGATTCCCCTTTTAGAGATGAGACTACTGAGGCTATCATAACTTGCCATATTTCTTGCCAAGAAGTTTTTGTGCAGTCAATACTTCTATCTGTTACACTCTCCCTTTCTCTCCAAGATAGTCCCTCATCAACATGAAGAATGAATGAACTAAAGAACAAATAATGAACCAAGTCCACTCATCTCAACACCCATTTTTAACTATTTCTAGTAGTTTAACACATAAAACATTTTCTCTTGAGAAAATAAAACTTCTCCTTAATCAAATAGTATTATTCTAAAATGATGTCCAGCTTTTCAGTGTGGATTATTAGACTGAAATATATTAAATTTTTATGAGTTTAGACCAATTAACACTGGATTTTGTTACATTTCTACTTTCAAATCCCACATCTAGGAAAGAAATGTGTTAATATTTATTCATTGTGTCAAATCAGATTCCTTTATAAAACTAGATCAAATGTGAATCACTGTTCTGTAAAATTCAAAATCTGTGTGTGGAATGTAATGAGAAACAGGGGCTGTTTTCGCTTTCTGAGAATAACTTTTCAATTCTCATTATACTCTGTAGAGGAAAAAATTACATTAATTCTATTCATTTAATAAAGAAATAGAGCCATATTTTCCTGGATAATTAATTGTAATTGAATCACTGAAATTATTTTGGAAAAACAGCTTCCATACCAATAGACTCTGGAAACTTATGGTGTTATAAAGGAAAAATTTGATTTTCTCCAATATGAGCTTAGACCTTTCCAGTCTAAATCTTCTCCATCCCTTCAGTTTAGTCCATACCTGTCATTGTCTCTCCAAAAAAACACTAAACATAGAACATTGAATATTTCTCTCTCTACTTTCTAGTTTTTTTTTATCAATAGTTCTCAATTTTTTAAAAAGCATTTATTTATTTATTTGGAAGTCAGAGTTATACACAGAGAGAAGGAGAGACAGAGAGAGAGTCTTTCATAGGCTGGTTCACTCCTCAATGGGCTGAAACAGCCAGGAGCTGAGCCTATCCGAAGCTGGGAGCCAGCAGCTTCCTTCTGGTCTCCCACACAGGTACAGGGGCCCAAGGACTTGGACCATCTTCCACTGCTTTCCCAGGCTACAGCAGAGAGCTGGATCAGAAGCAGAACAACTAGCACTCGTCCTAGCACCCACATGGGATGCTGGCACTGCAGGGGGAGGTTTCACCTACTGCGCCACAGCACTGGCCCCTCTCAATATTTCTAAAGCCATAAATTCCTAATAATGTGATAATCACAGTAATATTCTATACTTCCAATCCCCAAATTTAAACTACTCAGTCAAAATCTGATGGGAATCCTATTTTGAAGGAACTGCAAACTTAGGGGTTGGACATTTTGCTGCAATTAGAAGCAAAGAAGAGCATAATGAAAATTCAAATAGATTTGAAACTCAGAGGTCATTTGAAACACTAAACTCAAAAGAACTCATTTGTACATCTGTCAAAACATGGGGAAATCATTTTGATTTTGAAAGAACCTTTTCAAAGACCTTATCTGTGTGGGAAATTGCATACCAACCTATGAGGAATATGTAATTTGGGTTAAACACAGAGTCTCATTCAAGAACTGAGGACAATTTTATATTCAATCAATTCTAGACTAGAATTTTTCTAGGTTATTTTGAGTAACAATGTTCTTTAGGGAATAAGTCATTCAAAACAAGTAGTGTTGAATTGCAGAAAGAATTTATAAAGCCCTGGAAATGTCTGACTCTCTTCACCTTTACCTAGCCGGCATATACATTTCCAAATCTTCTGTCTGCTTCTCCTCTTTATCACAAGGCAAGTGCAACAGTGCACAGTGTGGGGAAGAAACAGTAAAATGAAGAAGAATGATGATAGGTGTTGGGAGATAAAGAGGAGAGAGGGTGAAGAAAAGAAGTGACAATGATGGAAAAATAAAAGCAAGTAAGTAAAATCACTAGGGTTAAGTTTCATCAGTGGCGAGTTGTGGAGACAGAGGATTTAAGGAATGAAGAAGACAAGACAGTAATGAGGACCAACTGCATCAGAGGGGTTGAGAAGTCCACAAGAAAAAGGGCGACTATAAGCCCCAAAACTAGAGGTGACACCAGCAGTGTGTTACTTACTGTAGTAAGTGTGGGGAAGATGGGAGAGGAAGAAAAGATGGAGAGAGGCGCAGACAATGCAATGAACATGGCTTGCAAACTCCTGCCGGGACACCTATGTAACACCATAAAGCCAGTATTTATGTAATAAGGAAAGGAAGTGGAGTAGTGAAATGTCATTGTTGAGAACAGAGTAGTATATTTCAAGAATCATCTTGTTAGCAGTCATGAAAGCTTCAAAGAGTTGCTTGATTTTCATGAGCAACTTCAGTGAAAGAAAAGAGGATAGAAAGCCAAAGTAGGGGAGATTGTGAAGTTAGAAGGATTATGTTGGTAAAAAGAGAAAATAAAATTGGATTGTTTATTTATATCAAGTGGGGTTTGAGCCAATTTGCCTTAAAGCAGAATTTCCCAAGTTTTCCATATTTAAACAGTGCCGCTACTATTACTTATTTGATTGATTTGTTTAAGCTATAGACCTTCATTTTACTAAATAGCTTATTTAGAAGGGAAATGAGTAACCTAAACAGTAATATCTGTTTCATGTGCTTGTTATGTTGTTTTTCCCCAAAATAAACAAAATATTTGCTATGGAACTATTAAAATAATATCTCATGCCATTAGAATTTTGTGAGGTTGTTCTAGGCCATGGAGAAAGCAGGAAGGATCTTGTCTGAACTCCCACAGCGGAGGGAAATCCCTGAGAGATCTCAAGGAGGCAAGAAATGCAGCTGGGCCATGGGCAGTAAATGCTGCAGCCTGCAATGAGGCAGGCTGGTGAATGGCGGCAGAGGTAAGGAAACAGGACCTTGAAGGCTGGAACGAAAGTTGTGTCCTAGTCTTTTGTCTCACTTTATTGCTCAAAGTAATTCACCAAGCTGGTCCAGATTCCGGAGGTGAGCAATCGGACTCCACCTCTGGTGGGAGGAACTGCAGTGAATTTGTGGCCATCCTTTAACACATCATAAATTGAAGAATCATATGCCCAAAAGCTCAACAGAGTCATTGGCATAACTCACAAGTAGTAATGCTAACTTGGAATGTCATTTTCGTGTTCTGTTGAAGATGTTGTGTGTTTAGAACTAAGCTTTATAGAAGTAGGACGGGCAAAGGAATGGGAGACACTATTTGCAAACCATGTATCTGATAAGGGATTAATATTTGAAATATAAAGGATTTCATATTCTACTCAATAGCAAGAAAAAATAATCTGAATTTTAAAAAAATGTTTAATTTTTAAAAAATAATTAACAAATTTATCAAAAGAAATTTTTTGAAATTTTTTATTTAAAAAAATTAAAATTTTATTTTAAAAATAACCCAAAGACATTTCTTAAAGAAAGACATATAAATGACCAACAGATACACAAAAAAATGCTCAACATCACTATACCTCAGGGAAATGTTAATGAAAACCAGGGTGAGATACCACTTCACATCTGTTGGATTGACTATTATTCAAAGGCAAATGATACCCAGTTTTGCAAGGATATGGAGCTAAAGGAACCCTTATATACTATTGATGGGAAACTAAACTAGTATATCCATTAGGCTAAACAGTATAGAGGTTCCTCAAAAAAAAAAAAAAAGACAAATGGAATTACCATTATATATACACCCAAAGAAACATATAGATCCAAAGGAAATGAATTCAGTATGTTGAGATATAGTACTTCCTTGTTCATTACAGCATTACTTACAATAAACAAGGTGTATTCTCAAACTCAGTGTCTATTGGTAGATAAATGGATTAAGAAAATGTGAGAACACACAGATACACACAGCATATGAATGCACACACACAGGTACACCAGAATACTAGTAAGCCTTAAAAAAGAGGGAGATATTGTCATCCTGTGATTTGCAGCAACATGGTTGAAACTGGAATACATTATGCTAACTGAGTGCATGATCTCATTTACATGTGGAATCTAAAAAAAAAAAAAAAATTGAACTTACTGAAACAGAGAGTAGAGAGGTCATTGCCAGGACTGGGTTGGGATGGGGAATGAGGAAGTACTACTCAAAGGGTATAAAGTTCCAGTTATACAAGATGAATAATTTCTGGGGATTTCCAGTATAACATGGTGACTATAGTTAATAATAATGTGTTGTATCCTTGGAAATTACTTCCTAACTGCTCTCACCCTACAAACACACAAACACACACAAATACATGAAGATGATAGACATGTCAATTTGATTTAATAATTCCATAACATATACATATATCTAGATATGTTGTATACCATACATATACACAATTCCCTTTCTCAATTATACTGTAGTAAGCTAGGGTAAAATGTGGCTAAAGAGTAAAATGGATGATAAAATAGTAACATAAAGGTAATCTTGATCAATTTAAGTGTGGTCTTAGAACTTCAAGACTTATGTGTAAGATGACTCTAAAGAACATAATACTTAAGAAATGTAGGGGTTTACAACACTCATTTGAAGTGATTTCAAGTTAGACACTTTAATGTTAAAACCACATGCTTAGGGCTGGAGTTCCATCTTAGCGGTTGACTCCTTATTAGTATGCCTGAGTTTGAGTCCCAACTCTGTGCCTGTTTCCAGTCTCCTGCAAAAATGAACACCTTGGAAGGCAGCAGATGATAGCTCTGGAACCTGGGTCCTTGTCACCCATGCTGGAGACCTGACCGAGTTTCAGGCTCCTGGTTTTGACCTTGCCCAGCCCAAAGTGTTGTGGGCATTTGTGAAGTAAACCAGCAGATGGGAGATGGATCCCTTTCTCTCTTTCTTTCTGGCTCTCTCTCACCCCCTTTCAAATCAATAAAAAAAAAATGAAACTGAAGAACCTCAAAAACTTAACATCAATGTAGGTTCTTCACCTAATGATTAAGAAGAGCTTCATAATGTTGACACTTCAGGCTAATGCGGGCTGTGTTTTTACGAAAATGAAAGGAGGTAAATATCACACTTATAAACCAGCCAAGGATTAAGACTGTTTCAAGTACACTTTTTTTTTTTTTTAAAGAAAATACAGTGGAAAATGCAAATAAACAAGTTTATAGGTAACTAAGTTAAGCAAGAGTATGTAGAAGAAAAAAGTAAAGCAATAGATTTTTCAGTGGATCGCAGCTTTAGTTGGAATGTGTGAGATTAGGGACCATTTAGTTATTATGATTCTGAGCAGAAGATGTAGTTTCATTGGACCCTGTGTCCCTGAAGGTATTGAGTGCTGAGAATGATGGCTTTCTCAGACTTGTGGCAGGATCTTTCTCTATGACTGAGTGACTCCTAATAGTAAATACATTTAGCAGTGCAAGTAGGCCAACTGCAGGCGTCAGCCCTGGGTGTTGCTGGCTTCACAGGTGTTAAATGGAGCCTCAGGCTAAAGGAGGAAGGGGTGCAGTTGGAAAGTAGTATGGAAACTGAACAACTTGCTTATTAATGGGAGACCTTGGGGTGGTTAAATGAGAAAATGATAACATCTGTTGTAGGTAGGGAGGGGTCTGTGTGGTTGGGATATAGCAATGATGGCCGGACTTACCTTTCACGTTATATCCACTTGCACTGAATTTTATAAGAGATTATACATTGCCTGTTCAAAATAGAAATAAAATAATGGAATGCTTCTCTCAATTTTGCATTGTTCTTTCCAGTTTCTGAATGGCAGTCACTTCCACAATTCCCTGTGGTACTGGCAAAATGTCTGTGAGAGGAACAGAATGAGTATTATTGCTTTATATGAGGGCAGTTCAAAAAGTCATGGAAAATTTTGAATTCAAACATTAGTTTATTCTGACACACAAGAACTTAGAAATCTATGTATAGCTTCTCCATTAACACACATTTTCCATGAACTTTTTGAAGGTGTAAAATAACTGAGGATACAAGCGTCTGACTTCTTCCACATTGTTACGGGTAGAACGGTGGCAGAGAAAATATTATTACCTTGGTTCTTTGTCTCACATGGAAGCAGGATTTCCAAGTGGATAAGCAGAGAGATTTAAAAGCAAATTTTAATATATTAGAGTCAAAGACCTCCAGCCAGAGTGGCATGGAGGGGGCGGTTCAAGAGAGGAAAAAACCTGAAGGGGCTAGTGGTACTGCAGTATTTAAGCACAATTTTGAGGAAGAAAAAAAAAAAAAAAAAACAACCTGGCATTCAGATACAAGGCAGGGACACAACCCATCAAAAGACCTGATTCACAATCTTTTATCCTGACTTGCTCCTGATAAAACAAGAGCCATCAGAAGGGTGGGATAGGTAACTTGTTTACTGTAAACTGTGAGCTCAGGAGGATGGAATCCCCACTCCCTTGCTATTCTTATGGTAAAACTGGAAGCTTTCAAGGAGTGGGCAGGCAGGCACTTTTTGCTAAAGACATCCCTTGAGAGAAAGCAAGCACTCTGCACCCTGATTTCCACTGGATTTCCACTGACTGCCTATTAACCCATCTGACTTCTCACAACATCATACAACCAGTTAAGACCTTGTTTAAATCAAGGTTTTCTGTCTCCAAATTCAATGTTCTTTCTGTCATATCCTGCTTCCTTGAGAGTGCAGAGGCCCATAAAGCTGTTTGAGTAGAAAGAAAAATCTCCCTGAACAAGGTGAATTGAGAAGCCGTGCTAAGAGCTGTGTAGCCATTTAGGCCTAGCAGAAAGTCTAGTACTTTAACTACTTCAATCTGCAGACCAAAAGGCAGACCCAAAGCTGCATACCATGAGAAGTAAAAAAATGTGTGCCAAGTTGTGATAGCCCCAGCCTTTGCAGTTTATGTATAGTGTGTGCTATCTTTACTAAGGATTGTCTCCCTCTCCAAGATAGGTATTATCCCCATTTTGCAAATGGGGAAGTTGAGGTACAGAAATGCTGCATAACCAGTGTACTAAGTTAAATGGTAAGGCTAGGAGTTGTGATTCCCGAAGCCCATTCTCTTTCCAAGGTACTAGGATGATTTCTCAGGTGTGTGCGTAGGTAAGTAAGAGAGCAGCTGCCTCAGAAATAGAGATGTAAAGGGTGAGCTAGGAGAGGAGTGGAGAGGCTGGCAGATAGAGGGCACAAAGAAGGCTGTCTTACACTTGGAACTATCTGAGCAAAATGCCACAAGCCTTCAAGGAGGGTGCAATCTTGGTGTCCTTTAGATGGGTTAGACATGCTTCATGAAAGACCTACAACGTAAAATAGGTGTTAAAGAATTACTGGGGACTTAAAAGAGTAGACCTATGTGACTGTTTGAATGACTGGGCAGTGTCTGGATCAAGAACTATGTTTTAAACAAACATGTTTCTGTTAGCTTCTGCTCATCAGGTCTTTAAACTGAAGGGTCATTTTGGGCACAGGGAAGATGCTGTTGACTAAAGTCCTCCAGGTGAAACAAAATTAGTTGAATGAATGTGTATAAGGTAGGAAGGAGGGACAGAAATCATAGGACCATCACTCTTACTACCTGATTTTCAACCATTTGATCTGGGCTGAGCTCTGAGTTGCACTGTTGACTTATTATAGTAATTACTTAGTGCTTGATTGTGTTGAAAAGCCTAACACTATTAAGACATATGTTTTGCTCTGTAAGTTAGCTCTACTGCCAAGGTGAGCAGTGGCGTGCTTGAATAGCAAAACTCCTGCAACATAATATACCCTCTCCTCAGTCTAGAATGACTTTCAAACTGCTGAATATTTAAATTGTCTGTAAAACCCATCCATTGATTTTATCTGTTTTATGTATTGTGGTTCCAGATAAGATTTCATTAATCTCTCCTGTTTTTACAATCCAAATCCGAAAATGTACATTATTGAAACATTTTCTCTGTGTTGTAAGACTTGGAAACTCTGGGTAAGGCTGAAGATGTCTTATCATAGCTGCAAATGAGGGGAAGTGAGGTGATCAGCAATAGTGCAGTGTAATGGAAAGACCATGTGGCTGGAAGGCATCACTGATAAGTTCTATTAGGACCTATTAATAACCTGTGAGATTTGTCAGTCTCTTGGGAGGACCCAAAACTATTCCCAAACCTTTTGGGACTTCTTTCACCACATCCTATGGACATAGGATGAAATAGGTGACCCTCACTTGTCCAGCTCTTGTCAATTAGATACTGAAAACTTCCTAGAATAAACACACTGATGTTCATTTAATTTGGTTATATGGTTTACTATGTTGGACAGTTAAAAATGTTCCATTTGGGGCCAGCACTGTAGTATAGCAGGTAAAGCTGCCGCCTGTGACACCAACATCCCATATGGGTGCCAGTTAAAGTCCTGGCTGCTCCACTTCTGATCCAGCTCCCTGCTAAAGTGCCTGGGAAAGCAGCGGAAGACGACCCAAGTACTTGGGCCCCTGCCACCCACATGAGAGACCTGGAAGAAGCTCTAGGCTCCTGGTTTCAACCTGGCCCAGCCCTGGCCGTTGTGACTATTTGGGAAGTTAACCAGTAAATGAAAGACCTCTCTCCGTATCTCTCCGTATCTCTCCCTCTCCCTCTCTCTGCAACTCTGCCTTTCAAATAAGTAAAATAAATCTTCAAAAACATGTTCTTGTTGATATGAATCTGTAACTGAACTGACAAATTCACTTCAATTTGTAAATGACTTGAGTTATCCAGTGCAAAATAAAATGACTTTTCCAATAGTTCATTGTCATCTATAATAAATTATTTCTTCAATGTAAATTACAATGTGTGAACAATATGGAAATACATATATGTACTTAGTTGACAGACTTTTCTCAACCAATCCATTTATTCCAGCCTTCCTAAATATCAGTGCTGATTTTCACAGGATGACCTGAACACTGTGATGACAGTCTGCGTGGACTTGCCCAATCTATGTAGACATGAAAATACAATTTAATAGATTCGCTGTATTCTTCCATGTTATGACTATGTGTAAGACTGTGTTACTGACTTGCTTAGAGGAAATTGTTACCTTACAGGTAGAAGATGGCAGAAAACAAAGCTATCTAATCAACTACAGGAGTTTTTCTCTCGAATGTGGTAGATTTGATACTTTAAAAAATCAATGATACATTGTATACATTGAACACCTATGATTTTTTCAACAGACATTGGTTACTGCTTTGTGCCAGGCATGTGTATTAAGCAGTATGGTTATAGCTGTGCACGGAATGGACACAGTTCCTGTATGTATTCACATACATATAGCCATGTAAATACGCAAAACCAAATATGATTATTAAAGTATATAACGCTACTGCAGGTACACAGGATTAACACTGGACCCAGATGCATTATCTGGTTAGATATTTTCTGGAGGAAGGCATGTGTAAGCTGAGTGGTTTGGTAGATGTGAAGTTAGTCTTGCAAAGGGGTTGGGAAGTTGGAATAAGTGTGATCAGGATATGCTTATTCTATGAGTAAATGTCCAGGGGTAAGGAAAGTCATGAGAAGGTGGAGGGGACCCAAAAATTTTAGTAGAGTTAGACTATCAAGGTTGATAGGGGCATGATCACATGGGGCCAGGGTAGTGAGCAGAAATGAGGTTAGACATGCCATTATAAACTATCTTAAGGCGGTTGGACTTTGTCCAACAAGTCATTAGAGTGATTGATGTGTTTAATCAGGGAGAATAATCAAATTTGTATTTGTCAAGTTTACTTTCAATGTGGAAAATGAATTGCCAGAAAACATGACTGGAGGCAAAAGGACAAGTTAGAATGCGATGACTGAAATTCAGGTAAGAAATGATGGAGATCTTAACCAAGGTAATGGGAGAGAGATTGGAGAAGTGCAAGCATATCTAAAAGCTTTTTAGATGATGGAATTGTTAGGGTTAAGTATCTGACTGAAATATATAGAGTAAGGGAGATGGAAGACACTCTGGATTCTTACTTAAGAATCTAATGAATTGTACTGCATTTCAGTGCAATGAAGAACAAAAAAATTAAGTAGCAGATTTAGGTCAAGGGATGAAATGTGATGAGTTTGATTTAGGGTACACTGCACTTTGGGTGCATATGAGTAATCCAAAAATAAATGTCTAGTAGATTTCATTAGGTAGATGTGAAGATCAAAAGAGGAGTTAGGGCTGGAGATAAAGTAGAGAAACAACAGTCACCAGCCTAATGGCACCTGAAGCTGTGCATTAGATCATTCAGGAAAAGTCTATGGAGTTAGAAAAGAAGGTGGCCAAGGATGGAACACTGACAAAGTTAACATTTTAAGAGAGAGATTGGAACATAAGAAGATGTCAGGGAACACAAAATGTCACAGAAGCTTGAAGGAAAAAGATGACTAGCAATTTTTTTTTTTTTTTTTTTTTTACAGGCAGAGTAGACAGTGAGAGAGAGAGACAGAGAGAAAGGTCTTCCTTTGCCTTTGGTTCACCCTCCAATGGCCGCCATGGCCGGCGCGCTGCAGCCGGCGCACCGCGCCAATCCAAAGGCAGGAGCCAGGCGTTTATCTTGGTCTCTCATTGGGTACAGGGCCCAAGCACTTGGGCCATCCTCCAAGGCACTCTCTGGCCACAGCAGAGAGCTGGACTGGAAGAGGGACAACCGGGACAGAATCTGGTGCCCCAACCGGGACTAGAACCGGGTGTGCCGACGCCGCAAGGCAGAGGATTAGCCTGTTGAGCTGTGGCGCCGGCCAGATGCCTAGCAATTTTAAAAACTCAACGTAAAATGACCAATCCAGTTTGGAAATGGGTAAAGGACTTCAATAGACAGTTCTCTAAGGAGAAAAACAAATGGACAACAAATATATGAAAAGATGCTCAACATCACTAGCCATCAGGGAAATGTAGATCAAAACCACAATGAGATATCACCTCACCCCTGTCAAATGGCTTAAACCCAAAAACACAGAGAGTAACAAATGCTGATGAGGATGTGGAAAATGTGGGGCACTTATACACTCTTTCTAGGAGTGTAAATTAGTATAGCCACTGTGGAAAACAGAACAGAGGTTTCTTAAAAAAACAGAAATAGATTGACCATAGATTCCGCAAAGCCACAACTGGGTATATATCCAAAAGACTTGAACACAATGTATCAAACAGATATCTGCACCACCATGTTCATAGAAGTAATGTTCACAATAGCCAAAATTTGGATTCAACCAAGATGTCCATCATCAGATGAATGGATAAAGAAAATGTGGTATATATAGACAATGGAATAGTTTTCAGCTATAAAAAGGAATGAAATTCTGCCATTTACAAGAAAATGGATGCAACTGGAGGACATCATGTTAAATAAAATAAGCTGGATCTAGAAAAACCAGTACCACATGTTCTCCTTGGTATGTGGAAGCTAAAATTTAAGAAAGAAATGTCTGTATGTATCAGTATTTCTGCAAACGTAGTTTTATAAAACTTCATTTTACACAAACCAGTGGTTAAGAATGTTACACTACTATAATTTTAATGCTCTGTGATTACTTTAAAATTTACTATATTTGGGTGAAATCATCATTTTCCCATTCAATTATTGTTTATAACATCTAAATATTTCCTGCGATGTTATAAGATAGTAATTTAGATGTTACATTGTCATTGGTTCTATTTCATTGAAAGAAATTATGAATGACTAATTGACAAAAAAACTGGATGTGAATGAAATTATCTTTTTCCTGTTCAATTATTGTTTATAGACATTGTCTATAATCAACTTTTTTACTTGTTAACTTTTTTTTGTTTTGTTTTTTGGTTTTTCTGTTTGCTTGCTTTTTACTTGTTAACTTCTTATTTGATGAAGTATGATGCCTTTTTAGTATAATGTAAATTTAAAAGATGCTATCTCCAGTACAAAAACAGACAGAAAGAAAGGGAGAAGAAAGGAGGGTGGGAGGGCTGGAGGGGAAAGGAGAGAGGGAGAAAGGAAGGGAATATAATTATGTATCTCAAAATCACATTGAATCTATTAAAACATTAAACATCAAAATTAAAATAAAAAAAGTAAAATGCACCTATTTACAAAGCTGAAAAAAAAAAAGAGGGACCAATAGTAATCACTGATAAAGAGGCAAAATAAAGAAAGGTCTGACAAGCGTCCATCTGGCTTAGCATGTGGAAGACGACTGATGCTGCGTCTGGGAAGAATTGCACTTGCGTGATGGGAATGGAAGCCAGATTACATGGGGTTGAGAAGTCTGTGGAAGCTGTGGCCATGGTGACAGCATGTGTAGAAAATGTTTTCAAAAAGTTTGGCTGTTAACAGGAGAAAAGTGACAGGGTGCTGCCTTAAAGAGTGTACTAGATAAAAATGTTGTGAGAGAGATTTGAACATTGTATGCTAGTGGGAAGTAGTTGTTAAAGAAGAAAGTAGTCCTATGGGGAGGACTCCAAGTGGGGAAGGAGGATGAGATAGAATGTACAGATGCAAGTGTTAGTCTTTGCTAGCAAGAGGCACTCCTTCCAGGTGACAGATAGAAGGAGCAATCATAGTCCAGTCTCAGGTCGGGTAAAGGGGGTACTATGATAAGAGTTTTTAAGATGCTAAGATGAACATGTCAGGATCCCAGTTGTATTTCAGCTTAGAAGAGAGAAAGGAAACACAGTCAAAGAATTTTAAAGTTAAGTAATTAGAAAAGCAGAAAGAGAAAGAGGGAGAGAGAGAGAGAGAACCTCTACTTGATTCATTCCCTAATGTTCACAACAGCCATTGCTGGAAGAGGCCGAAGTTACTTGAGTCCCTGCTGCCTCCTGCACATTAGCAGGAAACTGCAATAGAAAGTGGAGCCTGGACTCAAACCCAGGCACATGGGTTACAAATATCCTAAGGGGCAGCACAATGACTGCTAAACACAGACCCTGAATTTATTTTTACTGTTTAAAATGTGGAACATTTAGTATTGAAATTAGAAAGATACAGCAGCATAATAAAATAAAGGCATGGGAAATGCTGAATATTTCAAAAAGCATTTTAGGCATGTGACAAATATCGATTAAAAATGAGTTGGTGGATGGATGAACAAATGCAGAAACACACATTCATTCTAGAACTGAAATGAAAGGCTTCCATTGTCTTGTATTTACTACATAAGTGATGTGAGCAGGCTGGCTTCCATTCCACCTCTACTGTTTATGCCAAACATCAACAGTGTGCTCTCGCTTCATATAACAAAATGACCCACAATCCCTTAGTAGACTCACTTAATTGAGTTTTAAGACTGGAAAACAGCTTTTCAAAGCACAAAGGTTTTACAAGTAAAATTTACAGAGTGTGAACTACTTTGGAATTTGTATATATAAAATAATATTAAATCAAAACCTAGTATTTGAAGCTTCATTTTGACAAATGACTTAAAAGAATAATATAAGATTGGTATGTTAGTTCTGGAGAACATTTATTTCTGAAATTGTATTAAGCGAATCTGTAAGGAAAAACATTTGCTCTCAAAACTGAGAGAACTTTTGCTCAGTTGTGTGGACTTTGAAAATAAACTCTAAGACAGTATTATAATTATTTCTGTCCAATTTTTAAATCCTTCCCCAGCTTTTGTGGGGGAAAAAAAAGAACCACAGGATTTTCAGTGACGTCATCATGGTGACTCAGTTGCCTCATGAAATGCAAGCTCTTTGATATCTTCAATTATTGCCTCAAAGTTTGCCAAGGGGCTGATTGGTTTCCCCTTGTCACTGGTGGAAAGTGTGTACTTGTGGAGCAACATGCAAAGGAGGCTTGCCATTGAGTTAGAAACCTGAAGCCGTCAACTGCCACGCTTCTATATTATTGTATCAGAGCATGGCTTCCTTAGAATCATATTTTCTAAACATCATGTTAATAATTAATTTGAGTCATAACTATGAAGCATGATATACTATAAGAAGTTGCAGAAATAAAGTATTAGTCATAAACATTACAGTAAGAAAACAAAGAATTTCTCAAGAAGCTGCCTTAAGTATACTAAAATAATGGCAACCTCTAACATATGTCTGCCAATGAAGGAATTTTTTTATCATGACAATCACTGCAAACAGGAATGGAATGTAACCGATACCTTTGCTGCTCCATTTGCATTAGCTAACAGTAAAATATGCACTTTAAATATAGTTGTGCATTCTGCCCAAGAATGTGTGAATATACAGTGACATTTTTTCTTTGAAAACTTGACAGACATACCTGAGAGACACTTATGTTTAATATTTGTGTGTATTTTTCCATACTTGAGAGGTTTACTATCTTTTTGTTGGGTGAGTTATGTTGAGGGTTTTATTTGACACTCCATGAATTTTTTATTTCTGACTCATTAAGCAAGTTCCCAGGGTTCTGATTAGAAACTCTTTTTTTTTTTTTTTAAAGACTTATTTATTTATTTGAAAGGCAGAGTTACAGAGAGGCAGAGGCAGAGAGAGGTCTTCCAAACGCTGGTCACTTGTTCACTCCCCAGATGGCTGCAACAGCTGGAACTGCACCGATCTGAAATCAGGAGCCAGGAGTTTCTTCCAGGTCTCCTATGCAAGTGCAGGAGCCCAAGGACTTGGGCCATCTTCCACTGCTTTCCCAGGCTGTAACAGGGAGCTGGATCAGAAGTGGAGCGGCCGGGACTCAAACCAGAACCCATATGGGATGCTGGCACTGCAGGTGCCGGCTTTACTGGCTACACCACAGCACGGGTCCCTAGAAGGCCTATTTTTAAACTAAGATATTTTCATTTGTTGTTAAACCTGTGAAACATACAGATAAAAAACTTTTTAAGATAATTCCGCATTGAGATAATAGAACAACATCTTAACAGAAAGGCAAAATTTTCAGAATGTGTCAAATGGCATGCATTTTAAGTAATAATATAATTTATATAAAAAAAGAAAAAATTAAGAAAGAAAATAAAGAGGAGTTGTTCATCAGTTTTTATGTGAAAGTTTTAGAAATAGGTCCATTTCAAGACGTTCCCCTTGTTCCTTTGAAACAATAGTTCCATCTAGTGGACATTTTACTTAGAAACAGTCATGATTCCAAATGTTCAAGCATTTTTTTTTTTTTGGCCTTTTAATGAAATCAGCATTAAGGGAAAATAAAAACAAGAACAGCAGAGATAATTTGTTTAAACTGCTTAATTCACAAAGAACAGGATAGAAACCAAATGGTTATATTGTGAAAATAAATAAGTATCTGCCTATAAATAATATGCCTTACAATGTTTAAAAACACATTAGAAATTTGGCCAAAATTCGACCAATTTACCAATGTAAGAGCCAATCTTGATAGCACAGACCCTGCAGTGATTGTGAATAGAAACACACTATAACTTGTTTATATATTTTTAAAACATCTGATTCAAAAGTGTCTAAAAATACAGAGTGATAGAGATCATTCATATATTCCTGCTGACAATGTTTACTGGGCTTCAACATGCTAGCCGCTTTCTAATACTTGGTAATACTATAATTGTTTTAGTCATATAATTCATAAGGGAGGGGCTGCCTGTTGAAGACAATGGTAGTATAAATGAAAGACTAGAGACAAAAAACTTGATCTCTGATAATGGATCCCATTGGCCACATATTAGCAAAATATGGACTCCATTCAAATATTTCACTCAAATACTAATCATCTGGATGACTGAAGAATATTCACATTGTTGGATTTAAAAAAAAACAGATTTTGTTGAGGATTAATTCTGACTAATTATCTTTAAAAGCCAATTGTAGGCTTGCAGTGTAAACTTTTTTTTTTTAGAAAATTATTTTTTATTTATTTGAGACAGAGTGGGAGAGAGAGAGATTGAGAGCCCAAGACCATTAATTAACTACTCTCCAAAAGCCTGCAATGTCTAGAAAGGGGCTAGAATCAAAGCTGGAAGTTGGGAACTTGATCCAGCTGCCCTACATGGGTGGTGAGAAACAAAATACCTGAGTCATCACTGCTGATCCTCAGGGTCTACACTGGTGGATAGCTTGAGTCAGGAGCCAGAACTTGGAATAGAATACAAATTTTTTGATATGGGATATTGGCATCTTAACCAGTAGGCTGAATTTTGGCACCTGAACTTCTGAACACTTAGTATAAAGTAAGCCTGAAGTCACAGCTCCTGTCATTGTTGTCCTACTTTTTATAAAACTTAAAGCCTAAATCTTCTATGAATATCTCTGTGTAGTAGATCTATTATGCATGTCCTTTCAAAAGACCAAAATATTTGATTGGATCATTATTTATATTTTGGTTCAATATTGAAGTGATTAAATTCTGAGTGGATCTTTTGAAATGTGCAGATAGAGTTTGCAGATTCAAGGGTATTTGGAGAGAGGCAAGAGATTTCTGGTCTCTTTTCCCCATTTCATTGCTGGACAACGACTGGCTCAACATAGATCATAAAAACTGAATATCAGGACAGTCTCAGGTTAAATGGAATCTCTGTGCTTTTTTTTTGAACATATTGGGACCAAGTTGAGGGCTTCCCAATGTTGTGCTCAGATTTAGGTGTATGAACTGGTATCCCTCCAGGATTCTCATGTATCTTTGGTCAAACAAAATGCTGCCTCATGATTATAATCCAGTTCTTCAGTGATAGGGCTCTTGAATGTCATATTCATAGGCTTCAAATGCTAACCATCTTCATTTCTTCATTTTGATGGGCAGAGTCTTATTGAAAGCCTTTGCCACTATTCAAATACTTCTTTATATACATACTACAAAGTAATTCAGACAAGAATGATCTTGAGCCTCCAAATGCATTCTCTAATGATTTTTCTTCATGGTAGATGTTAGAATGTAGATCTGTATGTCAACCAGGATAGAACAGAGCTTTTGAGTATGAAATGTCAAAAAGACTAAAAATTGAGGGAATGTTGTGGTCCAGGGAAGCAATGAAAATAAACTTTTAATAGCTATTAGATGAAAGCAGAACAGAGCCCAGACATGTGACATAGGAATGGAGCAGCTCAGTTAGGCTAAAATCTGGTGGTTGGAATGTGTGACCATTGAGAAATGATACTAATGGCTTGAAACTACTCTTTACTGCTATGCATCAGACACTATACTAGGTTTTCACTGCTGTCCCAGCCATCTTCACAATGATGTATGCCCCCCAAATTATTTTTGATCCATTTAACCAATGGAGAAGCCAAAAGACAGAGGAGTTAACTTGTTTGTCCATGGCTACACAGAAATGGTACTGATTGTTTGACTTCAAAGCCAGGGCTTGCTCTACTTTACCAGAACAATCTATTTTTTAATACTTAAATGAAAGTTTGATGTATAAACAGATAAAAAGATGCTCCATAGAAAGTAACTTGAAACCACTGAATTACCCTCTGCAGAGAAGGATTTACTATCCACTACAGTATTATTATTCACATTTGCCAAAAGGTAGAAACCACCCAAGTATCCATCAACAGGCAAACTAATAAACTGATGTACATGCATACATTGGTCTAAAAAAAGAATTGTCTTTTTAAATTTTTACTGTATTGTGAAGTGATTTATTATAAGTCTTCCTAACAGGCTGTAAGGTTCATAAAGGCTTACCTAATATCGTACACCTGAATACACTAAAAAATGTTGATTAAGTTAAAGTTTTTGAATAAAGCATGTCATTTTACCATTTTAGTATAAAAAAGGATATGTAACCCACAAATAATGAGCCTAACCATTTGACAGTCTAACAAAATTGTATGGTGTCATCATATAGGACTTGAGAAAGCATCTTCAAAGTCACTTCAAGGAGAATTTCCAAAGATACTGCATGAGGAGTGATGTGGAAACCCTGTCTCTATTTGTAGAAGTACAATTATGTTATCAAGGCTGGCACACAATGAAGACAACAGAAATCTAGTGCTAGGACACACTGATTTTTTGTCCATCAACTTTATAGTGGTATACTTGGCAAATAAAATAGTAAATAGTTTAGGCATACAACTTGATATTTTGATATATGTATAAATTGTAAATGATTATCACGATCAAGCTAGTTAACAGGTCCATCATCTCACCTAACTGAGCTTTTTCTGGTGGTGTGAACATTTAAGATAAATTCTTTTGGCAAATTTAAGTATATAACTTAAATATACCTGTTATAACACAGGAAGGTATTTTAAATCACTTGTAGAAAAATTGAATTAAAAATAAGTTTATTTTCATACAAAAGTTGAAATCTATGCATAGTTTTTTCATTATGGGCATTTCCATGACTTTTTTGAAGAGCCCTAATATGCATGGATCTCAACAGTTTTGGCACCAAAGTGAACATCTTTTAATTTCATTTCCACAGACTTTTTAAAGTTCCCTTGCACTAATTAGTCACCATACTGTGTATTAGATACCCAGAGTGTCTTCATCCTCCATAATGATCCTTTGTATGCTATGACCAATATTTCTCTAATTACTCCGATTCTCCCCAACTCACAGCCATTGTGGCGAGCACCATTCCATTCTCTGCTGTTTTGGATACCACACACAAATTGCATCATACAGTATTTGTCTTTCTGTGCTTGGCTTATTTCACTTAGTAAAATGTCTTCCACATTCATCCATGTTTTTGCAAATAGTAGGGTTTCCTTCTTTTTTAAGGTTGAATCATATTCCACTGTATAAGTACAAGTTAGTATATCATATTTTCTTTATCCATTCATGCCTCAATAGATAGTTAATTCCATATCTTGGCTATTGTGAATAATGCTACAAACATAGACCTGCTATTACTTCTTTGACATACTAGTTTCCATTTCCTTATGCACAAAAAAGAGATTGAAGAGACTATTAGGTCACATAAGAGTTCTGTTTTGTCTTTTTGATAATATCCATTATAAACAGGTGTGAAGTGATGACTCATTGTGCATTTGACTTTCCTTTCTCTGATGATTAATGATGTTAACACCTTTTCTTGTACTTGATGAGCATTTGTATATCTTCTTTAGGGAAATGTCTATTCAAACCCTTAGCCTATACTTTAATTGGATTACTATTGTGTTGTTTCTTATATATTTTGGATATTAACTCTTCACCAGATCTGGTGAATTGCATATATTTTCATCCCACTTCATAAGTTAGTTTTTCACCCTATAGAATGTTTTCTTTGTTGTACAGAGAATTTGTAGTTTGATAAAATCCCTTTTCCTTTTCCTTTTGTTACCTGTTGTTTCAGAGTCATATCCCAAAAACTCATTGCTAAGTCCAATGTTAAGAAGTATTTTCCTGCCGGCGCTGAGGCTCAATAGGCTAATCCTCCGCCTTGTGGTGCCGGCACACCAGGTTCTAGTCCCAGTTGGGGCGCCGGATTCTGTCCCGGTTGCCCCTCTTCCAGGCCAGCTCTCTGCTGTGGCCAGGGAGTGCAGTGGAGGATGGCCCAAGTCCTTGGGCCCTGCACCCCATGGGAGACCAGGAGAAGCACCTGGCTCCTGACTTTGGATCAATGCAGTGTGCCGGCCGCAGCCCGCCGGCCGCGGTGGCCATTGGAGGGTGAACCAATGGCAAAGGAAGACCTTTCTCTCTGTCTCTCTCTCTCACTGTCCACTCTGCCTGTCAAAAAAAAAAAAAAAAAAAAAGTATTTTCCTGAGGGCTGGCATTGTAGCACAGTGGGTTAAAGCCTCCACCTGCAACATCAGCATCCCATATGGGTGTGCGGGTTCAAGTCCCTCCACTTCTGATTCAGCTCTGTGCTGTGGCTTAGAAGAGGAGTAGAAGATGGCCCACTGCACTGGCATGGGAAACCCGGAAGAAGTTCCTGGTTCCTGGCTTCAGATCAGTGCAGCTGTGGCCATCTGGTGAGTGAACCAGTGGATGGAAGACCTCTCTCTCTCTCTCTCTCTCTCTCTCTCTGTAACTCTGCCTTTCAAATAAATAAATATTTTTTTAAAAAGTGTTTACCTGTATGTAGAATTTGCATGCAAGACTTTAATCCATCTTGAGTTGATTTTCGCATATATTGTGAGAGAAGGGTCTGCTTTCATTCATCTGCAGATGGGTGAATATCTAATTTTCCCAACATATTTTTTTGAAAAGACTCATTTACCCTTTGTGCAGCCTTTTTAAATTTTTAAATGAATTTTAGGATTTTTTTCTATCTCATGAAAAAATGTCATTGGGATTTTTAATAGGGATTATGTTGACTCTGTAATTCACTTTAGGTAGTATGGACTTTTAAATGTTCTCCCTGATCGGTGACAATTAACCAAGCACCAAAAAGGAAACCTGTTGAAGTGAAATGGACACTGTGAGAAACAAGGACTTGATCAGCCCTTGTCCTGACTGTTGATGTACAATTTAATACTTTATCCCTTTTAGTATTTTTTTGTTCTACTTAATACTATTGGTTGAACTCTGTAATTAACACACAATTATAGTTAGGTGTTTAAATTTAACTGAAAAATGATCCCTGTTAAATGTAAGAGTGGGAATAAGAGAGGGAGGAAATGTACAACTGGGGACATGCTCAATCGGACTTGCTCCAAATGGTGGAGTTAGAAATGTGCCAGGGATTCCAATACAATCTCATCAAGGTGGCATGTACCAATGCCATCTCACTAGTCCAAGTGATCAATTTCAGTTCACAATTGATCACACTGATAGGTCTAAGAGTCAAAGGGATCACATAACAAGACTAGTGTCTGCTAATACTAACTGATAGAATAAAAAAGGGAGAGAACAATCCAACATGGGAAGTGGGATACACAGCAGACTCATAGAATGGCAGATGTCCTAAACAGCACTCTGACCTCAGAATCAGCCCTTAAGGCATTCGGATCTGGCTGAAGAGCCCATGAGAGTATTTTAGGCATGGAAAGCCAAGACACTCTGGGAGAAAAAAAAAAAAAAAAAAAAAAAACCTAAATGAAAGATCTCCCAAGTGAGATCCCAGTAGAAAGAATGGGAACATGAAAGAAGGAGGTACCTTTCTCTGAAGGGAGGAGAGAACTTCCACTTTGACTATGAACTTGTCTAAATAAGATTGGAGTTGGTGAACTCAAAAGGCTTCCATAGCCTTGGCAACTCATGACTAGAACCTAGGGAGATTACTGAGGCCACAAACAAGAATGTCAATTTGTTAAGTCAACAACGGGAGTCACTGTGCACTTACTCCTCATGTAGGATCTCTGCCCTCAATGTGTTGTTCAATGTGAATTAATGCTATAACTGATACTGAAACAGTATTTTACACTTTATGTTCTGTGTGGGTGCAAACTGATGAAGACTTTACTTAAAATATACTAAATTGATCTTCTGTATATAAAGAGAATTGAAAATGAATCTTGATGTGAATAGAATGGGAGAGGGAGTGGGAGATGCGATGGTTGAGGGTGGGAGGGAAGTTACGGGGGGGGGAAGCCATTGTAATCCATAAACTATACTTTGGAAATTTATATTTACTAAATAAAAGTAAAAAAAAATATTTTTCTTCCTATTCATGAAGATAGGATGTCTTTCTATTTATTTGGGTCTTATTTAATTTCCCTCATCAATATTTTATGAGTTTCAGTGTATAAGTCTTCCATATCTTTCATTACATTTATTTCTAAATATTTTAATCCTTTTCTTGCTATTGTGAATGAGATTGCTGTCTAAATTTCCTTTTGGATAGTTCATTCCTTTGTATAAAAATACAGATGCTCTTTGTATACCATCCTTGTATCCTACACCTTTATAAAATTTGTTTATTAATTTTATCAACTTTTCTTATTAAATTTTTACTTTTTCTATATGTAGAATGATATCATTGGCAAGAAGGAATTATATTGTTTGTTTCTTTCTGGTTTAATTTTTTCTTTCTTTCTCTCCCTCCCTCCCTCCCCTCTTCACTTCCTTCCTTCCTTCCATCCTTCCTCTTTCTTAGTTCTAAAGATTTATTTATGTATTTTCCAGGAGGAGCAGGAGAGAGAGAGAGAGAGAGAGAGAGAGAGAGAGAGATATTTTCCATAATCTAGTTCACTCCCCAAATGGCTATAGCCAAGTTTGGGCCAGGCTGATGCAGGAAATTGGAACTCCATCCTGGTTTCCTATATGAGTGTCAGGGGCTTAAATATTTGTGCCATCTTTTACTTATTTCCAAGCATATCAGCAGGAAGCTGAATCAGAGCAACAGAGACTTGACCCAGTGCTCCAATGTTGGAAGCTGTTGTCGCAAGAGGTGGCTTAACCCTCTGCACCACAACACGAGTCCTGTTGGAAGCTTTTGAACTAGTGATCCTTTCTCCTTATGTTTATTAATCTCTTCAGTCTTTCCGTTCCTTCTTGATTCAGTTTAGGCACATTCTATGTTTCTAGGAATTTTTCCATTTCCTCAAGATCCTCTTTTTTTCCCTTGCTTTCAAATTTCTTATTTTTACTTATATTTTTTCTGTATTTCTCTTTGAACTTTAAGAATTTAATTGTAGAGCATCTTGGTATAGACTTCTTTGGCTTGATCCTATGTGGAGACTGGCGAAATTCATAGTTCTGGATATCCATATCTCTCCCAATATTTGGGGACTTTTCAAGCATTATTTCTTTAGGTGTGTACTTTCTTTTTTCTCCCTTTCTTTCTGAGATGCTGATAATGCATATGCTGATTCACATGATGGTGTCCTACAAATCTCATAGGTTTCTTAACTCTTTTATATTCTTTCTTCTCCACTGATTGGATATTTTATGTCTAGTCTTTGATTTTGTAGATATTTCTTCAACTTGATTGAATCTGTTATTAACACTATATTGAGTTTTTCATTTCATTCATGATTGCCTTCAAATCCAGAATTTCTAATTCCCTTTTTATGATTTCTATATCTTTGTTGATGTTCCCATATGGCCCAAGAATAATTTTTCTGATATTGTTGAGTTACTTTTCTGTGCTTTCTTTAGCCAGTAGAAGCTGGAGCCACATCTGTAGAGACAGAGTTGTTTTCTCTATTCAGACAGGACTTTGTACAGTGAGCCTGTCACTGGGGTGTAAGCATGTCTTCTCATAGAGCATCTCTTTGGTCTTGGGGTTTGCTGGGGTTTGCTAGGTTTTTGAAATTTTCAACCTGTATCCTAAATTTTCCCCAAAGGTGTTTTTTTCTGTGAATGGCTGGCAAATCATTGTTTATGTGGGAAGACCCATGCTGGGGATCTCCTTTTCCACTATTTTGTTAACCAAGAGTAAAGTGCTGATGTATGCTACTACAAAGATGAACCTTGAAAATTCTGTGCTAAGTGAAATAAACCAGGCAGAAATGGACAAATATTGTATGATGCCACTTGTATGAAGTTCCTAGAATTAGAAAATTCGTAGATACTTCAACTAAAATAGAGATTTTGAGAGGCTAGGGGCTGGGGACAGTTAGTGGTTATTGTTTAGCAAGAACAGTTTATGTTTGGGATGCTGAAAAATTCTGGAAACAAAAATGATGATTATATAATATTGTAAGTGTAATTAATGACAAAACAATGAAAGGTACACTTCAAAATATTAAGCTTTATATATGTATATCTTACTACAATAAAAAATAGAACAGAAAAGACAGTTTTACTGCAGATGAGAGACATTTGAGAAATGGTCACAGATTCCAGGTAAAATCAAAACATTAGAGGGGAGTTAACTGAGGAGTTGGACACCCAGAAAGTGTCAAGCAAGACCCCTAACCAGAAAAGAGTATGTGCATGTTAAGGTCCTGACTAATGGGTGAACCTGCTCCTAACTCCACTTTGTGACAGGCAGGATGTTGCTTTGCTTTCTAATATGTTATGGGCTGAATTATTCCCTCACCCCATTCTTATGCAAAGCCTTGACCCATAGTGCGTCAGAATATGACTGTATTTGTGTTTGGAGATAATGCCTCAAAGGAAGAGACTAAATTAAATTGAGGTCATTAGGGTGGGCTTTAACCCAATTGACTGCACCCTTTGAAGAGGAATTTTGAAAATTCAGAGAGATACCAGGGATCTGTAAACACAGAAGAAAGAGCATGTGAGGACATAGAAAGAGTACAGTCATCTCTAAGTCCAGGATACAGCTCTCAGAAGAAATCAAACCTGCTGACACCTAATCTGGGAGTCTCGGGTTCCAGAATTGTGAGAAAATTAATTTCTATTGCTTAAGTCAGCTAAACAATCGTATTATGTTGTGACAGCCATAGAAAATGAAAATACTACATGAAGCTTGTATCTTGATATATTCCAGTCCTATGGTAGAATAGTTTTATAGATTTAAAGCTTTTTTATTTTTTTTTTTAATTTATTTGACAGGTAGAGTTATAGACAGTGGGAGAGAGACAGAGAGAAAGGTCTTCCTTCTGTTGGTTCACTCCCCAAATGGCCACCACGGCTGGCGCTGCGCTGATCTGAAGCCAGAAGTCAGGTGCTTCTTCCTGGTCTCCCATGTGGGTGCAGGGGCCCAAGCACCTGGGCCATCCTCCACTGCCTTCCCAGGTCACAGCACAGAGAGGTACTGGAAGAGGAGCAACTGAGACTAGAACCCAGCACCCATATGGGATGCCGGCGCCGCAGGCGGAGGATTAACCAAGTGAGCCACAGCGCCGGCCCCTAGTTTTATAGATTTAAGATTAACTCTTTTATAAACTGTGCTGAAGAAAGATACTCAAGGGGAAGTTATAAACCTGTTAAGAACATCATTTGGAGCGACTTGAGAGGCAGTTGCCTAGGAAGGAAGATGCTTGGATTGTCTTGTATATTCTTCATAAATTTTCTCTCCTGGAAATTCACCCATAGAAGACCAACTTTTCTGTATCCTCAGACTCTTGCTACTGATTGGATCCAGCATCCTAATGATTCATCCAAGTTCAATTCCTGACCCTGTTTACATGTAAACATACAAAAAGGACACAAATACTACCCTTGGCAAATCACAAGTGGCTTAAATGATTTTGCTATATAGATTAACCAATATATTTTGGCTATATAAATTTATATATTTATTACATAAACTAATAATATTAACCTATTACAGGGTATTAAATGTCTCAAATCATGGAGATTCTACTGGTCTTTCAATCTCCTGAGGGTGGACTTCCTTGTGATGATGGAAGTGATGTCATTAAGTCCAGACATGACCAACTACTACATTTATGTAGGAACCACAGCTTATCTCTTCACCTGGGTTTTGACAGAGAAAGAGCATGTTTACTTAGTGAACAACTGATTTCAATTTTTTTCACCATTTTCTAGAGGAACATACCAAAATGAGATACACACACACACACATACACACACACATTGTATTAAACAATGAGTAAGCAAAGCAACCAAAGATTATGAAACAGCACATTAAAAAAAGGGGGGGGGCGGAGGCCGGCATTGTGGCGCAGTGGGTTAAAGTCCTGGCCTGAAGCACTGGCATCCCATAAGGGTGCTGGTTCTAGTCCTGGCTGCTCCTCTTCTGATCCAGCTCTCTGCTATGACATGGGATAGCAGTGGAAGATAGCCCAAGTCCTTGGGCCCCTCCACCAACGTGGGAGACAGGAAGAAGCTCCTGGCTCCTGGCTTCAGATCAGCTCAGCTCCAGCCATTGTGGCCATCTGGGGAGTGAACCAGCGGATGGAAGACCTCTTTCTCTGTCTTTATCTTTCTCTGCAACTCTGTCTTTCAAAAAAATAAAATAACTCTTTTAAAAAAAAGAGCAGCACATTATTTCAGGCACAATAATTAAATATATTTTCTAAGCGTCAAGTTTTGAATTGATTGGAATTTTACATAAAGAAAACTCATGGTGCTTTGAGTGGTAATACCATTTCAGGCCCAGTGATTATTCTTTGCTTGCTGGATTACTTGCGTCTTCCTTCATTGTTTGCTTCTTTGTGAACTGAGTCCCTATCATGGCCCAAGCACTGTACTGGGGACTACAAAAATGAAATTCAGTAAACATAATTTCTGTGCTCAAGGAGGGCCAGTTGAAGTCATGGAATGAAAAAAGAAAGCCAATAATTTCATATAGTGCATTAAATTCCATTCCACCATGATAAAGAGGGAGTTCTAGGGAAGGGGGTTGTTCTCAAGGAGAGGATACTTGGACTTAATATTGAAAGAGAAATTAATTTATCCATTCAATTAACAAATATTTACTAAGTACCTAGTATGAGCCAGTGCCCTTCTAAAAGACAACAGAATCATCTGGAGGATTTAATTAACAACAGATTGCTGGGGCCTAGGTTGTGGCACAGCAGGTTAAGCCACTGCCTGTGGTACTGACATCCCATATCAGAGTGCCAGTTAGAGTCCTATTTGCTCTGCTTCTGGTCAGCTCCCTGCTAATGTGCCCAGGGATCCAACAGACAACTACTTCGACTCCTGCCACCCATGTGGGAAACCCAGATGAATTTCTAGGCTCTGGCTGTTGTGGCCTTTTTTTTTTTTTTTTTTTTTTAAGATTTGTATATTTATTTGAAAGGCAGAGTTAAAGGGAGGCAGAGGCAGAGAGAGAGAGAAAGCCTTCCATCTGCTGGCCCACTCCCCAAATGGCTGCAATGGCCAGAGCTGGGCCCATCAGAAGCCAAGAGACAGGAGCTTCTTTTGAAACTCCTATATGGGTGCAGAGGCCGAAGAACTTGGACCATCTTCTACTGCTTTCCCAGGCAATAGCAGAGAGCTGGATTGGAAGTGAAGCAGCCGGGACTCGAACTGGCATCCATAAGGGATGCTGACACTGCAGGCAGTGGCTTTACCAGCTACACCACAAGGCTGATCTCTATTGTGGCCATTTGGGGAGTGAACCTATATATATATTTATAAAAACTTATATATATAAACACATATATACATGTATATATACGTATGTATATGAATATATAAAATATGTATATATAAATATGTATATGTATATATAAACATGTAAATATGTATATGTGTATATATAAACCTATATATATAAACAAATCTTTCAAATAAACAGATCTTTCAAATAAACAAATCTTAAAAGGAGGTGGGGTGGCATTGTAGCACAATGGGTAAAATTCTACATCTGCAACACTAGCATCCCATATATGTACTGGTTCATGTCCCAGCTGCTCTACTTCCAATTCAGCTCCCTTCTAATGAACTGGAAGAATCAGCAAAAGATACCCCAATTATCTGAGCCCTTGCCACCCATGTGGGAGACTTGGATGGAGCTCCTGGCTCCTGGGTTAGACCTGGCCTGGCACTAGCAGTTGTAGCCAGCTGAGAAGTGAATCAGAGGACAGGAGGCCTCTCTTTCTCTCTCTGTCTCTCCCTCCCTCTCTCTGTAATTCCAATTTTCAAAATAAAAAAATTTTTGAAAAAGAAAAAAACAGATTGCTGCTTGCTGAATCAAGAGATCTCCAGTGGGTTTCAAGAGTTTTTGTTTCTAACATATTCCTAAGTATTGGTGTTACTTGTCCAAGAATCATGTTTTGAGAGTCACTGCATTAGACAGTGTTTAGTAATTGGAGAAAGAGACTAGCAGCACCGTGAATCACATAATGCAGCTTTCCCATGAAACAACGGCACCAGGATGGATTGGGGGTAGGAGCGGGGTTGAGATCCATCCAGATTGTGCTTGCCAAGTCCTGAGGGCTATATCAGCTAGGGAAGGGTCCCTTGTCTGTATTTTGTATAGCCAGGGGACCCTTTGTCAAAGCGTCTGCCCTTTGAGTGCATGATTTTATCTTTGGTTTGTCTAGAAGGACCGCTCTTCTGTGATTTGCACGCAGGCATGGAAAGCAAGGGGTTTATGTAGAATCAGCAATGTCTCGGTATCCCCAGAACAAACCAGTTGGTAAAGCCAAGGCTTTCAGAAGGTTGATCTGAATTCTATCTGTGGTCTCTGAAAGGGAAACCTCCTTCCACACGTGGAGTGTGTGTGAACACATTTTTCCCCGTAGAGGGAGGGGCGGTTTTTATCTTACCCCGTCACTATGGACAAAGTCTTAGCTTACCCATGAGGATTCTTCACAAAGTTCATGGTAGATATATATTATAAAAAACTGAGCATGGATTTCAAACTTTTCTCTTCTAAAATAAACTTATGTTTTAATTTTATTTTCCATGTGTCTTTGAAGTATCATTATATTTATAACTAGGTGGTGATACCGGATATTAAATGGATGCCAGGAAAAAGTAAATATTAGAGAGTCAAAGGACAAGTTGAAGAAAACTAACAAAATAATTGTTTGGTTTGGAAAATATTGAATGAGTAGAGAAGTCTCACAGGACTGAAAAGCCTGGTGAAGGTAATTGGAGGTCGTGACGGCTCAAGATATGCACTAGGGGATTAATGTGAAAAGACAAAAGGAAGTTACCAGCAGGTCAATCAACCAAGGGTAACAGCAAAGCTTTATTTGAGTGGTTGTATTTAGTTGACCTGTGGGGATTTTTAAAAAGTTTACTCTAGAAGAAAACTGATTGGGAGAAGGCTACAGTGTCCTTGGGACCAATAGCAATATTCTCAACAAAAGCTTTAGCTTCAGTTATGAGAAAAGGGAAAATCGTATTGATGAGGATTGTCACTATTAAAATATTAATAGCAGGTTAACTCTGTGGGTTATTTAATAGGAACTGTGCTTGTTATACACATCTGTAGTGTTCCCACATAGCCTTCTTGCTTCATAATTGTTTACTCTCTTTTCAACAGGGCTTCCCTTTTCAGAGAATATCCTTAAGGCGTTAAAATAGATTTTGGTAAGAACAAGAAAATGTTGAAATTTCAGCATTCTTTTAGTAAAGACAAAATGTTTCAAAGGATTATTTAGGGGTGGGTATTTGTCCTAGCAGTTAAGATGCCAGTTTGGACCCTTGTGTTCCATATCAGAATTCATGGGGTTGAGTCCTGATTCCACTCCCAATTCCAGCGTCCTGTTAAGGCTAGCCCTTGAAGGCAGTGGTGATGGCTCAGGTAGTTGGGTCTTTTCCACCCACACAGAAGATCTGCATTGAATTCCTGGCTCCTGGCTTGGCCCTAGTCCAGCCTCAGCCACTGTGTGTACTTAAAGAGTGAACCTCTGGATGGGAGCTCTGTCTGTGTTTTTCTGTCTCTCTACCTCTCAAAATAAATAAATAATTTTTGAAAAAGCTATCTAAAGTCTTTTGTATCATATAGATCACAGTATTTTTGAGGTGTGATTAAAATAATAACCAGTAAGTGGGAGATTATTTAGTGAACACTATGGTGCTTTATTAAAAAGGCTTTCACCAACGTAAGAGGGCCTCTCCCCTGTTTTACCCAGTGAAGGTGCTGGTAAAACCCCTCTTCTGCTAAGTGTTTCTCAGTGTGCACTAAAGCCCTGGGAGCGACTGTTCAAGCAGATTGGTTGGCACACATTCCTTGAGCTTCCAGCTCAAATTCCAATCCAAGTCCCTCACTGATGTTGACACTGCTGTTCTTGGGACCACACTCTGAGAGCCACAGTTTATAACAGGAATAATGTCTTTCCTTACCATGAGGAAATGAGTATTCTTTTAAAAGATTTATTTATTTATTTGAAAGTCAGAGTTACACAGAGAGAGGAGAGGCAGAGAGAGAGAGAGGGTCTTCCATTTGCTGGTTCACTCCCCAACTGGCTGCAACAACCAAAGCTGCACCAATCTAGAGCCAGGAGCCAGGAGCTTCTTCCGGGTCTCCCACATGGGTACAGGGGCCCAAGGACTTGAGCCATCTTCTACTGCTTTCCCAGGCTATAACAGAGAGCTGGAGAAGTGGAGCAGCTGGGTCTCGAACTGGCTCCCATAGGAAATCAGTATTTAAACAGCAACAACTACAGCTTTTGGACAGGTCACAAAACATTGAGCAAAACCATTGACTATTAGTGTGTGTACACCTTTCACTCTACTGCTAAGGTGAGATTAAACAATTTTACCCAGTCTTCTCATCAAAGACTTCATCTGCAAAATGACAGGTGTGATAGAGTGGTGGCACTTTACAAGTGCAACTTAGAGGAAGAGAGTTGATCATAATGTTAGGCAAGGGTCAGCCAAGTGAATGGTGGGTGTGAAAAAGAGAGATGAGTTTGTTTCAGATTTTTATTAAGTGATAACAAGATTCTGTAAAGGCAAGTCTGATGGACCATATGTGCTGTAATCATACATCAGAGTGAAATTTGTGCTGGATATACCTTTGAATGCCCCATTCTGCATTTGAAGAACCTGTCTGTTGGAAAGAGGGACAAAGAGAATAGAAGAAAATAGACTTCCTGGTGCTGTCCACAAGCAGGTCTGGGAGCCCATATGTCTCGTTCTCAAATCAAAAGAACCACCACTGAGGTTCAGCAAGTGATCCCTCACCCATGCATTATTTAAGCAATTATTTAAGCCCTTCTAGCTGAAGTGGCTCATTTAGCTTCAAGTAAATCACTGAGATAATTTGAAACAGAAATAGCCTTTCCACTCTGCCCTCCCTGTTTTGAATGATGAACACCCCTCCCCAATAAACAGGTTGCACCCAACAAAATGATAAACAGAGCAGAACTTCAGTGGAATAACCTTGGATTGGTGAAAGGGTTCTTTTCATTGGTCTATATACCAAGATAAGTTGGTATAATGTAACCACTAATCTGTGATGTAATTTGGGACAGCAGGAGGTGATGGGGTCCTATTTCAAGTGGGATTTCAATAACACGTTCTTCTGAAAAATAGCCCTGCTGGTTCTGCAAATAAAAATGAGTGAGCACTGAATATGTATCATAGGCGAACATTACAGAGTATTATCAGGAATGCTGCTGGAAATAGCTGTTGCAGGAGGTGGAGTGCAGTTTCTTTAAGAGGAAGGTTGGGACTATTGAGTTAGCTCTTAGCTCCTCTCATTAAAAGAGACTTAAATGAGGACTCCTGACTGCGAAGGGGAGGCCGCCCAGGCTGGGTGAAGAAGGAGGCTTCTGCTAACAAGCCTGGTATGGGGGCTTACACAGAAAACTAGCACAATCAACTGCCTTTGTTGTTTCTACATGGACTGATGTAGGGGAGAGAAGGCCCTGATGGGTTAGCTAGGGGTATCCCTTTTGAGGGAGCCCTGGAAAAGGAGCCAGATGGTAAAATAAAGACTAGCTGAGATCAATGTGACCTAGCCTCTACAGCACCCTTTAGTTATGTTTTACTGGGAAAAGAAAAAAACCCATCTGTTTGTTCCCCATCTAGTTATATGCTATGTGCAGTGTGTCTTGAATGTGCTCATATAAATGCAAAATGGTAAGACCAACATAGGGTGTGATTTGCTGTACACACAAAGAGACCTCAATGAGCCCATGATGTCAGTGTTTGGATGGTACCATTTTCCACACGGCATGCAGGGTAGGACTAGGTAGCCTCAAATCCCAGATGTGCAGGTCAGACAAGATCCACTCTCACCTGCTTTGGTCAAACATCTGGTGTTCTTCTAAGCACTTACTGTGAGCTCAGCACCTTTGTGTTCTTAATGTTTGACCAAAAAGGAAGTCTTTGGGACTTTCCAAACATGGAGGATCACCCAGTCTCTACAGTTTATTCTCTGCTGCTTGGCCTTCAGAAAGTGTGGCCATCATTAAGTAAGCCCAGGAAAAAGATCATATTTCAAATTGGACAGTCATTATTGTAGGACTATTACAAAAAGGAAAGTTGAAGACATCATGCATAGGTTTGATTCTCCCTTTTGGATCAAACAGTGTTTTAAATGTGCTGCAGAACAAATGAAATAGAACCTGGAGAAAAAGCTTTAAGGTAAAGATCTTGGGGCTGGTTATGCATCAGACAAGATAGCTAACTTTCCAGAATAGCTATCATTGACGCTTATGTTGACTGTTCAATTTTCCACACAAGAATCCTTGCTACATACTTGTAGCTTTCTTCCTTGTCTTCAATCAGTGCCAGAAGTTTAGTGAGCTGATGCCAATTCATTTATAAGGTCCTAGCGGTCTTGGATTCGTTGGGTGGTATTATGTCCAGCCACTCCATGTGTTTCCCTGTTTTCATGTCAACCACATCCCAGTGAAAAAGTTATTGTCTGGGTTTCTCTTTTAAATTGTTAAGTGACCTTCAACCTTCTTTTGGTCAGTCTTAGGAATTTTATGCACAATTCCTCATGAAAGGAGCACATAGAGTCACAGCAGTCATAAATCACTTACTGCCAAGGTAGGCTGTTGCTTAACACCCAGGCAACCTTATTAATCTTGCTTTAAACAATCGAATACTTCTTTAAGGGAAACGACACTGCTATCACCCCCTCACCAGAAAACAGACTAAAGGGTGGGGAGGTTTCAAGATATTGAGCTAAAGCTAATCCAGGTTTCTAGTAAGAAGATTCAGAAAATAATGAAAACCAAAAATGAAAGATTAACAAACCAACAAGCACCAACAAACCTGGAGTGGCATTTGGCCTTGTGGTCGAGAAGCCCACATCCCATGTTGGAGTGGTTTTGAATCCCCACTACTCTGCTTCGGAGCCAGCTTCCTGTTAATGTGAATCATGGGAGGTCGCAGTGATGGCTCAAATCATGGGGCTCCTGGTAACTATGGGGGAGACCTGGATTGAGTTCCCACTCATGGCTTCAGCTCCTGCCCAGCTCTGATCATTGTGGGTGTTTGGGAAGTGAACCAGTGGATGAGAGCTCTCTGTCTTCCTGTCTCCCCACCTCTCAAAACACAAACTGAAAAATATGTTTTTTTTACAAATAGCAAAAGTGTGAACAAAAGTCCTGTAAAGGTATGCACACAGCATTTATTTTCACACTCCAAAATTTCACTTTAAGCATAGGGATCTTAACTATCCATTATCAATGCGTTGAGAAAGACATGTGGGAAAATTAAAAAAAAATGAATAGAGTGTTTAAAACACAGCTGCCAAAATTCCAAATGCCAGGATCATATTTTTTTGTTGGATGGCCTACCAAGGATTTTTAACAACATTAGTTTGATCAATTGTCCAACATGGGCTGTATTAGCAAGCCTGAGTCATCCCCTTCAGAGCACACTCTGGCCTGCATCTGCTCTGCCTCTATCTGTTTTCTCCTCCACAGAAGCAGGGCTTCTGCTGGAAGGAAAGGCAATCTGCACCAAAGCTCTGTGCCCTGTGCTGTTCACTGGGTATTTTTAAACTAGAAAGAGACACTGACAGGGGTTGAATTGCCCTCACATCTGCATTCATACAGTAAAGTCCTAACCACCTGTATGTAACTCCAAACATAATCTCAGTTTAGTCAGTATGAGGCCATGCTGGAGTTGGACAGGCCCCTAATCTAATCTGACTAGTGTCCTTAAAAGAAGTTGGCATTTGGAAACAGCTGTGCACACAGGGAGACTGACATGTGTACCTGAAGGCAGAGACTGGGGTGATGTTTCTATAAGACAAAGATGGCCAGAAAACCACCCAAAGCAAGAAAGAGACAGGGAAGCGATTCCTCAAAGTCCTGAGAAGCAACCAACACTGTTGATGCTTCTGATATTGCATTCCCAGCTTTCAGAAACACAACATAATAAGTTTTTGTCATTTAAACTTCCCAGCCTTCAGTATGTTGCTACAGTGGCCCAAGAAAATCAGGCATCAGTGCCCAGCTGTGTTTCATTGATGCTGTTACTGCAATTTTTATCATCCAGACTTGCTTTGCTGACAGCGGATTACTAGCAGTTAATTGGAAGTGACACTCTCAGTAGCAGAAGGCAACCCGATCATGTCTTAGCCTGCTAAGAGGGTTCTAAGGCAGTCTTATAGGAGATGTCACCTTGGTGGGTTTTCTTCCAGGCCTGTGAACGATGCTATGAAGAACTGTAGGCTGAAGCTGTTTAAGGGCAACAGTTGGGGATGCTCCTTTTCTTCATTCCTCTAACCCCTGCACATTAATCTACGCAGATACTGATTGGCCTAACGTGGTGGGTTCTGGAGCCAGGAGCACATACACAGAGCCACAGAGGCCTGTGGCTTTGAGTACTATTTCTTCAAGTATTTTGAACAAATTGGCATTTTTTTCTATCCTCAAATCCTGCTACTAGTTAATCTAAATACATTTTCAGTTTCCGAATAAAGAATAGAAAAGTTAAGTAGAAACTGACTTGATATGGAAATTTATTTACATCTTAAGTGCTATATTCATAGTACATTAGAACAAATTAATTTCACTCCTAATAATAATGTTAAACACTACTATATCTATGCCATGGTAATAATGTAGTTTCTGAGTTTTTGCTGAACTGCAATCCCTGCTGATGGCTTTTCTGAATGTGTAGAATGCGCTAGATGATTTATATACATTATTATATAATGTGTAAGCTATGAAGTTGATATGAGGAATCTAAATTAAAAAAAGTTTGAGTAAAATTGCCTAAGACAAGCTTTAGTCTGTCCAATTTCTTTTTTTTTTTTAATTTTTTTAACTTTTATTTAATGAATATAGATTTCCAAAGTACAGCTTATGGACTACATTGGCTTCCCCCCTTCCCCGATGACTTCCTCCCCCACTCGCAACCCTCCCCTTTCCCTCTTTCTCTCCCCTTCCATTCATATCAAGATTCATTTTCAATTTTCTATATATACAGAAGATCAGTTTAGCATACATTAAGTAAAGATTTCAACAGTTTGCACCCACATAGAAACACAAAGTGAAAAATACTGTTTGAGTACTCGTTATAGCATTAAATCTCAATGTACAGCACATTAAGGACAGAGATCCTACATGAGAAGTAAGTGCACAGTGACTCCTGTTGTTGACTTAACAAATTGACACTCCTGTTTATGGCATCAGTAATCTCCCTATGCTCCAGTCATGAGTTTCCAAGGCTATGGAAGCCTTTTGAGTTCTCCGACTCTTATCTTATTTAGTAGTCTGTCCAATTTCAAACCTCATGTGTTTTTCTACCATTACCCTTAAAAGTGTTATTTTTTTCTCTAAGAAAAAGAGAATTGTTTTAATATATTTGGGAATAATTTTCTCTCTCTTTTTTTTTGCTTGACAGAGTCAGACAGGTAGGAAGAGAGCTTCAGTCTGCTGGTTCACTCTCCAAATGCACATAACAGAGGCTAAGCCAGGCGAAAGACAGGAGTCTGGAACACAGGCCAGGTCTCCCATGGGAGTGGCAGGAACCCAATCACTTGAGCCATCATGATCACACTTGTCTCCCAGGATGTACATTAACAGGGCACTGGAGTCAGGATCTGGAGGTAGGAATCGAACCCAGTTACTCTGACATGGAATGTGGGTGTCCTACACCAGCATCTTAACGTCTAGGCCAAGTGCCTGTCCCCAAGTTTATCTTTGTATTTCAGGATTTTGCAAGGTTGAATAGAGGCATAATCTATTATGGTAGGATGTCTGGTATTTCAGACTCCAGGATGGTACAGATACCTTACCCACAGGATGCATCTACTGCCCTCCACTGATTTTATTACATTTTACATTGCCTTATTTATAGGATTCATCTTTAGAATTGGACTTTTCTAGGCCGGCGCCGCGGCTCACTAAGCTAATCCTCCGCCTTGCAGCGCTGGCACACCCGGTTCTAGTCCCGGTCAGGGCACCGGATTCTGTCCTGGTTGCCCCTCTTCCAGGCCAGCTCTCTGCTGTGGCCAGGGAGTGCAGTGGAGGATGGCCCAAGTCCTTGGGCCCTGCACCCCATGGGAGACCAGGAGAAGCACCTGGCTCCTGCCATCGGATCAGCGTGGTGCGCTGGCCGCAGCATTCCGGCCGCGACGGCCATTGGAGGGTGAACCAACAGAAAAGGAAGACCTTTCTCTCTGTCTCTCTCTCTCACTGTCCACTCTGCCTGTCAAAAAAAAAAAAAAAAAAAAAAAAATTGGACTTTTCTAGATTCCTAATGGAAAATACCCCTATTTTAAATAAAGCCACTCTATAAATTTTCTACATTTATGACATTAGTTTTTAAATGCAGTAATTAGTTCATGGATGTTGAACTAAGATACGTTCACATTCTGGGAAATTTTGTTCAGTGGTGGCACCTACTGACAATGTATGATATTGCAGTATAACATCATTAGAAACAAAAAACAATTCTTATTTTAGAAATGGAAGAAACTATTTTGTCAAGTTTTTAACTACTTTATTTCTTTATTTGCTTGTTTGAGAGGCACAACCCCCCCCCCCCCCCCCCGCCACACACACACACAGCGGCAGAGAGAGAAAACAGAGAAGAGAGAGAAAGATCTCCCACCTGTTGGTTCACTTCCCAAATGTCTGCAATGGCCGGGGCTCTGCCTGGTCCAGGACCTGAGAACTCAATCCTGGTCTCCTATGTCAGGAGCAGGAGCTCAACTACTTGAGGCATCACCACTACCTTCCAGGGTGGCTCATATTAGTTGCAGCTGGAGTCAGGAGACAGAGCTAGATATCAAACCCAGGTACTCTGATGTGGGATTCAGGTGTCTTTACTGCTACGGCAAATTATCTTCTCTGTCTAGTTTGAAAACCATAGAATGCATTCCTGTGAAGAATATTATGTGCCTAGAATATATGTGGCATGCTTTTAGACACACCAATTTTATTTATTTGTGAAAACAAATATATATCATGACTTATACTGAAAAATTGGCCTGAAGTTTTCATCTGGGATATAGGTCTTTCAATAGTGTCCATGTTCCAAACACATTCATTAATGTGTTACCATTAGAGGTTCTTCAGTGGAAAACATTTAGAAACAGCCTAGCCTAACCCTTGTGTGAAAGATAGGAAAGTGGCAGTCCATCAAAACCAGTCAATGAGATTCCTGCATTCCCAGGTTCAAGTGGTACTTTTCTCAGTAGATGGGATGGAATTAATCTAGGTGTCCACCATTGGATGAATTGAATATGCAGTTCTACATACCACAGAATATTATCTAGCAACAAAAAGGAATGAAATATTGAGATTTGCAACAAAATGAATGGAACTGGAGATCATTATGCTAATGGAAATAATAAAGTCAGAAAAAGACAAATACTACAGGTTTTCTCTCTTTTGTGGGAGTTTAAGAAACATAGATTTGCACTGACAGTAGTAATCCCGGGAAAGACTATGGAGGAAGGATAGCTGGAGCTTGGGTAATGGTACTAAAACACAGTCGTAAGTAATAGGTTTTACTTTCCACAGCACAGTAAGGTGACTATAGTTCACAGTATGAATTATATGTTATATAAAGAACTTCAGAGGGTAGGTGCTTGGTGCAGCAGTTAAGATGCTACTTGAGGTCCCCCCATCCCATATCAGAGTGCCTTGATTCAAATTCCAGAGTTGTTTCTAATTCTAGCTTCCTGCTAATGAGCACCCTGGGATGGCTCAAAAATTTGTGTCTTTACTACTCAAGTGGGAAATTCAAATTGAATTCCCAGCTCATGGATTTGGCCTGGCCCAGCCCTGGCTGCTGCAGACAGGTGGGGAGTGAATCAGCAGATGGAAGATAATTCTCTCACTCTCTATTTCTCTCTCTGTATTTCAAGAAAATCATACATAAAAAAAAAAAAAAAAACTTAGGGAGAGAGAGAAAACTGGAGGACAAGAGCTGGCAGACTCCAAATACAAAGGAAAGGTAAGGAAATTGAAAGGCCAATTGCCTGCTTTGATTGATTAATGCAGTGTATATGTGTTGAAATATCACACTGTACTCCATGAAGTATACAAGTATTACAAGTTAATACAATTTTTAAATAAGAAAATGATAAAAAATAAAAAGTGAAATTTCAGCTCTGGATCTGTGCCCAGAGATAGATTTGGGAAATATAGAGTTATATATATATATATACATATATATGTATATATATATATAAAACTCTCTCTCTCTATATATATATAAAGCTAATGGTAGTGTATATATATATATATATATATATTTACTTGAGAGGCATAGTTATATACAGAGACAGAGACAGAGAGAGGGAGGGACAGAGAGAGAAGTCTTCCATTTACAGGTTCACTTCCCAAATGGCCACAATGGCCGGAGCCAAGCTGATCTGAAGCAAGGAGCCAAGAGCTTCTTCCAGGTTGCCCACAAGGGTGCAGGGACCCAAGTGTGTGGGCCATCTTCTATTGCTTTCCCAATTGCTATCAGCTGGGAGCTGGATCAGAAGTGGAGCAGCTGGAACTTGAACTGGTGCCCAAATGCTGGTGTCAGAGGCAGATGTATGCTAAACCTGCTATGCCACAGTGCTGGCTGTCCCCAGGAAGATAGAGTTCTAAACTATTATTTAATAATTTTTCTATTGGCATTCAAAACAGAATTTTCATTTGTATAGCAAATAGTCAAACTGTTAAATATAGAAAATCCCAAACATGTGGTCAAAAGAATTTTGGGAATGTGAGAACTTCTATGACACTCAACATTGGTAGCAATGCTAGAATAAAAGACTGCTGACTGAAAAAATGCAAATTCTCAAACTACTGTGAATTACATCTCAGAGTACAACAGCAGCACATCTAATTTCTTTGAAAGTTTTAAAATCCAGTTCCACTTGGAGGAGTCTTTGATTAATGTACCTTTAATTTTATTAGGTAAGAAAACAAATGAAATCACTAACATTGGGGCTGGTGTTGTGGTGTAGCAGGTTAAACTGTTACCTGTGACACTAGCATTCCAGATGTGTGCCAGTTCAGTACCAGCTGCTCCACTCTGATTCAGCTCCTTCGTGATGTGTCTGGGAAAGCAGTGGAGGACAGCCCAAGTACTTCGGCCCCTACCACCCTTCTTGGGAGGCTCAAATGGAATTCCAGTCTTCTGATTTCTGCCTGGGCCAGTCCAGGCCATTGAAGACATTTGGGGAGCGAACTAGGGAGTGGAAAATCACTCTCTTTCTTTTTCTCTCTAACTCTGCCTTTCAAATGAAAAAATAAGTTTTTAAAAAAATCACTACTGGAAAGAATGGGTCATCAAAGAAGGAGGTACCTTTCTCTGAAGGGAGGAGAGAACTTCCACTTTGACCATGGCCTTGTCTAAATATGATCAGAGTCGGTGAACTCAAAAGGCTTCCATAGCCTTGGCAACTCATGACAAGAGCCTAGGGTGATTACTGATGCCATAAACAAGAGTGTCAATTTGTTAAGTCAACAACAGGAGTCACTGTGCACTTACTCCTCATGTAGGATCTCTGTCCTTAGTGTGCTGTACATTGAGATTTAATGCTATAACTAGTACTCAAACAGTATTTTTCACTTTATGTTTCTGTATTGAAATCTTTACTTAATGTATGCTAAACTGATCCTCTGTATATAAAGAGAATCGAAAATGAATCTTGATGTGAATGGAAGGGGAAAGGGAGTGGGAAAGGGGAGGGTTGCGGGTGGGAGGGAAGTTATGGGGGTGGGGGAAGCCATTGTAATCCATAAGCTGTACTTTGGGAATTTATATTCATTAAATAAAAGTTTGAAAGCAAAAAAACAAGAACAACAACAACAACAACAACAAAATCACTACCATTAGCTTTATGACTCAACATATTGAAATACATCTAATCCATATCATGAAGTCTATTAAAATTTAGCTCAAAGTTTTATATTCAAAGAATAGCTTTGAAATAAGATTTATTATGAGTCTATTTATGATTTGAATTTTAGTTAGACCTTCATATTTTTTCTCATACATGCCCTTTGTGTTTTCCCTTGCTTACATGAAGACTAACAATAGGCAAACCACTTCAAAAATTCCAAATGATTTCTCAAAATGAAATTATAAGCTGATGTTGGCAAAAATAAGAACTAAAAATGAGTAAAGATTCATTCCTACCACAAACAATGAAGCCTGGCTCAAAATGTGCAAATTAGCTCCTGCCATAGCCCTGAAACACACGCTTTTGGCTTTGACTCAAAGTGGCTTGCTTGGTCAACATGGAAATTTTATTGTCGTACATTCTGGTGCTTCAGAATGTTGAGAGTCTCTAGGGTTTGTTATTTCAACAAATTAAGAATACCATTAAGAGTCTAGAGTTGTTCTTTTGTTCTACCAGTCTCGCCTTTCATGTTTGCAAAACAAGTATCTCCAAACCTAACATCCCCACAGATCAACATTCAGAGATGAAACAAAACAAAACAAAACAAAAAACCATGATTCTCTTTCTCATGTCTCCTTTTGAGAGCTTAAAACCTTTCCCCAGAAGACATATAGGCACACCAATGTACATTCATGTCTTATTATTTAGAATTGGATCCTGTACCTCTGTCCAATTCCATCTGAAATAGGCACAGGAAACTGAACTACTCTGTTTTGATTGGTTCAAGGAAATCAAGGTTCATATTCTGGGGCTGAGACTGAGGCTGGATTAATCTCCCATGATACCTAACACCTGCATCAAATATGGTTCTTTGATAAGAAAAGGAGGTTTTAGGAGGAAAATCAAGTATCTGCTGCACACAGTACATCATAAAGCAACAGAAACTAACATCCTCAGGAACCAATGGATGGCGTCATGCTGAACAGAAGGCATAGGCAAGAGAGAAGAGCACTTGCAGAGACCAAGAAAGAGAAAATATCCAAAGAAGGTTTCTCTTTGTCCCTTCTGTACTTGGAAATTTCATTTATGACTTCAGATCTTCAAAGCAAGGGAAGTCTAACCTCATGGTCGTGTTTTACAGTCAGCGTATGTGAAAGTTTTTTTTTTTTTTTTAGGATTTATTTATTTAATCTGAAAGTCATAATTACAGAGAGAGCAGAAAGAGATAGAGAGAAAGAGAGAGAGAGAGAGAGAGAGAGAGAGAGAGAGACATCTTCCATCCACTGGTTTACTCCCGAAATGGCCACAAGGGCCATAGCCAGGCTAGGCTAAAACCAGGAGCCAGGAACTCATCTGGGTCTCCCATGTGGGTGCAGAGGACCAAGGACTTGGAACATCTTCTGCTGCTTTCCAAGGTGCATTAGCAGAGAGCTAGATCTGAATTGGAGCAGTGGGGCTCAAACTGGAGCCCATATGGATCACTGCAGGCAGTGGCTTGACCCGCTATACCACGATGCAGGCCCCAATGTATATGAAAGTTTAAGAAAGATAGTGACTAATGACATGCCCTGAAGAACACCAAGAGAGCAAAAAGGTTTGGGTCTGCATGTATTTTTCCCACCACAACTCCATGGATTCTTGGTATTCACACACAAACACACAGAAACACACACACACAGACACACATACCTGAAGGTTGAATCTGGCATTGCTGTGTCCTTGATCATGGACTTGTGGTATTCTGTAAAGAAGAAGGGGTGCAAGAGACGAGATGAGGATGTTATTTTTCTCAGGATGAATCATGGTTTCTAAGAATTCAATTTAGGTCCCTGTCAAACAATGTAGATTATGCAGATAATACAATGGAAGTTTAGGCAGATCATTTGTCCATATTGCATATCCTCACTATAAGTCTACATTATTTATGTGAGGTAGATTATAGGATTTTTTTCTCAGAGAAGATTAAAAGGGTCAAAAGGATATTATTTTAATAAATCACTAAGCCAGAATCATATTACATAATAATTAGAAAACGAATCCTTAATCTTCTCTTGGGAAATTTAAAGAAAATTAAATAAAAGCAAAGCTCAAGAAGATTTTCTGTTACAAAACTGATTAAAACATTGGTCAATGTAAAAAGAACTACTGTACTTGGCTCTCCTATCTAATGCTCTTAATGTATGATAACCGTATCTAGCTAAGTTAAGTCAGTTACACTGAAGAGAGCTCAGTCTCCTGTTAAATCTAATATTCTATGATCTTGAACATTTAGAAGTGGGTGGTTTTTTTTACATTGCTGATTATTTCAAAATCATATGTATACATAAATTACTATTTCATAAATTTTTAAAATGTGTTCTGGATGCTTGGGATATATTTGTAAAGAAATTAAAGAAAATATTCAAGCCCTGGTGAGCTAATATTCTAGCAGGGAAAAGACAGATAATGAATAATAAGCATAATAAATTAATAAATAGACTATGATGGAAGACATTAGTGCAATGGAGGAAAAATAGAGCAAGGACAGAAATTGTAAGGCCTTTTTGAATGAGAAGGACAGGACAGAGCTCACAGAGAGAGTTTTAAGTTTTAAGATACATATATTTTGTACATGTGTTATTATATATACCATATTAACATATAGCTTGATCTATGTATACATTTATAAAGGTTTAGAAATATAAGGTAAATTAAATGCCAACCAAATTTATGTGTGCATGTGTACACATATATTATTTTTATATTGGAAATCCATTAAAATATATCCTAATAATTTTAAATTTGTCATCATTCAAACACAATATAAGCTAAAACTTTGCATTTTCCATAAACAGCTTCTAATAGTGTGAAATGACCTTAAAATTAACAATTTTATGATGTATTTTGTTTTTCATGATTCAAAAGCCTTGCTTATTTTAGAATATTCAGCACATGCAGGGGTGAAGAATAATATTGGTAGTTATCTTTTAATAGGTAAATGCTAATGTTTTAGGAAAAGTCCTCCTTTGGTTCACCCCATGCACTTTGCACTTCTTACTTTCCCTCCCTGCCTCCCTTGCCTTTTCTCCCTCCTTCTCTTCTTCCCTATCACCCTCCCTTTCACCTACCTACTTAGACAAAATTTGAAATAGTTACACAAACAAGTAAAATTGTTTAAAATTGAGGGTGTGCATAGGTCCTTGCTGCCAGACCTCTGAAGATGGATAGTCTTTGATGTTTCCCTCTCACATCTCACCAGTCAACCTGCCATGGTCTCTCTTCCTGTCCACTCCATCATACTCTGCTCCTATACAACAGTGAAACAGAAGTCTGTAAAGAGATCAGGCTAGATGTTAATAAGAGAAAAAGAACCCTTTTCAAGCATACTGCACTTGGAGTTCAGCTTCTTTTTCAAGCAACCAACCCAGTACAAGAAATTGCAAATACCATGTTTGTATGACTGATGCTAACTTTTACAGTCATATATAGTCCTTAGCAATAAATCTGGATATCTCCTGAAATGCAAAGAACAGTTAGGAAGTTATCAGAAGAAAAATTTTAAATCATAAGCTTAATTCTTTCATTGCTAAATTTCTGTTAGAATATTTTGTCTATTATATGTTATACCAAGAAATTAATAAATATAAAAAGTTGAGGCTTAGTACTCTGGCCTCAGAATTAGCCCTTAAGGCATTCGAATCTGGCTGAGGAGCCCATGAGAGTATTTCAGGCATGGAAAGCCAAGACACTCTGGCAAAACAAAACAAAACAAAACAAAACAAAACAAAAAACAAACAAACAAAAAAAACAAAAAACAACAACACAAAACCCTAAATGAAAGATCTTTGCAAGTGAGATCAGCGGAAAGAACAGGTCATCAAAGAAGGAGGTACCTTTCTCTGAAGGGAGGAGAGAACTTCCACTTTGACTATGACCTTGTCTAAATATGATCAGAGTCGGCGAACTCAAAAGGCTTCCATAGCCTTGGCAACTCATGACAAGAGCCTAGGATGATTACTGATGCCATAAACAAGAGTGTCAATTTGTTAAGTCAACAACAGGAGTCACTGTGCACTTACTCCTCATGTAGGATCTCTGTCCTTAGTGTGCTGTACATTGTCATTTAGTGCTATAACTAGTACTCAAACAGTATTTTTCACTTTGTGTTTCTGTGTGGGTGCAAACTATTGAAATCTTTACTTAATATATACTAAATTGATCTTCTGTATATAAAGAGAATTGAAAATGAATCTTGATGTGAATGGAATGGGAGAGGTAGCGGGAGAGGGGAGGGTTGCGGGTGGGAGGGAAGTTATGGGGGTGGGGGAAGCCATTGTAATTCATAAGCTGTACTTTGGAAATTTATATTCATTAAATAAAAGTTAAAAAAAAAAAGTTAAGGCTTAGTAGCCAAAGCGTACTTTTTAGTTTTAAAACTGACTGTGAGATTTATAAAAACGCTTTTCTCAGATTAACTATTAAATGAAAACATTTGGAGTATATACCCTTAGAAGTAATTTCCTATTACCTAAATAGCTTCAAATACTCTTATGGGTACTTGTGCTCCCAATTATGGAAATAACCTAATTAGAAACTAGGATGCATACAGGAATTATGTTGAAACTAATCGACAGTCTTATTGTCTCTTGGAAATTGGAGGTGCCTCTAGACATTGATATTAAGAAATGTTTTTAAAAATGAATATGCCTAAGCTCCCTTCATTCTGCAATATTTCCAGGTCTTCGAAATTCCTCTACTTAGGGTGACATACACAAGTTTGACTTCATCACACCATACTGTCTGAAACCAAGAATATGACATAAAAAGCTGTATTCTGCCAGATTGCTAACACCTATGATTTAGCTTCTCCTTAAGTAGTATGATTTTTTTCCCAAAGGAGATACACCCCAAAATGCTAAAATCAGAGTTTTACTTGAAATTCTTCAGAATTATAACACTGAATGAAAATTACAAACTGATTTTTTGTAATGGTCAATAGACAACGTGCCGTTAAGTTTCAAAAGTGAATACTTGTGGCACAATAAAACTCAGCTTTGAACTTTGACCTATGCAAACCATCAGATTTTCAAAACTGGAAGACATACCCTCAGAGGCAAGTTCCTTGAATGTACCATTGCTATATTCTAAGTAACCCTAGATGGGGTAGAACTGTAATGAAATATATATCTAAGAAATAAAGTATTTATAATTGGCTTATAATAAATTGCTAAGAAATTCTAAATGCATTCATATAAAATTTTATGTTATGTATACACTGATATCCCAAAGATGACTGAAAAAATAAATGAAGAATCAAAGTATAATGTGGAAAAAATACATTAAGTTCTGCTCCATTACATTCTTACTTTGGGCTGGCGCAGCAAGGTGGCCCTCTATTTTTTGCTATGTAGGTCAATGGACTTTTTAAACCTTAGAAAATTAAATGATAACTTTTAAAAAATGTTTGATTATTATCTTGCAATTTAAAATTGTTTGAAATATATCCAGATACTCCATTCTTACTTGGGTCAGGATGAGTCTTTTTATTTGTGTGTTTTGATGCTTCTTCAGGGGTTTGCAGGCTGAACACCATTGTTAGAATTGTAAGGTTTTCAGGGCTGGCACTGGCGCAGAGGGTTAACGCGTGCAGAGGGTTAATGCCCTGGCCTGAAGCGCTGACATCCCATATGGGATGTTCAAGACCCAACTGCTCCACTTCCAATCGGGCTCTCTGCTGTGGCCTGTGAAAGCAGTAGAGGATGGCCCAGATCTTTGGGCCCCTGCACCCACGTGGAGGACAGGGAGGAAGCACCTGGCTCCTGGCTTCGGATCGGCACAGCTCCGGTCGTTGTGGCCAATTGGGGAGTGAACCATCGGATGGAAGACCTCTCTCTCTTTCCCTCTGCCTCTCCTCTCTCTGTGTAACTCTGACTTGCAAATAAATAAATAAATCTTTCAAAAAAAAAAAAAGAATTGTAAGGTTCTTAGGACTTATTTTTAGATTGCTCGTGAAGCTAATTCTCCTATATATTTGGGTGATGTGTAATGTGATAACTCTTTCTGTGTTAGAATTTTTAATAAGTATATTCTATCCAAACTGCCTAGAGAAACACTTTTTTTTATACTTCTATCATGCAGAGGTTAAGTGTTTGAATGACATTTGATTTTGTGTTAATTCTATTTAAGGTCTCTTTATAAGCATGACTTCAAATCTTGGCATGTTGAGAGCATTTCTCAGTGTGAGTTTTGCAATTTTACATAAACACATATGAAAAGTGCTAAAGTAAAAGCTAGGTTTGACAAAGCATTTCTTATGTTGGTGTTATTATTTCTGGCAGGAATTTCTTTCTGGCATAGCTGGTATTTACTTCCTACCAAGCACACTTTGGGAAACATTTTTTCCAAGAGAAATCACTTTAACCATCACAGTAAGCAAGACAGAGCTAACATACATTGAAAACGAACTGAGAAACAAACATTACATATTTATATCACTTAATTTTGTATCAGATTCTATGAAATAGTTTTCTTTTTGTCCTTTTTCAGTTATAAAAATTGAGGCTCACTTGTACTAAGAACAGTTGCTCATGTTCAGACCTAGTAGTCAGGACCAGAATTTATACATGAGTCTAAGTGCTGTGGTCTTTCTACAAAATTTTGCTCCACTAACTCAGTGTTTTTTGTTTTTTTTTTGTAAAAGTCGATCTCCTGCAGGGCTTAAGGATAAAAGCTCTTCAACTGCCTTGACTAGTTCCACTGCCAACAAACAAACAAAAGAAAGATCAAAAGAAAAAGTGATTTTTGCTTAATTATTTTGCATTTTCCTAACTGCTAAGATAAATAAAATAAATAAATAAAAGAAAAGAAACAGATGCTAAATTATTTGGTGATGAGGCCACAATGAATGTCCAAAGTAAATTAAAAGTTCACCAAGGAATAACCAGCACCGTGGTGTAGCAGGTTAAGCCACCATTTGTGATGCTGGCATCCAATATCAGCGATCAGATTTGAGACGTGGCTGCTTTGTTTCTTATCCATCTTCCTATTAAAAAACCTGGGAAAGCACTGTAAGATGGCCCAAGTTTTGGGGACTCTGTGACCCATGTGGGATACCCGGATGGAGTTCTAGGTTCCTGGCTTTGACCAGGACCAGCTCAGCCATTGAGGTCATTTAGGGAGAGAAAAAGCAGATGGAAGCTTTCTCTTTCCTTTGTGCCTCTCCCCCTCTTTCTCTGTCACTTTGCCTTCCAAATAAATAAATACATTTTTTAAATTAAAAGTTTGACAAAGATAATTAAAGGTTTTTTTAAAGCACATGATAAAACTTAAAAGATTTTTAATGAATTTATGTCAGAAACATTGACTTTCTACTTTTTAAGTTTTTAAAAACCCATTTTGCCTTTGTAAATTTTCCTTATAATTAATTTATGTTCTAGAATTAACCTTTAATGTTTTATAGGGAAGATGGATTTCTGTCATGAATACTATTAGAAGCTTATGGAACTAAGAAGACTATAAAAAATAAATTAAAGACTAGTTGTTCTTTGGAGAAAATGGGCATATATTTTCCCTATTATTGGAATAAAACATGTTTGCAAAAAAATACTTACGAAATTTTCTTGGGATGCTTAAAAATTTAACGTTTTTTCTTTTATTCAGATTCCCCAGTTTTGACTGATACCGTACAGATGATGATACTGCTAGAGCCTTTAGGAGACCAGACGGAAACTCAACATCCAATTGCTTCAATGCATCGTCCCACAGCTGCTAATAATTTTCCTTAGACAATGAAAGAATAGGAAGCGCCTCTGTTTCTTTTGTTTCACTCATCACAGGCACACACAGTACAGTTTTCTGTGAATGAAAGAAACTTCTAAAAATGACAGTGATGGATACTAACATCCAGAACAGACAACTGATCAAGATGAGAATCAGGATAGGTGTAGAACTGATAAAACTGTCAAAAATTGGGTTAACTTATAGAAAGTCTGAAGCCAATAGGAGTTTTACCTTAACCTCTCATTGAGAAGCTACTCTGAATTTAAATTAAAAACTTTACTACAAAAGAACTGTAAGTTTATAACACAAGAATTTAATTTTTCTGGAAGGAAATATCATCTTTCCACTGGCATTTAAGGCAGAATTTAGTTGGGATAGTTCTTAGACAAAGGAATTCCATTTCTTGTGGCTTATTTATTAACAACTGATTACTATATAAATTATCAGGTACATTCAAGTAAACACTTCAGAAAAAGAATTAATGAAATTAGACAAGGGTTAGTGGTTTATTTCATGGTAACATTTTCCAAGTTCACATCATTAAAATACCTTCTTCAGGGACTTTGTCAGAGTTAGGAGAAAATTCAAATAAAGTATTGCATTTATTTTTTATTATGACGTTTTCCACTTTAAAATATATTGAAATTTATTGCACTACAATCTAAGTTAATGTTTTGTTGACCAGCAAATATAACATTTGAATAGTTTAACTTACCTGATTAAATCATATCTGGTTATATTCTTATAAGGCTACCACCACTTCTACTTTCCACTTTTTAATTACTGTAAAAAAAAAGTCTATAGGCCGGCACCGCAGCTCACTTGGCTAATCCTCCACTTGCGGCGCTGGCACCCTGGGTTCTAGTCTCTGTTGGGGAGCCAGATTCTCTCCCGGTTGCTCCTCTTCCAGTCCAGCTCTCTGCTGTGGCCCAGGAGGGCAGTGGAGGATGGCCCAAGTGCTTGGACCCTGGTCCCACATGGGAGACCAGGAGGAAGCACCTGGCTCCTGGCTTCGGATCGGCGCAGCATGCTGGCCATAGCGGCCATTTGGGGGGTGAACCAATAGAAAGAAAACCTTTCTCTCTGTATCTCTCTGTCTCACTGTCTAACTCTGCCTGTCAAAAAAAAAAAAAAGTCTATAGAGCATACCATGTATATATGAAAACATATCTATCTCATAATACATCGACAAAACTCTCTGAACTTTCACTTCCACACTTGTGATTAATTAAGATTTTTTAACTCTGGTTGACTGAAGAATGGACTGAAGAGATACAGGTGGTGATGATGGGACCTACAGGACACGGTCAGTCTGAAGGACTTGAGGCAGCAGTCACTGCTTCCTCAGGGCACTCAACTGGCTGAAGTTCAACGTCCACCTAAGGAGCACCCAGTTGGTCTGGTTTGGATCACGTGGTTTTCTGTTGACTAACAGAGGGCACAGGGCACCTTAGTTCCTATTAGGTCTGGTGGGAAAAGAGATAATTTTCCTAAAGAATATTGAGGCAGGTGTGTGAAAATTGAGACAGTGACAAGTTTCTCTATTACTTTTTTTTTTGGCCAGGCAGAGTTAGAGAGAGAGAGACATAGTGAAAGGTCTTCCTTCCGTTGGTTCATTCCCCTAATGGCCACTACGGCCTGTGTGCTGCGCTGATCTGGAGCCAGGAGCTTCCTCCTGGTCTGCCATGCGGGTGCACGGCCAAAGCACTTGGGCCACAGCAGAGAGCTGGACTGGAAGAGGAGCAACCAGGACAGAATCTGGTGCCCCAACCGGGACTAGAACCCGAGGTGCTGGTGCCACAGGCAGAGGATTAGCCAAGTTTCTCTATTACTTTTAATGGAGTATTAAACTGGAATAACTTTCCTCAGAGAACAGGAGGATCTATTTATTTTGTGTCCTCCTTTGAGTATGTACATGCAATACAAAAAGGGTAAATAAGGAAAGATACTGCACAGCGGCCAGTGCTGTGGCACAACGGGTTAAAACCCTGGCCTGAAGTGCTGGCATCCCATATGGGTGCTGGTTCTAGTCTCCCCTGCTCCTGTTTCAATTCAGCTCTCTGCTATGGCCTGAGAAAGCAGCAGAAGATGGCCCAGGTCCTTGGGTCCCTGCACCCACTTGGGAGACCAGGAAGAAGCTCCTGGCTCATGGTTTTGTATTTGTGCAGCTCCGGCTGTTGCAGCCATCTGGGGAGTGAACCAGCGTATGGAAGACTTCTCTCTCTCTCTCTTCCTCTCTCTGTAACTCTTTCAAATAAATAAAATAAATCTTAAAAAAAAAAAGAAAGATATTGCCCAATAATTGAGTTTAAAACATATACTTGACAAGGAGTTTCAGGATACATCTAAAATCAAATTATTATTAGGAATTATCCCTATTTCATAAATTAAGAAGTTAATCTGTATTTAGCTCAAGTTTTAGCTCCAGGAATGTATAGAGAGAATTTATTACCATATTTAGAAAAATTGTGATTTTACTCACAAATACTTGTTGGGAGAGAAATCTCCTTGGAATTCCTCTACTTCTGTGTGTCCAGCAAACAGGCACTGACTGGGGCCAGTGTTGTGGTACAGTGGATTAAGCCACGGCCTGCAATGTCAGCAACTCAAAGGAGCACTCGTTCAAATCCTGGCTGCTCCACTTCCAATTCAGCTCTGTGTTGATGGGCCTGGGAGATCACGGGAAGATGGCCCTCGTGCTTCAGTCCCTGATACCAATGTATCAGACCTGGATGGAGTCTTTGGATCCTGGCTCCTGGCTCCTGGCTTTGGCCTGGCCCAGCCCTGACTATCATGACCTTTTGAGGATTGAATCAGCAGATGGAAGATCTTACTCTCTGTCTCTCTCTGTCTCTGTTACTCTGCTTTTCAAATAATTAAATAAATCTTAAAAAAAAAAGAAAGAAAGAAAGAAAAGAAATCCAGAGGCTCTGACCAGCTTAGCTCTGGGTAATGTCTGTAAAAGTATTTTGGTGGTGAACAGAATTCAGAGACAGATAATGTCTGCTTCTGGAATAAATGGCAGACTAGTGAACAGACAAAGATAATGTACCCTTGTGGAGTAAAGTGCAGGCAGGGTACTGCCCACTATGGAAGGCGGGTTCTCTAAGCACAGGGTTTCTTCCCTGCAATGTAGCCCATTACATATGTTTCTCTCACTTGGCCCTCTTCATTTCACCCTGTGGGGATTAGGACTCTGAAAATGCTGATTCGACGGCTGCTGTTATTTTGTGAGTAATAAAGTCTTTCTGTCTTTGACCCTAGCGTCTCCTCTCTTCTGCCATCATCTACGCAACTGTGGCAGGCTGACTTGCTGTCTTACAAACATGATAAAATCTGAGACATTTTACAATTCTTGATGCTATCTTATTAGCCTTTTTCATGTTGACTTTTCCTTTACAAATACAGAAACCAAAGGATATATTGAGTCCCTGCTACATGCTAGCCACTGAGTTAAGTTATTCATATACATTATACAATTGAACATTTAAACAGCTCCATAAATCAATAACTACTGTTTTCATTTTAAGCCTCAGTACCTAGAGAAAATTGAATACATCACAATTTGTCTGAGAGAGAGCTCTGCAATTTTGGGGGGGAGGCTCTTTTTTTTGTTATAGAATTAATTGGTCCTTCTCTTGGTTAGACTCCAAGGACATATTTGAAATGCAAGTGATGTCTATCAAGCAACTATATTTATGACAAAAGAGGGAAATGCTTGTTGCTACTTAGGGGAGAAAGTCAGTATGAAGTTAGACAGAAGACAACGTAAAAACAAAAACACAACAATAAACTTGAAGTGGAGGGAAAGGCAGGGCACACAAACATTAAGCAGGAGATTGTAGTGGCAGGCCCATGCAGTCTCTCCCCATGACTCCAGGATTCTCCAGGATTGACTGCAAACCAAGAGGAGTTCATGGCAGAGATCTGATTACTTGTGGAAGCTCTGGAAGGCTTTTTTTTTTTTTTTTTTTTTTTTTGACAGGCAGAGTGGACAGTGAGAGAGAGAGACAGAGAGAAAGGTCTTCCTTTGCCGTTGGTTCACCCTCCAATGGCCGTTGCGGCCGGCCCGCTGCGGCTGGTGCACCGCGCTGATCCGATGGCAGGAGCCAGGTGCTTCTCCTGGTCTCCCATGGGGTGCAGGGCCTAAGCACTTGGGCCATCCTCCACTGCACTCCCTGGCCACAGCAGAGAGCTGGCCTGGAAGAGGGGCAACCAGGACAGAATCCGGCGCCCTGACCGGGACTAGAACCCGGTGTGCCAGCACCGCAGGCGGAGGATTAGCCTATTGAGCCGCGGCGCCGGTCACGGCTTTGGTTTTTAATCCAAGTTCACATCGTGGCCGATTTGAGGTTTGGGGTTCCTACTGAACCCCAAGACACTGCAGAGGGCTGGAAGCCTCCAACTGACATCTGAGATATTTACTGAAGGAAAACTCCTGAAGAGCAGAGGTTAAATACATTGTTCAAACTCCTGGAGGTACTTACTGTGCTGCATGTTAGAGATAGGAAAACAAGGAGGTTTCCTGTTCTCTAGGAGCAGGTAGAAAAGCAAGGGAAACAGGCTGACAAACAAATGTTATTGGTAAGATGGTTAAACACATGTACGAAGCCTGTGTAAATGGTAGAGTACAAGATGAAATCAATGAATTCCCTGGGAAAGACTCCCTTGAGGGAAGTTCTTTGTTAGGCCAGGCAGAGGGCTGCTGACAATTGCTAGTGAGAGACTTCTCTAGAAATAGCTGCTTAGTTTGGTTATAAATTGTCTTGAAATCCGTAAGATGGAAATTGTCTTTGTTGTACAGGTCAATGGTTTTCAAATGTTAAAAAACATGGTCTTGCTTTTGTCTAATTAACTCTGTTTTTAAAAACTTATTCACAGTAACTAGACACATATATGGACTTCACTATAGTATTTCAACATATGCATATGATGAATACTGATCTAAACAGGGGGATCAGTGTTTCACCTTCTTTGAATTTGCCTTACAATTGAAAGCTTGGAGTTTCTCTCTTCTATTTACCTATACAATACATATTAGCTATTGTGAACTATGGTCTGCCCAACAGTGCTGTGTAAAACTAAGAACTTATTCCTCTGATTTGGTACATCTGTTATCCAAACTCTACCTCCCCGTTCCTCCCAGTCTCTAGTAGTGAGCCATTCTGTGTTCAGTTTGAGGTTCTTTATAAAATTTTTTTTGTTCCCACTTATGAAGAACATGAAGTGTTTGTCTTTGCATGTAGCTTGTTTCACTTAACATGATGCTGTCCAGTTCCATCCATTTTACTGAAAAAGACAGGATTTCATTCTTTTGTGATGGCTGAATAATACTGCACTGTGTGTGTGTGTGTGTGTGTGTGTATACTCATTTTCTTCTCCCATTTATCTCGTGATGAACCTCTTGATTGATTTCATATCTTGGCTTTTGTGAACAGTACTATAATAAACATGATAGAGTAGAAATCTCTGATACAATGACTTCATGCCTTATGGATATATACCCAGCAGCAGAATTGCTAGATTATTTGTCAATTCTATTTCCAGATTTTAGGGGCTTTACTGATTTATGTTCCTGCAATGTGATAGATTTTTCTCCACATCCTTGCCAGGATTTGTTACTTTCTGTCTTTTGGATAATAGCCATTCTAACAGGAGTGCAGTGACATCTTCCTGTGGTTTTGATTTGCATTTCCCTGATGACACACAATATTGAGCATTTTTTCACATATTTGTTTGTCATTTATGTTTCTTCTTTGAGAACTGTCTATTGATGTCCTTTGCCCATTTATTAACTGCATTTTTTGTCTTTCTGTTATTGAGTTTTTTTTTTAGTTTCTGATATATTTTGGATATTAATCCTTTGTTGGATAAGTAGCTTGCAAATATTTTTCCCATTCTGTTGGATATCTCTTCATTCTGTTGTTCCCTTTGCTGTGCAGAAGCTTGAGTTTCATAATATCCTATTTGTCTAGTTCTGTTTTTGTTGTTAGTTCCTTTGCAGTCTTATCTAAAAGACAGTATTGCCTATACTCCTGTTTTGAAATGTTCCCCATGTTTTTTTCTAGCAATTTCTTTTTTGTGTCTTATATTTAGGTCTTTCATTCATCTTGAGTTGATTTTTTTGTGTAGTGAAGGGTAGGGATCTAATTTCATTCTTCTACACATATATATCTAATTTTGCCAGAACCATTTATTGAAAAAAGAATATCCTTTATGCAATGTATGTTCTTGGCACCTTTGTTAAAAATCAGTTGGCTGCATTATGTGGATTAATTTCTGAGCTCTATTCTGTTTCACTGATCTATGTGTCTGTTTCATGCCAGTACTCTGTGGTTTTAATTTTCATAATTTTGTAGTATACTTTGAAATTAGACATCATGATGATTTCAGCATTATTTATTTATTTATTCAGAATCACTTGGTTAATTTGCATCTTTTGTGGCTCCATATAAATTTTTCTAATTATGTAAAGAATGTTATTGTTATTTTGATAGATTGCACTGAATCTGTAGATTGCTTTAGGTAGTATGAACATTTTAACAATATTAACTTTTTTAAATCCATGAACAAGGAATGGATATTTCCTTTTTTGTGTCCTTGATGATTTCTTTCAGCAATGTTTAATAATATTCAATGCACAGTTATTTCACTTCATTGGTTAAATTTGTTTTTCAATATTTTATATTTTGAAGCTATTGTGAATAAGATTGCTTTGTTGGTTTCCTTTTCAGCAAGATAATTTTTCATGTATAAAAATGCCTTTGTTTTTCATGTGTGTATTGGTTTTATATCATGAAACTTTGCTGAATTGATTTACCAGTTCTAACAGCTTATCGAGATTTTCCAGGTACATAATCATGTCATCTGCAGACATGGATATATTGACTTCTTCCTTTCCTATTTTGCTGCCTTTTATTTCTTTCTTCTCTCTAACTTCTCTTGCAATGAAAAATTTATCCAAGCCTCACATTTCATGCTGGGGATTGTGTACCAGTTGATGTAAGTTTGAATCAGTGGAATGCAGATAGGGCCTTCCCCAGGTTCTATGGGTAAGCATAGGTGTCCATGGACAATCACACACCCTGAGCTACAGGTTGCAGTGGGGGGCCTAATCCATTCCCTTTCAGGTAAACTCAGGTGACTCTGGAAAATAACTCCCACAGTCACAGTCACAGAGCTGCAGGACACAGAGGTTTCTTACCTAAGCTTCACACAGTGATTGCATGTAATATTGTGGATTATGCACTAGTAGGTGAATGCATAGAGTAGAGGAATACAAATAGGACCCTCCCTAGGCCCCATAGATGAGCACAGGTGTCCCTGAGTCATATAGAACCAACAATCACAGATCGAGAACTTCAGGATTCAGTAGGCTCCTTACCCAGTTCTCACAGCTTGAGGGTCAGTTTAGAGTGGTTTATGGACTGGCCACTGTTAGCCTAAAGCAGAGCAGTGCTGATAAAATACTCTAGGTTTCATAGGTGAGTACAACTTACTCCATGGATTGTACCAACAACCACAGCCCTAGAGCTGCAGGACCAGAAGGGACTTCTTAGAGTACCCACGGGGCAAGCAAGGGTGATGCTGTAACTTGTGCTCTAGCTTCCCAGCACTCTGTGCTTAGAAATGCAGAAGGTATCTTGCTCAAGCTAGATTCTTTGGGGTTGTATAGTGGTCACTGATGATGCTGAGCTTCAAGAAACATAGGGGAACTTCTCTAGATGGTGTGGAGAGCGCAAGAGTAGCTCCAGGATTTGTGTCCAGTAATCCTGCCACTGCAGGATGTAGAGGAGCCTGGCTCTGGGGGTTTCTGGTGGCATTGGGGTACTAGCTGCTCACCAAGTAGAATGGAGCTTGGCAGCGGTTATACAGCAGTAGCTTGGGGCAGGGGCTTTGTAGGGCAGAGGGAGGCAATGTGGATTCCTTTTTTTGAAGCAAAGAAGTCACTTGGACACCATTTCACCCTTTACACAGGGTTTAAAGCCAGGGAAGAACGTGGAGTTCCGTAGTTAGGGCTTCTGCTCTGCGGCAATGGTAGGGGTCAGGGATCTTTCCACTTACCCAGGATATAGGATGGAGTTCCCTGGCCAGGGAGCCGAGGAAGGGGCTGCGGATGTGTTGTTCCTCTCTCTCTGCTGGCTTTTGGAGACTCTGTGCTGTTTGTAGTCCCTGCCAGTTCTTTATTGACATTTTTCCCTCGGTCTCCTGGAACCATGATCCTTCCTTTGTTGTTTGGCTTTGTCTACCTGCTGGTTCGAAGGAATTCTTTAATGCAGCTCTGATCTACAATCAAGACGAAAGTGGAACTTCTCTCTGTAACTGTGGTTGAGGCTCGGAGCCCTGAGCATTTTTTCTCCAATGCCCCTGGTAGTAGCTGTCATGACTACTGCCCAGGGCTACTTCCTTTCAGAAGGGATTTGGAAACACAGGAGCCTCTGCTGGTTTTACTGGGAGCCAAAGGGAAACACTACTGGAATTGTGCTCTTTCCATTTCCCCCTTCTCTGCTATTTTTTCCGAGTGTGTGGGATGGTATAGGATTCATTTTCTCTCCAGCATGAGTTCTGTTACCACACATTCCTGTCAGAAGACCTGAGCAACTCCAGCAAATCTTGGGCTATACATAATCATATCAGTAGAGCATATGTTAACACCATCTTCACTGCTCTCCGCAAGGCGTTGGCTGTCCACATTACGTCATATGTGATGGAGACTTCAGGGAAGAATTCAGGTACCATGGCTAGGGCAGCAATGTGGAATAGGAGCACCATTTTAAGATGCTCCATAGTCAGAAACCATTCAGCAGAAGCAGAAGCTTAGGGCACAGTGCTGCTAGAACAACGTGAGCAACTCCTGAGGGACGCTGAGGGTGCAAACAGTGTCTAATGGACATGCATTACAGTAGACACACTGATGAAGATGATAAAGGTGTAGGTTAGGGCCGGTGCTGTAGCTTACTTGGTTAATCCTCCGCCTGTGGCGCCGGCATCCCATATGGGCACCGGGTTCTAGTCCTGGTTGCCCCTCTTCCAGTCCAGCTCTCTGCTGTGGCCTGGGAAGGCAGTGGAGGATGGCCCAAGTGTTTGGGCCCCTACGCCCGCAGGGGAGACCAGGAGGAGGTGCCTGGCTCCTGGCTTCGGATTGGCGTAGTGCCGGCCGTAGTGGCCATTTGGGGAGTGAACCAACAGAAGGAAGCCCTTTCCCTCTGTCTCTCTCTCTCACTGTCTACAACTCTACCTGTCAAATAAAATAAAATAAAAAAAAAAGAAAGAAGGTGTAGGTTAAAGCCAAAGGTGGGAGCTCTATGTAGGAACAGAGACGTTCAAGATAGGCAGAGAGGGTTGAACAGCCTCCATGAAGGAAGGAAGTGAGGAAGCTCCAAAGAGGAAGTGAGGCAGAGGGAGGTGGGGCTGGTTTCTGGTTTGGGGAAATAGATGCATGAGAATTTTGCAAATGAAAATAAGGAGAAACTGACAGAGTAGGTTTAGAAGAGAAGATTCCATCGCCCCATTTCACATTGCTAAACTCTCTGTTAGCAACTGGAAGGGAGATCTGGACTAAGAAAGGGGAATCTGGAAGGTTCAAGCTACCACATCTCCTGAGAGAATTTGGGGATGGTATTATTTTCATCCACTGTAACATCTGTCTGGCCCCTTTGAACCTTCAGTTATCTAAAAGACCTATTAGAACAATACTATAAAAAAGTTTGCAGGAAAAAACATGTGGTTTTGGTCTGAAGAACTCAGGGGAGGTCAGGAAGCTGGAAGATGTTAGATTCTCCCTCCCAGAAACACCGGGGAGGCAGAACTCATACAATTCAAACAGAATCAAAGAAATAGAGAAGAGGGCATTTTCATCCTTTATATGCCAAGCCTTGCTCAAGTTGGTATCCCCTTGAGAGAAACGCAAAGTATCTCAGTCCAGACCAGACCCTGAGATGTCACGCATGTGTTTCCAGGGCAAAGGAGCAGCCCCGAGAGTGGCAAACACGCATGCAGAGTCATGATGAGCAGCTTCACCAGCTCCGAGGTCTCTGAACACTCTGGATATGAACGTGTCAGGAGCGGGATTCGGTTTCTGCTATTGATTCTTGTGGCGGTGTTCTCCTCCCAGCGTCTGATTGTTCCTGGGGGGCGCTGCATGTTCTGATTTCTGTTCTCTGCTTCTACAAACTGTGTTTCTGAGGGGATCATCATGAGAGCGGTTTTCCTCCCTCAGTTCTTTTTTTCCATTCATCTTCTGCTTCAGCCCAACCAGCCTTCCTGCCTGTAGAGGCATCTGTGAATAGGGGGAGTCTTTCTCTTTCGAGCTCCTTGTGAGCCTGTGCTTGACTGATGTGGTTTGCCCTGCTGTGGCTGTGGGTGGGAAGAGGGCAGCCCACATACGTTTAAATGAAGCCTTGAGTCCATCTAAATACCCTTATGCCAGTGAAGAGCAGACTCAGGAAAATCCATTCATAAAATGGATTCTACCAGCAAATTAAGTCTCAGTAATAAGTTAAGCACATTGCGAAGCCCAAGGGGCTGGATCTAGTTTACCACAACAGTATGTCATTGCTCCCATAAACTATGCTCTTCTTTCTGGTGTTAGAATGGAATAAAGTGCAGGGAGCACAGAGAATCCCTTCCCCGAGACCTACCCCAAACATGGAAACTCCTCAAATGGTTCAGCAATTACCAGCAAAATTGACTACTCCTACATCTCAACACTACCACTTCCCATAGGAAGCTCAGAATAGAGTTGGTCAGTTTGGCAATTACACGCACAGGGATTTGAGACAAAAAATAGAGGAAGTTAGCTTTATTATATAAATTTTTCAATTTAAGTCAATCTACCTGGTCACAGATGGAAAAACCAGGAAGCTATGGTGTTGTCGGTAAGACTGAGGAGGCGAAGGCTGACGTGTGTGAATGTGAGATGTGTCAGTGTGGGGAAGATGCTGTGTGTGGGGGTATACATGTAGGTGAAATGTATAGTATGTCAACATGTATGTGTGTGGATGTGAAGTGTGTAGGGGTAAGTGTATATTGACAGATATTTTCTCTTTTTTTTTTAGAAAAGGCATAGATAATTTATTTTCAATTAGTTATTTTCAATTTTTATTTATTTGAGATACAGTAAAAAAAAAAAAAAGCTCCCATCCTTTGGTCTACTCCCTGAATGCCTGCAACAGCTGCAGCTGGGCCAGGACCAAAGCCAGGAGCTGGGAACTCAGTCCAGGTCTCCATGTGGGTGGCAGGGACTCAGTTACTTGAACCATCATCTGATGCTTTCAGTAGGAAGCTGGAATGGGGGATGGAGCCAGGTACTCCAACCCAGGCCCTCTAATATGGAATGTGGACATCCCAAGTAGTTTCTTAACCACTAGGCCAAACACTTGCCCCAGATGTTTTATTTTCTATGGAATCACAAAGACAGAGAAATACTTTTCCCATGTAACCCCTTTCTCCTTAGGAGCAAAATGTTAATGAAAATGAAGAGTTAGACATGTAAGAAAGAAACTAGGAAGAGAAATTATTTCTAAAATTATTGAAGGGTAGGAATTAAGGCAAGTATATTCTTTTATTTCGAGCTGTGTAATTGGGCTTTAAACAAATTTGAGCCTGGAAAAGAATGGTCATAGTACAGCTGCAACAGCAATGAAATGGACTTTATAGCCCTTTAGGATTTATTATTATTGGGGTCCTCAGAAGAAACAAAACAGGGACAAAAGGGTCTTTAAGCTGGGGACAATTGGGACTAGTGAATGACTCTGTCTTCTCCTGAAGATACAGGTTCATCCCATTTTTTTTTTAAATTTAAAACAAGTTTATTTTATGAATTGAAATACATGAATATAAAGGAGTCTTCAAAAAGTTCAAGAAAATGCATATTATGAGAAATCTATGCATGGATATCAAAATTTTTTTCACACCAAAAAGAAACTTATCCATTCAATTTTAAATGTGCTCTTTGAAGTGCCCTCATAATTTCTATGTGAGGCTATCAGAGCATTATAAGCCAGCCTACTAGCAGACATGCCCAAAGGTGATCAGCATCTTTTAAAACCCTTAAAGTTAGTCAACGTGGTATCACATGAGTAGAATTGACCCATTATCTCCCTCCCTGTAGAAATTTGTTCTGATGAAGCACTGCCAAACAAAAAAATCAATTTTCTTTTTTTATATAAAGCTTTTATTTAATAAATATAAATTTTGTAAGTACAACTTTCAGATTATAGCAGTGACATTTTTGAAGATAAGTGGATATTAACAAAAATGGTGAAATCAAATGATTAAATTGGGACATCCCCTACCTCTGAGATGTTATTCTACTGGTGTCCAAGCTACATTAGATGTGCAACTACATAAAAGCAACCATTCAGAACAATTCTTGCACTATTTCATGTCCTTAATATCAAGTCTACATTTTTCTTTTCCCAATAGTTACCTAACTAAGGTAACAGTTCTCTTACAAATTTCTTTTTTCCTCAATAAATGTGTTATTTAGCTTTTTGAAGATTCATTTATTTATTTGAAAACCAGGGTTAGAGAGTGGAAAAGAGAGAGAGAGAAAGAGAGAGAGAGAGAATTGATTGATTCTCAGGCACAAAGCAAGGAGCTGGATCAGAAGTGGAACAACTGGAACTCTAATGTGTTCATTTAGGATGCCAGCATTGCAGACAACAGCTTAACTTGCTGTGCCAGAACCCACTCTCTTTCAAATTTCATACAATATGAAGTGTTTTCTCTTATTAAAATATTTTCTCCTAAGAAACATGTTCTTGTAATACAACTTGGTGAAAACCTGTACAAACTATAAAGAGGGAAGTGCTATGGTAAGCTAGAAAGCACCCTGAAACTCAGGTGGCTCTCCTTTGAATCTTGCCTCTCTGTTTTACTTGCTGTGAGATCCCGGGACAATTACTAAACATCTCTCTGGCCTGGAATAATAATCCATAATAAGGGATAGTTCTGCGTCACTTGTAGGGTGAAAGAGCACAGAGAATAAGCTAAGGTGAATCATCCAGTAGTTATTCTACACTAATTAACACTAGCAATTTAGTCCAAAATGTTCTTTTGGTTGACAAGGAAAATAGTGTTGAAAACAAAACAAAAGCAAGCTTAAGAGAAACCACCCCATGCCCAAACCCTGAAAGATTTTCTTCCACCCCCCACCCCCCCCCAAAAAAAAAACAAAGTGACTGCATTCTTCTCTTTAGGTGATGCTTCAAGTCAGAGAGCACGTTCCCTGTGATCACTGAAAACCTAAAATATGCCTGGTTTCGCATTTCCCAAGAAAGACAGGTCATATGACTTCCTGTTTTTGCAAAGGGACACAGCGATTCCTCCACAATTTCCACAAACTCCATATGTAATAATGAAATAAGAGCCACAGCAAAGGGTGCAACCCTTACAATGAGTTGCAGCAGAGAAGTCTCCAGACAAATGATCCCAGGATGGGGACCCAAGACAGACTGGCTGACCCATGCTTGTGGAAATCTGCCTTGTGGGAATGGACTTCGCACTCTGAGCATGGGATCCTCTTCCCACATTTGTAGTCCACCATCGGGAATTCAAATGAAATTAGGTCTCATTTAAATTGGATTTTCTCCCATTATGTTAGCATTTACAAAATCTTGCCAATGTTTGGTAACTCACTAATTGGTAATACGATGATTTCAAACTGGATAGTTAAATCGTGTTTCACTGCTGCTGGATAGACGTGTAAGTAGCCTATCAAGAATGTTTTCTTATCTGTTCAGTTTTTTTAAAATATTTATTATTTATTTGAAGGCAGAGTTACAGAGAGGCAGATACAGAGAGAGAGAGGTCTTCCATCTGCTGGTTCACTCCCCAGAGGGCCTCAACGGCTAGAGCTGCGCTGATCTGAAGCCAGGAGCCAGGAGCTTCTTCCTGGTCTCTCACATTGGTGGAGGGGTCATCTTCCACTGCTTTCCCAAGCTGTAGCAGAGAGCTGGCTCAGAAGTGGTGCGGCCAGGACTCAAACTGGCGCCCACATGGGATGCTGGCGCTGCAGGTAGCGGCTTTACCTGCTACGCCACAGCACTGGCCCCTATCTGTTCAGTTTTTATTCTGGAGGGCACACTTCAGTTGGCAAACTTAATATACCTTTAGAAATGAATATTACAGTTCACTTCACTAATCTAAGGACATAGACATTTAAAAATATGCCATGGTATCTTCAGGTAGTTGACTTGTTACTTCTGTTTTTTATTACTCACTTTTATTCAAGTAACACCTGAGAATGATTTGTCTCTTTGATAAATAGTAGTAAAAAGTTTCTGAAAATTAATGTAATAGAAGGATAATTCTTTCTCAAGACCTATGGTTCAGAGGAATTAAGGACTTAAGCTGACACTGTTTAATTTTCTAAGGTTCTTTCACCTTCCCATGTATATCCAGACACTGAAACAAAAATAGTTTGAGCTGGAATTAAACAGCATAACTTTCCCAAGCTGAAGCTAGTTTCAGCAGCATGTCTGCATTGCTTTATTTGACTGCATATTCAGCGATGCTCCTGGTTTTATTTAGGTACTTCTAGAAACACAGGTGTTTGTGGGTCTCATGACCCTGTTAAATATATCCTCGCAGAGAAGATCACAAGTTGAATACAAACAGATACTGATTAATTGGATGACCTTGATACCTCTAAATCTGCTCAACTTTTAGACATCTGTCATTATAATTTAATTGCAATGACATTTTAGATATATTAAATTTCCATTTTAATTGAGAAGTCAGAATTATTTTTCTCACCAAAAAATACTCAAATCCATGAGAAAGAAAAGCACAGATTTTTATCATAAATTCATATATGCCTGGATTACTTCTGTATGTGTACATGGAACACAGTCAAATCCATCACCATCCCATTAGAACTTTATCGTTCAGATTCTAGGTCACCTAAAATTGAAGCAGGCTGGTAGTTTCTTATCATCTTAAGGAAACAGTGTGTCTGCAGAGTCATTGCAAGTTTACCGTTTTATTTGGAGTGAAACCCTCCTTTAATTTAGGTAAGTGTATAAACCTTTTCCATACTACTTTTAGGTTTATGGAGGCCAACAATGAAGAACATGGATCAAGTCAAATTAGCTAAAGAACTCAGCCCCTATGAAGAAAATAGAAGCAACGTTAAAAAACTACAACTGCAGAAGCTTTTTGCCCCCAGTGAATTCACATTTTAAAATTTTACTTTAAAAATTATTTTCACTTTATTTGAAAGACAGAGAAATAAAGACAGGCAAAGAAGATCTTCCATTCAGTAGCACATGCCCTAAATGCCCACAACATCTGGGACTAGGCTGGGCTGAAGCCAGGAGTCCTGAACTTAGTCTAGGTTTCTTACATGGGTGGCAAGGACCCAAGTACTTGAACCCAGACCTACTTTCTCCCAGGGTGTGCAATAGCAAGAATGAAATGGTGTAGCCAGGACTTGAAATATAGGATGCAGTTGTCCCCAGGCAGTGACTTAACCACTGCACCACTCACCTGACCATATACACACACACACATATATATTTAAGTCAGCATATAGTATCACTGCACCAACAGTGGATTTGTTTAAATCATAAAATCTTCTTTGTAAGTCCAATAGCAATATGCTGAAGAGAGTTTCAAGGAGTGGCGCATAATCCATAGGCCCAATCTCATTTCAGGGACATTCCTGGTTAAAACTGGCTCCTCAGACATGATCAGGATCTCAGCTGTCAGAAGCCTTTTCCTCTCTTCACAGAAAAGGAAACATGACCAGGCACAAGTCACGGAGGAGACAACATGCAGCTGTGCAGAAACAAGCCTCAGTGAACACGGAAACAAAGCACTCTCAGTCAAACTCCGTCTCTGCCGCTGTCGTCCTCCACGGCTCTGTGCGTCTACTGATTGACTCTCTTTTCTGACGAGGAACCTATGAAAAAGAGCAGCAAAATATTTCAGATTAAAAAATTAAAAATTCACACCTCTTCTTCCGGTTTAGAGCTAACATAAACTTCTAGACTTGCAAAAAAAAAAAAAAAAGACATTTTATTTATGAGCTCCCCACAAGTTTACACTGAGATACTGAGAGGTGGGAATTGGAGGGTTATTGTTTTAAGCATTGATATGCGCTATTATTTTGTGAAATCAGTTGTGACACAGTTCTAATCATGCCTGGAGAGGAGAGTTCTATACTAATTCTCATTTATGCTGGCGTTTCAGTGGCGTGAGCATTTTCTTGTGAAAGTAAGCCATAGATATTGCTCTTAGGTTCAATATATACTCCACAGAGAAAGATTACTTGCAAAATGAGCTATCTCTAAAAAACATAGTACTGGATACATGACTGTCCAAGCCAAAGAAAAGATCATAATGTATCTTAAAGAGTGGTATGAAAATGGTGGTATATTTTACTAGGACGAAAATAGGATGTCACAAATGAGCATCACTATGGAGACAATTTCAAGAGGTTTATTCTTGGTCACAGGAAAATAGTCATAAAAATGCGAAGAAAGAAGTTATTTACCTCATTAATGATAATTTTTTTAAATGTTTATTTTATACTTATGTTGTACATTTGGTATACCAAATACATGTTGAACTAGCATTTTGGTAACATAAGCAGGCAGGAAGACCGTGAGTTATTTTCCTATGCATAAGAAAACACACTGCTGTGATCTGGGGCTGTTGATGAAAAGGTATCTTAAAACGCTGAGAACAAAAGTTTGAACCCAGAAATATAATTCACTGATCTAACCAATCTGAAGTGAAGAGATTACCTGCTAATACTACCTATCGCTAAGTATCTTCTTAAAAACATTTATTTATTTATTTGAAAGTCAGTGTTACAGGGGTGGGGGGAGAACAGTGTTACAGAGACAGACAGAGAGATCTTCCATCCACTGGTTCACTTCCCAGATGATCACAATGGCCAAGGCTGAGCCAGGCTGAAGCCTAGAGCTGGGAACTTCTTCAGGGTCTTCCTTGTGGGTGGCAGGAGCCCACACACTTGGGCATATTCCTTGATTTCACAGGCCATTAGTAGGAAGTCCGATCGGAAGTGAAGCAATGGAGACCTGAACAGGTGCCTATATGAGATGCTGGTGCTGTAGGTGGAGGATTTTCCCTCTACTCCACAATACTGGCCCCCCTAGGTATCTTAAAATACGGAAAAATGAACTTCTTTGTGATCTGTGAAGTGCTTTATGAAATAGGTATGGCACCAAGAATCATTATTCCCAATGAGATAGGCTGTAGCCTGTCAGGTAATCTATGGTAGAATGGAAATCTGAATAAAACCAAAGGCAGGTCTTTTGTTTCTGGAAGGGAGACAGCAGTTCCCTGCAGAGCGAAGGTAGGAAGAGACTTCTGCCCTGAGACGTGGCTCTGTAGTCATAATGGAAGGAAAGTCAAATTCCCCAAGGGAGGCCCAGGTCCTTACAGTGCTGCAAAGAGGTGGTTTTGCCTCACTGACTGGTGAGGAACTCCACTCAGTAACTGAGCACCTGATGATTGACTGTAATGTTACAGTCTGAGCTGTTATGCTCACAAGAGCGCAGGCTAAACACCCTGATGCAGAAGTGAACTTAGATATGAACCAGGGATGAGGTGGCCAGGGTCCTGTCTTGACTCCACATTGAGATTTGCTGAATTGGAAGCTCTGTGAATAGTAGGAGGGGAAGGGGCGGATGCAACAGAGCCATGAACAGGACTGAGATGACCGGTGTCCATGCACTCACTAACCACCCAGAATGTGGACCCTTACGCACCAACAGTAAGGACACCCAGCAAGCATCCTCACCAGGTGGGATGCAATATATCACATATGCATCACTTTCATTCCTGTGGGTTTTTATCTTCTGTTTAAAAGAATTACTATAATTTTACTTAGCTGGTGGAACTGTAACTATTGCAGACTTATATGCAGTGTTCCCAGCTAAGATCTATCTAGCTGATCTCTCTCTCTCTTTCTGTATACATATATATTATATTGCATTATATTACATATGATATATTATATTATGTATACTACAATATTTAGTACTTAGAAGACCATGGTTAAAAATATTTATAACTTATGGGTTAATGTATATTAAAATATAGTTCTATAGCTTATCTAATATTCCCTTAGTGAAATCATTAACTTTACTGATAAAACTGACTTTTATAGCATTATAATATGAGTGAGGAGGCATTTCTCCTATAATTCTATATTTAAAGGCATAAAACTATCATCTTTAAATTCTGAGTAATCTTCTATGTTAGCCACTGGTAAAAAAATTTTTTTAAAAAGTTTATTTTAATGGGGCTGGCACTGGCACAGCAGGTTAAAGCTCTGGCCTGAAGTGCTGTCATCTCATCTGGGTGCCGGTTCTTGTCCCGGCTGCTCCTCTTCTGATCCTCTTCTGATCCAGTTCTCTGCTATGGCCTGGGATAGCAGTGGAACATGGCCCAAGTCCTTAGGCCCCTCCACCCACATGGGAAACCAGGAAGATGCTCCTGGCTCCTGGCTTTGGATCGGCACAGCTCCAGCTGTTGCAGCCATCTGGGGAGTGAACCAGTGGATGGAAGACCTCTCTCTCTGTCTCTACTTAACTCTGTCTTTCAAATATAAAAATAAATCTTTAAAAAAAGTTTATTTTATCAAAAACATTTTTAAAACTTTAATTTGTTAAAAAATTGTTAATCTTTTACTTCACTCCTCAAATGCCTGCAACAGCAGGAGCTGTGCCAAGCTAAAGCTAGAAGATGGGAACTAAATCTCAAACTCCCACGTGGGTGGCAGGGACCCAACTACTTGAGTCTTGCAGGGTATGCATTAGCAGCAAGCAGGAATTGGGAATAGAGCCAAAACTTGAATCTAGGTACTCTGATGTAGGATGTGAGTATCTTAATTGCTAGGCCAAACATACACCCCCCCCCCCAAATATTTTTAATACTCTATCTGTATTAAAAGGTATGCTAATGCAGTCTCTCAATTTCTTTTATTTTTTACATCTATTAATCAGGTTTTACTATTTACAATGATCCCTGTACAGGAACTTAAAAAATACTCCAACTAATCAGTCATTTTTATTACATGCAAATAAAATGTAATGCTGAGATATAAAGGCAGTTATAAAGAGACACACACTGAAACAGATAATGGCTTTCAGAACAGGGCCATCACAATTTATTTGAATCAAATGCATGTAAAACCAACATATTGTTATATTTTCCATACTGTATAGCATAGCATAATCCCTATTGCTTAGTGGTTGCAATGTAGGTTCTGGAATCAGACTTGCCTGGGCTTGTCTATGTGCTGGACAGGATAAATTATCTCTCTGTAACTCAGTTTCCATATTTGTAAAGCAGGGACCACAGCAGTATTCATATTTTAGGACTGCTATAAATATTAATGATATGTATATAAATATATATAAAACACCTACAATTGTTTCTGGCATGTAGTTAGTGTTATGTATTGAATTGTGCCCCCCAAAAGATGTTTAACTCTTAAACGCGAACCTATGAATATTGGCCTTTTATTGGACATACTATAGGGCCTTTTCAGAGGTCATCAAGCTATGACAAGGTCATAATTGTGTTGGGTGGAACCTAATCCACTATGACTGGTATGCTTATGAAAAGAGGAAAAGCTTGGCACCAACATAAACACAGAGACAAGATAGCCCAGTGAAGACAGAGGCAGAGATTGGAGCTACACTGCCATAACTTGAGGAATACCAAGAGCTACCAAAGCTGAGTGAGGCAGACGAAGGGCCTTCCCAAGAGATCTAGATGAAGCATGACCCTGCCAACACCTTGATTTTGGACTTGCAGAATTCCAGAGCTGGGAAGAATAAGTTTGTGCTCTTTTAAGCTACCCAGTGTGTGGCCCTTTGTCACGGCAGTTCCAGAAAATTAATTCAAACAATTCTCAGTTAATTAATTGTTATTAAACATTAGTAAAGGTCAATTATAATAGTGAGGTTTTGATCTTTTATATTTTAGAGAAAAAATGATATTTGCTCCGAACACAGTCTTGCACATCAATCCAAATATGCAAAAATTGAGCTCATGCTCATTAGACAAGTTCAACTCTGCACCATATGAAACATTTGGAATGCACAGAAATGACTGGCATGCAATGTAGTCAGAAAACTACCTTTTTGGACATTTCAGAAAGGAAGACACAAACAACATATTTGCTAACTCTATTATGCCATATTTTTTCCAGTGACATCGAGGTCATTTTGCATGCCTTTCTGATAACATATGAAAGAAGATGAAATGCGCTTTGTAAAACCATGTCTCTAAACAGACACTGAAACTCATTAACATTTGCAAACTTCAGTGGATTCAAAACACCATTATTTAATGTTATATGGACAGAAAGCCAAGTCACAAATTCCTTAAAAATCTTCATTTAAAATCTTTAGTTTTTGAAAAGAGAGTTGACTTTCCATGTGTCTCCAAAACCCCCTTAAAGGAACCATAGGCAAAGCTGGAAATTATTTGGCATAAGATGTTTGACATGGTACTCAGTACCTACCACCCTTGTTCGTTGGCCAGGGCCCCTTCAATGAGTCTCTATTCTTTAGAGGGCTCTGCCCTGGTCCCCTTCAGCCATAGTCCTCCTCACAGTTTGAGCATCCTTTCATCCAAAATGAGCTCCTGGCACCCACATGCAGACCCTAAAATCCCCTGTGAAAATGATTTTTTTAAAATGATCTTTAAATGTATTTACTTATTTGTTTTGTTTGAAAGGGAGTGACTGATCCCCTAGTTCACTTCCCAATTGTGCACAACAGCCAGTGCTGGGCCAGACTGAAGCCAAGAGCCAGGAACCTAACTCCTATGTGAGTGGCAGGGACACATCTAAGCCATTACCTACTGCCTCCCAGGGTATGCATTAGCAGGAAGCCGGAATGAGTAGAGCTGAGACCTGAGTCCAGGCACTGCAATATGGGAAACAGGTACCCCAAGCACTATCTTTGCTGATAAGCCAAATGCTTGCCCTATCTTTTCTCTATTTGATTTGATTTTGATTTACTTATTTGTTAGGGAAAAGAGAGCGAGAGAGAGAGAGAAAGAGAGAGAGAGAGAGAAAGAGAGACCACTCATCTGCTGCTTCACTCCTCAGATGCCTACAAGAGTTGCGATTCAGGTTTCTCATAATTCAAAGCACATGTTTTAGAATTCTATGGGAAGATACTTCAGAAAGTACATGAAAAATGGAATTAGAAAATAAGTTTATTTTATTGCAAAAAATGTTGAAATCCATGCATTATTTCTTCATAATATGCATTTTCATGGAACTTGTGAAGTCTTCTCATGCATCAAAGAAACTCATTGCAGTGCTAAATTTTAATATGATATTAATGCATGTTACTTAGAGTCTTCAAGTCTCAGTTTCTTCATGTGTAAAATTATATATAATAAAATTTCTTCCATAGAATTGTTATGGAGAATAAAGTAAATAATATTTTTATCAAATATTGGTACACAATAGAAGTTTGTTTTCATTGTAATTTTATACCTGTTGATTCTATTACACAGTATGGTTATATATTATAAAGCTCATTATATTTTTCCTAAAGAGAAAAACTGAATAGGTCTCATGCACTGACTACACACTTTATTTCTGTGTATTTTATGTGGTTTCTGAAAGACATCATACTTCCTTTCTAGGAATATGTTCTATAATTTTTAATTTCTATCACGTTGGTCCAGAGAAATCCAATAGTGATGTATAAATGACTGTATGATGTTACTGAATTTTGTACTGAGTAACTGAATTTTCTAGCAAATAAACTCAAATTCAAGGAGAAAATATCTTTAGTAGTGATTCCAGACCAATATAAAATGGAAAATTATTGTGTGGCAATTAAGCTATTATACAGCAATGGATTTCTAAAACAGACATTATTCCACAATCCCTCTGGTTAATAGTGTGTCTTTCTAATAAACTCCATTATAGCTGGAACCCAAGAACTTCATTAAAACCAATGATTATATTTAAAACAAAGAAAAAAAAAGTCCTATGGTTTCTGATAAATACGTGGACATTTTATCACAGAAATACCACTTTTATATTTCTTCTTTATGATGCTACTCTAAGCTATGGATTTTGCTGATGTGGAAAGCTAATCAGGGTATGTACTGTACAACTCCAGGAGACTCTGTTCACCCGAGGATCCTCTCAGATCTATGAAGTCACAACCTACAAAACTACATGTGATATCCCTGCATCTCTACTCGTATACCACCATAGGACCACTTGTGTTAAAAACCAGAATTCTGTGTTTGTAGTCCTGAACTGAATGAGATCAAGTTTCAAGCATAGCCTGAAATTTGAGCTTGTCTAGATAGATTCACATCGATATAAATTAACAAGTTAAGTTCACAGGTGTGTGTCATGTGAGACTTTAAACATGCAGCAGGCAATTCTGATTTTGATTATACATGAAGAGAACAGAAGTGGGATTCTGAGTTATAGCGCATTTTATATGGGCTTCTCCTAGGTGGCCTCATGAGATCATAGAAACAAGCAGTAGAAGCACAGAATATTCTGGAAAGAAGAAGAAAAGAAAAAAAATCTAGAACAGTATCTTAACAGTGAGTACTTTATAGGTATCTTATTGTTTTTCCCAGCATATTTGGAGGTGGGAGTTGTGGGCAACCCTAGCCTAAAATGAGAGCATTGCATTGGAGTCTGACATTTAGTCATAAGGGAACACAGTTTTGAGCCTTTGGTTTCCTCTGTCTGCCAGTGACATTTAAAACATCTGTCTAGCAAACTCAACCTGGGATAGTGGGTGCGCATCTGTCCTTTGTAGTAGACTCACAGAGTTTGCTATTGTTACAATGCAGCTCTACTTAAAGTTTTTATTTCTAACCCCAGATGGAATTCTGACCCTCAGAGTGGAATAGGAACAGAAGCCAGAATTGAGATTCATGCATTTCTGCATCTGAACGTTTTCTTTGTCTTAAGGAGTTCAATTTAACCCCAGGTGCATTAAATTAGAATTGTGTATGCAACACAACTTTATAAGGCCCTTTCCCAGTACGAGTGAATGTATGTTGAGTAAACATCCCCAAAAGATCCCATTAAAATGTAAACATGAAAGAATGCTCAATACGGCTGTGGTCTTACCATTTGCCTTGTGCTGTACATCTGGCGGAAGCTGCTCAAAAGCATGCCACTGATAGTCTGGCTGTGTGGAACAATAAAACATTATTATAGCAATATGGACTTCAAACAAAACATAGTGGGACATTAAAAATATAATTATACTATGTGGCTTTTATTAAATGGGCAACACAAAAGTAATTTTCTATTCAATCCTGTTGCCAACCTCACTCATCCCACTCTCTTCCATCACTACAGCCACCATCCCTCCCTACTTGCTCCTAAAACCATTCTTGATTTGGGTTTGGTCAAAATTTTTACTACTTTAGGGTTGACGGCTGTTTTCTTCTTTCTTTCTCCTCCTTTCTTCCATCCTCCCTTCCTCCCTTCCTCCCATCCTCCCTTCCTCCCTTCCTTCCTTCTTTCCTTCTTCCCTTCCTCCCTCCTTCCTTCTCTCTCTCTCTCTTTCTTTCTTTCACAGATGTGCTTTGGGAATGTACCCAAATATAAACACTTTTTAAAAACTCACTATAGTCCATAAATAAAGCAAATCAACTTACTATCAGTAAGTATTTTTTTTTTAAGATTTTATTTATTTGAAAGGCAGGGTTTTAGAGAGAGACAGAGAGAAAGCGAGAGAGAGGTTTTCCATCCGCGAGTTCACTCCCTAAATGGATGCAATGGCCAGACCTGGAGCAGCCAAAGCCAGGCCCAGGAGCATCATACGGGACTCCCATGTGGGCAAAGGGGCCCAAGCACTTGGGCCATCTTCCACTGCCATCCCAGCTGCATTATCAGGGAGCTGGATTGGAAGCAGAGCATCCAGGACTCAAACAGGTGCTCAAATGGGAAGACTGTGCTGCAGGTGGTGGTTTTACTGGCTATGCCACAGTGTCGGCCCTGATAAATACTCTTTTTAAAACCATCACACTGTAGGCCTTGAGATGGCCAGGGTGGGAAAAACACATTTGATGTTTTCTAGTGGTTCAAGGAAGAAATGTAAGCTCTTAAATGAGGACATGGCTGGTAGAGGGTCAGGATGGTAAAGTAGGGCAAATCTTTCCCTTTCTACTGTTCCCAAGAATAATCTATTTTCTAAGATACTCAAAGATAAAGTCTAAGTTAGAGACCAGATTTTTCTCTTTAGATTTTCTCCTAGGCTTACACCTAATTAAGAACAGCTATATATTGAATGCCAGGGAACACTCAAGCAAATTGCATTGAGTAATAATAGGCTATAGGCCTAAATGATCAAGGTAGCTCCAAGGCTGCCACCCTTGTACTTAGCCCCTTGGAACCAAGCAGACTCAGTTTTGTCTGCCCACAGAGTAGGTCTTCGTTCTTGCTCCAAATTCTTTCCTCTGCCTCTGACTTCCCCACAAGATACAGAGGATATAGACATTTTGTTTTATTATCTAATTATTTCCTAAAAATAACTGTAGGAAAATGTCTCTAGCAGTGAGCCAGGAGGGAGTATTCACAGGCTGGTTGGCCATGAAAAGCAGGCCCCCAACTTCGATTACCTGACAAAACACTGAGAAGTGGCACATTCAGTAAAATCTGACCCCACATCAACCCAATGAGACATCTAGGTTCTTGGCTCCTTTCGGCCCATGAAAAAACTAGAGGAGGAAATGAGATCACCTCTGTTTTTTATGTTCTCGTTTATTTTTAGTTGTCTCAAATCACACATAGGATAAGTGATGTGACCCTCAGTTTTATGTTCTAGGAGAGCTGCCAAAAAATGGTAAATATATTATATATCTACCAACACTATTGCACATGATTTAATTTAGGCTTCGAGGTAAGAAAGAAATACAGAATATTCTCTTAAAATTAACTCTAGTAATTAAAAAAAATTTATTGTTATGCATGCTACTTGAAAATGTAGCTGATTAAATGTGGCTTGGAATTCTTTCCTTGATGATAATTCTATATTATCTGCACTGTGTTGCCTCTTCTAATTAACACAGAAAGTTTGATGAGTGATGGAAGTTCAATTGCTCTCTTCTTTTCATACATGAAGATAGATAAATGCAGCCATTTTTGCTCCCAGATCCACTTGATTGTTTTATTGCTTTTATAGTTAACCTTTCCCAAGAATATTTTTCTGAAGTAAATTTCTATCATATTTTGTTTCTCACAATCTTAGTTTACTTCGACATCCTTGAAAAAAAATTTCAGGGGATGATCGCTTGTGTTTGACAATACCGAGAAACATTTCTGGTACAGACAGAAAAATAGCAAACAGGTAGAGAAAAAAGGAAATGGGGCATGGAGTGAGGACAGAATGAGCAACTGGCAGTTACATGGAAAAAACCAAGTGCTCAGCAGGGTACTGTGTAATATCAGGGTCAAATAAGAGGTGCTCATTCAATCCTGGCATCCTTCTCCCTTGGGAAGAAGACTTTGAGTCACACTCAAATGAAAAAGTATGAGAGGTTTCAAGCAACCAAGGGAATAATGCTTTTGGTAAGGGTTCTGCCAGGAAAATCCTGATAAAAATCTTATATATTGGCACAATTAGAAACTCTGTTAATTAAAAAGAAACACTAATGGATGGAGAGAGTGGTCTGAAAAAGCACAAAATGCAGAAAAATGCATATTTTTTCCCTGTATAAAATTTCTGTCTACACGGGCAAACTAGAGGAAGAAGCATCTATGGGGGAAGGGTGGGTGGAATACTGGTATGGAGAAGCAAAGGAAGGCTGCTTCGGGTCTGGCTTATTTAGGTTGACTGTCCAAATCAATTCCACTCACAAATAATTGCTCAACTGTTCATTTCATTTTGCCTGGGTAGACACAGCCGTGGAGAACAACTTAAGTAGGTCACTTTTTCTTGAATTCTTTAAGAAAATCCTTTCAATTGGAAAATGTCAAAAACTATTTTGCACATATGTAGTGATAGCCATACTAGTTCAGTATAATTTTACAACTGAAGAAAACATCTCTCTCTCTCTCTTTCTCCTATGTCCATTTTGCTTTTCTTTGCATGTAAAAACATCCTTTGGGTAGACTCAGATACACCAGTTGTAAATGACCCACATAAAATGTTATATGTTCATTCAAGGAACCATAGCTCAATTTGACAAGTTTCTGTCAATTTGTTCATATACCCTGTGGATTAGATGTCTTAAAGATAAGTAGAGTGTGTATAGATCATCCGAACTTTGCAAGTGGGAAGCTGAGATAAAATAAAGGTTTGTTCTATAGAAACCGTTATATGCTAAAATCCCAGAAATACACATAATTTCTACCAAAAAAATACCAAGTCCGTATTTGTTGAAAAGAGAACTCTTACTTACTGGGTGCTCCTGTTGATCCTGCACAGCCCCAGGGACTGTTGGTACCCATGGATCCCGCAGGTGGAAAACCAAGCCACAGTTACAGGTAGGGAAATGCATCTGAGGAGAACAATGCCGTCAGTTCACTGAAAGTGGGTGGAGTCGGGGAGTCACACTGACAATTTATACAACACGGTTTGCTTTAAATCTTGAGGCGTAGCCTATTCTGTTGTATTTCTGACTCAGAACAGTTAGTGTATCGATATAGACTCATGGTTGACACAGGTGAGGCTCATGGTCCAAATCTTATAAAAGATGAACTGTAATTATTTCTCCCATTGGAAAAATTAGAAACACTTAAAAAGTATGTATAAAAGGCTTTCTGCTTCTGAGTTATCTTCATGTAGGATCCACACAGAAAGAAAATCATAGAAAAGAATGCTGATAAATTGCAGCCAGAGACATAACCAAAGTCCAGGGAGGAAATTAGCAATGAAGGGAAATAATAACTATTCTTTAAGATGACTAGGGAACCAATGGGGATGGAATCCTTCAGTGCTCAAGAAAATTTTCTGTTTTGTAGAAAAAAGAAAAATGTCTTTGGTTTCATTTTCCACTGTGAATTGGGTGAACAACTGCAAGAACTACCAAGGAAATGCATTTCCCAGGTATCTGTGGGCCTATGGAAAAAAGTCTCCTTTGGGTGAATTCACACTAAGGCTTGAGCTATTGGTAACATGCTCTGTGAAGCATGTGTTTTTCATGAGTGTGGGGGTTGAAAGGCTGTAGTGGTTCCTAAGAACTATCTATCTATTGATGTTTTAGTCAATAATGAGAAGCATGAGTTGCTTTAGGCCATCCATAGCAGAGTTTGAATATGCCTTTAATTCAGACCATGAGAAATGCTCTTTGTGGAAATAATGTGTGGGTGAAACTTAAAATTGCCATTTGAGCCATTACAAGAGGGCTCAGGTAAGGATCAACATACCTGTTTTAGTTGCTTTTCCAGTTTTTCTTTCTCCATCTGACAAGCTTTGATCTATGGACAACAAAAAAGCATTTGCTTACCAAGGAGAGTTCAAATAATTAGCTCCAAAGCTACTTTTGACCCAGTTGTCCATGATCTGCTCAGAGGCCCACGGAATGTAGCATCAATAGCACACACAATGGCAATGAAAATAGCCATGTTTTGGCTTTTCCATCCATACATGGATTCTTTCTCAAAATTCCCAGATGAAATTTTAAAGTTAGATTGCTTTAAATCGTTATTTCGTTTTGTTGATGATATTATAATTCTCAGTTTTGTATTGATCTATTTAGATATAGACACAGAAACAGCTTCCACTGCTTACTGGATGACATTTAAGTTCTCCAAAGTAAGTTTTAGAAATTGTACACATGGAAAGGCATTTGGTATAGCTCTTAAGTTGCCACTTGGGATGCCCACACCCTACATCTGAATGCCTAGATTTGAGTCTCAACTCTGCTTCCCATCCAGCTTCCTGTTAATGGACATTCTAGGAGGGAGCAGGTGACGGCTTAAGTACTTGAGTCCCTGCCACCCACATGGGTGACCTGGGTGGAGTTCCTGGCTCTTGACTTTAGTCTGACCCAGCTCTGAATGTTGGTAAGTTTTGGGGTATAAACCAGCAGATGGAATATCTCTATATTTCTGTCTCTGTCTTTCTTCTTTCTATATTTCAAAATGAAAAAAAATGAGTTATATATACACTAAATATATGCCATAAACTTATGTGTGTGTTTTACATGCAATGACTCATTGGATCCTCTCAATGGTCATGTGATAATTAACATAATTATCTCCATTTGATTGACAAGGATACAGAGATACAAGATTCTGAATAACTTGCTCAAGGTCACACTGCTATCTTTTGTGGCTTCTCACTGTTCAAGGCCCAATTTCATCTAGCATGGCCACCTACTCCAGGTTCCTTCCACATATGGCACATGTACAGGAAGCTGGTTTTCCTTTGACTTTTTAGTCATGCCACCATCTTCCCTGAACTCCATGTTCCATATCCTTGTACAGCATAGTTCAAAAGTCCCCTCCCGAGGAAACAGCAGAAGAAACTCTTCCAGAACGCGTGATTCACAGCGGACCTGTGTGGAGAGCGTGGGAGCCCACAGTTCGGGACACCAGCGGCAGACTCAACACACCAGCGCTGGAACACAAGGTGAGCCGAACCTCAATAGCCCGAGACACCGGCAGGCAAGCAGAGAGAGGAGACTAGAGGGAACGACCCCCGGGGGGGAAAAGTTCACCAGGCTAACTGGAAGAGAGAGAGAGAGAGAGAAAAAAAAAGGTGACTGGTACGGACACGGGTTTCTCTCTCTCTGCTCACCTCTCAAGGGCGAGCAAGACAAAGAGCAGGCGCCATCTTGGACATACGTCATAAGCAGAGCGACCTCAGGTCTGCACCGGCCCTGAGCCTAGCAGAAAACCCTGACTCTGGGCGGGGCGAATTAACAGGAGATTAGGACCTAGTAAATTTGTGGTGCTACTGAACTGAGACTGTGAAAAAAGAGACGGTGGGGGAGAGAACTCACGGAATTCACCTGAGTACTCTCCAGAGACGCTACAATTCCGTAACTTTGGCAACCCAGTGGGAGACTGAAGGAGAATTTGAACCCACTCTGAGGGCCAAACAGATTCCCTGTGTGGTCCTTGGGAAAGAGCTTCCGATCTCTGGCTCCTGTGGGTATATCATTTGCCTGCTAACTACCTCCAACTTCGTTCAGCTGTGCGGAATTACTTCCCTTTTGAATCAAAAAAAGAAAGAGAGAGAAAGAGAGATTTACCACTCCTAACCTGGGAGTGTCACCTTTGGGACACCAAACAGAGCTCTCAGGCCACACCCATCTCAAGCCCTAAGGCTCCATCAAAAACAGATAGTCCACTTAATCTAGAGTCATAGTATAACAAGAAAAAGCACCACAGTGAAGAAACCAAATATCTCCAATATGCCAAATAACAAATGCAAAAACCGAGGTAATAAAAACAAGGAAGTCACCATGACGCCCTCAAATGAAAAAGACACCCCAATTCAAGATTATGAAGATGATGACATAGAAGAAATGCAAGAAGCAGATCTCGAAAAATTGATAAGAACATTAAGAAGTTCTCAAAAACAAATTCTTGAACTACATAAAGCCTTAATGGACAAGATAGAAAATCTCTCTCGTGAAAATGAAATATTAAGGAGGAATCAAAATGAAACGAAACAATTAGTACAACAGGAAACTGTGATAGTGACTGAAGTGAAGAATTCAATAGATCAAATGAAAAACACAATAGAGAGCCTTACAAACAGAATGGGTGAAGCAGAAGAGAGAATATCGGACTTAGAAGAGAGAGAACAGGAAAGGATACAGTCAGATCAAAGAAAAGAAGAGGAAATTAGAAATCTAAAACATATTGTCAGGAATCTTCAGGATACTATTAAAAAAACCAACATTCGGGTTCTAGGAGTTCCTGAAGGCATGGAGAGGGAGAAAGGATTAGAAGGCCTTTTTAGTGAGATATTAGCAGAAAATTTCCCAGGTTTGGAGAAGGACAGAGAAATCCTAGTACAGGAAGCTCACAGAACCCCTAATAAACACGACCAAAAGAGATCCTCACCACGACACGTTGTAATTAAACTCTCCACAGTGAAACATAAAGAAAAGATCCTAAAATGTGCAAGAGAGAAACGTCAGATTACTTTCAGAGGATCGCCAATCAGACTCACTGCTGACTTCTCATCAGAAACTCTACAAGCTAGAAGGGAATGGCGAGATATAGCCCAGGTACTAAGAGAGAAAAACTGCCAGCCCAGAATATTATATCCTGCAAAGCTATCATTTGTGAATGAAGGTGAAATAAAGACGTTTCATAACAAACAGAAATTGAAAGAATTTGTCGCCACTCGTCCAGCCCTGCAACAGATGCTTAAAGATGTGTTACACACAGAAACACAGAAACACGGTCATCAGTATGAAAGAAGATAAAGGAAGGAAACCTCACAGCAAAAGATCACAGGGAATTCAAAGCATATATTAGAACTTATCTTTGGCAAATGGCAGGGCAAAGTTACCACTTTTCATTAGTCACATTGAACGTTAATGGCCTGAACTGTCCAGTTAAAAGACACCGATTGGGATTTGCTTTTTAACCTGATGCAATTTTAAATGATGCTTAATTTTGTTTTTAAATTTCAAATCCTAGCTCTTACCCATACATGGAACAACAATTAAATTGTACATGTAATTCGCCACTTTGCTACACTAACATTGTTCCAGGGGTACTTATGATGTACTTTTGAATTTTCTATACATGCAATAATGACATTTGCTAGCAGTTTTATGTCTTCCTTCCCAATATGTATGCATTTTGTATCCTTTCTTTGTGTTACTGCACTGTCTAGTAATTCCACCATAATATTGAAAAGTAGTGGTGAGAAAAAGACACTTCCCCCTTTCCCCAACTTAAGGGAAAACTGTCCAATTTCACTATTAAAGTTGGTTTTGGTAGATATTCTTTATCTAGATGAGGAATTTCTCTTCTGTTTCTTGTTTGCTCAGTTTTTTTATGCCAAATATCTTTTACAAAAGTTGATGTAACCATTTAACATTTTTGCAGTTTGTGTAGTATGTCCAATTTATTGATTTTTTAAAATGCTGACAGCCTTGCTTACGTGGGATAAATACCACTTGCTTGTACTACATAAAATTGTTGGATTTTACCTATTATTTAAAAAAAAGAGAGATTTCTAAAGGCAACCCAGAGGAATCCTTAATCCAGTTCTTCATTAGAAGAGATGTGCAATTCGGGACATGCTCAAGCTGACTTACCTCAAACGGTAGAGTTAGAAACATACCAGGGGATTCCAATTCAATCCCATCAAGGTGGCATGTACCAATGCCATCTCACTAGTCCCAGTGATCAATTTCTGTGCACAATTGATCATAATGATAGGACTAGGAACCAAAGGGATCACATAAACAAGAATAGTGTCTGCAAATAATAGCTGATAGAATCAAAAAGGGAGAGAATGATCCAACATGGGAAGTGAGATACACAGCAGACCCATAGAATGGCAGATGTCCTAAACAGCACTCTGGCCTCAGAATCAGCCCTTAAGGCATGCGGATCCAGCTGAAAGGCCCAGGGGAGTATTTCAGGCATGGAAAGCCAAGACACTCTGGGGAAAAAAAAAATGAAAGATCTCCACGAGTGAGATCCCAGTGGAAAGAACGGGTCATCAAAGAAGGAGGTACCTTTCTCTGAAGGGAGGAGAGAACTTCCACTTTGACCATGGCCTTGTCTAAATATTATCAGAGTCGGTGAACTCAGGGGGCTTCCATAGCCTTGGAAACTCATGACAAGAGCCTAGGGTGATTACTGATGCCATAAACAAGAGTGTCAATTTGTTAAGTCAACAACAGGAGTCACTGTGTACTTACTCCTCATGTAGGATCTTTGTCCTTAGTGGGCTGTACATTGAGATTTAATGCTATAACTAGTACTCAAATAGTATTTTTCACTTTATGTTTCTGTGTGGGAGCAAACTGTTGAAATCTTTGCTTAATGTATGCTAAACTGATCTTCTGTATATAAAGAGAATCGAAAGTGAATCTTGATGTGAATGGAAGGGGAAAGGGAGTGGGAAAGGGGAGGGTTGCGGGTGGGAGGGACGTTATGGGGGGCAAGACATTGTAATCCATAAGCTGTACTTTGGAAATTTATATTCATTAAATAAAAGTTTAAAAAAAATAAAAAATAAAAAAAAAAAAAAGTCCCCTCCCAAGTAATACCTTTTCAAGTCCCACCCATTAGAATTATTTGCTCCTCCTTAGTCCTCACATTTAGTGTTGCACATTTACTATATGACTTTTCAATTCAACATATACTATGTACAGTCACTTCTCCCTATTTGCAGTAGTCATGTTCTGTAAAGTCACCTGAAACACTGAATCAGTGAATACTGAACCATTGGTCCTAGAAGAAATACAAGGTTAAGTTCCTGCAAGACTTTGGTCACAAAATTTTGCTGACTGATCAATGCATAACCTTGTTTTATGAGTTTGTGTTTAAAGATACCTTAGTCTCATTTAATACATATTGTGGATTTGTTAACCCTTACACCTGCACGGAACTTAGCTAACACACATATTTCTCTGTAAAGGCACTGCACAGCCTCTTGTACTTAGAAACACAAAAAGGACTTTTGCACCATGCTTGAAAGCAATTTTAAACAGTGAAGTCATCAACATAAAGCACACAAATGTGAAAAACATGGTGCTAACTAGACCAATAGAAGCACGCTTGTTTACAGAGCTTCACCTCACCTTGTTCTGCCTCAGCTAGGAATATGCATGACAAGTGACTGATATTCTGATGCTTAGTGTGCTACAAGATGTCTCAAAAATGCCACAGGTATTGATTTGTGGTGACAAATACACTTAAGCGAGTAGGCAAATTCACAAACACAGAATTTGCAGCTGATAATGACAGACTGTCTATGTCTTTTTCACTATATTCTGAGTCCTTTATTCCCTCACAGCACAAAGCAGAATGCCTTGAGGAAAAAAAACAAACAAACAAACAAACATCAAAGTCAGATTGCAAGGAAAGAAAGTAGCATTCCAAGTGTACAACTAAATTAAACTGCTAGATGTAACCCCTTCTTTTTTTTTTTTTTTTTTTTTTTTTTTTTTTTTTGACAGGCAGAGTGGACAGTGAGAGAGAGACAGAAATGTCTTCCTTTGCTGTTGGTTCACCCTCCAATGGCTGCTGCAGCTGGCGTGCTGCGGCCTGTGCACCGTGCTGATCCGAAGGCAGGAGCCAGGTGCTTCTCTTGGTCTCCCTTGGGGTGCAAGTGTGGGGAGCAAACCGGACTAGACTGTTACTGGAATTAAGACTTATTCTATGCATCTGCTCTCCCACAATATGGCGCTGGGAGAGAAGTAAACAGCTTCCGCACAGCTGCCTCCAGTTCAACCAATTAACTGTAGGACTTGCTCCTGATTGGAGAGCAGCGTACTCAGCCGAGTTGGGATTGGCGGAGGAGGACTATAAAGGAGGAGAGAGACGGCATGCACGAGGAACATCTATGGGGAACATCTAAGGGAACCCGTGCAGCCCCCGAGAAAGCCGGCCGGCGGTGTGCCGCTCCCCTGCGGAAGTGGGGAATGCGGCCAGGGGGAACTGCCCTTCCACGGAGGTGGAAGGGATAGTAGCCAACCCGGGAAGAACCAGCAGCAAACCCGGGGAGGGCCGAGCAGACGAAAGAACAGCGCAGGGTCTTGTGTTGCTCCTCCATGAAGAGGGGGAGCGACATAATGGTGCCGTGACTCGGATATGAAGCCTAGGCAGGGTTTAGTGTCGTTCCTCCATGAAGAGGGGGAGCGACATAATGGTGCCGTGACTCGGATATGAAGCCTAGGCAGGGTTTAGTGTCGTTCCTCCATGAAGAGGGGGAGCGACATAATGGTGCCGTGACTCGGATAGCAAACTTAGGAGGGAAGAAACGGGAAGAATTGGGAAAATATCGGAGAGAGAGACTAGCAAACAGCCTAGGGAAAATACCGGAGAGAGAGACTAGCAAACAGCCTAGGGAAAAGCCGGACGAAAAGGGTGCCGGAAGAAGCTGTTGAAAGCCTAGGCATAGACTCGGATACGGACTACGGGGGGAAGCTGGGAGAAATCTCTAAGGTCGAAAGCGAAAGTGAAAGCTAGAACAAACAGACTCGGACGCGGACTGTGGGGAGAGGCCAGGAGAAATGAGGGAGGAATATCGTTGGAGGAAAGCTTGGGGAAACATACCGGGTAGAGAAAAATGTTAGGGAAATTGAAGCCGCGGGGGGCAGGCCGAGGCGGAAACGAAAGTCACTTTGGGGTTCTCAAGTTAGCCCGGGAATGGGGGGCGAAAAGTTGAAACCAGAAGCTGAGACGTAAGCCAGATTGGGATCCGTCTGATTAGCCCGGGGAGCAAAGGACGGGAAGCCAGATCGTGGGGCGGAGACGTACGCTGGGTTGAATTCGCCAGGCTAGCCCGGGGAACTTAGATTGAATCCTAGTGGCGGAGACGCAAGCTACGCTGTGTTACTCGCGGAAGCCGCCGCGTGCAGAGAGAGCACGGGGCGTGAATAGATAGGGAACGCTGGCGTAGGCCGTGGTTCAGACGCGAAAGGGTTAAGCGTGGAGACCGCGGAGCCGCGCAAAGCCGGGAAGCTGCGCAGATGAGAGAGGCGCGCGGGCTGAAGCGGCGCAGAGCCGGGAACCCGCTGGCGGGGCGAGGTGCCGGGAAGCTGCGGGGATAAGAGAAACAGAAGTTTGGAAGTGAAGTAAAAGAAAAATAGGAATGCTGGAAGATAGAAGTAAAATGGGAGAAATAGAAATGCCCGGAGATAGAGAAATAGAGAAAAATAAGGCCTCCCCTCAACATGCCAATTAGAAGGCTTGGATTCGGTCTGCCCGATTAGTGAGGCGATGAGTACCTGGGCGGCTAGCCGCAGGTCACCGAAGACAGGCACGAATTAACATCAGTAAAGCTTCCCCACAATGCAACAATTAGGAGGCTTGGATTCGGTCTGCCTGATTTAAGGCGGTAAGCGCCAGCAAAGCTCGACCAGAGTATGAGCTGCAGGTCACCGAAGATAGGCACAAACCAACACTAATAAGTCTCCCCCACAATACGGCAATGAGAAGGCTTGGATTCGGTTTGCCTGATAGGTTTTGTAAACACCTGCAGGCAGTTCTAGCAGAGCAGAGCATGCGCTGCAGGGCACCGAACACAGGCACGCATCAGCGCCTAAAAACCTCCTCACAATGGCGAAGAGAGGACCCGGATTCGGTTTTCCTGATTGATAGGACTTGTAAGAGCCTGTGGCAGCTCTAGCAAGTAGAGCAGAGTGTGTGCCGCGGGACACCGAAGACAGGCGCGTATCAACGCCAAAAATAAAAAGAAAGGGGGATCTGTGGGGAGCAAACCGGACTAGACTGTTACTGGAATTAAGACTTATTCTATGCATCTGCTCTCCCACAATATGGCGCTGGGAGAGAAGTAAACAGCTTCCGCACAGCTGCCTCCAGTTCAACCAATTAACTGTAGGACTTGCTCCTGATTGGAGAGCAGCGTACTCAGCCGAGTTGGGATTGGCGGAGGAGGACTATAAAGGAGGAGAGAGACGGCATGCACGAGGAACATCTATGGGGAACATCTAAGGGAACCCGTGCAGCCCCCGAGAAAGCCGGCCGGCGGTGTGCCGCTCCCCTGCAGAAGTGGGGAATGCGGCCAGGGGGAACTGCCCTTCCACGGAGGTGGAAGGGATAGTAGCCAACCCGGGAAGAACCAGCAGCAAACCCGGGGAGGGCCGAGCAGACGAAAGAACAGCGCAGGGTCTTGTGTTGCTCCTCCATGAAGAGGGGGAGCGACAGCAGGGCCCAAGCACTTGGGCCATCCTCCACTGCACTCCCGGGCCATAGCAGAGAGCTGGCCTGGAAGAGGGGCAACCGGGACAGAATCTGGTGCCCCCACCGGGACTAGAACCCGGTGTGCCGGTGCCGCAAGGTGGAGGATTAGCTTGTTGAGCCACGGCGCCAGCCTAGATGTAACCCCTTCTAATAGACTAAAATTGTTTCTGAAGTACCTGGCACCATAACATGAGATGGTTTTTATAAAGGTTATATCTTTCACTTAACTCAAAGAACCATTTTGTGAAATCAGGAGTTAGATATCATTACATATACAGACAGGTGAGTATACTGGGAGAGACTAGGTCTTACTTTCAGAGATAAAGTTTTCAGTTTTAAGAAACACTTTTGAGATCATCTGGCCCAAATTTGTCATTTTGTAGATGAAGAAAGGGAAGAATTGAAACCATTAGTAACTTTCTCAAAGCTACTACCAACTGGGGATTAGGGCAGATAGGAATACCTGGTCTTATCCCCTCAATTCCTCCTATTTCAAAGTTCCTTAAGTATATTTCACTTAAACATGGTTGCCTATTTTACCATTGTCATTGGCTTAAAATATCCTCAGTGATAGAACAAAGACATTGTGGCATGTAAGTAACCAGTGCTAGTATGATTGACCCAAAAAAATGTTTTTTAAAGTTCATTCCAATGGACTATCTTATTCAACTAACATAATGTCAGTTCTTTTTATTATACTATGGCATGTAATATGCTATTTATATATAATTAATAAATAATATAAATACTATTATATAATTATAATAATGTAAATATAATAATAAATTGACCCATCTGCATCTGTTTATGAATTCTACCCATCTTTACCAGAGTTAATGGGACTTAATGAAAAAAATAAATGATTTTGGCTATCATTATTTTAAAGAAAAATAATTTCAAAGTATCACATAGGTATCCTTAAGATTGTCTCTCAGTTTATAAACACAATTATACCATACTGTACTTAGTACATTTATTTTTTCATATCAATAAAAAGTTAGATGATGCATGAATGAAAAATACTTGTGGGTCATATTCCAACATTTTAACTAGGTAAGATGGATATATTTACGTTCTGTAATGGCAAGAACATTGCCAGTGTTGGACACCTATTTATCACCAATATGAACCTAATATAGTAGAATGACTAAAATCAAAGTATGGCAGGAGGGGAAGGCATTTGGCACAATAGGTAAGATGTCATATGGGATGCCTGCATCCTGTATTAGAATGCCTGGTTCAAGTCCTGGCCAATACGCCTCCATTCCAGCTTCCTGCTAGGGTGCACCCTGGGAAACAACTGATAATGTTTCTAGAACTTGAGTCTCTACCAGCCTCATAGGACTCTGATCGCGTTAAAGGCCTTTGGCTTCAGCCTGACCCATCTTGGCTACATTGGGCATTTGGGGTGTAAACCAGCAGATGGAAGAACTCTGTCTCTCCATCTGTTTGTTGGCCTCTGTGCCTCAACCTTGAAAATAAAATAAAAATAAATAAAAGTTTAAAAATACGTCAGGAAGTAAAATACATTGTTTAGTGACAGCTTAAAAGAAATGAAAACAGCCTTGTATGCAACAAGTAAAAATTGAGAAAATAATTCCTTCACCAGGTATTCCTGAACATTTCTCACCCATTATTATATAAATTATTTATTAATTATTCTCAGAAAGTTATTAATTATATTTTACTACGATTTTATCCATTCTAATTTCTGGGAGAGGAAATGGTACTGTCAAATAATTTTCCATAAATAATTAGGAATTTCAAATTAATCCTTGAAAAAAATCAGAGAGGAAATTAAATTTAATTCACAATGTACTTTGTATTAATAAAAGGATGACTAAGAACTTAAATTTTTTTCTAAGACTAAGCAAGTCCCACAGTAATTTCTGATTTATTGAAAAGAATTGCAAGATTTTGCAAATCAAACATGTTGTGGCTCATTTTGTTAGCTACATTTTCCTCCATTAACAACAGTATTTATTCATTATGATGATTTCCTGAGTCTACTTTTAATATATTCTATTACACTTAATTTTAGTGTATTTACACTTATTATGTCCTAATAAGCTGGTGACCATTTTTGAGCTTCATTAAATTTTCTCTAGTCACATGAAATCTGGGAACCTACTGGACAAAGTCCTCTATTTCACTAAACACCCAAATGGTATTTAGAAATACGTGCATTTTTGGAAGACAAGAACATTCCAACATAAGCCTTCAAAGAAAATGACAAGAATTTAAAAACCACTTCACTGTATTTGAGGACTAGGTAGTTCAACTCCCATTCTACCAAGATAAATATTATGAGAAAAGATCAAAAGAACTACATTCTACAAAAATATTGGAATCCAATTTCTTGTGTAACTCCTTCATATACTTAAGTTAGAAGAAATTGCCAGTCATTTTCTTCTCTTTACAAGATTATTTAAGAGTGACTCCATTCCAGGTGCTGACCTCTCCAAAAAAATGAAAATCCAATGTCAATTAGCAGAAGTCGAAAAGCCTTTATTTTTTTTAATGAGAAAATAAAAATAAGACACAATTATAGTGGCAAAGATTATTTTGTTTTGATACATACCTGAGAATTCAGCCTGCTCAGTTGGGATTGAGAAGTTTGATTAATTTGCTGCAGCTCTTCCTTCTCTTGATTAAGTCTTTCTCTATCTGATCGCTCCTTTTTGAAGTCTTCTTCATATATTCGCACCTAAAAAGCATCAACTTGCTATTATTGTTTGCTTACTTTTCACTGAGTCCATTTAAATGGAAAGGTGCTATCTGGATCTTTCCAACTTGGGCCTTCTCTACCCTCTTTTCATGAATCCGTCTATACGCTGAGACAGAGAAACACCTATGACTGTAATTTTATCATCTGCTTTGCTCAGAATGAGAATGTATCAGAAATTTGTAAATAAAATAACAACAATTTTATTGTTAAAAATTTCCCTTCACTGGTTATTCTGCTGCATACTCTGTGACTGTGATGAAATCCCAGACCTAGTGTTAAGTATCACTGCTTTGGAGCAGGTCATCCATCCTCAGCACAGGGGCTTGAGGAAGGAATTCTGCTGGAAGTTGTAAAAGACAATTTACTGACAATAGCTGTGGCACTGAATACTAACATGCCAGAGTCTCCAAGTATAGCTTCCAGGCTGAACACAAAACAGAAAAGAGAGGCCTACGTGTGTGGAAAAGCAAAGCATGGTTGTTAAAAAGGTAACCCCAAGTTTTGCCCTCTGGGTGTATTTGATATAAGAAAAAGAAACACATACTATTATAGTCAAACACTTCTCCAGAGGTATTCCAAATACTCCAGACAAGTGACCAAACTTCTAGTCGCTTTTAGTTGGCATAGTAATGACTGATGGCTTGGAGACAAGCATGTAAAGCAATGAAAACAAATGAAAGATAATAAAGCAAAAGAATTCCTCTAAGATCAGGATATAAATGACTACTTATACTGAAACCCAGTAGCTAGATTCTTGTCTATTAATATTAATGCACATTGTAGCTTCCTCCTGAACCATGGAACAAAATTTAACTAGAGGTTTATCAATTGCAAGTCAGTAATAACAAAGAGAAAAAATTACACATTCTGTATAGATTTAGAACAACACACACAAAAATATATATTTCATTTTTAAGGTTTTTTTCACCAGAAACATTTAAAAAACACTACATCTAGCTAGGCTGATATTTTGAATTTTTTAATTGAGAGCTGAGGTTCAATTCCAGACCCAGTGAAACAAATGCTCTATAAGCAATTACCAGAGGCATTGTAAATGGGAGAAGACATACGATCAGAATGGAACATTTCAGCAAGGTCATGACTTTAGTCAGGTAGGGGTTAGGATTCTAACTCAGTGTCTTTGAGCATATAAAGCCTTGAATATTTCATGTGGCATTCAGTGACGCCATGCTTGTGGGTGCTCAATTAGAAATGTGTGCAATTAAAATGTGTATAAAGTCAGCAAGAGAGCTACCTTAAAATTAAGAAGATGCTTTTGTTCTCCCTTAGGAATGATGGGAAAAAAAAGAATCGCTGTCACTGGCAGGTTGAACCTGCACTGTGATCTCCCCGTGTTAAGAATGACTCTCTCAAAACCAGTGCAGAATATTTGTCAGCAACAAAAATGATTCAGGTGTCTGAACACAAAGAGCCATTTTTAAATTTTCATCTCTGGAGGAATTGTGACTAGCACCACCAGTGCTTGAAGGGCTGAGAATCTTGACAGAGTTTTAAAATCTGAATATTACCTTTATTATCTTCAGGGGTTTATTTTTAAGGTACATTTGTGGGGCTTCAAAAAGTTCATGGAAAATGTTCATTTATCTTTTAATTCCATTTGTCCATGAATTTTTGAAGCTTTCTCTTAAATGATCCAGAATGCAACAAGTCAGATTGTTCAAACGCAACTGTTAGAAGAGAAAGCATAACTTGACTACAAAGTGCTCTGAACTTTTTAGATGTATTTCTAGCCAGATACTTCCCATGAATTGAAAACTGAAAAGTAAATAACAACACACTTGCTGAATTTTTCCACATATCACATCAAGAATCCTTTTAAATGGCCCTTTCAAGATTTATTTATTTATTGAAAGGCAGAGTGACAGAAACAGGAAGAGATCTTCCATCCTCTGGTTCACTCCCCAGATGGCCGCAACAGCTAGGGCTGGGCAGGGATTCAAACACTTGAGCTATCATCTGCTGCTTCCTGGTGCAGTAGCAGGTTTCTGGACTGGAAGTGGAGCAGCAGGATTCAAACCAGCATATGGGATGCTGGCTATGTAAGCAGCGGCTTAAACCATTGTGCCACAAGTTCAACTCCTTAAAATGGCACATCTTCAGAGCAAAAACAGACAATAATCACACCCAGGCGTATCATAAAAATAACACTTTCCTTAACTTCCTTCTCACACTGTTAATATATTACTGATACTGTGCGCTTCAGGAACTAGAATTTTTATATGTACCCTGTATTTGTCAGGATTGCTATGAACTATTCCAGCTATTTACCCGTATTTGTCTATGTAGCATCTCACTGGAAAAATGTGATGTGACTGATTGGCCTCTCAACTAAGCAAGCTCCAGCTGTGAGTCGTTTAGGCAGTGCTACATCCTGGCCGCCCTGTACTGTTCATCTGCACAGAAGCTGAGGTGAGGAGGTACTTGATCGTGCTGGCCTCTTGGCAATAGTGAGTGATGGTGGGTGACAGAGGAGGAGGACGCTGTTGTGCATCAACAAATTGCTAGGATGGGCAGGGATGTTTGGCCCACTGATGAACACTGCAGTCTTCCGGATGCACTCTGGACATTCAGTGAGGCTTCAACAGGCTTTGCCTGCCTTGTCCTTGTAATGTATTATCTCTCATGTCCACCTCCCATACCCATTTCCATGCTCACACCAAGCATATCTGGGTGGGCACATCTCTTACATCCATCCCTGCTTGGCTCAGCTTGTACCCCAGCAGGGTGGAGGTATACTACGGGCCCTGGGTCAGGTTCTGCTCCCTTTGAGACTTAACATTTTTCAGCTATTTGATATTGAAATAATAAACCAGGTGTCAGTGTTATAACACAGAGGGTTAAGCTGCTACTTGCAACACCAGCATCCTATATTGGAGCATCAGTTTGAGTACCTGCTGCTCTGCTTCCAATCTAGCTCCCTGCTAATGAGCCTGCGAAGCGGTGGAAGATGGCCCAAGTGCTCGGGCCCCTGCCACACACACAGGGGAAACTGATATGGAGTTCCTGGCTCCTGGCTTCCATCTGGCCCAGACCTGGCAGTTGCAGGCATATGAGAAGTAAATTGAAAAAAAAAAAAAAAAAGAAGTAAATTGGCAAATGAAAAAAATCTCCTCTCTCTCTCTCTCTCTCTCTCTCTCTCCTCTCTCTCTCTCTTTCTCCCCTCCTCCTCTTCATTTCTCCTCCATTGCGCCACTTTTAAAATAAATAATTTATACAACAAATTGTAAAAACCTGTTCTCTGAAAAATAAAATAAAAATAAATAAATAACTAGATAGATAAATGAAAGAGGGCCAGCGTTGTGGCATAGCAAGTAAAATTGCCACCTGCAATGCTGGCATTCCATATGGGCACCAGTTTGTGTCCTGCTGCTCCACTTTTTTAAAAAATTTATTTGAAAGACAGAGTTACAGAGAGAGGTAGAGCCAGAGAGAGAGAGTGGTCTTCCATTCCGCTGGTTCATTCCCCAAATGATCACAACAGCCAGAGCTGAGCTGATCTGAAGCCAGGAGCCAGGAGCTTCTTCCAGGTCTCTCATGTGGGTGCAAGGGCCCTGGGACTTGGGCTATCTTCTACCACTTTCCCAGGCCATTGCAGAGAGCTGGATCAGAAGAGGAGCAGCCAGTATTTGAAGTGGCACCCATGTGGGGTTCCGGCACTTCAGGCTGGGCTTTAACCCGTTACGCCACAGCACCTGCCCCAAGGCTACTCTACTTCTGATTCAGCTTCCTACTAATGAACTGGGAAAGCAGCAGAAGATAGGCCCAAATGCTTGGGCCCCTGCTATTCTGATGAGAGACCCAGGTGAAGCTCCCGGCTCCTGGCTTCAGCCTGGCCCAGCCCTGGCTGTTGTGGTTATCCTGGGGAGCAAACTGGCAGATGAAAGATCCGTCTCTCTTCCCCTCTCTCTGTAACTCTGACTTGCAAATAAATAAGTAAATCTTTAAAAATAAATAGATAGGTGCTGCCATCCATAAGTGGGAGTAGCTGAGCACACCTAGCTCTTCAGTGGTTATAATTGGCACAAAATATTCTCTTTAAAACTGACCTTATTGTTAAAAGGCCTGAAGCTCAGCTTCTACAGAATCAAAGTGCAACTGCTACCAGAGTCTGGGTTAACAATGTTAACAATGTTTTCCCAAAATAAATCATGCCACATGAAACTCTCTAGACCCGCTAGTAATCAACTCTCACCCAAAGGCTAATTAACATGTCCCTCATTCAATTGTGCAATCTTGGGCAAACCACTTGAGCCATCTGAAACCCAATTTCCTCTTTTATAACATGTGGTAGGGAACTGCCCTATCTATATTCTTGCTATCAGCTTTAAGTCTACATAATTCTGATAAAATAGTGCAAACACCTTTGATAAATTTTGAGCAGCAACCAAAAATATCCAAAGAAGCATGAAAATTGGGCCTCTTCCCCCACCCCCCGCCCCGATTATGCCGCTTCCAAATTCTCACCTGCTGTTTGAGAACTTCCAATTCTGTTCTCATCTCCTCGTGGCTGCATTCCACTTTAGACTTCCTCAAATAGTCCTCAGAAACTGAAGAGTACTCGATTTTCAAGGCATCCTGAAGAGCCTATGTTTTAAGACAAGAGCACTGTTGATCTCAGATTACACCTTAGGAATTCCTCTATAATTGTGACAATGGCTTCAAATGCACCTACAAGGTAGAATTTCATTTTTAATGCGATTTATATGACTGAATAGCTTTCTTCTTTCTGATTTTCTGTACATATGTATTTTTCCCGGAATCTCTTTTCTTAATGATGATGTTATTCAACCATTATTATTAAATTGGGATCTTTGATGTTGGACTCCCTCCCCACCAAACAAAAGATTAAAAGAAAACAACCCAGGGGCCTGAGCTGGCTCTGTGGCGTAGCAGGTGGGGCCGCCGCCTGCAGTGCTGGCATCCCATGTGGGCACCAGTTCAAGTTCCGGCTGTTACACTTCCAATCCAGCTCTCTGCTGTGGCCTGAGAGGGCAGTGGAAGATGGCCCAAGTCCTTGGGCCCCTGCACCCGCATGGGAGACCCAGAGGAAGCTCTAGGCTCCTGGCTTTGTATCAGTTCAGTTCCGTCTGTTGGGGCCAATTAGGGAGTGAACCAGCTGATGGAGGACCTCTCTCTCTGCCTTTCTTTCTCTCTCTTTGTTACTCTATCAAATAAATAAATAAACCTTAAAAAAAAATAAAAGAAAATATACCATAGGACTTCTCTAGATTCTCTACTTCAATCAAATGTCTACACTACCAATGATGTGCAAACTTTAGAGAGCATCAAAGGTAGCAAATATGCCCAGCCCTGGGCACTGCTCTCAGAGATTCTGAATAAGTGAATCGGAGGGTAGAGACAAAGAACCTACATTTCTCAGAAGCTGATGCTGCTAGCCTCAGATGATGTTCTGAGTAATATTCTGCTAGATTACCATGTATGCTCCCACTGGGAGAGCATGTTTCATGTTGGGGTTTTCCAACTTCCTTGAAGAAACACTTGTCACCTATTCTATAGTGGCTATTTCCTATAAGTACAGACACACTCACAGTGGTGTCAAACAAATCAGTTTTTCCCAAAGATGGCAGTGGCTGTCTAGACTCAGACACTTTCTCCCACTTTGGATAAACATCTGGCTTCTCTGCATGACCCTGATTAATAGGAAATCCTTGAACATGTTCCTCAAAGCAGCTTAATTGAATTGAGTACACATAGTTGTATGAAATTTTGAAATCCATATGTTTATTACCAAACTGACATCTTAGAAATGTCAGCTGAGCAAATGGGTCAGTAGGCTTGTGCAATGAGGGTCGGGCCCAAATGCCGTGCTGTGCTGGATGGAGTGCATAGTCAGGCACCCAAATCAACATTTTGAATAATTTCTGTTTATCACAGTGGGAAAAAGCAAAAAAAAAGTTTATATACAATGAAAGAGTAATAATGCCTTCCATTTCATGAAATACTATTATATGCTATAACTCGTACTCAAACAGTATTTTTCACTTTGTGTTTCTATGTGGGTGCAAACTGTTGAAATCTTTACTTAATATATGCTAAACTGATCTTCTGTATATAAAGATAATTGAAAATGAATCTTGATGTGAATGGAAGGGAAGAGGGAGCGGGAAAGGGGAGGGTTGTGGGTGGGAGGGAAGTTATGGGTGGGGAGCCATTGTAATCCATAAGCTGTACTTTGGAAATTTATATTCATTAAATAAAAGTTAAAAAAAAAAAGAAATACTATTATATGCACTAAATGAGAAAAAAAAATCTCTTTGCACAGGTAATCACCTTACTCTTTAATGACGATTTAAGATATAGATGTGTGAGATGGATATTTTCTGGCTTTAGGTATCCTTTTATTCTCATTTCTCATAAGCACTGTAGTATATCTGCTAATGCATGAGTCTCAGGTCCAGAGTTGGCTATTGAACTTTTATTATGCAATAGTTAATTAATTCACTCATTCACCCATTCAACAAATATTTAAGAGCTTACCATGACTGTGGCCCTAAGGATATAGGAGTATGGGAATGAGGGAAGGAAGAGTGGGAAGTTTCATTACTCTTAAAATTGTATATATGAAATACATGAAATTTGTTCCCTTTTTAGGAAATAGCAGGGGTAGGATATGTAATTTAAAATTTTAATTTTATATTTAATTAAAGGGAGGGAGACCAAAAGGGAGAGGAGAGGAGAGGAGAGGAGAAAGAGATCTTCCAGCCGTTGGTTCGCTCCCCCAAATGCAAAATGCCCGCAATAGCTACACGGGTGGCAGGGACCCAAGTACTTCAGCCAGCACCTGTTGCTTCTCAGAGTGTGCATTAGCAGGAAGCTGGGTTGGAGTCAAATCTTAGCCTGAAGTCCAGGCACTCCAATATGGGATGCAGGCATCTCAAGAGGCATCTCTTAACCATTGCACCAAATGCCCATTTCCTATAATTTTAATTAGAATAATCAGAAAAATCCTTTTTGAGAAAGTAATATGTATAAAAGATATGTATTTTGCTCAGATTAATTTTTATTATAATCATGAGAATTAAAAGATCAGTATTATTCAAATATTTAAAACTTCTTTTTGGGGCCTGCACTGTGGTGTAGTGGGTTAACGCCCCGGCCTGAAGTGCTGGCATCCCATATGGGCGCCGGTTCTAGTCCTGGCTGCCTCAATTCCCATCCAGCTCTCTGCTAAGGCTTCGGAAAGCAATAGAAGATGGCCCAAGTCCTTGGGCCCCTGTACCCACGTGGGAGACCGGAAGAAACTCCTGGCTCCTGACTTCAGATCGGCGCAGCTCCAGTCATTGCATCCAATTGGGGAGTGAACCATCAGATGGAAGACCTCTCTCTCTCTCTGCCTCTCCTCTCTCTGTGTAACTCTGACTTTCAAATAAGTAAGTAAATCTTAAAAAAAAAAAAAAAAAAAAAAAAAAAACTTTTTGTTAAGTATTCATACAGGTGCCAGAAAGATAAAGTATACTCATGGACAAGAGAAAAACAAGAATTCCAAGAATTCTTCTTTGTTCTAGTATCTATAGGCTTTATGTCCTTGGATACATTTAGGGCTATGAACTAGAGAATATACCTAAACTTATACTATGGTGTTAACCACAGGTGTTGTGGCACAGGGAGTTAAGCCACCACTTGGAACACCCATATCCTATACTGGAGTGCCTGTTATGAATCTTGACTCCAATCTGGCTCCAGCTTCCTGCTAATGTGCCTAGGAGGCAACAGATGGTAGCCAAGTACTGGAGTGCCTTTCACTCACATGGTAGACCTGGATAGAAGATCTCTCTCTCTCTCCTTCCCCCAACCCGTGCATGTGTGTGTGTGTGTGTGTGTGTGTGTATTCCCCTCTGTCATTCTGCCTTTCAAATAAATAAATAAATCTATTTATTAGGCTGGCGCCGCAGCTCACTAGGTTAATCCTCCGCCTTGCGGCGCCGGCACACTGGGTTCTCGTCCCGGTCGGGGCACCGGATTCTGTCCTGGTTGCCTCTCTTCCAGGCCAGCTCTCTGCTGTGGCCAGGGAGTGCAGTGCAGGATGGCCCAAGTCCTTGGGCCCTGCACCCCATGGGAGACCAGGAGAAGTACCTGGCTCCTGCCATCGGATCAGCGCGGTACGCCGGCCGCAGCCCGCTGGCCGCGGCAGCCATTGGAGGGTGAACCAACGGCAAAAGGAAGACCTTTCTCTCTCTCTCTCTCTCTCTCTCTCTCTCTCACTGTCCACTCTGCCTGTCAAAAAAAATCTATTTATTAAATGGAAGTGATTTTAAATATAATCTCAACCATGCTTGGTTCCTCTAATCCATCTGTGGAAGATTTTCCTGCAGAGATTAAGAGAAGGTATGTATTCACCCTGATTTTGTCTGAACATTGTTTTTCTCTATTAGGGGAGAAAGTATGTCATTCATAGAATCAATCACTACTTTCCCATTTTCTCCCGACAGATAACTTATCTTGCAAACAGATCTAATAATACAAAGCATCCTGCCACTCTGCAGGCACATGCCTAACACTTTGAGGAGATTTAAATGACACTTCTGAACACCAGTGACCTCCAACCTTGGGCACACAGTCCAAAATACAGAGTTGAACATATTTTTAAGATCAGCCGTTTGTCTACTCTTATTGCAAGAGACATGTTCTATCCCTTTGGTCATGATCTTTCTAGTTGAGAGATGGCATAGCTCAACTCATCTGTATGCATTCAGCATTCCCATGTTCAACATATGACTCAGCCCTTGGAAAAGTCAACAGCAAAGGACATCTTTTTTTTCCCCCTGAACTCGCCACTCATTCTTCCCCCGAGAAACATAAGCCATTAGTCCATATGCAACAATATTCACACCTAGACACATTACCCCTTTGCATCGATTCACAGGCTGTGGCTCTGAAGAGTTTCCTGGAGCTAAGGTACTAAACCACTTCTCTTTCCTTAAAAGGCCTGACTTCTCTCATCCTGCACCCCTTGGAGGTGGGTTTTAGGCTTGCCCTGGGGAAGCCCGCCATCTCAGCCTTGGAGCTGGCATTTAGCAATCTTCCACATAGAGTGTATCACACCCAGCTCCCCAGCGATCATTGTAAAGAGCGAGCAGCTTATTTCCTCAGGAAGCTTTTGCGGTTGACCAAGAGATGTGTTATTGTTCACAAACACCCACTTGCTTTAAAAAGTGGTTCTTCAAACTTACAACTTGTCCTTACTGTCTTCGAAAATTCCTCCTCATTTCTCTTCCTCATGATGACTTTTTGCAGATATGACTTCCCTAAAGCCTCCTTAGCCATGTATGGCTGAAAGGTACACATAGAAGCGATTTGTAAAACTTCAGAGAATATGCTGGGCCAGCCCGCAGTGCAGGGACCACATTACGCCCCGTTTCTGTTGTGACTCTCTGTGGAACTGTGCTCTTTTTTTTTTTTTTTAAAGAATTGTTATTTATTTGAAAGACAGAGTTACAGAGAGAGGTAGAGCCAGAGAGAGAGAGGTCTTCCATTCCGCTGGTTCACTCCCCAAATGACCGAAATGGCCAGAGCCGAGCTGATCCAAAGCCAGCAGCCAGGAGCCCGGAGCTTCCTACAGGTCTCCCATGTGTATGCAGTGGCCCAAGGACTTGGGCCATCTTCTACTGCCTTCCCAGGCCATAGCAGAGAGCTGGATTGGAATTGAGGCAGCTAGGACTCGAACTGGCGCCCATAGGGGATGCTGGCACTGCAGGATGGGGCCTTAACCCACTGCGCCACAGCGCCGGCCCCGGAACTGTGCTTTTTACAGAGGGACCTCACATTTGGATCTCCCATGCTGGATCTGGCTTCCTACCTTATTGAGGCGTTTTATTTCACATTCGTAGTGTTCCTTCTTCTTAGTCACGAGAACAATTTTTTCTTTCAAAAGCTTATTCTCTTTCTTCAGTTCATGTAATTCTTCAGCTAGTCTTTCATTCTCCTTCTGAAGTCAAGAGCCAGAAAACAAGACCGCAGTCAACAAAGGCCAAAGGAGATGCTAGTCCAGGTGTCCTAATGCCTCAGCCACCCCTGTCAAACGGGGTCACCCTTCTGAGACACAGAACAGCAAGGCACGGTTTTTCTCTGAACTTTCCATTTTGGCATAGCTCCTGGGTAGAGCACACAGCACAATACTTTTACGATAATGTAGTGCTGATGCTTTGAAGTTTTGTGGCCCCAGAAAAAGATATCAAATTCCACAATCCTCCCTTTCAGTCATCAAAGAAATGGGTCTGCAGAATTAGCTAGCTCCCATATAGTGTTGTTAGGTAAAAGATAAGTGAGTCCGTGAAAGTAGTTGGAAACTCCTAAAAAGGAAAAATAAAACAAAAACAAAAACAAAAAACAAAACAAAAAACACCCCCAAAAACCTCGTTGCAACAAAACAATATGAAGTACCTCAGAGCCCAGAGAAGACAGTAGCAAAGAAGACCCAACACTACAGAGAATTTTTCAAAGCATTACATTGTTGTGATTATTATTTTTAAAAGGAAGAGACAAACTGCTCCAACTGCCACCACTCTTCCACGTGTAACAGCATTATCAAGAGGGCTGCTGGTTTAAATCCTTGAAGGTTCATTGCTTGGACACCAGCGAGCTCTGGATCCAGACACTATGCCTCAGATCTCTTAGATTTCAAGCAAGATTGAAATTTTAGCCTAATTAAATATTGTGGAATTTAGGTAACTCAAGATCAGACAATAGCTAATATAGGCATTAAAGTATCTTATTTTAGTAATTGGTAATTTCCAATACAATTATTAAATTTAAGAACTATACTTTAGGTAATAAGTTTCTTTAAAAATGAGGACATTTCTATCTGCTTTTATTTTAATAGATAGGGCCTATGTATTAGAAAATGAACAATCCTTTTTCTAATTTATCACAATTTCAGAGAAAATTACTTCAACTAGCAAATGGAGGAAAGAAAAATACTAAGATTTCTGGTCAACCTGTAGTTGGAAAAGGAAATGACTGCTATGTGATGAAAAGGAATTGCTAAAGCCTGCTTTCCTGACTCTCTGGGGCAAAGACCTCAGCAAGAAGGGGAAGCCTAGACTGATGGCGCCTGTACCGACCCTAGATCTTGCCTTAAGGTGTGTGCTTGTCTTCAAATATGGCCGATGCTGCGCAATATCAGTGACAGGACATCACCAGCCAGAACTGCACTTCTTGTTTTTTTCTGACTATACCTAAGTAACTGAGAGGCCGTGAGAGTTTAGAGTTTTCCTCTCGTTATCTACCGTATCCACGATGTCCCCTAACAGACACCAAGAAGGAAAAGAATCTTTGAGGAGGAACCATTATCTCAGCCTGCCACCATTTCCCCTCAGCAGGGATTGATGGCTACACGGACTCTGGAGACCGGGCTATTTTGTCAGCATGGGCAAAGCCACCAGCCTCTGTGCCTGTGAAGCTTCTCATTTTGAACATGGCAAAACTCTTATCCTCACAAGTGGCCTGGGAATGTTAAATGAGATTATGGGCGAAAAATGATTTCACAAAAGTTATCTTTATATGATCACAAAAACAATACCTGTTTGTAAAGTCAGCGCTACTGTACAAATACAAGAAATTGGATTATTATTATTAATCGCCAATAATTAAAAAAAAAAACATGAATCTTTTAAAAAGAAAAGTAATTTTCTCCTAGCGTGAAAAGCCCTAGAAAGACAAGACCAAATCTCCTGAGGAGTTTCTTTCTACCAGGGCCTCGCAAGCCACATCTCTTTGTGCAAACACAGGAGGAAGCTCCCCGAGGGACTGCTTCCCTCTTGCTCCTGAGAAGTGGCCCTTTTTTGTGGCTTCTGAGGACTTGCATAATCCGTGCACCCTCGCAGATGAGGCATTGCTCAGCAGTGAGTTGGGTTTGGCAAAACGGTAGATTTTCAACAGGAAACCGCCCCTACTTTTACTCAGCTCCCCGGTGGCGGAGGGAGGTGGGTTTCCCGGCCCTGCCCACCTCTTGGCGCCACCGAGGGTCCCGGCTCAGGGCCTCTCCCCGGCTCTGCGGGCGATCCTTCTCCTGGGTGCTGAGGCATCTTTCCGCCGCGTCCAGTTTCGTTTTCAGCTCTGCGACCTGAGGAAGTCGTTCACAGAGTGTAGCTGACACTTTTTCTGAAACCCACGCACCCCTGGATTTTTCTGGGCTTTTGCACTTGGGGACAGAAACGCCCTGCTCCTGGACTTCTCCTCCAGGAGAGGGTCCACTTCCCACCAAACAGAATATGGATCAGTATATTTGCATTTTAAAAGGAACTTGGTGGACAGAGGGAATAAACGCTGAGATCCGCACAGAGGCTTCCCTAGGGCTGTCATCCTAGTCTCCACTCTCAGGATGTGCCTTACAGGAGCTGGAAAAGGCAGCGAGGCTCAGGCGCTAGGTTAGAACCTGCCCACACCACAGCAAAACAGACGTGGCCTTAAATGTGTCTGTAGTCCTCAGCACTTGACCCCCACCTCCACCCCACCCTCCCACCCCCATGGATGCTACATTGTAGTTCTGGGGACAGGGGTCCCGTGAAAGAAACTTGCGAGATGGGTCCTTCTTCCAAATAGGGAATTATGCGCGTGGCTAACACTGGGCTAACACTGGGTCTTCACACACTCCCAAGGAGCAGCCTAGACGTTTTCTCGGTGTCTTCTCTTTAGCATATGGAGACCCGAACTACTCTAGAGTGCATACTGCAAGGGGGCCTGACTTGCTGTGCAGTGGGAACCTTGTCTTCCACCTTCTACATTTAATGCTTCTGAGTATCCAAATGAGGAAGAAAACAGCAATGTTGCATTACTCACTTGTGGTTGGGTTTCTTAATTCTGAATTATTTAGGGGAGCTTACTTTCTCTTTTCCCTCTTTTTGAAGACAGAGTCTAAACTGACTTTCTCCCGTTGAAGAAGATTTTCTCCCAAACATTCCTCTCTCACAGGGGGTGTGCTGCAGAGAGGAGGAGGAGCCCACCTATTTCCCCTCCCACTTTTGATTTCACTACTTTTCTTTGTCGTAGAGAAGAGCTGATGCTCTCTAACTGGAGAATTGGAGTCCTGGCCTTGCATGCAACAGCATGAACTTGAAACTGTTTTTCACCTCAACTACCTTGGTGCAGATTCATGGTTGCTAGGAAGGAAGGCAAGACCGGTGTACTCTGGGAGGCAGGAGAAAGTCGCATCAGAGCCCTTGAGACCTTGGGAGGTTGTTTTCTGCACCTTTCCCTAACCATGCTCAAGAGCATTCACTGACACTCTTCACTAATCTTCCCTACCTAGAGGACAGTAATACACTCGGCACCCCCACCCTTCATTGTTCAACACTGGGCTACCCATGAATCCTCTTGTAGCTCAAATCAATGAGAATCTTCCCCCACTTGGCCCCTCTAGGATTACTGGCTTAAACAAAACACCCAACAGAGAGAAGTGTTTACCTTTTGTTCGTATAGCTCTTTCATGCTTCTGAATTGCTGATCCCATTGCCAATTAACTTCCAGGAGCTGAAATTATTAAAGTTTAATGAGTCAGAAAAGATTTCTACCCATTTGGAAACTTGACCAAAATGAAATTGCCTTTTGAGACACTGAGATTTTGGAAGCCTTAGGTGAAGACAGTGTCTCTTCCACCAGGTCTGACTAGGCTGGGGCGATGGAATGGACCACACTCTCACCTTTTCATAACTGGTTTATATATGAAAAACCAGTAAGTCTTGGGGATATCTTGGCAGTTTACCAGAAACTTTCAACTTTTGTTAGTTCTTGGAGCTTTCATCTTTTATGTTTAGTCCAACCAGGATCTAATAAAAATTTGTAACTATTGATTGTTGCTTTAAGATTTATTAATGTATAAAAATCTTTTTCCAAATATTCTGATATTTTTAAGTGCTTATAGTGATTTATTTTTAAATTTTATTTTATTTATTTGGAAGGCAGAATGACAGAGAGAGGGGAGGAGAGACAGAAAAAGAGATCTTCCATCTGCTGGTTCACTCTTCAAATGGCCATGGCAGTCAGGTCTGGGGCAAGCCACAGCCAGGAGCCTGGAACTCTGTCTGGGTCTCCTAAGTGGGTGGCAGGGGTCTTTAGGCCATTATCTGTTGCCATCCGTGGTGCATTAACAGGGAGCTACATCAGAAGAACAGCTGCCAGAACCCCAACCAGTGCTTCAATACGGGATGCCAGCATTGCAGGTGGCAGATTTACCCACTGCATCACAACACCAGAAGCCCACGCTGGTTATTATAATGAAATATTACTTCTAAGCTTTGTAAAAGCAGAATTAGTATTAAAAAATTCTAGACTTACTTGCAATCATGTACTGGAAAAGGTTAACAAATGATTTATAATATACACACAATGAATGGGTAATATCACCATTTTGAAAGCATAGATTTTTTCAAGGAATATTAGTTTTGTCACATGACAATACTTAGAAATATTTTAGGCTGCAAACAATTTGGAAGAACAAACACTATAGACTGTTTCACTATTTTTTAAGTTTCCTTTAGAAAGAGAATTTCCAATGCTTTTCAATATAGGACAGACATCAAGAAAACAGTTACAATGATGAAAAATAAGCAAGACATTCTCCTAAATAAAAAACAAAATACCTAGTCCATACTGGCAGAGATCAGGAAACACTAATGCTGGGAATAGATACAATTCTTTAAAATAAGACTGTATAATATTATTATGTAAAGATGTCTGATCTATTGGTGTTTTAGGGACTCATATTTCTATGTGATAGTATCATTACTCTGCTGTAGTTCAGTAATTGTCTAGAAGGGCACAGGATTCTATGTAGTACTAAGGAGGAATAAAAGGCACCACTGAAGAGAATATAATGTTATAATACATAGAATACTTAAAAAATAATAAAATGGATACAGCATTGACAATGTATGGAGTGCTAAAGTCATTACACTTATCTCTTCCTTTGTCAAGAAAAGAGATCATAAGATTTATTAAACTCAGCAAAACAAAACTCCAAACACTACCAATCATACTTTAGATGCAAAACAAAACTCAAAATGCTACCAATCATATTTTAGAAGCAAAGATTTTTTTGTGTGAAAATTCTCCTTAACTTGTATGTATCTGGATGCCCAGTTCAGAAAGAGCACTGAAATTGCCTGCACTTAGAGGTATTAATAGTTTGAGTGTCACACTCTAAGACATAAAGGCCCCAGGTGATAATCTCATATGGGCCATGAGGAGGAAAATCTGTGCTTAGAGAAAATTCGGATTCTAATTGCCATATTTATGACTTTCTCATTTGTTCCCCTTCATCAAGGTACAAATACTGAGAGAGTAAGTATAAGATAGGTAGGTAAGGAAGAAGCATTTGCTCTCAAATAGTGAAGTCAAGTGTTCTAGAGATAAATACTGTGACAATAACAAAACTAACAGACTCTAGATGATGCCTTATTTTACCCTCAGCATTAATCTATGGTACATGTGACATTAACCGATATTCCTACATTACCTCTTTTCTCTGTTTCTCCAAGCACCTTATCTTTTGTTCAAGGGAATTTGTCAAGTTCTTTCTTGATGATTGAGCACACTTAAAAAAAATAAGATGATGATGAAAACAAAACAGTCTGCAAAATAAACAGAAGAAATACAATCCTTCACAAACCCCATGCATTTGGCCAATTCTCATTTGTGATTTATAAAAATATTTGATTTTACCAAAGGTAATCTTTAACATAGTAAGTCCTTCAGAAAGACTTGCAGATTAATTAACAATTAATTAATTAACCCAATTAATTAGCTGGATTCTTTATATGAAGTAGTTTCCAAAACATTTCTCTAAGAAATTGTAAATGTATCCTTATAATGCATAGGACAGAAATTAGGATGTTATGAATCTGAATTTCAATCCTTTTCCCCAAAAAATAATCATTAAGAGTATAATGGCTTATAGAAATCAAGTAAATTTCATGGATATATAAAAGGTATTTACATAACAAGCATTTCTAAAAAGCCAACTTTGCAGCAGCGTCCATGAACATGTGGTCAGTAAGATTCTGAAGAGTTTCTCTGATTAAAATCAGAAGAGTAATAGAGCCATCAAGAGTAAAGACCAGCTAACCTAGGTTACCTCAATGGCCATGATGCAAGTATGTTAAAAGAGATGGTTATGAATATTGGCTGCTTTGTAATTTTAGCCAGTTCTTTGAATAATGCTGTATTCTAATGAATACAGGCTTAGGCTAATAATAAATCACTGGCATAATGAAAAAATTAGCCATCCTTTTTTTCAGTTGTTTTCTTTTCAGGGTGGGAGTATTCACATAAAGAAAACACAAAAGTGCTAGAAGCTGCCTGTCCTCTGCCTAAATCTTCCAGCAGTAAAACTCACTTAAGTAAAGGACTCTTTTCTCTATTGTAGCTCAATAGTCTTGTTACCATTTCATCTCTGAGTCTTGGAAGTTAGTAATATAATGAATTGAGTTATGCCTGCAGTCCTTAATGCTGTATTCAGTTCCAGGCTCAATGGTTAGGTGGCCCATGAAACTACTTAAAGACATCCATGAACAATTAAAAATATTTTCAAAACATGGGGGCCTTTGCCAGAAATGTTTATTGGAGTAGTTATTTTGCAATCGTCATGGGATTTCAAGGACTTTTTTTCATTAGAAATAATCTAGAAAACTGTATTTTTCCTTCTTTTCTCTGCTTACATTTGCCTCGGCTTTTTAGAGTTTGATATTTTACACCAGTGTAGATGCTGTTCTTAAGTTTTTGTAACTTCGTCCATGTTATAACTATGACTGCGTTTTCAATGGAATAGTCTTGTCTGGGTCATAAATTCATAATTATCATATTTTCTCTTGGTCTCAAAGCATTGGTTCAGTGCACACAGAGTAGGTTGGATCCTGCCTTTTTTGGGAGGACTTCTAAGAAAGTAGGCCCATTTTGGATTAGAACAGAGTAAACATGAAGCATCATTTTTTTTTAATAAAGAAATTTACTTCTTTATTTGAGAGGCAGAGAGAAAGAAGGAGCAAGAGAGAGAAAGGGGGAGAATGAAAATGAGTATCAGAGAGCTCTCATTTGCTGATTCAGTCCCCAAATGCTAATAACACTGGGACTAAACTGGGGCTGAAATCAAGAGCCACAAATACAACTCAGATCTCCCAGATGAGTGGCACAGACCCAATTACTTAAGCCATAATCTCTGCCTTCCAGCATCTGCACTGGGGGAAAGCTGGAATCAGCAGCCAGATCCAAATATTGAGCCCAGGTACTCTGTCCAATAAAGGAGGCATGCATCTTAACAACTAAGGGGTCGGCGCTGTGACGCACACTGGGTTCTAGTCCCGGTCCGGGCGCCGGGTTCTGTCCCGGTTGCCCCTCTTCCAGGCCAGCTTTCTGCTATGGCCCGGGAGTGCAGTGGAGGATGGCCCAAGTGCTTGGGCCCTGCACCCACATAGGAGACCAGGAGAAGCACCTGGCTCCTGCCTTCAGATCAGCGCGGTGTGCCGGCCGCAGCGGCCACTGGAGGGTGAACCAACGGCAAAGGAAGACCTTTCTCTCTGTCTCTCTCTCTCTCCCTGTCCACTCTGCCTGTCAAAAAAAAAAAAAAAAAAAAAAAAAAAAAAAAAAACCCAAAACAAAAAAACCAAGGAAAATGCTTGCTCCCAGCATGAAGCATCTTTGATGTGGAAACTGCTGCAAGCCAACCTCACGTAGAGTCCTGAACTCACACAGCAGAGGTGCCATGAGACTGAATGTCAGACTCACAGCAAAAGTACACCAAAGCCACTGTTGAAGCTGATAAACAGAATATTCTGAACACAGGATCAGAACTTCTGAAAGGACATCTATTATTATTACTGAAAGATTGTTTCATCTATTTATTTGAGAAACACATAGAGAAAGAGAAAGGCAGAGAAGACCGCCCATCTTCTGGTTCACTCTCCAAATGCCTGCAAGCTGGCAACTAATCCATGTGTCCCATATGAGTGACAGGGACCCAGGTGAGTTAACATCTGCTGGGTCCTAAGGTGCTCATTAACAGGAAGCTGGCATGGGGAGCAGAGCTCAGACCCAAACCCAGGCACTCATGGGATGCAGGTGTCCCAAAAGGCATAACTGCTGTGCCAAATGTCCCACCCACTCCCCCACTCCATTTCAAATAAATTTCCTAGATCATCATGATTCGTATTAGAGTTCCATGGCCTATTCTAGACTATGCAGGGAAACATAACGTTTGGATTCTCAAAACATCTTCTCTGTAGTATAGACAAAAATCTGTGACCAGCTAACATTTGTATGGCCCTGACTTCTGGAAATTCAATTGAGGAAAAATAAGCAGTATGCTCTTTTTTCCCCATAAATACTTATCTCTGGGAAGAGATTTCTATCCTGATTTTTATTTTATCGGAGTTACTGAAAAGATAAGTACTGAATTTATATGCAAATCTTTTTATCACCATAGGAGTACTAAGTCCTGAAGCATAGAAGTAATATTTAGATGTGAGGAAGAAGGGAAGGATGGGAGACACAAAGGAAAGAAGGACCCATGAGCCATAAATCTCAGGGATCACTCTAAGGTTGATCAGCACTGTGCATAGTTCAGTTGTTCCAGGTATGTGTTCAAATGAAGCAAAATCATTCAAATGCAAAGGTTTTGGCAGAGCTATTCATTTGTATTTGCTTTGTTTTCCAATTGTTAATGAAATAATTTATATTGCAATAAATACAAAGATTTTGGTCTTGGGTTCTGGTAAGAACCTGTTTACAGAAAGATTATTCCTTATAAATAATTCCATATAATTATCCTTATAACGTATAATCTGTATTCAGAGTATTTGATCATCACTTTCTCTACCATAAGATCCATACCAACATCTAATATATCCTAGTTCTGACTCTACTGAGTTAAATATCTAAAGGAGCATCAGAGTTCCACTTGGTTTCCTATTATACCTTGATTATCCTTTAAAAAATAAAAATAAAAAAAAACTTTAAGCAGTTTTATTCATTCAAATAGTAAGCATATCACTGAACAACAACTACATTATTAATTGTGAACATGTAAATATTTTATTATAGATACTCTATTACTTTAACATGGTCTATTTCTACCACATCAATACACAATTGTTTTTTTTTTTTCATTTTACATAAAACCATATTACTTTAAATCAATAGCAAAATGTAGAACCCATAGATTTGGGGAGCTGGAAGGAATTCAGACATATCAATTCCTCTCATTTTGTGAAAGAAGAAACATAGATCTGAGAGTTTAAAGGCAGTGCAACAGTCAGCCAGAAATATAATTTCTATATTAAATAACATTGGCTACAAATACAGAACAGATCTTCTTTAAAGAGAGCAAATTAGCCATTTCTACTGTTATTATCCCCACACATTTAACTGCTGGATATGCCATTGATGCTGCAAGTGGCCCATTCATACCCTGGAAATGTGCTCTTACCTCTGCCTGCTCCGTAGAAACTTCTGCAGCACTTCTTCTAGGTGTGCCCTGTACAGAATGGGCCATGGAGACTGTGTTTCCTGGAATCTTATTTAGCAGAAATAAAGAGAAAAAAGAGGTCTCTTATGGGGTCTTTTTTAGAGTGAGACCAAATATACAAAATTGACAAAACACACACAGTTAGCCCATGATAGAAAATAACAGCACTAGTTTGTCTAAGCCAGTGAAGAGAAATGACTCTTCAGATGAATTATACAGAATACAGATATCAGCACAGCCACTGTGATTTTTTTTCTTTTTCCCCCTCTTCCAGATAGGGATTTCCCGGGATGTCTCAAGCAGACAGGTGGTGACTAAGACATGGGACAGATCAGCCTTGCAATGGTATGTAAATTGTCATTCTTCCTTTACTGGCAGTGTCTCTGCTGGAGGAGGAAGTTACCACCACAAGAAGCCTGGGCAAACCTGCTGTTTCCTCAGTAGCCTAACTGCCATAAACTCACTGTCTTTCCCAGAGCATTTAGGCAATGACTTTTTGACAACTTGGTTACTGGTTTCCCCAAAGGCAAGATTTTCTGGCAGTGTCTTTTAAATGTGAGTTTAGTTGTTTAGAATTTAATGAGTCATACTTAATTCTGTAAGAGCTACTAATTTTTATGGAATGGAAAAATATTTCATTACAAAGGAAAATGAGCATTGTTTGCAAACCTAATCTTATTGGCAGAAAAGTTAAGCTGGATTTTCAAGTTTAAGGCTCTCTTTTCCATAAGTGAAGTCTCAATTTTCTCCATGACTCATATTTCTTTTTGCACTAATGTTTTAGCTTTCATTAGTTGATGCTAGTCATTTGACAGGGCCTTGAGGTTACAGAACAACAGAAAGCTAGTGCAGACAAAAGCATGGAAATGACATAAACGGATCACATGGAGCAGAAGACCTATTTTTGGACTTCAAGCAAAAGCAGTCAAGGAACATGAAAGAAGAGAGGTTGTGTTGCTGAAAGGGAAAAGATAGCATTTACAATCAGTTAAATTTTTATTAGACCTGCCTAATATATATATATCCACACGGATGTAGGATAAAACCTACAACCCCTCAACTGTACACTCCCTGAAAGGGAACAAATGGAAGCCGAAGACTTGACTCAGCTTTTTCTCTCCAATGTCTCCCACCACTCTCCAGCCCTCCCGTGTGCTCCTGTCGTACTGAGCCCCCTCCATATCCTGAAACGAATCATGCTTGTCTACACTGTCCTCTTCCCCAAGCCACAGTGCCTGCTGTTCTCTCTACTGCAAGGCCCCTCTGTGGGTTCTCCCTCCAGACTGCTGACCTGGAAAACCAAGCTAATGTCAGGCTTGCCCTCTGACCTTATCTTGACCTCCCTTAATCAGTCAATAAGAGCACTTCATACAGCATTGCAATTATTTATTTACATGTTCCTGTGCTCATCTCTGTGTTGACACTACCCTGGCTCAGAACTGCGTGAAACAGAGCAGGTGTTCAAGACATTTCAGTGCCTGAGTAAAATGATGACTATCTTGTTAATTAAATGATATACTAGATTTATGGACTTTGTACTAGTTTACCTGTATATGTGTTTACCCTTGGCTCTTTTCTTGGTCTTTTTTGGAGACAGGCCTGAGTGACTGGGAATGATCTTGTCTTAAAGCCATATCTAAAAATACAGGTGACAATCAATGTATTCTTTCAGAACTCAAAGAGTAAATGGTATAGGGGATGGAAGCAGAGACTTCCGGGAGACCGACACTCTACCCAAACTAAAATCTGCTCATCAGGAAAAGAAACTGCAATGCAAAAAACCCTTTCTGAAACACATTTCACATACACAATCATTTTATTGAGTTCAATATATATATATATATATATATCCTTCAGCCTTATCTTTTTATTTGATACTAATAATCCAGTGGGTGTGGTAACAGCCACCTAGAAAAATGATTTGAGAGCACATTTTTTCTTGCCAGGAAATACTGCCTTTGTAGTCTATTTGGTTTTCCCTGTAACAGTATCCTGATACACATTCGCTATTCCCTGTGATGACTTCCAGTAAATGGAAATCCTATAGCTTTGCATTTTTCATTACGATTCCTGGACCTCTTTTGCTATGCAAATTAACAAGCAGATTTTCCATTAGTGCAAGAGAGTCACGTGGTTATTTACGAATACATAAGAATTCTTCTGGAGAATCCCAAGCTGGTCTTGAGAGAAACGGAACTTCACATAGGCCAGCCCCAGGAATGACTGGATGTTTTCTGTTACATATGCCCTTTCCTCTCCACTTCACCCCTCTCACCCATGCAATGTATTTTAAGACTCTGACATTTAGTCAAGCCTTATTTCCTGCGAAGCCTCCCCAGCTGAAATAACCTTCAGAGAGTTAGAGGCATCACTCAGTGTTTCCAACACTACTTTGAAGAGTCTTCATTTATCAAGTGACTAAAATACTATATAGAGGGGGACAAACAACAATGAGAAATATGGTAAACAAAAGGAGCAAGGAACTGCCAGTCACTGTAACTAACATTCGACCTGACAATTTATTCTCAACGGGTCTAAGAGAAGAGCATCTTACTCTGTGAATGCTTGGAAACATCATTGGCAGGTAAAAGAAGCATGGCTTTGTCTATAACATCCTTTTAGACTGAGGATGGGGGCCTCCCCTTCACTTCTTGAATCAATTTGCATGAATTTTTGAGTTTACTGTCTAGGGAGGAGGGAGAAGACCCAGTGATAACTGAGATCTGGCTCCAGAGGTAGGCCAATGGGATTTATTCTTAGCTCTACCAATCACTGCTTGTGGCTTTGGTCAAGATGTTTTAGGTATCTAAGGCTCAACTTCCACATTTATACAATGGGATAGGTAAAGTCCTTCTCTGGGTGTGGATCTCTATGATAATACATGTAGGAGCTTAGATAATAAGAACAATAATTAAACTTAAAAACTTAAAGAGAAGATCATCAATCAAATTATTTATGGGGAACAAGTAATATGATGAAAGTAAGGGGCTATCCATAATTTATGTATCACTCCCTGTTTACAATGTAATTTACAATTTAATTTATTCACACATACAAAAACACACAGATATATATGTATGTGTGTGTCCCTGTGTGTGTCAATACAGACATGCATATGAAAAACGAAGCACTATATGAAAGCCAGCAAATAAGTGGTATAGGCAATGAAGTCAGTAAAAGATCGGAGCAGAGAGAGCTCATTTTCAGCCTTAATAGTTACAAAGCAAGTGGAGTGTCCTCTGGTGATGAACGGAGTCAGGGCTTTAATAAATAGTGAAAGCTGAGATAATGTGCTGATTAGGACTTTGATAGACAGCAAAAGCTAAGCTATTGTGAGACAAGGACAGTAGCTTAATAAATAGCCCAGAGATGGAAAAACCTAAGACGTGGAAGATTCCATTGAGCCAAGTTTTACTAGAGTAGGGTTCAGAGTGCACTTAAGTTGATTTTGATGGAATCATGAAAGGATTTAAATTTTAGATTAAGAAGGGTTGACCTCATACCACAGGCCATGGGGAGCTGCTAAAAACCCTGAGCAAAGGAGTTACATGATCCAAGTGTTTTTTAGTAGAAAATAAACCTGGAGATATGTTTTATGTATTAAACAAGAAAGATTGGCAACTGCAAAAGTCATATTCAAAATATTTAACACCTTGTGGTAATCAAAGTATTCAGTAATCAATTCACTGGAGCACTCAGAGAGGACCGCACCCCTAAACGCCAGACTCACATCTTAATTTCTTATTCATCATTTCCAAGTGGGTGCTCAGTAGTCCCTTGCCCTCTCCACCTGCCTGAACCATTTCCTGATGGTTCCCACAGGTCAGGTCTTCCTCATCACAGTTAGTGACAGCTTTCATTCTCCTCATTCTTGACTCTCTCAACAGTCTGTGTCTAATCTACTTGAACACCTCCAGAAAGGTGAGTAATCATTACCACAAGAATCCAGGGACATCACCATGTAATGAGGGAGGGGCCAGGTGACGTAAGTGTGCTTTTCTGCAACTTTCTCAAACTGCAGATTTTAATGCTTGCTTCCTAATTTTATTCCTGACTGATCTCAGGTTCCATATCAAATTCTAGCTCCATTCTTTACTAACTTGTCTGACTTTGGGGAAATTGTTCAGCATCTTTGGATCAACATCCAGCCACCATCATCCCTTATCTGGATGTTGCAATAACCTAAGGGTTTCCTCATTCTATTTTTACTCCAGTCCCTCCCTTTTATCATTACAGCAGCCATGGTGAGGCTTTTAAAATGTCACTTCATGTCATGAAGTTCTACTCAGAACCTTTCACTGACTTCCACATCACTCAAAGTGAAAGCTGAACTCCCCACAATGGACAACAGGGTCCTTCACAATCTAGCTCACAAGTCTGACCTCTTTCTCAGTATCCTTCCATGCTCTTCACTCTGGTCCATGTCATGGCTGTGCTGCTATCCCTTGAATATCTTTCCTTTGCCTAGAACTACCTCTTCCCAGATGTCACACATGGCTCATCCCCTTTAAGAGGCAATGGCTTAAATGTTATCTGTTTATGAAGAACTTACCTGGCCTCTATGATTCAAAATTGCTTGTCACTCTAGCATTTTGTATTCACTTTCCCTGCTTTCTTTCTCTATACTACTATACACACACACACACACACACATACACACACACATAACAGACTTTATTTTTCCTTCTTTGTTCATTGCCAACCACTATTAGGATTTAAATTCAATCAACATTTTTAAAAGTATTTATTTATTTGATGGGCAGAGGGAAAGAGACCAGATGCAAAAGAGAGAGAAAGAGAGCACTCCTATCAGCTGGCTCACTTCTAACAGCTCACTTACAACAGCTCACTTACAACAGCTGGAGGGTTAAAGCTGCAAACCAGGAACCCAACCTAAATCTCCTATAAGGGGGGCATGAACCCAATTATTTGAGCCATCACTAATGCCTCCCAGGGTCTGCATTAGCAGGAAGCTGGAGTCAGGAGCAACAGCCAGGAATTGAAGCCAAGTATTCTTATGTGGGACAAGGGCATCCTTACTGGCAGTATAACCACCAGACCAAATGACTACCCTGTGATAGTGATTTTTGTATGGTGTGTTCATTTCATGTCTCTCAAACCTCAAATAGTGCCTGTTATTTTAGTGCCCATGCCTATGTGCATGTAAACCCCCCTCCCTACCCCAAAACAAATTTGTTATGTTCCAAATTGTATCTTCTCAAAAGTTTATAAAATATTTGAAGACTATAAACTTGAACTTCTTGGTTTCCAATCCAGTAAATCACCTTTCTTTGTTCACTGAAGATACATTCTAGACTAGGATACTTAGAGCTGTCCCAGATTCTGGTGTTTCAAGGACGATGTGTTCTTGGGTCTCTCAAGCTGGTACTTGGAGACAATTCTTTCTTGCAACCCAGAAATGCTGTTTGCAGTTTGTTTTGTTCACAAACTTCAGTTTTTGGTATGCATCAGACACAGTATAGGGCAAAGTGGCTTTTGCTGACTTGTTTGTCCCCTTCATCAAAGGGCAGACTTTCTGAAACTTCATGTATATAGACTTTTCAGTTCTGTCCAGAGTAGTCACAGCTCCTCTTGGAGGGGTTGCCCTGGTTCTGCACAACAAAACCATCTACTTCCTCCTTGGTGATCTCAGGGCACTTTGCAAAGCATCAACTCTAGCACTTGCCATAAAGCAGTCATTAATTTTATGTTCCTTTCTCCCCTGAGAGGCTATAAGCTTCTTAAGGTGGGGTCAGTATTTATCATTTTAGCTATGGAAACTAAAATAGTACCTTCACAATACAGAGTACAATACATTTTTGTTCATTGAATATGTTTGTATGTGAATCTCCAGTAGGAAATCATAGCACACCTGTTTGGACACAGACCTCCTCCCGGCCCCAACACAGAATAATCACAGGGATATGCAAGTCATATGTTTTGCTTTCAAATCTGAAATGGCCAAGGACAACACATTTTTAAAGAGCTGTGCTGTTTCAGGGTATTTTATTTTTATACATTTTCTTTTTTAAAAAAGATGTGTCAGGGCCAACACTATGGCACAGTGTTTAAAGCTGCTGCCTGCAATGCTGGCATGCTGTATCGGCACCAGTTAGAGTTGCAGCAGCTCCACTTCTGATCCAACTCCCTGCTTATTTGGCTGGGAAAGCAAAAGAAGATGATCCAAGTCCTTCAGTCCCTGCACCCATGTGGGAGACCCAAAAGAAACTCCTGGCTCCTGGCTTCAGCCTGTTCCAGCCCAGTCATTGAAGCCATTTGGGGGAGAGAAACAGAGGATGGAAAATCTCTGTCTCTCCTTCTGTCTCTCTGTAACTCAATACATATTTATTTGAAATGCCAAGTTACAGAGAGAGACAGAGAGAGAGAGAGAGAGAGATCTTCCATCTGATGGTTCACTCCCCAAATGGCCACAAAGGTCAGAGCTGGGCCAGGCTGAGGCCAGAAGACTGGAACTCCATCTGGGTCTCCCATAGATCATCCTCTGCTGCTTTCCCAGGTGCATTAGTAGGGAGCTGGATTGGAAGTGGAGCAGCTGGGGCATGAATTGGCACCCATATGGAATGCCAGCAAGGCATCAACTTAACTGGCTGTGCCATGCCAGCCCCTATCCATTTTCTAGCTGAATATTTTATCTGTTACTATTTTCTGGCTAAGGAATCAATATTATGTTACCTCCATAAAAAAATTCCCTTTAAACATTTTTCCTTAGGGGTGGATGTTTGGCCTAGAGGTTAAAACACCGCTTGGGAACCTCATATTCCACACTAGAGTGCCTGGGTTCTAGTCCGGGTTCCACTCCTCATTCTAGCTTCCCACTTATGTGCACTCTGAAGGGCAGTTGGTGATGATTCAAGTGGTTGAGTCCCTGCCACATACATGGGAGACCTGAACTGAGTTTTCAGCTTCCAGCCTCAGCCTGGCCCAGCTTTAGCAGTTGCAGGAGTTTGAGAAATGAACCAGGGAATGGGAGCTCTCTGTCTGTCTCTGTCTTTCAAATAGCTCTTGTTTATACTACTGTAGAATTGTGGTCTTTCTACTTTTCACTTGATTGTTATGGTTAGTTGTAAGTAGGCCTATAATTGCAAAGTGGATTTAATCTATGTTTTTGCCAAAATTTAAAAAAAAGAAAAGAAGGAAGGGAATTGAGGAAGAGAGAGAGAGGGAGGAGAATTTGGTTATCATCTTAGAAATGTACCTCTGAGATACATGAAATCTGTTCTCTTTATTAATAAAGATATTAATAAACAGAAAGCATAAAAAGAGAGAAATTTCTTAAAAATAAAATTTTCCTCTTAATCTTGGTTACTATTTTAAAAATAAACAATGTAGGAGACCCAAGATGGCTGAATAGGGTAAAGCCACACTAATTTAAGTCAGATACCCACTGACTTTTGCTTCAGCTTGAAGAGCTAACTGGGGTTTGACCAACCATTATCTATGAAATGACTGATAAAGATTTCAAATAATGATTGTAAGGAAACTCAATGAAATGCAAGAGAATACAGATAGATTAAAGAAATGAGGAAATCAATGTGTGACATGAATGAAAATACTAAGGAGGTAGAACTCATTAAGAAGAATCAAATTGAAATTTTGAAAATGAAATTTTCAATCAGTGAAATTAAACAATAAGATTGGGAGCTTTAACAGTAGGATAGAACAAGTGGAGGAAAGAATATCTGATCTCAAGGACAAGAATCTTGAAATAAACCAATCACACAAAAATAAAGAGAAAATGACTTAAAAATGAAGAAAGTCTACATGAAATATGGGATATAATTCAATGACCAAATATTCACATTATGGGTATTCCTAAAGAAGATGAAAAAGAAAAGGCATTGAGAACTTGCTAAATGAAATAATAGTTGAAAATTCCCCAGGTCCTGAAAGAGACATGGACATCCAGATACAAGAAACTCAAAGAAACCCCAAAAAAGTCTTCTCCAAAGCAGATTGTCATAAAATTGTCAAAAGTTAAAGACAAGGAGAGACTCCTAAAAACAGTAAGAAAAAAGTGTTGTTACATATAAAGGAAAACCAATTAGGTTAACATCAAATTTCTCAAGGGAAACACTACAGGCCAGAAGCAGGTGGTATGATATATTCAAGGTCCTAAAATAAAAAACACCTTCCAACCAAGAATATTGTATCCAGTGAAGCTATCCTTTAAAAGTGAAGGATAAATAAATTATTTTCCAGATAAGCAAAAACTGAGAGAACTCACCATCATCAGACCAGCCTTACTAGAAATTCTGAACGGTGTCCTGCATTAGAACACAACACTGCCGAATTCACTTACAGAGCAGGTAGAATCATTATCCAATCAACAAAACCACAGTTCTTAGTTCTTACCTATTAACACTTACTTGAATAAAAATGGATTAAACTCATCAACCAAAAGACTTAGGGTGGCTGAATGGATAGAAAACCAAGACCCCACTATATGCTGCCTACAAGAAACTCACTTCACAAGGATACTTAAAGGCTAAAAGTATAGGGTTAGAAAAACATATATCAGACAAATGGAAACAGAGGGCATGTGGGTGTGGTTATCCTGATTTCAGATAAAACAGATTTTAAATCAAAAACTTTAAAAAGAGATAAAGAAGGACATTATATTAAAAAAGTTCAAATCAGCAAGAAGACATGCCAATCATAAATATATATACACCCAACACAAGACTACTCAGACATATACACAAATACTATTAGATCTAAAGGGAGAGATAATCTCCAGTACAATAACAGGGGGTATCTTCAACACCCAGCTCTTACCAATGGACAGATCATTCCAGACATAAAATCAATCAAAATGTATCAGAGTGGAAACAGATGATCAAGCAAATAGACCTAACAGACATTTACAGGACATTTCACCCAACAGCTACAGAATGCAAATTCTTCTCATCAGCACATGTGACATTTTCTAGGATAGACTGCATATTAGGCTACAAATTAGATCTCTGCAAATTTATAAAGATTGAAATCATACCATGTATCTTCTGAGGCCATAAAAGAATAAAACTAGAACTCAACAACAAGAACACTCATAAATACTTGACATTAAGCAATATGCTACTGAATGATCAGTGGGCCACTGAAAAATTTAAGAAGGAAATAAAAAACTTCTTAAAATAAATTATAATGAAACCACAGCATGTCAAAACCTGTGGAATACAGCAAAAGCAGTACTGAGGGAAGTTTATAACACTAAATGTTTACATTAAAAAAAAGAGAGAGAAATGGGGCTGGTGCTATGGCATAGTGGATAAAGCTGCCGCCTGCAGTGCCAGCATCCCATATGGGCACCAGTTCTAGTCCCAGCTGTTCCACATCCAATCCAGCTCTCTATGGCCTGGGAAAGCAGTGGAAAAAAGTCCTTCGGCCCCTGCACCCATGTGGGGGACCTGGAAGAAACTCCTGGCTCTTGGCTTCAGATCAGTCCAGCTCTGGCCATTGCCACCATTTGGGGAGTGAACCAGGGGATGGAAGACCTTTCTTCCTCTACCTCTTCCTATCTGTAACTCTGCTTTTCAAATAAATAAATAAATATTTAAAAAGATAGCTGCACCACCAAGTTTATAGCATTACTGTTCACAATAGCCAAAATTTGGAATCCACCAAGTTGTCCATCATCAGAAGAGTGGAAAAAGAGAATGTGGTATATACACACAGTGGAATATTATTCAGCTATAGAAGCACAAAATTCGACCATTTGCAGCAAAATGGATGTTACTAGTGACATCACGTTGTGTGAGATAAGCCAGATCCAGAAAGGCAAATACTGCATGTTCTCCCTTATACGTGGAGCTAAAATTTAAAAAGCAAAAAACCAAAAAAAAAAAAAAAAAAGAGGAAGAAAGAAAAAAAGTCTGCTGGTAATCAGTATTGCTGCAAATATAGTTTGTAAAACTTTGTTTTCAAACCAATGATTAAGAACATTACACTATTATAGTTTCAATGATTTGTGATTACTTTAAAATTTACTGTATAAGGGTGAGATGGTCATTTTTCCCATTCAATTATTGTTTATAGTCATTATCTATATTCCCATTAAACTAGGTTTTTGTTTTTGTTTTTTGCTTTTTACTTGTTAAAATTCTTATTAGGTGAAGTATAAAGCCTTTTTAGTGAAATGTAAATTTAAAATGTATTATCTCAAAAACTAAAAAAAAAAAAAAAAGAAAAGAGGGCTGGAGCAAGGGTAGGAGAAGAAAGGAGGGATGAAGGGAAGGGAATATCATTACATTTTTAGAATTGCATCTACAAATCACATAGAATCTGTTAAAAATTAATTAAAATTAAAATAAAAAATTCTTGAAAATAATTTTAAAATATCAAAAGAAACAATTTAAAAATCATACACACTATGGGGAAGTTTTAAAGGCAAAACTTCTGTCTTTGATAATGCTACAACATTATATTATATTATATTATATTATATTATAACATCATATGAGATAAATTGCTATCTTTTTTTGGTCCTTTTTTTTATACATGTAATTCATTTATTTGAAAGGCAGAGAGACAGGGACAGGTAAATAGAAAGAGATCTTCCATCCACTGGTTTACTCCCCAAACGACTGCAAAGGTCAGAAATGGACCATGCCAGAGCCAGGGATCTGGCACTCTATCTGGGTCTTCCACGTGGATGGCTGGAGCCCACATACTTGAGCCATCTTCCCTATTTCTCAGGTGCATTATCAGGGAGCTAGATTGGAAGGGGAGAAGCCAGGACTTGAGCTGGCATTCTAATGTATTATCCTACATTTTAGGAAGCAGCTTAATCCACTGCACCATGACACCAGCCCAGATTACCATCTTAAGTAGTAATGCCAGTAATGATGACTTCCCCAAACACACCATCCTCTTTGTTTTATGGTGTGGTCCTTTATTTGCCCAATAAGAGATATCTTGTTCTTCAAGGCTGTTTGTCAGAGAATAAAAAGTAAAAATCAGCTCCTAATCAGCCTTTGAATTACAAAATAGACTCTTCCAAACTCTTGAGACATCTAAAAAACAAAAGTTTTGAATTGTAAGAACAAATCTTTTCAAAAATTTTTGTTTCAATTTAGAAAAGATGAATTTTTCTTTGTGTAATTTATTTGAAATGCCTTAAAAAGTAAAAGTAAAAAGAGGAGTGAATGGATGAACAGAAGAACTGATGTACATAGAGTACAATGTTAATTTCAGAATTTGGGTGCTGGGCATATGGTGTGTACCATAAAATACTTGCATCATTGTTGGGTGTTTAAAAATTTCTAATAAAATGTAAGAGGAAAAGTCTGCATCAATGCAGGATAACTTTCTTGTGAGCAACCGATAGAAAAGAGGGTAGATGAAAAGTTAGTAAAGCCTATCCTTACCTCTCTGCCATCTGCCCTGGAAAGACTAAATTAAGTTTTCCTCAACTGGGGAAAATAAGAAAAAAATTATAGGAACTCATACTAGAACTCATTTAGTCCCCAGTTTATCCCCCCCCCCAAAGAAACTTTTACCTGTGTGGGAAATGTAAATATCACACCTAAAAATTACTAGATAAGACACTGCTTAATTGTTTGAATCCAGAACCATTAGGAAATAGTTCAGGAAAATTTCATGGAAATTGAGATTTCTTGAGGGCTAAATATGAACTGCTTGACTTCTGAGGTAATAGCCAAACAAAATATCAGAGATTTCATCAACACTTGCATGGAGATTAATTTCTATCACCAAAAACTGAGAAGAGGAGAGGAGAGGAGAGGAAGGGAGGGGAGGAGAGGGGAAGGGAGGGGAGGGGAGAAATTTAGTCTTCAAATATTATAATCCTATGTTTGAAGTTTTAAAAAACAGTTTCTCTTCTCTGGAAGATTCATCTCTGCCACCCACATCAGAAACCCAGATGGAGTTCCTGGCTCTTGACTTCTGCCTGGTCCAACCCTAGCTGCTGCAGCCAATTGAGGAATAAATGAGGAAATGGAAGCGCTCACTCTCTCTCTCTGACTCTCTACCTTTCAAATAAATAAATCCTTGAAAATAATTCAGCATCATTCCCATAGACTTAGATACTATTTTTAAATAACAAAAATTAAAATGATAAAAGTTGGTAGAAAACATACATATGAAGATGATAGCAGGACATCAGAAGCCTATAGTGAGGACAAAACACAGAAGATAAAACGAAAACATATCAGGTGTGTTTCTTTGAGTTGGACTCATGAAAAAATTTTCCAATACACAAATATCTGCTAACTCATCTTTAAAGACAAATTTATTTCAAAAGCAGCATAAAAAGTAAAATATTTTCCCCAGTGAAAAGAAAAAGAATAATTTCTTTCAATTTTTATTAATTGTATTCCAGAATCTGGAGAAGATATGTGTGGGGGTGGCATTTGGTGCAGTGGTTAAGATATTCTTGTGGTTAAGATATTCTTGTAATGCTGGCATGCCATGTTGAAGTACCTGGGTTTGAGTCCTGGTTCTGCTCCCGGTTCCAGCTTTCTACAAATCTGCACTCTGGTAGGTAACAACTGACAGATCAAGTACTTGTGTCCCTACAACCCGTGTGGGAGACCCGGATTGAGTTTCAGGATCTTGGCTCCAGCCTGGTTGTCCCTCATGTCCTCATGTCCCTGATTGTTGTGGCCATTTGGAAAGTGAACCAGTGGGTTGGAGATCTTGCCTCTGTCTCTCTAACTTTCAAATAAATTTTTTTTTTCAAGTTTATTTATTTATTATTATTTATTTATTTATTTATTTATTTTTTAACTTTTATTTAATGAATATACGTTTCCAAAGTACGAATAATGGATTACTATGGCTTCCCCCCCATACCGTCCCTCCCACCCACAACCCTCCCCTTTCCCACTCCCTCTCCCCTTCCATTCACATCAAGATTCATTTTCGATTATCTTAATATACAGAAGATCAGCTTAGTATACATTAAGTAAGGATTGGATTTCAACAGTTTGCTCCCACACAGAAACATAAAGTGAAAAATAATAGATGATTTTTTTTTAATGATGATGAAATCAGATCAGACCTATTGTCATGTTTAATCCCAGTGAGAGTCAAGTTGGGAGTTGATAGTTTCTTTTCTTTTCTTTCTTTTTTTTTTTTTTTTTTTTTACAGAGGATCAGTTTAGTATGCATTAAGTAAAGATTTCAACAGTTTGCACCCCCATAGAAACACAGAGTGAAATATATTATTTGAGTACTCGTTATAGCATTAAATCTCAATGCACAGCACATTAAGGACAGAGATCCTACATGAGGAGTAAGTGCACAGTGACTCCTGTTGTTGACTTTACCAATTGACACTCCTGTCTATGGCATCAGTAATCTCCCTATGCTCCAGTCATGAGTTTCCAAGGCTATGGAAGCCCTCTGAGTTCTCCGACTCTTATCTTGTTTAGACAAGGTCATAGTCAAAGTGGAGGTTCTCTCCTCCCTTCAGAGAAAGGTACCTCCTTCTTTGAAGACCTGTTCTTTCCACTGAGATCTCACTCACAGAGATCTTTTGCCAGAGTGTCTTGGCTTTCCATGCCTGAAATACTCTCATGGGCTTTTCAGCCAGATCTGAATGCCTTTAGGGCTGATTCTGAGGCCAGAGTGCTATTTAGGGCATCTGCCATTCTATGAGTCTTCTGAGTATCTCACTTCCCATGTTGGATCACTCTCCCCTTTATTTATTCTATCGGTTAGTGTTAGCAGGTACTAGACTTGCTTATGTGCTCCCTTTGACTCTTAGTCCTTTCATTATGATCAATTGCGAACTGAAATTGATCACTTGGACTAGTGAGATGGCATTGGTACATGCCACCTTGATGGGATTAAATTGAAGAAATGCAAGAAGCAGATCTCAAAAAATTGATAAGAACATTAAGAAGTTCTCAAAAACAAATTCTTGAACTACAGAAATCCTTAATGGACAAGATAGAAAATCTCTCTCGTGAAAATGAAATATTAAGGAGGAATCAAAATGAAACGAAACAACTAGTACAACAGGAAACTGGGATAGTGACTGAAGTGAAGAATTCAATAGATCAAATGAAAAACACAATAGAGAGCCTTACAAACAGAATGGGAGAAGCAGAAGAGAGAATATCGGACTTAGAAGACAGAGAACAGGAAAGGATACAGTCAGACCAAAGAAAAGACGAGGAAATTAGAAATCTAAAACATATTGTCGGGAATCTTCAGGATACTATTAAAAAAACCAACATTCGGGTTCTAGGAGTTCCTGAAGGCATGGAGAGGGAGAAAGGATTAGAAGGCCTTTTTAGTGAGATATTAGCAGAAAATTTCCCAGGTTTGGAGAAGGACAGAGAAATCCTAGTACAGGAAGCTCACAGAACCCCTAATAAACACGACCAAAAGAGACCCTCACCACGACACGTTGTAATTAAACTCTCCACAGTGAAACATAAAGAAAAGATCCTAAAATGTGCAAGAGAGAAACGTCAGATTACTCTCAGAGGATCTCCAATCAGACTCACAGCTGACTTCTCATCCAATTTAATTTCAAATAAATTTTTAAAAATTTTAAAAGTTTTTAACAAAGATATTTATATTCATCATAGGTCACACTTTACTCCCCACAAGTACAGACTAAAGTAAAAAGAGTCCTACAATACATTTTGTTTACAAGGTGCATATTAGAATCATAGAAGCATTCTTCCATGACAGCTGACAGTTATCATTTTGTTAGTCCCTTTTCCACAATCATTAAAAAATGTTTTCAAAAAGTCTAGAAAAGAGGTTTACTTGAGAAAAAAAGCTTACTGGGGGCGCTAGCTTCTAAAACCCAGCTCAGATTTGGAAGTCCCTTTAAGGGATCCACCTCATGTCACAAAGCTAAACAGATCAAGAACAAAGGACATTTACAGAACCACTCTTATGGACATGTTATTTATGGCATCCCCCAAGCCAAATACTATGCTTCCTTAATATTGTCACAGGTTTACAAATATCTTAACCCAGAGATTCAGACTGTTCTTCTTGCATAAATAAGGAGATACATCCAAACTTTCTTCAGATTTTCTTGCTGAAGTCCTACGAGTCTAAGAGAAGACAAAGGCAGAGCGATAATTCTCAAGGTAGGGAACAGACAAGTGTCCATTCAGTAGAAACATTAGGATTTTGAATTCTCTTTCTTCTCTTTTCAAGGTCCCAGGTGCTTTACAGTCTTTCTATCAACTTTTATAATTTCCATACATACTCCACCCTGAACTTAGTCTTCGTCTCTTCCTCCTTCCCTCTTTCTGGCACTGGATCGCCACCCTTGCATCCCAGTTACCTGTGCTGCCAGGAATGCTGCTTTCACTGAGGCGAAGGGGCTCCTCTTCTGCCTGTGCTCATATATTCCAAAAGACAAGCTACCTCTTCCTGCTCCTCTTTCTCTCTCTCTCTAAAAGGCACAGAGAGATAGAGAGATCTTCTATCTGCAGTTTTGCTCCCTAATTGTTCTCAACAGTTGGGGCTGGGCCAGGCTGAAGATGAGAGTCTGGAATTCAGTCTGGATCTTGCACATGGGTGGATCAGAAGGGGAGAAGCTGGACTCAAATCAGACACTCTGACAGGCAAGGCATACTCAAGTGCTGTGCCAAATGCCCACCTCTTCTATCAGTTTTCTAATACTCCCTCTTGTGGAAACTGGGGGCAAATTCTCCCAGCAATGAAACAGGCAACCTCTAGGTATGAAAGAAACCATCTTCAAAATCACCTCTTAACAGCAGCAGGAGCCCCAGTTTAGACCCCGTTTGCCTGACATCTCTTGTCTTGCAGAGAAGTTTCTGTCCAACAAATGGATGTCTCTCAAAAGTTAGGGGAGATTTTGTCTCCCTTATTTTATAGACACATGCCTGCTTTTCTGCAATGTACCATGGTATTTTTCATTATATAATAGAGTTCATGTTGGGCATACAGAGAAAGATCTCATCTGGATACATATCAAATATCCATGTTCAGTGGAAGCCTTTAAACAGCTTTACAATGAATGGAAGGGGAAGTATGTCAGATTAGCCATGGAAGCAAGCAAACTCTAAGGTTTTGTTTTGGAAACACAACCTGGGCTTTTTATCCACTTGTCTGTCTAATTTTGAGGTTCTATAATACTTTTAGAACAAGACTAAAAACCAATAGCCAGACTTTACAGATAACAGAAAGATGCATGGTTCCTTTAAGTGACTTTACCCAGGTTGTTAGCAGAGATTTCAAGTGCCACCAAGCATAGTAGCTGGGCAAAGAGAGGCCTTCTCATTGTCTGAGAATTTGCAGGCAAGGCTTTTCTAGCTAGCTATTTAAATATTTCCTAATAGAAGTTAAACAGATCCTTACACAATAATGCAATTTTTTTCAAACCAAAAAAAAAAAAAAAGCTCAAAATATTTCATGGCCATGACTGCTAAAGTTAGTTAATTTTAAATTAAATAAATTCAAAGAAGAAGCCAGCATAGGTTGAGCATCCCTAATTTAAATATCCAAAATCACAAATACTCAAAAATTCACAATTTTTTAGTACCAACACGATGCCACAAGTGGCAAATTCCACATTTGACTCACGTGACAGGCCACAGTCAAAATGCAGGCACACTACAAAATGCCTGAAGTTCCCTTCAGGCCAGGTGTGCAAGATCATGTGAAACATAAATTAATTTGTGTTTAGAGTTGTATCACATCCCCAATATATCTCACCCTGTATATTCAACCTATATAAGACAACCAGTGAATAAAATTTTGAGGCTCAAGCTAATCCTACTAACATCATAATGGTGATGAGATGATGATGGTAGTGGTGATGATATCTTTGTTTGGTACTTTATATATACAAAGGGTATTCACATTTTCACCCATTTATATTATTATCCCAATCCACCTTACATTTGAGAAAATGAAATTTTGATAACCAAATTTTTATTTTTATAAAGAATAGATAACTTAATTTTCAGAATAAGGAAAGGGAAACTAGATCATTTTTCTAACAATATGGGTTACAGAAAACATGTGTTAACTTACTGTAGTTTGCAAAAAGATTTCCCCTCATTATCTTGTGAAGTGTCGTAAGTTTGGTAATATGAATCACCCGAGACATTTTCTCAGGGTTTTGTACTTTGGGAAGATACCCAGATCTAAACTCTGTCTACAGCCATTGGGAGATCCTTCTTCAATTCACATGCAAAGTTATTAAAAATCCATTTATAGTGCTGCCTCTAAGTGAAATCAGAAAAAAATGTAGAATCCAAAGATAGAACAAAGTTCTTAAGCAAATTCAGTCTAGTGGATTGTCTTACAATTTGAGCATTTTATTTCTATGTCTAGGTTGCGTTCTTGATCCCAAACATCTCTGTCACTGCCATCTTCCACTGCTTTTCCAAGCACATGAGCAGGGACCTGGATCAGAAATGGAGCAGCTGGGACTCAAACCAGCACTCCTATGCTGGTGTTACAAGTGGTGGCTAACTTTCTGTGCCAAAATACTAGCCCAACAGTTATGTAATATTAACATTCATATATTACTCTTTTCATAGACTATATCTCCTTTAGCACTCATTTTGGAATCAATGTAATTCTCAGTCTGGCAATTATTTTCCTTTGCTCCCAGATTTTCGGTGATCTTTGCTCATCAACTTCTACATCAGCTCTCCCAAAAGAGTGAAGCATAATTTCATATTGACGGAGTTCCTTATGTTTTCCCATTTCCTCAAAGCAGTGAGACAATCCATTCATTTCTCTTGTAGTACTCCTCCTTCTTTCCTTATTCTTCACAACAGTAGTTGAGCAAAAAAGAACCCGATATATATATATATATATATATATATATATATATATATGGCCTTTCATTAAATTGCCTCTCTCTTATTCAGCTACATTCTTGCCATCTCATAAAATCATAAGGAAATCAATTTCCTGCTCTTGGAAAGAGTTGACCTTATTGTTAGGCTGACTTCATTCAAAGTGAAAACAAAAGAATCCCTGCCCAGACCCTTTGTCACTGGCTCACATTTGTCTTACCCAAATGAAATTTTATTGTATGTACTTTTGGTTCTATCAATATCTAAGAAACAATATAAAGGTTCTTGTTTTGTTCTGAATGTAGGATTTTCATCCACAGAGTGCGATTGTGCAAATAGTAATTCAGTAGACAGTCCAACTGGAAACCAAGGGGTGTTTGCTCAAGGAATGAAATATTTGAAGACATCTTCAGAAGATGATTGTGGAGGATACGCCAGAGGTCTGCTGAGATGAAGAACAAAGACTGACAGGGACTGTTCTGGGAGTGGTTACCCCCGGGGAGAGAGTGAAGCCTTAGTGATTGATCTGAGTATCTCAGTAGACACAGAGGTGAGAGAGCAGAGATGGCTCTGATAATGGGATCATTCCTGACACCAGTTTGAGCTCTAGCCAAGTTCTCAATCTTACCCAAGGGAGGGGAATTAAATACAGGAAGTGTAAGGCAACGATTCTAGTCTGTTTTAAATTTAGATCCAAATCCTCTTAGCTGTATTAGTTATATAGCTGCACTCGACCTAAGTTTCCCCATCTGTAGAGGGCTGCACATTAAATAACTACTATGTAGAAATACTTCGCCAAGTGCTAGTCAGAGCAGGTATTCAATAGACAGCAAGTAAACCCCAAACAATAGAAAACTGAAAGGAATGTGACACATTTCTCTGACAGTCTATGGAAGTGCAAGATTCCACTGGGGTTTGTGCAGTAAAACTTGGGTAAGAGGTGTCTTGCCACTTTGGTGGCAAGAACAATAGTGTTTACTTGCATTTAGGGCTCAAGAAAGCATATCCCACATTGGACACACTTGGCACAGTGAGAAAGAGCTATCCAACAGTGCTCCTGAGAGTGTTATAGCAGACAACTGAAAGCACAGTGATAGGTGAGCATCAGAAAACCATCAGCAGTGAATAACTGTAGGAGATTAGAATAGCAAGACCCTATGATGGCTCCCATATAGGAACTGAGAGATTGGATTGGTGAGGACACATTCGCTATTCCTCTGCAGATTCTGAGAACTATTTGTGAGGGATTCTAGGGACAAGTTGCAAATGTACCTTTGTGATCCTTATGTTTCATCCTTGAGAAGTTTATGGCTAGTAAAGAAAACATGGATACGCATAAATGATTACAAAACCGCGGGGACAAAGCCTGTGAATGATGTATAAAGACGGTAAATATTTGGAGCAAGGTGAGAAGGGGTTGAGTACTGCTGTGCAGGACCACAGAGGGTAGGTAAAGACACCATGAGTGGTTTGAATCGGCACAAAAGAGTGTTCATCCAAGGGCAAGGAGGCAAGCATTTCCAAAATGAGTAAACAGCATGTGAACGATACAGTACATAAAACTTCATGGTGTGGCAAAGAACACAGGGTGCATTTTGAGAAGCGGTAGAATATGCAGAAGACAACATGGCACTGTAAGAAAACTATGCACAGTGAGGCTTCTTGCCCTGTGATTAGCACTTTACAACTGTATGCAATGTCTTAAAATTTCTAGGAACTTTAATGTCCTCATCTGAAAATGAGGAAAAAGACAGCCATATTTAAGTGTTTTTATAGAAATTATACAGAATGGAAGGACAGGCAGCCAGCCTAGATAAAATGCTTGAACTTGATATTTGGTTCAGCTCCTGAATCCAGCTTCCTGTTCATGCAGATTCTGGGAAGCAGTGATGATGGCTCAAGTTATGGGCTCCTGACACTCACGTGAGACCCAAACTGAGTCGTAGGATCCCATCTTTGGACTGGCCCAGTCCAGCTGTGTGGGCATTTGAGAGTGAACCAGTGGAAAGTAGCTCTTCAGTCTGTCTGTCTGTCCCTTCCCGGTCTCATTCTGTCTGTCTTGACCTCTCATATAAATACAATTTTCAAAACATGTGTATGCAATGTTTACTCCAGTATCTGTTGTGGTAGATGCCCAAGAAATATTAGATCTTCCTTCTAAACTTTTGTTCTAAATGTTGGCAGAGGCTAGATTGAGGTAGGATTTATATATCATGCAAAGACATTTGGATTTTTTGATATAGGCAAAAAGGACCTACTTTTAAGTTTAAAGCACTTGTAATTAGTAAAATTGATATTAGTAGAATAAAAGAAAAAGGAAAAAAATCCAAAGATGTTTTGAAGGTAGAATAGTCAGATCCTTAGGGAAGTTGCAAGCTAAAAGAAAGACAGCACTGCTCTGTGAGTGCTGGTCCCTAGGATTGTGCAGCATGTGGTGCTGGTGGAATGCTGGAGTGCACCCAGCTGAGTGACTGGTTGAATAGTGATCTATTAAGTGGCATAAAATATGTGAGGACACGCAGATGTAGCAGAAAAGGTAATGACTTCACTTTTGTAAATATTGCGTGAAACTAAAGCATACCTAAGAAAAAAAAGAATTCCATTTTTAACAAGTACATGTGTCTGCAGTCACTGACACATATCATGTAGTTTCATAAGTCAAGAGCTATATGGTGCCAGCGCTGTGGTGTAGCAAGTAAAGCCGCTGCCTGCAGTGCCAACATCCCATATGGGTGCCAGTTCAAGTCCTGGCTGCTCCACTTCCAATCTAGCTCTCTGATATGGCCTCAGAAAACAGTAGAAGATGGCCCAAGTCCCTGGGCCCCTGAACCCACGTGGGAGACCTGGAGGAAGCTCCTGGCTCCTGGCTTCGGATCTGTGCAGCTCTGGCTGTTGTGGCCAATTGGGGAGTGAACCAGAGGATGGAAGACTTCTCTCTTTCTCTTTCTCTTTCTCTTTCTCTTTCTCTTTCTCTTTCTCTTTCTCTTTCTCTTTCTCTTTCTCTTTCTCTTTCTCTTTCTCTTTCTTTCTGCCTCTCCTCCTCTCTCTGTATAACTCTGACTTTCAAATAAAGAAATAAATCTTTAAAAAAATAATTCAAGGGCTATAGACAGATTTGTCAACAAAACTAATGTAACACAACAGGTGATATAAGGAAAGCCAGTGAGGGTGAGTGAGAAGGAGAGAACAGAGGAAAAAATGATATATATGTGTGTGGGGATTTCAGGGGTTAAAATTATAGATGTCAGTTGAGAAAGACATTTTAAGAAAGATGAATTAGTGGATAGCATCAGATACAAATGAGTGGACAAGGGAAAAATAAGATGCAGAGTGATTATTCAATTGTTCAAAGTAGAGGTTATTAGTGGTGTGATGGGTTAGGGAAAATCTTGGTTGCTGTGTCCAATAAGCTGAGCTATGATATGCAAAAGTGAGTTATAATATTACTCTTAAAGTACTATGGGGTCTCATAATATCTGTTGAAAAGTAGAGGAGAATTGAGTGTATTTTAAGATGGAGAGAGGTGATGAAGACTTTAAAGATATAGGAACCCCGATGTTGTTCAGCAAGTGGTTTTGTCATAAGGGATGGTTTCAAATGTGGCCCTCACTACTACTCAGCACAACTCATTTTAGTTTTATTTATCTCTTCTGTTTCCAATGACATTCTATGTGTTTCCAACTTTCCTTACCTCTTACCCTCTGTAGAAGCTTTTACCTTAGAGTTCACCAGGAAAACTGAGAATGCCAGCTAAGATTCTGCTGCTTTTTACCTGGAAATGTGGAGGTAGGAGAATGGACAACCTTCACAAATGAGGTAATAGGAGTAGAAGCATCTTAGAGGAAGATGCGTTTCAGTGAAGTTCCCAGAGTAACAAAACTGATTAATACCAAGAGGATGGTGATAAGTATGTATAAGTAAGCATGCTTTTATCATGTCAGGAAGGATTCTCAAGACTGAGTGAAAGACTTGTAAGGAAGTTCAGTCATGAGCAAATAAGACTCAGGAGATAACCAGAGACTATGAGCATAACGATACTAGAAGGAATAAAATTATCACCATGAATTTCTTTGTGGCATTGGATAGGAAGCCCACTGGAGAAAGCACACATTTGATGAAGTAAAGAATTCCAGTTGTGAATTAGAGGTAGATACCATGGAGTTTGGGGTGAGAGGAGATGGAGGAAAGGAGAGGAAGAAGCCTTTGAAGTCCTAGCCATTAGCAGATGTTGATTTGTAAGTTTAAAGAAAAAAATAAAACATAATAGCATTTTAAGGCAGAAATGAGTTTTTAGACAGGAAAACTATCTAAAGGTCTAAGAAGGCATACAATACTGATTATCCACTACATGAATGACAGACAGAGGTATGGGAGTATCCACAGTGTATTATTAAACTGAAAAAAGAAAAGGTATTTGAATAAACAGGTGTGTGTGTAAGGAAAACACAGGAAGACACCCAAGTGTTAGAGATGCTCTCTAGAAGTGGCACATCTGGGGATTTCTGAGACAGATCTATGTTTAGTGAGTGCTGATGTTTATACAATTATGGGGCCTCCTTTACAAGAAAAAGATACAAGTTTATGGATGTAACTTAATTATAAGGGTAATTATTTATTTAGGGGAGCCCAAGTTCAATTATCTCCACAGTAAATCCTTCTCTATATGATTTTTATATTTTGTCTGTATTTATGTATACATATTTCATACAATGAACATGGTTACCTTAGAAAGAACTAATGGCATTTTAAAGAGAAGGAGTAAGTAATTGTTAATGTCAGCCATGCTCTCAAATAAACTCTCATCAGATGTTTTGTAAAGATCATGAAAAATGGTTTCTAACTGGGAGAATTACAGAGCTTAAGAGTTCATTTTGTCATTTTTGATACATTTCTAGAAAGATGCATTTTGTATCCACAAAATTTCTTCCTCAAGCTTCCCCTTGAATTTTATTTGCTTACATAAAACCACCATAGACAAATACCCCGAAACAAGAGGAAATTCAAACAACTCCTTTAATCAGTAAAGCTTTTTTTTTTCTTTCAAAACAAAACAGAAACAATGACTCCAAAAAAGCATGGACATGAGTTGTGCTGGTTTGGGTAACCCAATTTAAATGGATTTGCTTAAATTTGGTCACCCCGTCCGAAAGAGTTGTCACTGCGTGGAGCATTTTTTTTCCTATGGCCTTTGTGGCCACAGCTGCCTGCCATGGCAGACTGGAAAGCTTCTTCTGCCAGAGGCTTTCTTTGGCAACAGGAAGTGACTGTTGAGAGGAGTTTTATTCTGCTTCACTTGATCCTCTCCGTCGTCAAGGAAGTACATGAATGACTGTAAATGATGTGGGGACTGTCCCCGTAAGTTCCTGGTGAACAGATGGCTGCAGAACATATCACACAAAATACACAGGCCGGGTTTCCTTACCTTGGGAGAACATGGGTTTCTGTGATGAGGCGTGGCCTCTGGGGTGACCCCTTTTGGATCAGGAGCACTTCTCTCAATCAGGTCCCGGATTTCATTGTCCAGCTCCATGCTTTCACATCTGTCCAGGAGAATGGGAAAGTTACAGTTTACAAAGGCAATGAAAAATCATTCCAGGGTACAGCAACTTTATGAATAACATGGAGGTGTTATTCATGCAGGATCCTTCTCTAGAATCTCCCAAACTCAGACCACAATTTGTTTCATTTAGCCCATACCATAAAAGCACTCACTGGCACAAAGTGAAAAACAGACAACAATAGAGATTTTCACAGCTGGATAACCATGACAAGCCAGTATTGCTGAATTTCCTTTCATTTTGTCCCCCTCATCTTGAACTCTTAGTCTGAAAGTATTGTCTCTATAATCATCTGTTACAATTTAGCAAGGAGGCCGCCTCAAATATTTTAGTATTAGTGTCTAGTTCAAAGAGTCATTTCTAAATTTTTATAATTTCACTTGCTTGGGCTCCTGAACCCACATGAGAGACTCGGAGGAAGCTCCTGGCTCCTGGCTTTGGATCGGCTCAGCACCAGCCATTGTGGCCATTTGAGGAGTGAACCAGTAGATGCAGGACCTCTCACTCTCTCTGTAACTCTTACAAATAAATAAGTAAATCTTGAAAAGAAAAGAGGGCCAGCACCATGGCACAGTGGGTTAATCCTTTGCCTGCGGCACCAGCTTTCCATAAGGGCACCGGTTCTAGTCCCAGTTGCTCCTCTTCCAATCCAGCTCTCTGCTATGGCCTGGGAAGGCAGTAGAAGATGGCTCAATGCTTGGGCCCCTGCACCTGCATGAGCGAACAGGAAGAAGCACCTGGCTCCTGGCTTCGGATCGGCACAGCTGCAGCCATTGCAGTCATTTGGGGAGTGAACCAACGGACGGAAGACCTTTCTCTCTGTCTCTCCCTCTCACTGTCTGTAACTCTACCTCTCAAATAAATAAATAAAACCTTTAAAAAAAGAAAATAAAATGTGCTTTCTCCTTTAAAATAAATAAATAAATGTGGTTCCATGATGAGTTTTAACTCAAAACACCTAACCATTAAGTTACATGTGTTTCTAAAATGTATGCAAAACCCCTCAAGCCCATAAGACTGATGAAACTGTAGCATAAATCTTTAAGCAAGGAACACTAATAGCAGCAGCTTCAGAATGGGCACTTGATCTCTATTGCTACTGCTCTCCTGGCTGTCTTGTTCTTCTCTACCTGAATTATGAGTGAATGTGTTCTTCCTTACGCAATAACTCACTGAGTATCCGTTATTACAAGGCACTGAATTTGCACAGCAATAACCACGTGCAGTGATGATTCTGGTTTACTTCAGTGGGGAATGTGTATAGAGGCCAAGAGTTACTCTTGCCTTTTCATTTGGACAAGTGCTGATGTTTAACCTCAGAACTGCTCCCTCTGTACCATTAGGGGAATGGTTCAGCAGGCATCCCCCTGAGGTGCAACCCAAGGGGGAAGAGACATTATAGGGGTTGTGGGCTCCTGCATTTGGTACAGAGTGAAGCTCGGTGTAGTTACCACAGCGTCAGTGATCTTGGTCACCACAGAAAGAGAAGTAATAGCAAAGAAGAGTACCAGGTGATGGTGACTGGAGATCTGGAGCTATCCATGGAGAGAGTGAGTCTCAGAATGGACCACCATGGCCATTACAGGAGCTGTCCATGGAGAGAGTGAGTCTCAGAATGGACCACCACGGCCATCACAGGAGCTGTCCATGGAGAGAGTGAGTCTCGGTAGGGACCACTATGGCACTCACAGGGCTGCAGCACGTGGGAACTCAGCTGGGAATCCACAGGACAAGGAAGTAGTGGAGCTCCAGGGGTTATACTTTAGGATTTGGGCTCACTTTCTTTCATGATCGCCATTTCATGGCCATTGTCATTGTCACAATGATTAATGTGTCTCAGAAGTTACATGTGGCACCTATGAAAGAAGCGTATGTGTGAACATAACAGTAGGGCCTAGTATAAATCTCTAAATATCTGTGAAGCCTATTGGCCTGGCTTCTAAAAAGAGAAAAGTAATATCATAAGGCTATCAGTGGGATTAATGATAATACATGCACAATGCTTAGCTCAGAGCTAAGTATACTGTAGATACTGAGTAATTGATAGTTATTATTCTGAGAGCTAGACATAGTTACTAACCATTCTAACAAATGAATTTGGAAAGTCACAAGCATAAATTTGGTATGTTGATGAAAGTAAAATAAAAAGTGCAAAAATTTTCAATTTAGTTCAAAAGATAATCAAAAAGTTTAGCCTTGCTTTAAATAAAAGACAGCTGTGTCATCCATTCGAGTTGTATAACATTCTTAGCTACTCTTTTAGATTATTCTTTACTTAATTGCAAGACTTAAGCAGATAAAATATTTTTACCTTCTGTTTTGAATTAGTAAAATTCATTATGTTTTATGAATTTCAGTTTGCTTTAGATTTACTTTACAAAAGAAAGCAGAATTTATCAAGGTTTCTTTATTTTCTACAAAGTTCAGATTCCTGACAATTGAAAGAAGTAATTAAAGTTGATAAACCCTCGTTTCTCTTTCAATCACTAAATAATTGCATCCAATGTAATTACATTTTTACTATAACACCATGATCTGACAATTGAATAAAAAAAGAAAATCACCCTACCAGACTTTTAAACACAAATAGGACAAATCCTACACAATCTGTGCATTCATTTCACTGGTACGCATTACCCTCACCTTGGGATCTATTCTCTGATTCTGCTCACGGATTAGAAAAGATTTATGGTTCCAATGCTCTTTACCCTGAGGACTGTGCCTTCATCATTTCTGTTTCCCAGATAGGAAATCTGACACCCAGTGAGGGTAAGTAAACTCTCAAAGGTCAGTTAATTTATGAGGGGCAGAGCCAGGATCCACTCTGAAGTCTACAATTTTTACTACTCTACCATGGGGCTGTTAGTGACTTCAGGAGTGGTTAGTGCAGCATGGATGACTGTATTGCTTCTCAATAATCTGTTTTAGGTTTTCAATTTGATAGGCATTTGTGCTATATTTCTAAAGAAAACAACCTATTGGTTCTTCCAACTGCAACATGGCTGACTTATAAAGTCAACTGTTAGGAGAGGCTTGGGAGATCAGGTACTCAATAGTCTTTCGTGTGGCTCCTTATTGTGAGTGACCAGAGTCCCTGGACAGGATCCAGGAATATGTGAGTCATCTGGAATCAAATACAAAATAGCATGCATGTGTGTATTGTCTTTTCTGAAGACAACATTTTTTTAAAATTTCAATCAAGTTCTTGACCCACAAAAAAATCAGCCAATAAGCACAGGCTCAACTTCGGTTACTGTGATAAGTGACCACTTTAAGATAAAAATCATACCATGGCTTTCTTTATCTAAGAGTTGACTTTAATTTCTTCCTTCTTTTCCCTCCTTTCTTTCCCTTCACATTGAAATTATAAAAATTTAGAAATGACTCTTTGATTTAAACACTACTACTAAAATCTTATTTGAGGCAGCCTCCTTGCTAAATTATAAATGAACAGATGATTATAGAGGCAATGTTTTCAGACTAAGAGTTCAAGATGAGTGCGACAGAATGAAAGGAAATTCATTAATACTGGTGGAGCTCTTGGCTTATTCTCAGCTTATTATTTTTAAAAGATTTTATTTATTTATTTAACAGGTAGAGTTATAGACAGAAAGAGAGACAGAAAGATCTTCCTTCCGTTGGTTCACTCCCCAAATGGCTCCAACGGCCGGAGCTACGCCGATCCGAAGCCAGGAGCCAGGTGTTTCTTCCTGGTCTCCCATGTGGATGCAGGGACCCAAGCACTTGGGTCATCTTCTACTGGTATCCCAGGCCACAGCAGAGAGCTGGACTGGAAGAGGAGCAACCAGGACTAGAACTGGTGCCCATATGGGATGCTGGCGCTGCAGATGGAGGATTAACCTAGTGCACCATGGCACAGGCCCTTCTCAGCTTATTTTAAACTTATGTAAACACAAATCTCCTCTACTGTTACCTGCCCAGTTCCTGCTTTTCACTCAGAAGAATAAATAAACAGAGAGTACAGAACAATGATTCCTGTATGAATTAGATTTTTACCAATAGGATCACACACTAAGCCAGCTTGAATAGTAACTTTTTAAATGTTTCCCTTAAGGTGCATATGATTGCAAGGTTTTTTTTTTTCCTAGAATCACATTGGGGAGTAACATTCTGCCTAGTACCCTAGCAAGCAACCTGAGAGGACAGGGAATGGATGGTTTCCAGTGATATTTGGAGCCCTCAGCACTGTTACTAACTATTCAAGAATGTGTAGTACAAAGGCCTCCAAAAAATTACACAGAGGATGAAACATGAATGCCATTGTTTCTGTTGTCTTGTTGTTTTAAAATATTTATTTATTTATTTTAAAGGCTGAGTTCCAAAGAAAGAGAGAGGGAGAGGGAGAGAGAGAACTTCCATCTAAGGTTCACTGCCTACATAGCCACACAATGACCAGGGCTGGGCCAGGCCCAAACCAGGAGCCAGGAGCTTCTCCTAAGTCTCTCATGAAACTAGATCAGAAGCAGAACAGTAGGGACTCGAACCAGCGCCCATGTGGTATGCTGGTGCTGCAGGCATCAGCCTAACCCACAATTCCGGCCCCTGAATGCCATTGTTTAACAATTTCATCCAAGGATTATTTACTTATTTGAGTTCTATGTATTGATTAGAGGATGGACACTTGTTTGCCAGAAAACAAACAAATAAATAAATAAAATAAAAATAAATAGTTATAGTTTATTGCCTTTTAAGGTTGTTTCCTATCTACTACAAACTTGTTCTAACATTCTGGTATTAAACTGCCTGTAAATACTCAGCTCTTCAAATTCTGTTTGAATAAGCTTTCTTGTCTTTCTGGATACCTCATTAATTCACAAAAGAAAAGAAGTGAGCTATAATAATTACTTTGGATAAAATCTTGATTCTATAGGTTCATTGTATGTTTGTATGAGAGTTGTGCTTTTATCTTTTTGCAAACTGAATGTTAACATTACCAGAAATCAGCACTTTAAGGTCACTGAGTTGCTAGTTGGCATTAGTGACACTTGGTGAATGTGCAATCCCAGATCAACAGACTTAGTTTTTATGGTTACATGGCATGGTTCCTTCATTAATATTGACAAGCTGAAGAAAATAATTACACTCGATGGACAAACCAGATAGCCACCATCTTGGAAATCACTTGCAGGTATTTCAATGGCAAAGATATAGAAGGTGCACGGCGAACATGATGGCAAAGCAAGGAGGAATTTAGGATACTAGAGTTCTGCCTTCTTCCACAGACTCGCCCACTACCAACAGCCCACTGGGTCTGCTGCCCAAATCACATTTTCTGCTCTGATCTTGTGTCATAAGCCAGGTCTTTTAAAAGAAAGATTCTCGAGAACAAACCACATTTTCAAATCTGAGACAAGGAAACATCTAGAATGGAAATGCTTCAAGATGTTCAGAGACCAGAAATCATAGTCTGTGGTGAACCAGAATTATCGCATTGTCCGGAAGACTCTAATCAAGCAGCAGAATTTAGATGTAGTCCCTTGTTATTATGATTAGGGCTCTTAAAGATGTTTTTGACTAATTTTGAGTGAAACACATTACTTGATAAAGAAATTATTCGGGGGTTGGCATTGTGGTGTAACGGGTTAAGCCATTTCCCACCATGCAACATCCCATATGGGAGCTGGTTTGAGTTCCAGCTGCTCCACTCTGATCGAGTTCTCTGCTAATGGCCTGGGAAAGCAGGAGAAAATGGTCCAAGTCTTTGCATCCTTGCACCCACGTGGGAGACCAGATGAAGCTCCTGACTCCTGGCTTTGGCTTGGCCCAGCCAATTGGGGAGTGAACCAGCGGACAGAAGACCTCTCTGTCTATCTTGACCTGTCTCTGTAATTCTGCCTTTCTTTCTTTTCTTTTTTATTTTTCTTTTTTTTGACAGGCAGAGTGGACAGTGAGAGAGAGAGAGACAGAGAGAAAGGTCTTCCTTTTCCATTGGTTCACCCCCCAATGGCCACTGCGTCCAGCGTACCGCGCTGATCCGAAGCCAGGAGCCAGGTGCTTCTCCTGGTCTCCCATGGGGGTGCAGGGCCCAAAGACCTGGGCCATCCTCCACTGCACTCCCTGGCCACAGCAGAGAGCTGGACTGGAAGAGGGGCAACCAGGACAGAATCCAGCACCCCAACCAGGACTAGAACCTGGTGTGCCGGCGCAGCAGGTAGAGGATTTGCCTATTGAGCTGCGGCACTGGCCATCTGTAATTCTGCCTTTCAAAAACTAAAATGATTTTTTTAAAAAAGGAACTATTCTGTGTATATGTGTTTTGGATGATTTACTCCTGTTATCTAATTATTTTTAATAATTGGAAAGATTAGCAGTTGAAGTTTGAAAGGTGGTAGAAGGCAAGAGTTTACCTGAAAAAATTTTAAAGTAGCAAGATCCTCAGGCAAGAAGGAATATTTCTAAAAGTTTTATACAAGCCTGTGTGGTTTAATCATTGAACTAAGTGTATAAAAATTGATTTTCCATATCTGAAATGAAAACCCAGAGGATTAGGAGATAGTTCTTATAAACATGGACTGTGTCATTACCCTCAATTTGCATTCTTGGCTGAATGGCTGTTTATTTCCTCTCTCTCTCTCTCTCTCTTTTTTTTTTTTTTTTTTTTTTTTTTTTTTTTTTTTGACAAGCGAAGTGGATAGTGAGAGAGAGAGACAGAGAGAAAGGTCTTCCTTTTTCCATTGGTTCACCCTCCAATGGCTGCCGCGGCCGGCGCGCTGCGACCGGCACACCGCGCTGATCCCATGGCAGGAGCCAGGTGCTTCTCTTGGTCTCCCATGGGGTGCAGGGCCCAAGCACTTGGGCTATCCTCCACTGCACTCCCTGGCCACAGCAGAGAGCTGGCCTGGAAGAGGGGCAAGCGGGACAGAATCCGGCGTCCCGACCGGGAGTAGAACCTGGGGTGCCGGTGCCGCAGGCAGAGAATTAGCCTATTGAGCCGCAGCGCCGGCCTCCTCTCAGTTTTTGTGATGTGCCAGGACACCATACTGATGTTTTATACCTGAGCCAAACCTCTTGTGGCTATGCCCAGGAGGACTGTGTGCACAGAGAAGCCAGACTGGTCAGTGAGATTACACGTGCTGTCTGTCCCTTTAGAGCCTCCTTAAGTTTATTTGCGGTTGGAAATAGTGCACTGATTTAATAGAGCCGCTAGAGGGCACTATGCATTCAGTTCAGGTAGAAAATACTTCCTCATGTTGCTCAATTTTTACTTAAGGTTGAGACAGAAGTGCAGAGAACGTGTGCTGTTCATATAAATAACTACATCTGTTTTGCTTTACTTATCTTAAAACTTCTAATAAAAATGATTTAATTATCTTTTTTAAAAAACATGGAATGCTTCACAAATCTGCATTTCATCCTTACACAGAAGTCATAATAATCTCTGCCTTGTTCTAGTTTTACTATAGATAAAGCCAAAGTGGGCACAATTATTTCCTCTTCAATAGCTTCTTTTAAGTTGTGATCCTTGTTGTGCACTTATGTAAAAAATTCAAACAGCTTTCCTTCTGTATGCTATGTAGGAGCTTTTCTGAAGCAGGTATTTTTAAATGTATAGAATTACAATGAAAAATAACTGCTTGTGATTCAATTCAGCACAGTTTGAACTACCTATAACAAAACTAACGTAAGGTATCTGACAAAAAATATTTTGCACTCTATCAGTGAGGTCAAAGTTTCAGGACTATGCCATCAAAGATGAGAACATTAAGTTGTAAGTAAGTTGATTTTTTTTTTTTTTTGACAGGCAGAGTGGACAGTGAGAGAGAGAGACAGAGAGAAAGGACTTCCTTTTCCATTGGTTTACCCCCCAATGGCCACTTCGGCCAGTGCAATGCAGCTGGCGCACCATGCTGATCCGAAGCCAGGAGCCAGGTGCTTTTCCTGGTCTCCTATGGGGTGCAGGGCCCAAGCACTTGGGCCATCCTCCACTGCACTCCCAGGCCACAGCAGAGAGCTGGACAAGAAGAGGAGTTACCAGGACTAGAACCCGGTGTGCTGGCGCCGCAGGCAGATGATTAGCCTATAGAGACGCGGTGCCAGCCTTGATTTTTTTTTTTTTAAAGATTTATTTATTTTTTTGAAAGGCAGAGTTACACAGAGAGAAAAGGAGAGAGAGAGAGAGAGAGAGAAAGGGGAAGAGAGAGAGAGGTCTTCCATTTGCTGGTTCACTTCCCAGTTGGCAGCAATGGCCAGAGCTATGCCAATCCAAAGCCAGGAACCAGGAGCTTCTTCCAGGTCTCCCATGTGGGTGCAGGGGCCCAAGGGCTTGGGCCATCTTCTATTGCTTTCCCAGGCCATAGCAGAGAGCTGGATCAGAAGTGGAGCAGCTGGGACTTGAACTGGTGCCCATATGGCACTGCAAGCAATGGCTTTACCTGGTAGGCCATAGTGTTGGCCCCGTAAGTTGATTTTATGAAAGCAATAATCCATTAAATTCTTTTCTTTCATCATGTTTATATGGATGTGAAATTCCTGGAGTTTATTTTTGTGTCCAAAATTAGGAAGTACTCAAAGAACTGATCAAATAAGGAGCACATATAAAATCAAAATTAATAATGTTAAGAATGTCTTGTAATTCATTACTTAAAATAGCAATCATCAATCTATACTGACAAGAAGACTTGAAAATAAATTTTAAAAGGGCTAAGAAAAAGCTTCTCTTTTTTATTTTTCTTTTCTTTTCTTTTCTTTTCTTTTTTTTTTTTTTTTTTTTTTTTTGACAGGTAGAGTTACAGACAGTCAGAGAGACAGCACTGGCCCCAGAAAAATCTTTTCTTTACATTGGAATGCCTGTCAACAAATGTAGGTCAAATTATTAGAAAATCTTTATCTGGGGTCAGTGTTGCAGTGCCATAGGTTAAGCTACTGCCTGCACCACTGGTATCCCATATCAGTGCTCTGGCTCAATCCCAGCTCCTCTACTTCCAACCCATCTCCCTGCTAATGCACCTGGGAAAGCAGCGGAAGATGGCCAAAATACATCCATGCGAGACCAGGATAGGGTTCCAGGTTCCTGGCTTCACCTGGCCCAGATTTGGATGTTGTCAGCCATTTGAGAAGGTATCTCTCTCTGTATGCCCCCCCCCACACCTCTCTCTCTCTTTCTGTCACTCTGTCTTTCAAATAAATAAAATGAGTCCTTTAAGAAAGTCACTATTTGACAACTATCATAGTGGTAATTCAAATAAGAAATATCTTGGGGAGGCATTGTGGTACATCTGGTTAAACCATCACTTACAATACTACATCCCATATCAGAATGCTGGTTCGAGTACTGGGCACTCTGTTTCCAACCCAGCTCCCTGCTGATGTACCTGGGAAGGCAGTGGCAGATGGCCCAAATCCTTAGTCCCCTGCCATCTCTGTGAGAGACAGGGATGGAGTTTATGGCTCCTGGCTTTGGCCTGGCTCAGACCTGGCTTTTGTGATCGTTAGGAGAGTGAACCAGAATATAGAAGATAGTTTTCTGTTTCTCCCTCTCCCTCTCTCACTCTGGCTTTCAAAAAAAAAAAAAAATGAATGAATATTTACAAATAGGAAATACCAATGATGCTAAAGCTTGTGACTACAATTTTGATGAGGAATGGGATAGTTTTATAATTTCATAAAATTTTCCCCAACCCTTCAAATACTTAGGGGATACAAAAGGAAACAGTAAAGAAAAACTTTACATTGGAGAATCTTGGCAAACACTGTTTTAATCAACTGATCAAAGTTAAAATCTCCTGTACAGAGAAGAATCCAAACTGTAATCATATGAGAGGTGGCATTTAAAAGACTCAGCCTCACATGTGTGGTATTCCTGCCAAAAATACAAAACCTGAATCCAAGTATCAAGAAACAGTAACCAAAAGCAAGTAGAGAGACATCCAATGGAATACTGGGCGTCTCATTTTCTAAAGCTACCAGATAATGAAAGCCAAGCAAAGACTAAGGAATTGTGCCAGATTACTGGAGATTCAAATCCATTGAAGCTAAGTGTAACATATGATCTTGGATTGGATCTTTTTTTTCTGTGAAGGACAGTAACAGGCTAGTTGGAAGAACTTAAAGGGAGCTGGAGGATTATATGATAGCAAGGTACCAATGTTCCTTTTCTAATTTTGATGGTTGTCTTACAGTAGTATTGGATAATGTCCCTGAATGTAGGAAAGACACATCAAACTATCCAGTGGTAATTTACTTCCAAATGGAGAGAAAAAAATATCTCTGTATACTTCTCAGGAATCTCAGGAATTTTTTCTAGGCTTGAAATTATTTGAAGGCAAAAGTACTGAAAATATTAAACTGAAGTAAGTTCTGATTTGATACGTAAATTAGGAATCATTTTATAAAATAAAATTACCATCTCATATGCATCAAGAACTAAGATATATGTTGATAAATCTTTCTTGTGATTGATAAAATTAGGGCAAACTGAAGCAGTTAGGATGACTTAGGGTTCTGTTTTGTTTTCCTAAAAGGAAGTAGAGGAAGAGCACTTATGTGAAAAAAATTACTTTGCTGGCCTGTTGTAGTCCAAGGACACCAGAAAGAGAAATTTCCCATGTTAATATTTACAGTCTGAATTATAAAAATTACACAACAAACAAACAAAACCCCCAAACCTTGAATGTCTTCCCAGTTTCTCTGTCTGCTGGCTGGCATTTCACCTTCCTGTGCACATCTCACAATAAACAGATAGGCTCTGATGAAATCCTTGGATGACAGACGCCTGACTTCAGAAATGTGGCCAGCACTCACATACAGGCACAGCAGAAAAATAATGCCAAAAGGCTTTTTTCTCATTTAATTAAGAAAATAGTCTTTAAAAAACTATTTTGTGTAAGACCCATTGATTGTCAACACCAACCACTTGAGTCTTCATGATTTGAATGAGATTCCAGAGGAAATAAATTTGTATAAAAGAGAGCTTTTATTTTTTAACTAAATACTTGAAAAAATTATCCCACAATGTAGTGACTTTTATACAGTTTAAAATGGATATTTATCACAGCATTATTTTATGTAAACACTATAAAGCCAGTGAATTATGGACCTTGTCTATGTCCTTGTGAGCATAGAGAACAGATCATTTTTTCCTATCTGAAATGGCAAAACTAAATCATTGAATTCAAATTGGAATTATCAAGGGTTATGAGTACACAAAGCAAAAATAACTAAAGTAATAGCTACTGATCTTCATTACCAGATCAACAGCTGTTGATCTTCATTTGTCTTTTTTATAGGATTGACATAAAAGCACCTCTGGTACTTGTAGAAATGACACTAATCAAAGGCTAGAAGAAAATTCCCCCAAAGCTGGGCAAATTAGAAAACACAGCAGAAACGCTTGCCTCACACATGTAGGCCCTTCAAAATATTGGTAGGAAAGGGAATTACAAAACAAGTTTATTTTGGTGCAAAACTTATTGAGAGGCTGGTGCTGTGAAGTAACAGGTAGATCCGCTGCCTGCAGTGCCAGCATCCTATATGGGTGCCAGTTTGAGTTCTGGCTGCTCCACTTTTGATCCAGCTCCCTGCTATGGCCTGGGGAGGAAATGGAAGATGACCCAAATCCTTGGCCCTTCACCCATGTGGGAGACCAGGAAGAAACTCCTGGTTCCTGGCTTTTGATCAGGCCATAGCCTGGAACTCTATCCCAGTTTTCCATGTGAGCTGCAGGAGCCCAAGGACATGAGCCATCATCTGCTGCCTCCCAGGATGCATCACCAGGAAGCTGGATACAAGGTGGGATATCCAGGGACCCATCTCAGCACTCCAATACAGGATATGGGTGCCCTAAGCAGTGGCTTCACCTGCTGTGCCATAGTGCCTGCCCAAGATTTTTATAGTGATTTCTATAGTATAATTTCAATATAAAAAACTTAATAAAGTCATGGTAGATCTTCTATTTTTTTCTATGTGTGTATGCATGTGTGTTTTGAAAACAGAGAGGAGATAAGATGAAAGAACTGGTTGCACAGATTGATCAATATAAGCTATATACATGAGTAGGAATATCACCCCACACACTATGAAAATGTCAAGTGAAAAAGTTGATATTAAGGATATAAGACACATTTTTAAATTTTTTCTGATTAATGCATAATCAGAACATTAAAAGGTTTTATGAAGCTTTTTTTTTTTTTTAAAGTGTCCCAGTTCCACTCCTGATTCCAGCTGTCTGCTAATGTGCTCCCTGAAAGATAGCTGGTGATGATGGGTCTAGTACTTGGGTCCCTGCCACTCATGTGGAGACCCAAATTGAGTTTTGGGATCCTGGCTGCAGTGTTGGCCTAGCCCCAATTGTTGCCAGCACTAGCACAGTCAGGGCTGCACCAGCACTTGGGGAATGAACCAACTGATGTTTGTATGTCTCTCTGCCTTCCAAGATAGATAGATGATAGATAGATAGATAGATGATAGATAGATAGATAGATAGATAGATAGATAGATAAGCAGAAACATAGCATACTTTAGTTGACCAAAGATGGGCAAAAACCAATGAGAAAGCAATGGGGCTACTTATCAGGGCAATGTAAAAGTTCTACAAATCACAAACAGATGGCTGCTAAGAGACAAAACTTGGTTTTTGGCTTTACTATTAAACATGTTGGGTTTCTCATTAAGAAAACCTAAGTGCAAACTCAGGTACACACAAAATCTGTTCCCAAGTAGCTGGAAAACAAAAGTAGTACAAAAAAATTGAGATTCACCCAACAATTCTGAAAGGATTTAAGAGCAAATATAGGAAACTTGCTCAAAATATGTCTGCCACCATGAAAGAGAAACAAAGATGGTGACTACTCCAGGTAATAAAGAGAGCCACATAATACAGTCAAAAAACCTTGTTGATGAGCAGTAGGATATCATGATATAAACTCACTGCCATTAAGTAAACTCAATCTGTGGACAAAGAAGTTTCTAGGACAATTATTGCTTGGCTGAATACATGTGAGACCTGCACTGAAACTACCAGCATTGGCAATTTAAAAATTGAGCATTTATGAAATGTTTTGTTATGTTTTAAAAGTAGATTTTGAAAAGAACTAAAGAATATGGCTAATAAAGTGTATTTCTGGGTGAGTGTAAATAATATTTAGTTTCCCTTAGGAATGTGAATTAAGATAAATTATTTTTTTTGTAATAAAGTACCAGGAAGCTAAAGTAAACAATGACACTTTTAAACCATTTAAAATCCAAATGCTAAAGCAAAAAGAGTAAACAGCAGTAACATTGCACAGGTATATAGGAATAGGCTGAAAGATAGTGCTTGACATTTATTGTGATGAATTGCTTTCAGAGTAAAAAACAACCCAAAACATATGGGTTTGATATTTATGGCCCAAATTTTCAGTTACAAAGAAACTGACAAGGCATTGAAGATGTGTGTGCCCATCACAAGGCTAAAGAGCAAAATCTTTTTTTTAACAAACTAGGGATGGAAGCACTTTCTCTCTCTCTCTCTCTCTCTCTCTCTTTTTAACTTTCCTCTCAAATAAATAAATCTTTAAAAAATAAAATAAATATTTCAACCCATAAAGAACAGAGGTGTGAGATTAAGTCCATCTCCCAAATACCCATCTCTTCCCACTCAGCTTTGCCCGGTGTGTGTGCCAAGCTGCAATGGCTACAAGATGTCCCAGTGAAGAGTGGTGATCATGGAAATCCAAATCCACAATGTCCAGAGCTAACACCTCCCTTTGACAGCCTCACATGAAAAAAGGAAGCTCAATGTTTTTCAGATGACATCAGAGCAGGTGATTTGCCAGGGTCACTAAGAGTCAGTCTGTGTAGTGCTGTCTAGGAGCAGCTGGCTTGGCAGGGAGGCTGGGATCCTGTCCACATTCTCCTCACCCAGCCCAGAGTACCGCCATTCTGGGGCTGCACCTGCCCAGAAGGGGAGGCACCTTTTCTTCAGCTGCACAAAGGCACCATAAAGGCTTGCTGTGAACTGGGAACTGGGCCCCCTTTCAAAAATCACTCTCTGTGCCAAAGAGCTTACCTGGCCATTTGGGATGGTATTTGGCATTTCTTCCATTTGTGTGTTGAGAAATGGTGAATACTTTCTCTTGCTTCCTTTATTGCCCCCAGATGGACACAAACATGCTAACTGACTTCCTCCTGTCTTCGTTCTGGCTCAAACAGGTAACAGCAACCACACCTGAGAGTGCTGAACAGTGGGTTTACTAGGACAGTTGCAGGAGAGTTTTTGTAAGGAAGACACTCCCAACATTACAAATTGCCTTTAGCATAATCTTAAGAAGACGAATATTTACAGTCCAAGATTTCTCAAAAACTTTCAAGGAGGGTCCTCAGCATTCTTTATTTAGACTCCATTTCTCAAAACTGTACCGAGTTTGAACTTGCCAGGCTGAGGGGGTTTTCCACACTCTGAGCAATGTTTTTCATCTTTACGCAGAGTTTGGCAGTTGGCAGCTGCTGGGTCCCTGGCAAACACTGGATGCTGAGACAGACACCTGAGCACACGTGCTCTAGGGTGCCTGGGTGCTTTGGGTAACCACCGACAAACTGTACATTAGAAAACATCCTTTTCCTAAGACAAAACAGTCTGGTTCAAGGAGAACTGTGGCTGAAACTACCTAAGTTATTGATTCAATGTCCACTGAGCTGCTGCCAGCAACCAGGTACTACCTTGGCTATCTTTTCCCCAACAGGCTGTCTGCTTATTTTGGTTGTAATTTCTCCAGAGAGCTTTTTGTTCCCTTTCCCCCAGTATATTTCTGGAGCTCCATCTCAGCTGCCTATTTCATGTCTTCTGCCCAGGCCCTGTTAATAGAACAAACACAACTGTACTGGAAAATAACTTATAATGGGTGGAAGTAAACCCAGAGAGAAGTGCCACAAAGTGAAACTGCCTCTCTGGATCTGTAGGGGAGAGTGAAAGTAAAGGTCACTCTTTATTAAGAGTCTCTGAACATTAGTAAAAGTGGAACTGTGAGCAGGGGAGGAGAGTAGGAGTCGAAGGTCAAGGGGAAATTTGGTGGCCACAATAACTATGGTTAATTTGTGAATGGACTCGAATGATGCACCTGCTTGAGTAGAGGGCAAGAAAGGAAATTTAGAGGTGTGAGGAAAGTCCAGAAAACGTGCTATTCAAATGTTCCACGAAAGGCAACAGCTGCATGGCTGTGTTAATGCTTCATTGATTACCTGGAAGGATCAGACGAGGACTCACTCGGAAACCCTGAGGCGATGGGCAGGGTCACTGGCCAGCCTCAGACAGTACAGTGGCTCCGAATGGAACATCCAGATCCCTAGGCATTGAGTTCTATTTCATGCATTTAAGATCATCTCCAAGCTTTATTTTGTGTGCTTCAAATAGCAAGCAAGCAAACAGAAACCGAAACTCCAACATCCAAAATAAAAATCTATAGATTTTCTCAGAGAAAAGCATAACCATGGCTGTTCATTCTGGGCATTGTGATATCTGTGTTAGGCAAATTTAGAAGCAGAATGTTCAAAAACACATTCTGGCCTAGTCAATCATTGCTTCAGGCAATGCACATGTCTGCATACTGTGTCCCAGGCTTGTGTTCTCATAGAAAGAGAGCTGGATTTGGAATCAGACCTGGATATGAGATGTCCTGTTACCAACTGTGATTGGAGCAATAATTACCCTGCTCGCTTGTGTGTTGATGAATGCACATATGAAGAACCCGCTGTGTGTGTGAAGATCTCTGTTTCCTTATTCGTAAACCTAAGGAACTGAACTAGGCCAACTCCCAAGTTGAAATCACATAACTGATTTTAAATGTCATCTTTATTATGCGTTGAGATAAAAATTGAGTTCATCTGAAATGACACAGACTTGTTATCTACTTGTTGGAACACTGAGCCATGTATTTTCAAATCATGACCTGTTTTATTTTTTCTTTATTAGACATTTTTGATTTGTAAAAATACATCCTCTCTCTCCGTAGCAAGCAAACCGTAGTGATTATAAAAAGTTAATAATATAATTTATTCTTCCTTCAGGCCACCCTATTGTTATAATTAGTATTAGTATTTCCATATGATGGAGTATCACATTGTTTCTACTTAATTTCTTTTCTTTTTTAATATCACTAAAATTAATGTATAATAGAAATACCTGTCCAGATATGTTCTTAGATTACTGGTACTTTATTTAGAAAGAATTAATTTACCAAAGTTATGTTGTCTCATGAACATTGTATCTTTTAATAGTGCTTCTAACTTCTTTTCCAAATTGGTTATAATGATTTTTTTTTATTTTTTTATTTATTTTTTTGACAGGCAGAGTGGACAGTGAGAGAGAGAGACAGAGAGAAAGGTCTTCCTTTGCCGTTGGTTCACCCTCCAATGGCCGCCGCGGTCGGCGCACCACGCTGATCCGATGGCAGGAGCCAGGTACTTCTCCTGGTCTCCCATGGGGTGCAGGGCCCAAGCACCTGGGCCATCCTCCACTGCACTCCCTGGCCACAGCAGAGAGCTGGCCTGGAAGAGGGGCAACCGGGACAGAATCCGGCGCCCCGACCGGGACTAGAACCCGGTGTGCCGGCGCCGCTAGGCGGAGGATTAGCCTAGTGAGCCGCGGCGCCGGCCGGTTATAATGATTTTATTTCTATCAACTTTGAATAAGAATTCTCACTCTTCTACAACTAAAGTAAGCCCTAAAAGTTATTAATTAATATCTTTGTCAACAAAGTGATGTTGACTATATTTCAATGCTTGTTATTCATATGCTTATTCTTTTCTATAATTGATAGTTTTGGTTCCTGACTGACTTTCCTTTATGAATATTTTTTCCTCTCCCATTTACAGTGGCCCTTTGTCTAGTTAGCATTTTTTTTTTAATTTTTTGACAGGCAGAGTGGACAGTGAGAGAGAGAGACAGAGAGAAAGGTCTTCTTTTGCCGTTGGTTCACCCTCCAATGGCCGCCGCGGCCGGCGCACCACGCTGATCCGATGGCAGGAGCCAGGTACTTCTCCTGGTCTCCCATGGGGTGCAGGGCCCAAGTACTTGGGCCATCCTCCACTGCACTCCCTGGCCACAGCAGAGAGCTGGCCTGGAAGAGGGGCAACCGGGACAGAATCCGGCGCCCCAACCGGGACTAGAACCCGGTGTGCTGGCGCTGCAAGGCGGAGGATTAGCCTAGTGAGCCGCTGAGACGGCCTAGTTAGCATTTTAACAGGTAATAGGTGTCATAGATTAAATATAGAGAGATGTAAGTGTGATCAAATCCATGGGGTATAGGGCTAAGGAGGTGGGGATTGCAATTTTCAATGGGATGATCAAAGACAACACTCAGTGAAAGCAAATATGAGCAAGGCTTGCAGGGGGTCTAGGATGAGCCAGGTGGTTTACTGGAGGAAGTAATATTCTGGAGAAAGTAATATTTACTGGAGAAAGTGTATTCCCTGTAAAGGTAGCCAATGCAAAGCCAAGACTAGCAATTGCCTGGTTTGTCCAACAAACAGCAATGGGAAAATGTGATTGGAGCAGAAGGAACTAGAGGGGCAATTGTAATAGGTTATACTAGAAAAGCAAAACAGAGTCAGCTCAAAGAGGGTTTTGGGTTCTGGAAAAACTTCAGATTTCACTCTGAATAGATGGGCGTTTTGAGCAAAAGAAAGATATGATGTGACATATATTGGATGATCACTCTGGTTGTTGGGCTTACAATAGCATCCCAGCAGCCAAAGTTTCTTTCTCCTGCACAGAGACAAAGAAAAGGTACATGCAGAGAGCTGATTAAATCGTGCAGCCCCAGGCTGCTAGTGGTTTGGACACAGTGGTAGTGAGTGATGTGGAGAGAAAAAGTTGAATTCTGGGCATAATTAGAATTTAGCCAGTAGGAGTGGGAAGGGAAAGAGACAAAGTTCTCAAGTATGCCTCCAAGTTCTATTAGACTTTGTAACTGGAAGAAATGAAATTTCCTTTTATTGAAACAGTGAAGACAGAGTGCAGAAAATCTGAAACAGATGAGTTTTTTCTTTCTTCTTTCTTCCTTCCTTTCTCCTTCCTTCCCTCTTTTCTTCTTTTCTTTTGACTCATATGGAATGTCTTTTAGACATCCTCAGTGTATGTGTTGACTAAGTAGATTAAAACAAGTATAAGCCTTTTGCTAACACTTTTTTAATTAAAGATTTATTTATTTGAAAGGCAGAGTTACAGAAGGGCAGAGGCAGAGAGAGAGAGAGGTCTTCCATCCACTGGTTCATTCCCCAAATGGCCGCAATGGCCAGAGCTGGACCAATCTGAAGCCAGGAGCCAGGAGCTTCTTCCGGGTCTCCCACAAGGGTGCAGGGGCCCAAGGACTCGGGCCATCTTCTACTGCTTTCTCAGGACATAGCAGAGAGCTGGATCAGAAGTGGAGCAGCTGGGACTTGAACTGGTGCCCATATGGGATGCCAACACTGCAGGTGGTGGCTTTACCCACTATGCAACAGCACTGGCCCCACTAAACACTTTACTTTACAAGTGTTACCTCATTTAATCCTCACCTTAACACAGTAAGGAAGTTGCTGTTACTCTCTGATCCTCAAGTAAGTTAAATACAATGATCAGCTTATTTCTTAAAAAATCATGTACAAATTACTCATCATTGTCAGAAGCATTTTATTATAGACATGTGAGTGTACGTTTAAAATGAAAATTTATTTAAATATATTAAAATAGATTTGGATCTATTCTAGAATTTTTGTTTGTTTAATATACTAATCTTCCAAAGGTACAGAGCTATCTGATTTTGTATTCATGGGGGCTGCCCCTTGACCTTTCAATTCAAAATTGAAATAAATATAAATAGTGACTCCAAAGGGCAAAGAGCTAAGAACAAAGGAGGTGGTCAGGCAGAGGAAAATCTCATTGGAAAAGAATTGTCATGAAAGGCCCTTATGTGTGTGGTTTGGTTTTTTTGCTTGGTTGACTGGCTGTTTGTTGCTGTTGTTGACTACTGTAAGTTGAAGAAAAAAGATCAAGGAACTCTGAGGATTTAAACAGTTCTCCAGAATGCAAAGAAAAACAACATCCAGATCAGTAAAAACTAATGATAAATGATGTATTTAGGGGCAGCAGCAGGTTAAGCCACTGCTATAACTTCCGCATCTCATATCAGAAGAGTATTTGTTTGGGTCCTGGCTGCTCTGCTTCTGATCCAGCTCTCTGCCATGAATTCTGGGAGGCAGAGTCAATGGCCCAAGTGCTTAGGTCCCTGCTATCCGTGTTGGGAGTTCCAGGTTCCTGGGTTAGGCCTGGCCCAGCTCTGTCTGTTGCAGGCATTTGAGGAGTGAACCAGCAGATGGAAGATATCTCTCTCCTTCTCTTTCTCTCTCTCTCTCTGTCATTCTGCCTTTCAAGTAGATGAAAATAATTAAATAAAAAAATGTACAAGTGATGTTGCAGGCATTTGAGGAGTGAACCAGCAGATGGAAGATATCTCTCTCCTTCTCTTTCTCTCTCTCTCTGTCATTCTGCCTTTCAAGTAGATGAAAATAATTAAATAAAAAAATGTACAAGTGATGTAGCTCATAAAATAAAGAAGGCACTAAGCTATGGCAACTGTACAGGAGACACTTTTAAGTCAAAAAGGGCAATTAATATATTCTTACAAAATCAATAAAAATTCCAAAAAAATTCAACTTTGCTAGAAACTAGGATGCACCAACATGTGGCTTATAATTGTTAACTGTCAATGAATTAGGCAACCAAATCTATGCAGACATCACATCTGCAATAGTCCTCTGTCATTTTTCTTTTGTTGATTTTTAAATGTTATGCTTAACTGCTCTAATACTGAGTTAAAATATAGGTGAGTGAAAACAACAAGAAGCCTGAAGATCTGGTGTGTAGTCAACCACAAATGGGACAGGTACAATTTAGACAAGGAGGTAAAAATATAAATTGGGGAGTGAACCAGCAAATGGGAGGTCTCTCTCTCTCTCTCTCTCTCTCTCTTTCTCTCTCTTTGCTTCTCCTTCTCTCTCTGTGTAGCGTGGACTTTCAAATAAACAAATCTTAAAAGAGAGAGAGAGAGAAAGGCTTATTCTGAGTGGGAAAATGCTCAGAACATGTCTGAGTCCTGGTTCCAGGGAGCCAAAGACCAAGTATGAGGACAAAAGACAAGTGTCAATAATTGTGAAATATTTGAGAGTTTCCCATCCATGCAAACTAACAAGTTAGCTTATCACTATCTCATGGATGCCTGCAGAAGAGATGAGAGTTTATGTCAAAACCAAGGACTTTATTTCTCAGAGCAACAGTATTAGATTAACAGCATTTGCTGATAGATTGGGCTAGTTCCTCAAGCCATGTTCCCACAGTGAGTTGCAAAGAGAGCCAGATGACATTTGCAGCATAGAAGGTTATGGTACTGGGGAGAAGCCTTGAACTTAGGGACACTGGATATTTTATACTGGACAGTAAATATGTCAGCTCTTGCTGCACAGAGAGATTCTTTGAAGACTATAAGCGATTGTACTCCTTAGTCTGGAAGGAAACGTTGCTTTTTATCTTCCAAGTTTGTTTATTTTATAAACCATTTTCGAAAAGGTAGTCCTGAGCAAAGACTGAGCAAAGTAACAGGGCTCAAAAGACATGGCAAGTTGTCCCCAACACTGCTAGCCCTGGAAGTCCCCTGTGGAGAAGAGGATGGTGACTTGGAAGAAGAAAGCTACACTACAACACTTGTCCCAGTATCATTTTTTGAAAATTACCATCTTATACCTTGGAAAACAATACCATAGAATCCAGTATACCTATCCAAATCTGGAGAATCAGAAAAAAAGGGTCCTTAATGAAAAACAAAAACCATTTCTGAAAGAAATCTACAATGTCAGGTAAGAGTGAAGTAGTATTTTCAAAAAAAATTTGGAAAGAAAAGTATAAGTAAATAAATTTGTATCCAGCTAAGCTGTCTTATCTGTTCTAAATACATAAGAAACTTTAGCAAAAAAACTACAGGTGAATATTGAAATAGATCCAAATATGTATCTGAAACTTAATCAAAGGTAAAAACAAGTATATGAAAGTGTTACGAAATACACATGGTCTGACTGAGTGAAAGTAATTTTTAAAAATTGGAAGAAAAAAAAAGACAGTAGACATGCTGCCCAAGTTGTAGACAGGAGCCAAAGGGCATTCACGGGGTGGGGAATCTTTTCTGCCAAGAGACATTTGGATATTTGTAGCCTGATTCATGCCCCATACAAAATGATCAACTTAAAATGAGCCTGCAATACATTTATTGAATTTTGAGTCCCACTTACAGTTGCCTTGTAATGTAGCTGATTGCGTTCCTGGAAGTCCAGAGTAAATGATTTTGCAGACCTTATAAAGCCCACAGGCTAGATGTTCCCTACCCCTAAAACAAACCAAAGCCTAGAAGTCTAGGTACAAAAAAGAAGGAAAAAAGAAAAAAGACTAACACAATTTTACAGAAAGGCAACTACTAGGACAAAATATAAGCTTTCCTAAAAATAAAACTAATACTAAAAATGAACAATGAACACAGACCAAGAAAGAAACACCGATATTTAGTATTAATATTGAATAAGATACTACTGAGACCAAACATACTGGTTATATCAACAAATGAAAATTGGCTTAACTATTTAATGAACAGCATTTTCAGTATGCTTTACAAAGCAAAATCCAAATCTATGACAAATAAAAGAGACACCAAAACAAGTGGTTCAGAGAGGCTAAAAAGAAGAGATTGGGTTAAGGTAGGTACTCCTATAACAACCAAATGCAAATAACAACAAAGCAGGAGGTGAGATCAGCAAGGTGAAATTCAGGAGCAAAACATGAAATGAAAGAAATTTAATCCTAATTGGAAGTAAATACACAGATTCTCACTAATAAAATAATTCCTAAGGGACCAGCATCGTGGTGCAATTGGTTGTACTACCTCTTGGGATACCAGCATCTAATATTTGAGTACTGGCTGCTCTGCTTGTCATCCAGATTCCTGCTAATGTGCCTGGGAAGACAGCAGAAGATGGCACAAGTACTTGCACTGCTGACACCCATGTCGGAGACCCTGATGGAGTTCCTAGCTTCTGGCTTCATTCTGGTCCAGATTTGGCTGCTATGGCCATTTAATGAGTGAACTACTGGAAAAAATCTCTTTTTATCTGTCTCCTCTCTCTGCTGATTTGCTTTTCAAGTAAATCAATAGCAAAAAATAAAATACAGTAAAATGATTCTTAATTTATCTTGATTTCTTCAATAATAAGTAGAAAAGCATGGTATCAACAAGATATAAAGCACATACAAGATATTTCAGGGAAAAAAAAGGAAGAGAGTATAAGTTTAATACTTTCCTTTAGCCAAAGCCCTGTTAAATCCCCCAAAATGGATTTTTTAAGGCTACATTTTTTTAAACTTATTTTTGTTTTTGTATTTGTTTGAAAGGCAGAGTTACAGAGACGAAGAGACAGAAAGAGAGGACTTCTATGCACTGGTTCACTCTCCAAATGGCTACAACAACTGGGCCTGAGCCAGGCAGAAACCAGGGGCCTAGAACTCCTTCGAGCTCTCCCTGGTGGGTGGGAGGGGCCCAAGGACTTTGACCATCTTCCACTGCTTTCCCAGGTGCACTAGCAGGGAGCAGCTTCCCATTGGAAATGGAGCTGCCAGGACTAGAACCGCTGCCCATATGGGATGCTGGCATTGTAAGAGAAAGGTTAACCAAATGTGCCACGTTGCTGGCCCCCCATAATGGATTTTTTTAAATCTAAAGATTAAAAGTTCAGATGCGATAGTAAAGAAAGTATTGGAAAAAAGTTGTATGAGGAGAAACCATTTAGAAGGTAGAGGATAGAAATTTTAGAAATGAGTATAGGGAGAAAAGTGACTGACTGCAGGTAGGTCATTTCATTTGGTGAGAGAAAAATCTTCAAAGCTAACAAAGCGAAGTAAAGAACAAGTTTTAACTCGATTGAAAAATAGCACTTATTTTTAGGAAGAAAATTTTGAACAGAGTGGAGTACTGCTTTCAATGATGAGTAATATTTGGTGTCATAATAATGTATAAAACTGACTCTTCACTCTTGGAATGAAGGGAAATTGGTCTACATCATGATTGAAAACATTAAGAAATGCTTTTTAACAACCTTACATTTGTTTTATACTTTTACTCAAAAGTTCCATTGTCAGGAATTTATCTTAAGGAAAGCAAAAAGTGAATGTGTCCAAAGTCTTAACGACAAGTACTATTATTCCCCAGAGAAGACTGAATTCTACCTAAATATTTCAAAGAATCAGTTAAGTAAATAGTGACACAGCAATGTAACTGGATTATGCATAGACAGACATTTACTTGGGAAAATGCTCATAATATATCTACTTGGAAGAACAATTTGTATCAAAGTCTTCTCACTAAGGTCCCATTTTTAAAGAAAAAAATAAAGCGAAGAAAGATGGGCATTTGGCCTAGTAGTTAAGATGCCAATTAAAATGACCATGTCCCACATGAGAGTGTCTGAGTTCCATTCCAAGGACTGGCTCCTAACTCCAGCTTCCTGCCAGTTGCAGACCTTGGCAAACAGCAGGTGTGACTCAAATAATTGAGACGCAGGTGAAAAACCTGGATTGACTTTTCTGGCCCTGGCCCAGCCCTGGCCTTTTGGGCATTTGGAGAATGGACCAGCAGATGGTGAGTGATCTGCCTAATCTCTCTCTCTCTCTCTCTCTCTCTCTCTTTGCTTCTGAAATAAATAAATTTAATTAATTAAAATATTAAAAAAGAAAGAGGCAAGGAGGATGAAAAGATGATGGGGCTGGCACTGTGGCGTAGCAGGTGAAGTCACCATCTGCAGTACTGGCACCCCATATGGGCACCGATTCAAGCCCTAACAGCTCCAATTCTGATCCAGATCTCTGCTATGGCCTGGGAAAACAGTGGAAGACCCAGAAGCAGCTCCTGGTTCCTGCTTTCGGATTGGTGCAGCTCCAACCCTTGTGGCCATCTGGGGAGTGAACCAGTGGATAGAAGACCTCTCTCGTTCTCTCTCTCTCTCTCTCTGCCTCTGCCTTTCTGTAACTCTCCTTTCCAATAAATAAATCTTTTTTTTTTTTTTTTTTTGACAGGCAGAGTGGACAGTCAGAGAGAGAGACAGAGAGAAAGGTCTTCCTTTTGCCGTTGGTTCACCCTCCAATGGCTGCCGCGGCCGGCGCGCTGCGGCCGATGGCAGGAGCCAGGAGCCAGGTGCTTTTCCTAGTCTCCCATGGGGTGTAGGGCCCAAGCACCTGGGCCATCCTCCACTGCACTCCCTGGCCACAGCAGAGAGCTGGCCTGGAAGAGGTGCAACCGGGACAGAATCCGGCGCCCCGACCGGGACTAGAACCCGGTGTGCCGGCGCCGCTAGGCAGAGGATTAGCCTAGTGAGCCGCGGCACCGGCAATAAATAAATCTTTAAAAAAATATGGCAGAGGAGTAGGTGAATTTGTGGTGCTCATAAAATTACTCTGCTTAGAATAGGGGTTGAGCATCCCTCCAGGGTAAATTAGTCTCCACTTATGCATTCATTCAAAAAATATTTTTGAACACTTACCATGTGCCATTCAGTATGACTATGCAGGCCATTTTCTTATAAGAGCAACTAACAAATCAACAGGAAAGACACAGCTATATTTAAAATTAGCCCAGAACCACACACAGAAGTTCACTGTTCTATGTAACCTGTGACCTCTGAATTTTAGATACAAATGTGAAACAGCTTTCCAAGTTATACAAATACTCCACAAATATAAAGTTTGATTATGAAGAATAGCACTTCCAACAGTATCACATTCAAATATTAATAATATTGATCACATAGGGTGTGAAACTCATCTAAGCTTTGTTGCTAAAATGATAGTCCTTTAAAAAGTTCCTGGAGGACGGTGTTGTGGTGCAGTGGGTTAGCCCACTTTCTAGGGCACCGACATCCCATATGGGCACCAGTTTGAGTCCCAGCTGCTTAATTCCCATCCAGCTCCCTGCTAATGCTCCTGGGAAGGTAGCAGAGGATGGTCCAAGTGCTTGGGCCCCTGGACCCACACGGAGACATGGAACAATTTCTTGGCTCCTGGCTTCAGCCTAGCCCAGTCCCAGCCTTTGTAGCCAATTTTTTGGAGTAAATCAGCAGATGGGAAACCTCTCTGTCTCTGTTGCCCGACCCCTGCTGCAATACTATTTTTCAAATAAGTAAAATAAATATTTTAAAAAATATTTTCATGGAAAATGAAATTAAAAGTAAGGTTTATTTTGGTGCAAAGTTTTTTTGAAATCCATTCATAGATTTTCTTCATAATGCACTTTTTCACGAACTTTTAAAAGACCCCTTCATTTTTACAATGTCTCAATCTATTTACTGCTGCTGCAACAAAACCCACACACTGGGTGGTTTATAAGCCTTGACGTTTATTTGGTCCACTGTGGGAAGCAGGGCCCGGCCCCCACAACATGGCGCTGAGAGGGAGTGAACAAGTTCTACACAGCGGCTTCGGCTGCTCATCAACTCGACTAATGAGTTGCAGGAGCTGACCCAACCTCTGATTGGAAGAAAGCAGCGTGCTCAGCACGCAGGCAGCGGAGCACAGATTGGTGGAAGAGGACTATAAAAGGAGACTCAACTGCACTTTCTGGGACAACTACTGTCTCCGGGCTGGTGGAAAGTTCGGGGGTGGAAAGTTGGTGGAGAGTTTGCTGGGGAGCTCGTTATTTCGTTCTTCTCTTTACTTGTGCTTGCTTTACTGTAGGAAAAACCGACAGCAAGGGAATAACAGCGTCCGGTCCGGTGCCGCTCCTCCGCTCGCGGAGGAACGACAGTCCACGGTTCTGGAAACTGGGAAGTCCGCGAGTGTGATGCCAGGATCCACTCATAGCTGGGGAGGGACTTTTTGCTGTGTCATAAGGTGACGGAGAACAGCACATGACAAGACAGAGCAAGTGTGCCAGCTCCAGTCTCTCTTGCTTTTCTAACACTGCCACAAATACCAGCCTGGGTACCGTACCCCCAGGAGCTCATCTAATTCCAGTTACTTTCCACCTCCAAATACCAGCACATAAACTTTTGGGGACCACATTCAAAACATACATTTTACTTCCTTTTTGCACATCAGGGCACAGCCTACTCTTGTGTTCTAAAATAGGTAAGTGTGGCATAGCATAGAGAGAGATGGAAACAAAAGAGGCAAGTCACCAAAGGATTTGACTATTAAAACATTTTTATTTTGCTTTTTATTGAGCTAGTATTTTCTATGACAATGGAAAATGTCAATCTGGTGATATAAAGAAAATGAGTGCATTTATATGGCTAAAACAATGAAAATAATTGAGATAGAAAGCAGAAATGTCTCTGGTTTAGAAATATTTCTTGAAGGTAAAATGGAAAAAAATGATTTTCTAGTTGTGTTGGCGGTGATGTGGATTTAATAATTATAATCCTGTCTAGCACAGCATATTCCATTTCAGAATATGAAGTGATGGCTGGAGTTTCATGTCAGCATTAAAACTAGCAAGTGATACAAATTGCTAAAAGCAAGGAATAAAAATGTATTTCAAAGTCTCAGCATAACATGCTGACTCTTAAATAAACCGATGTTTGAACAAAGACAGATGCAGGACACCAAGTGGAAGTCTACAAGAGATAAAAACCTAATTCACTGAGCATATTAACTTTAAAATTTCAATTTAGATGAAAGAAGAGAGAAGATCCACACCAAAACCAAATTGAATTTTGCAAACCCCAGTCCCTTCATTTATTTCTCTCCTCCTTCCCACTGCCTTCATTTCCTCTCTTAGCATATTGGCATGACTTCCTGTCAGAGAAGCAGAGAAAGTTGTAAATTTGGTATTTCCAAATTGCCTTGAAAACCGGAATTTTGCTAATGTAATACCTTCCATCATGTCCATTGGCTTTGAACTGCCTTAAATTCAAGCCACAAAATCGGAATATATTGCCACAGAGAGTCTGTGTGCTTAATTACTGAGTTGGAGATGGCTTCAGCATAAACCCTGAAGCCTGCCGTAAAAAGAGAGCTACTCTTAGAGTTGCCACACACAAAAAGAACAGACTGGGCTGGCTGCATGTTGTCTGTGGCCTGCTGGTGGCTTCCCAAGGACCTACTGGCTAGCTCTAGGCCTCTGTTGCTTTTATCAAAGCCATTTCCACAGAGATAAAAGCTGGCCAAGTCCCAGGCTCCAGACGCACAAATTTCATGCTGGGAGGAAGTACCAGTCCTTCCCAGCGAAGTGATACGTTGATTTTTGGGAAGAGTCTACTTTGGTATTCTTCCCAGCAATATCCCTCAATACTTCGTAGCACACTGTGACAGCTTTACAAGCACGATGTATGAAAAACAGACAGAACAAAAGGTAGTCATGGATTACAGCTATCTGCGTGGACCTTCTGTGTATTGGAGACCTTAGAAAATGGAGCTGTGTTTATCCCAGAGGTGCTGTTTATGGGGAAAGGGCTTTTCTGATTATGTGCTTTATAGAGCCTGGCTGAAAGCATAGTTTTCCCCAAATCTCTTGTCTTAAATCTCTGTGAATTGATCTCTCCAGTAAAAGTGAATTTCATTTAATAGGCTACATATAAACACAGTGTTCAGAGGCTACTTTCTGTGTTTGAAAAGAGAACAAACTTAGGCTATTGGCAGAAATGCAATGTGGCTTTGATGTTTCTTAGTTTCAAGAAATGCAATTTCTGAAAAATTGAAAAATCTGTCCTGCAAATAAATAAATTAGTAAACTATATGAGAAAATTGTGATCGATGATGTTTCATGCATCATTAAAATGCATATTCAGCTCTTCAAATCAGATTTCGCTTCTGCTTAACAGAACAACATGAATCAACAGGAACAATCTCTGGGGATATCTGTATTTATGAAAAAGCCTGAACTTCTCTGCAATGTGGATAACAATGATATAAATTGCCCTTTATTCCACTTTTCCAGGGTCTTTTAATTGAGGGTCAGGTAGGAAAGGAATGAATAATAAAGAAGCCAAAAGAATTGTAAAAATGTTGATGATATCACTGAAGAGATCATTTGGCTTTCGCTCATTTCATACTTCTTTCTGCTCCAACTCAAACATCTGTCTGCCACCCCATAAACATCCCTACACTTCTCTCCCCTTTATGACCAAAAAAAAAAAAAAATGGAGCTGTAAGGGACTTGTAATAGCCAGCAGCTGCATGGCTGCCAAATACTGCATCTGGAAGGCAGTGTGTTATTCATATGGAAAAAAAAAAGCAAAGCAAAACTGCTGTTTAGTTTTTTAAGGTATACCAATGTTTTACATAAAGACATTTGAATGTGTGGAGAAAGACACAGAGCTCTGTGCGTGCAGCTGAAAGCCAGTATATTGTTACCAGAGATAATTAATAACTGATGGCATCTGAGGATGCTTCACACTAGGCTTCTTGACGGCCAACGAGTTTCACATCAGGACAAACTGGTTTCCTTCTGCAATGATCTGGACTTAGAGCTAAAATGAACCACAATAGCTATCTTTGCTACATTAAAATTGTAAATTTCTGAATGCATAGCCCCCCCCCCCCTTTTTTTAAAAAAAGAAAAGTGTACTTCTTTAAATGAAGGTTAGTACAGGGAAACATCTGCTTTGGAGAAATTAAAAGGAAAAACTGGCAGTAGGAGAGGACCTCACAGAAAGGATGACCCCAGCATCATAACGTGCTGAGTAGGGCTGCTTCTCCAGCAACAGGCTTCCAGACGAAGTTCAAGGGAAATAGAACAATTGTGAAATGTTGGATTGACTTTGAAGGGGCCCCTGCTGAGAACAAGTTGTTTCTTCCACTTCTTCACTATCCCTTAGAAAGGAAGTTGCTCTGTCAGCAATATCACCAATAAATGATCCTCGCAGACAAGGCAGTTTTACCCCTGCAGATTCTAAAGTGTTTCAGCGAGAAAGGAGTCTGTTCCAGAGACAACCAGGGGAAGATGATGACTCAGGGCCATCTGCTGCAGTCCTTTGCACTCTACCTTCTTTTCTCTTTCGCTTTCCCTGAGCCAAAGATGTGGACTGCAGCACTTGTCTCGTGTCCCGCCCTTCTTTTGGACCCCACTTATGGTACTCCGGAGATCAACCTGCAAATCATCCTCTGAACATTGTAGATTACTATCGAAAGATCCATCCATGTCTCATTCCCCACGAAATATGAACATTTGACCATTGGAGAAGAAAAACATATTAACCACTAAATTTTGTGTGATTAACATCATTGTAAACCCAGAGAATCTAAACATTCATAAGCATTGTTGTGGAGAAAAGGCAATAAATTAGGACTCAGGGAGCTTATATAAGGTCTGCACCATTCTCCACATGAAGAAAATGGCTTGTGGCTTTGTGTGTATATGGGGGGGGAGGGGTGAAGCTAAACCCTACTTCTTTGAGGAAACATTGTGTGCCTGCCTGCCTGCCTGCCTGCTTGCTTGCTTGTTTTTTCTTTTTGTCCCTCCTACCTCTCTCCTTGACTCTTTCCTTTTAAACTTGTAAAATTTTGCTGACTATGTACTTCTGTTACCAAAGGAGAATGTGGTGTCATCTTTCCTAGAAATCACTCAACATTGTATACTTTCTATGTTTCTTTAACACCTATAGCATCTTAGAGATTGTCAATATAATCCCTTAATCCTTAGCTTACTCCTGTGATGTGAATTTATATTTTACTGGAGCCAGAGCTGTGGCATAGCGGGTAAAGCCGCAACCTGCAGTGCTGGCATCCCATATGGGCACTGGTTCAAGTCTTGGCTGCTTCACTTCAAATCCAGCTTTCTGCTATGGCCTGGGAAAGCAGTAGAATATGGAGCAATTCCTTGGGCCCCTTCACCTGTGTGGGAGACCCCAAGGAAGCTCCTGGCTCCTGGCTTTGGATCGGCTCAGCTCCGGCCACTGCGGCCAATTGGGGAGTGAACCAGTAGATGAAAGACCTCTCTCTCTCTGCCTCTCCTTCTCTCTCTGTGTAACTCTGACTTTCAAATACATAATTTTTTTTTTAAAAATTGTATTTTACTTACATTTTAGAAAAATGTATATGAAATAGGTTTATGCTTGTTATAGACTCATTAAGTTCAGGGGAAAGATACTGCTGTGTGCTGAGTCTATCCCTTTAGGTAAGTAAAATCTCACCAAGGAGGTAAGGCATCCACACAGCAAAGGTTTAAAGGAATAGAAGTAGCACATAATAAAATAATACATTAAATATAGATCAAGGTTAAGGCACTTGTTATGGATACTTATAAACAGTTTAGAGGAATGAGAGAAATAAATATTTCTGTATTTATTCAAGTGTTTAATCTTCTCCCTGGCTAGCACATTTTAAACACTGTTGCTATACTAATCTATTGCCAATCCCCATTCAAAATCTTAATTGTTCCTCTTCTCCACAGGCATGATTTTGATATCAGAAGTATATATAGGCCTCTTTTAATGAAAAGATTTTTACACACCAAGAACCTGATCATCTGTCTCCAGAATCACATGGCCTGAGAATGCTAGTTTGAGAAATACTGACTTGAGAAATTTAAGTTATTTCTTGAAATTATCTTCCACTTAAAAGATACTGCAAAAAAGCTTTGTCTTTATAAACAGAGAAACATTGGTCTATAGAAAAAATCCTCAGCTGTTTAGTTTCTCACACCAGATGTCCACAGAGTCTCCTTAGTCTTTTGTATTTACACACCAGGTGCAGAAGCCAAAATGAACAGCCTGCTAATTTTAACCCAAGTGCTCAACTTCCCTACCATGACATTTCTTTCCTTCTTGTTTTGCTCTCTCTCCTAGTCTTCTCTAGGTAGAAGCTAGGGCAAACTTCTTTGTGCCTATTTGTTCATGTATTTAGGAATCCAGTAACATCAGCTTTGATCTCACAGAGCACATTATCTGTGCCTCTTATAGGAGGCAAAACCTTCTACTATATATAATCCTTAGAAATATGCAGTTTTTCACTTCTCAGCCACAGGATAGGGTCTGTATCTGATTTCGCTTCAGCAAGGAGCTAGCACAATATCTCATATACAGAAGACCCCAAATAAGAAGTCAAAACAGCAGCTCTAGGGGCCGGTGAATAGAATGAGGCTTGAGAAAAACCTTGAAGGCTTGATAGGATGTGGTGAGTGGCTGAGGAAGGAATATTCTGATAAGGCACCCAGTAAGCTTCTCACACTATGCCTGAGTTTAGGGTTAAACAAACCAAGAAAAAAAGATACAGCTCCTTTGCCACCTTACTGGTGAAATAGAGTTGCTTCCAGGAGAAATTTTGCATGATTAAAGAGAAACCATCCTAAGTACCAAAGCTTGTCAATGGAAAATTACCGAATATTTCAAAAATCAAATAACCTGCATTGCCTTCCACGATTCTTGCCCCTCCAACAGCAGAAAGGAAATGAGTTTAAAGATCTACACGGTTACCTATCACCTTTTCTTTATCTACTCTCCATGGCTCTATCATGATAGATAGGGTGTTATTACCTTTCAGAATCTTCAGACTGATTGGTGAACATTACCAGCTTCTTGTGGTGTTTCTCATTTTTGTTTACGAACTGTCCACATGGAATCTGTAAGAAAAAAATGTAAAGGATGGAGGGCTCAGATGTGTCTCAAGGGACGGTAACTATTTCAGTCACTGGAGGAGAAAAACACCTGTTAAATGCATTTTTCTTCAAAGACATTATTTTTACTCTGTCTTGTTTTCAGCCTGCCAGTTATGAGAAGACAGACCACAAAGTTGCCTTCTGCCTAGTTTCAATCAAAGGTAAAACTCAGGGTATAAACACAGTCATAGTACCCCAGTGAAGTAAGATTCTCATGACAGGGAGAAATTGCCCAGGAACAAGAAAAAGAAAGCTGGACATCTCAACATCCAAGGAAGAACCATTGTTGACGTTGTCAGACTGACTTGTTGGTACTTCAATTAGCCACAGTCCTGCAATGAGTACTCCACAGTGCCTAACAACCCAAGAGCACCAAGATTTTTCTTATTGGAACGCCATTCATCACAGCTTTTCTCCAACAGTTAGTGCTTATTTTCGCGATTTTCACAATAACGGGACAATTAAAAGAGGGAGAGATGAAAGAAATTGCTTAAGACCCCAAATTTTTGGTTTCCTATTTTTTTCCATGTAACAATAATTGCAACTTAAGTGCCAAACTGTGACCATCACACAAAGACAGCCTAGGATCTCATGAGGCTTATGGTAAAATCTTGAGATTGAAGAATTGTATGTGTTTTACAAGCCAAACAATTAACACATTTTAAATGCATTTAGAAACCACTAATTGCTGTGATCCCATTAGAAAATCTAGGCAGTTAAGTTTATGGAAAATATGAAGCCAGATTGTCTGAGTTTTATGAGTTTCTGTTAATTGTAAAAACAACTTTAAAACGTTTGTTTGTTAAAATGTTCCAAGAAGGATTCATTTCAGCTATTGGCAAGCTGTCTGTACATAGTGTGGGAGGGTGGCTTTTTTGTTTCATTTTGTTTTCAGCTTGTGACAGCTGTTTAAAAGTCATCTGTTACCACCATGGTAGCCAGTAACTAGATGAAAGCAAATTTCTTTCAGGACTGCTGCAGGAATTGGACCACCAACTAGAAAACTATCTTTTAACCAGACAAAATTGCAAAACTACCCAACTTCTTTATGTGGCACTCGAGATATTACCCAGTTCTGCAAAGACATTGGAGAGGAAGGCAAGTGAGGTGCTACCTGATGATAAAGGACTTGCAATTAGAGCCTGTCCTGTAATTTCTGGAAGATGAGGTTTTGAAAGGGAACTAATACATAGAATGTGTCTGTAGTAAGGTTTTAAAAATGTCTTCAATGATTTTATTGAATAGCATGTGAATAATAACACCAACATTCAGAAGAGCAGAAAGAATGTCCCAGAGATGACAAATGACTTAGATAATTAGTGGCTGACCTAGGATTAGGCGTCAAGCTGTGGAACTCCTCATTTGTGATGTTGTTCCTTCATTGAACATTATATAGATGAAATTTTTCAGTTGGAAATAAAATGAGATCTATTTTAATGCTTATATATTTTGAAAGTAACATACAACATTTTTGTATTACATGTGAAACCTCATAAAAATATATTTCTTAGGCAGTGATGTGTATTTTGGGATCCAAGGGTAGACAACCTCAAAGTGGCATGTGGAAAGGTAAGTTTCCAGACTTAAAATTCCATAATCTGAGATCTTAGCTCTGAAGTACAGAAAATGGACAGCTGGTATTGTCTCAAAGGCATCATTGTACCAAGCATTGCATCTCCTTTCTAAATAGCCTTTTCATAGGCTGGAGTTTTACGTTTGTTACTGTTCTATTCAAGAAATAAAAATTATCAACTAGTGATGATCAGAAAAGTCAATATTCCAGGCATAATTATAACTGCCAATGTTTTTTTCTATTTCTCCAGAATTCTTTTCATTTCCATAGAAAGAGGAGTTTTCACAGCCAAATAGTAATAAAGAAGCCAATCAGAAAAAAGACATTCAGAAATAAAAAACTTTCAAGTGGAAGCAAAGAAAATTAAGCTGAGCCTGAAAAGACAGGTGTTGTTAATACCAGTGACTCATGTTTTTCCAATCTTAGAGAAAATGAACAATTTCAAAAGTCTTGTAGGATGTATCAAACATTCATGTGCTCTCTGTGAGGTGGACATTAAATCACGAGATAAAGAATTCTGCTAAAGCTCTCTCCCATGTTATTTTTCACTGAGCAATATCATAGACTGACTCTAGTGGGGGAGTTCATTAACTTCCTGAATTTTTATGGGTTGATGGTGAGACAAGCAAGCAGGCAGTGGCAGAACACCTGATACAACAAGCCAGTTGTATCCCTGTAGATACCGTTCATTAATTTATTGTGTAGTATAATCCAAAACATTTTTACATTTCTAAGCATCTTGTTTGGAAAAGATCCTACATGGAGCAACCAAGTTAGACATAGAGTCCTGGAGGCTTTCATCAAAGCCAATTGTGTCTGAATTCTAACCAGTGGAAAGACAGAGCAGTTGACTCTCTTAACTTCTGCCTATTCAAGGTAGATTTCTCAGATACTTCATCCTGAAAGACTCAAAATACAGCTACCCAGGTTTGCATTGCTTTATGATAGTAGCAGTGTCTGCTTGCTGTGCTCTTATTTCTCAGCTTTTAGATGAAAAGCACCAGATATTCTCTTCTCTCATAACTCTGACATCTACCCTCTACTCTAAAGGGTGGTTTGAGAAGTCCTTGTTTTTCCCAGCTGCACATTTATATTTGGTCCATGGGACATAAAACCTTTTATGTTATTGTCATTAACTAGAAGTGTGACAACAATGCTTCCACTCTGTTTCAGCAAAGCTAGTACAAATTAAACATGGACATCTATTTTCTGAAATGAACTTTAGAACCTATGATACATTTTTTGCATATTTTTGGAAAAGGCCTAAAATTTGGTAAGGTGGAAAAAAAGTCAAAATACATAATATCTGTTGGTTAAAAAATATCACAGGGTGAAGAAGAACACCTCTGGATGCATCTGCTTGTTTGTAAGGTGCCTTTAACAGGACTTTTTGTTTGCATCTACAGAAGTAGAGCAAAACAGTGATTAAGAACAGGCTCCATGGGGCCAGCGCTGTGGCACAGCGGGTTAACACCCTGGCCTGAGGCGCCAGCATCCCATATGGACTCTGGTTCGAGACCCAGCTGCTCCACTTCCTGTCCAGCTCTCTGCTATGGCCTGGGAAAGCAGTAGAAGATGGATCAAGTCCATAGGCCCCTGCACCCATGGGAGACCCAGAGGAAGCTCCTGGCTCCTGGCTTCGGATTGGCACAGCTCCGGCCACTGTGGCCAACTGGGGAGTACACCAGCGGATGGAAGACCTCTCTCTCTCTCTGTCTTTCTTTTCTCTGTGTAACTCTGACTTTGAAGTAAAATAAATAAATCTTTTTAAAAAAAGAACAGGCTCCAGGAAAATCTTCTAGAGCATCATCCCTGCTCCTCTAGTGAATTTCACTGGGGAGATCAGAAACTTTCTATGTCTGTTTTCCTCTTGTGTAAAATGAGGTTAATAATAGTATCTGCCTCACAGAGCTATAAGGAGGCTTGGAAATTGTGTGTGTGTGTGTATGTGTGTGTAAAATTTGTACTACAATGCTGGCATAGTTAGCATGCTATCATTGTAAATGGGTGTCATTTCAATGGAGCTTTAGTGGGGTGGAGGCAAATAATTGAAATAAATCCACTCTCTTGACTTCTGTTCACATTAGGAGATATTGGTGTGTGAGGCTTGGTGTACACGTTTATTCCTAAGGCCCCTTTTGAACTCTAAAATTCTGTAACTCTAGGATATCAAGTAAAGACACAGTTGTTTGCCTTTGAAGAATTCATCCTGCTGAGAAAACCCCAAATTACGTATTTCTTATTTTCACATCCCCAGGGCCCAGGATGGTTCCTGGATCACAATGAAAATCTGAGGTGAACAAGGGAATGATGCCGTGGATCCAGCTGAAAAGCCCATGAGAGTATTTCAGGCATGGAAAGCCAAGACACTCTGGCAAAAAAAAAAAAAAAAAAAAAAAAACCTAAATGAAAGATCTCCACGAGTGAGATCCTAGTGGAAAGAACGGGTCATCAAAGAAGGAGGTACCTTTCTCTGAAGGGAGGAGAGAACTTCCACTTTGACCATGGCCTTGTCTAAATATGATCAGAGTCGGTGAACTCAGGGGGCTTCCATAGCCTTGGCAGCTCATGACAAGAGCCTAGGGTGATTACTGAGGCCATAAACAAGAGTGTCAATTTGTTAAGTCAACAACAGGAGTCACTGTGCACTTACTCCTCATGTAGGATCTCTGTCCTTAGTGTGCTGTACATTGAGATGTAATGCTATAACTAGCACTCAAACAGTATTTTTCACTTTATGTTTCTGTGTGGGAGCAAACTGTTGAAATCTTTACTTAATGTATGCTAAACTGATCTTCTGTATATAAAGAGAATCGAAAATGAATCTTGATGTGAATGGAAGGTGAGAGGGAGTGGGAAAGGGGAGGGTTGCGGGTGGGAGGGACATTATGGGGGGGAAGCCATTGTAACCCATAAGCTGTACTTTGGAAATTTATATTCATTAAATAAAAGTAAAAAAAAAAAAACAAACAAGGGAATGATGTCTAATCAAGACAGAGATGATAAAATTAAAAAAAAAAAACTGGCACTGACAATTAAGACTCTGAGAATGATAGGACTTGCCATGACCAACAGTGTTTGCTCAGGAGTCTTTAGTGAATTATTTACATTGATCAACTGATTAATTTAAAAGGTAGAGAGACAAAGAGAGATCTTTCATCTGCTGACAGTCTCCAAATGCCCACAAAATTGAAGGCTGAGCCACATCAAAGCGAGGAGCCAGGAGCTCAGTCCCGATCTCCCAGGTACTTCAACAAGTATTCCAGCCACCACTCCTTGTTGCCTCCCAGGGTGTGCGATTGCAAGGAGCTGAGATCAAGACTGGAGCTGGGACTCTGATCTAGTCACTGCAACGTGGCAAGCAGGCATTCCAAGCTGCAGCTTAACTGCTGTACCAAACACTGAGCCCAAGTGTGGTTTTCTTACCTGCCCTTTTTAATATCAAGGAAATTCGAAATCAAATGTGTTTAAAAGTTTACTTAAGGTTGTTTTATCATTTTGTTGTTTCTAGGGAAGACAAATATTCACATATAAGTTGAAGAACCAAAAGATTTACAATTAAAGACTATGGAAGAACACCCAACTGAACAGGAGCAGCCTCTTGAGCTAAAAGCAAACACATTTCCTTGTTCCATCACCGATTACTTTCTTCTTTCTTTCCTCTCCTTCCTGTTCCTCCTTTTGAAAATGAATTCCTGTGCCACTGAAGAAGCAGCTTTTGATTTCTGTTTAACTGAACCAAACAATGCCCTGGTTTCCTGGATGGTTTTCAGTACTTCAGTGGAGATCATTAGCTGTTCGATTGTTTAAACAGAGATTGACATAATCATAGCTCCAAAATAACCCAACTTTAGAGAATAAGCTTACTTTTGGAGGTAAACCAAGTTTTATGAGCCTTTTGCCATTCATAGTGACAGTTTTTAAGACATTTGAATTTCTAAATTGAGGTTCAAGTGTTAGGATGTGAGTATTACCAGTCATGGTCAAACTCTGCAAAAACAGTTTTACAGACCTTGAGAACGTCAATAAAAATGAGCAAAGAATTCTTCCACTATTGTATAAGTTTCTTATGTTGCTCAAGTTTATATGGTAGCACTGGAATAAGTATAATCAGAGGTATTAAACATGAAACCTTTACTTAAGATGGAAAGGATGGGGTGTACTGGGTTAAGCTGCTGCCTGCAGTGCTGGTGTCCCAGTTTGAGTCCCGGCTGCTCCACTTCTGATTCAGCTCTTTGCTAATGCACCTGGTAAGGCATTTGAAGATGGCTCAAGTACTTGGACCCCTGCACACATGTAGGAGACCCAGATGAAGCTCCTGGCTCCTGGGTTTGGCCTGATCTTGCAGCCGTTTGGAGAGTGAACCAGGGGATGGATGATCTCTCTCTCTCTCTAATGCTCTCTCCCTCACTACCTCTTCCTCTCCCATTCTGTAACTTTGCCTTTCAAATAAATAAATTTTTTAAAAAGATAGAACAAGAAGCCTCACAAGTGATTTTAATCTATATAAAATGTGCTTACCTCTGGGGTATATGATTTAGAGCTCACAATAATTATCTAAAAACTGTTTCACTCCAGTGTCTGCCTTTCCTAAATTCAAAATTAAATATTGACTGAATTGAATACATATAGAATGTAATGTCCTCAGTAAGTCCTAAAACATCATGAAAATTCTTCTTATATCTATATATGACAAACAATAAAGATTCTACATGATAATACATAGATGTGTATACACACACTGACATTTATAAATACACTTATATTGCCTTTTTGGGAAATATGTATTTAAGAATACATTAAAATCTCTCTTATTGATCATGTAAGAGATCCACTGTTAGTTAATCAAAATATTGGTTAAAACTGGGGCTCATGAACAATGGTAGATCAACACTACATTAATTTAGTGCAACTACAGTACATGAATGTGTTTGATTTGTCATGTTCTATTCTGAGTGGGGATCTTCTAATGGTAGGTCCTATTAGTTTCAGTACAAAAGAACAAAAATTTTAAGACACAGCATAGTCTGAAAGCAGAATGATTTTCCATTCTTATGATATTTTTCTAATCTTTTGTATTTGCCTCATCCATACCAAATTTGAACTTGAAAACTTACCTTTAATGAATGTTTCCATAGTACTCTCATGAGTCCATATAGAAACAACAATAAGGCAATTGCAAAAAATAGAGATGAAATTGTCATAAAGAGCTTCAGGGTTTAACAAAACTGACTGTTGATAAAAGCATCACTCCACTTTTGGAGGCAGAAATAAGTGACCTTAGCTGTGAGCGTTCAGTATGCTTTGAGTGCTAGTCTGCGTGTTCTACAGACAGCACAGGCAGTGTGGTTAACCCATGTTGAGTGCTGATTTACCGGAGGTTGGACACGGAGCAGTAGACTCAGTCAAGAGTGGAAAAATGCCTGCAGCATGAGGAAGCTAACTAATATTAGTGACTGTGTGTGGTGGTAGGACCTGTGGTGAACAAGGAAATGAATGTCCTGCCTGAAAGCAAAAAAATTAATTTTTTAAAAAGCAATGCAAACAAATAAAATGGTGCTTTAAAAAAGTTTTGTTTACTTTAAACAGCTTTCCTGGCTTTTTGTAATTTCCAGAACATAAAGATAATAGTTGCCCATGTGTGGATGATAATGAACAATGTTTTCTAAATTCTTGCTATTATTGCAAGAATTAAATGGGAAGGAAAAAAGCATCACATTAGATATCACATCTTTTTTTGTTTTTGCTTTCTGTGAACAGTCCATTTCTTAACTAGATGTATGATTTTGACTCAATCAATTGATTTCTTGAGTCTTGTAAAGAGTCCAGGCCAGATTGTATCATCTCCAGTGTCCCTTAAAGTCTAAAATTCTATGAAGTTCATTGCCCAGGACACACTGTCAGCACTAGGGACTGACAGAGGATCCCTGTTGGATTGATGCTTAAGGCAGAGGGCAACACGGTGCTATTTGTTCTACATGTTTGGTTTTCTTTGATGTAGAATTAAGTGTTTCGTATAAAACTGAGGAAGGAATTAGGGAGCTAAATGGCCCCAAAATTTTTATTTGTATTTAATGTTCTACTATGCTGGCTGGTAAGAAATAATATCAAGCTTTCTGCAGGGTCTCTCCAATCCTTGATAGCCACTGTCAGTGTCATTAATTTTTGCCAGGAACATCACAATAATATCCTAACTGGTCTGCCTCTTCCTGGTCATGGATCCTTTCAATTTTCTCTTCATGGTGTAGCTATAATGTTCTCTTCAAAACACGTATTTGCTCTTGTCATCCCCCTTCTCCCTTCCCCACAATAAAAACCCCCTAGTGGTTTTCCATGACAGTGATTAAAGTCTTTAACTCAGCTAAAGGATTCTGCATTTCTCAGATGAATGAGATGGTTCTTTGTTGTATGGAAACTTCCATGGTATTCCAAATGCTTGAGACCTCTGAATCCCCTTCAGTATGGTAACCAAAAAAGGATCTCATGCCTTTATTTGACTTAGAGACATATTTCAACCTCTTTTTATTTTTTTATTACCCTCCAAACACACTGGTCTTTTGCCCAAGCCATAAAGCACCAGGTTCCCTCCAGCTACAACTGAATTTGCTTTCTTTCTCCTTAGATTGTTCCTCTCCTCAAAAATAAATCTTTCTTCTCTCTCTCCCTCGCTTTCTGTAATTTTGCCTTTCAAATAAATAAATAATAAAAATAAATGTTTCTTGACTTTTTGTATTATGTAAGTTCTCTCAATATACACTATTGTTACTGTATACACCTCCTCTTGGTAGCACTTATTGTAATTGTGATTTCACCATTCTACAAGGTGAATGATTATTTACTTCAGATCACTCTTGTTCATTAAATGCAATTCTGTGTGACTGGGGCTGTTTTGTTCACAAGTGAATCCTCTGGACCTAGTGCAGTGCCTGGAATATGTTAAATGCCTCAGAAACATGGAATGAATTAAAGAATACTAATTTTGCCAAGTAGCTATACAAAGAATTGTAGCATTTTTCACAAAAATCTTAAATGTTTCCCTATTAATATCATTTAATATTCACATTAGTCTAAATCATTGTTTGTTCATAAAAAAAACAATTTGAATGTTCTAGAAGCTTTATCCCTTGGGATCCTAAAGAGTCATTGTATCTACAAAACAAGTTAAAAAGAAAAATATATTCACTTATTCTAGAAACAAGTACAATGAAATACCAGGTGACTATAAAAATGAATTTATAAACACAAAGCTGAGGTACTGTTAAAATATTTCAGTAATTTCCACACAAAATTACATAAATGCTAAAGCTTTTCAGAACATGATAATACCATTCAAAATAATAAAGCATGTGTTTTATATTTTCATTCATTTATTTCCTCTAGTAAATAAAATTCATATCCTTACAGGTGCTTTAGTACCTTTGATTATAGAGAGGAAAATTACACACCATTCTCATTTACAGTAATGGCTTAAGAGAAATTAAGAACAAGAAAGATTTTTGGCTACACATCAATGGCTAAATCAAAAGAAATACCCCAAAGGATTACACTTCTTTTTTTCCATTTCATATTTCTGAGAAAGGTGTCAAATCAGGGGACTTTTATCATCTATTTCCTTCTAAGAAGTCTTTTTGTTTGAGAACAATAAAGTTTTTTTTTTTTTTGGTTGCCACAGATTCTCTGAAGCTCAATCACAACATGGCACCTTCATTTCTTCTACATGCAAAACTGACACTGTGCATTGAAATTGGAAAAGTTCCTGAACCAGGAGTCAGGATATTCATGATTCTGCCTGTTACCAGGGCTATCATCAAATCTACTTGACTCTTGGTAAGGTGTTTATTACCTTCCATGAAATGAGAAGAGATTGGATATTATAATGGCTAACTATCTTTCCTATATTGACGTGTTATAAATATTGGTCATCTTAGGATTATTGTAATGTTCCTCTAAACGCATTTGTCTTAGTGAAATATTATCCATGACCAATTTTTGCACCCTGAGAAGGGTCTTGCGGTTCATAGAATCAGCCCTCTCTCTGCAGTAAGACAACCTTGTCCTTATTCTGGGTCTTTATTCAGTTCTATTTTCAAAAATGTCTTTGTATTGTGAATTTCTCCAGAATTTCATTGAAACCTCTCAAATTAAAAATCTTTTAAAACACATACATGAGGAGGATGATTACATCTAGAATCAAAAGGTGTGGATTCCAGTCTGTCTCTTCATACTTGACAGGCCATGTGTCTTTGGACATGTTATTTCCACACTTTCAGCCCCCATGTTCTCATCAGGGAATGAAGGACAGTGCTTCCTTTCTTCAAAAGGACGAACATAAAGATCACACAAATGCCACATTTGAGAGTAATTTCCCGCTCAGCATCCCCATGAGATGATTTGTCTGATGTTGCCTGACGTGTAGGAAGCTCTAAATAAATACGTGTAGTGGAATTTAAATCTTGTCTCATGTTCAAAGGCACTAGAAAACATGTAGAAAAGCGATGTTTTTATTTATGGATATTGGTTAGCCTGTGGGAAGTCATGAAAATGTGATATTGTGGATGTGTGTGTTTCCTGGGAATATGTTTCAGGTCACACCTGTTACAGATCACTTTTGTATACAGGACAAATGGACCAGCTCTTGCAACATCCATAGCCTACTATAAACAGAACCAGTTCTTTCTGATATATTCTTAGCTACTTTAAAGGGTACTAAAATCCTAGCCAATGCATCTGAAATTCTTGACACTAGGATTTTGATTCCAAGTATAAATGTTGTATTATAATTACATATTACAATTTGAATACCTCTTACCAAGCACCAATACATTAAAAGTGAGTCTTGTACAAAAATAATTCAAACTTTAATTGAGGATTAGCTGTAATTAGTTCATGAGAAATAAGTTGAAAATGATGCAGAAAATAACATCCAAAGAAATCACTATGATTATCTATTACATTTTCTATAAAAAACTGGAAACAAATGAGCTCAAACTCTCCAAAAAAAGATACGGAGATGGAATTGCTAATCACTGTGATTTGATCCATATATGTTATATAAATGTTTTGAGTTATCACATTGTATCCTATAAAGGTATACAATTAACACGTTAAAAAAAGAAAAGGCAAATACTTTATCACACTTTCATTCCATCATAACCTTATTAGATTCAGGGCAGGAGGCACAGAGACCAAAGATTCTATCAAGCCCAGTAGATTACTGCATAACCATGATCCTTTTTTTCCTTTGGTCTATTTATCCTTTAAAACAGAACATGAGCAGCTCTAAGAAAACAGTATATTCTTTTCAGCAAAAGAGACTACACTTTAAAAAATAATAATTCAGTTACATCAGCAGCATTATTAAATCAATTAGTTGTGGTAATCAATTAGTTGTGGCTACAATTAGTAGCCAGTAAAGCTGCCGCCTGCAGTGCCGGCATCCCATATGGGCGCTGGTTCAAGTATCCACTTCTGATTCAGCTCTGTGCTGTGGCCTGGGAAAGCAGTACAAGATGGCCCAATTCCTTGGGCCCCTTTATCCTCATGGGAGATCAGGAAGAAGCTCCTGGCTCCTGGCTTCAGATCGGCACAGCTCCGGCCCTTGCAGCCAATTGGGGAGTGAACCAGCAGATGAAACACCTCTCTCTCTCTCTGCCTCTCCTTCTCTCTCTGTAACTCTGACTTTCAAATAAATAAATAAATCTTTTTAAAAATGCATCAGCAGACCCATAGAATGGCAGATATCCTAAACAGCACTCTGGCCTCAGAATCAGCCCTTAAGGCATGCGGATCCAGCTGAAAAGCCCATGAGAGTATTTCAGGCATGGAAAGCCAAGACACTCTTGTGGGGGGGGGGGGATGAAAGATCTCCACGAGTGAGATCCCAGTGGAAAGAACGGGTCATCAAAGAAGGAGGTACCTTTCTCTGAAGGGAGGAGAGAACTTCCACTTTGACCATGGCCTTGTCTAAATATGATCAGAGTCGGTGAACTCAGGGGGCTTCCATAGCCTTGGCAGCTCACGACAAGAGCCTAGGGTGATTACTGAGGCCATAAACAAGAGTGTCAATTTGTTAAGTCAACAACAGGAGTCACTGTGCACTTACTCCTCATGTAGGATCTCTGTCCTTAGTGTGCTGTACATTGAGATGTAATGCTATAACTAGCACTCAAACAGTATTTTTCACTTTATGTTTCTGTGTGGGAGCAAACTGTTGAAATCTTTACTTAATGTATTCTAAACTGATCTTCTGTATATAAAGAGAATCGAAAATGAATCTTGATGTGAATGGAAGGTGAGAGGGAATGGGAAAGGGGAGGGTTGCGGGTGGGAGGGACGTTATGTGGGGGAAGCCATTGTAACCCATAAGCTGTACTTTGGAAGTTTATATTCATTAAATAAAAGTTTAAAAAAATGCATCAGTTGTGTTAAATTTAAATACCCAGGACTACACAAAAATTACCTTGTAATTCTGACATCTGGATGATTATCTCTGAGAATAGCAAACATAAATTAAAAGAACTATGCTGTGGCCAGTGCCACCGCTCAATAGGCTAATCCTCCGCCTGCGGCGCTGGCACACCGGGTTCTATTCCCAGTCGGGGCGCCAGATTCTGTCCTGGTTGCCCCTCTTTCAGTCCAGCTCTTTGCTGTGCCCGGAAGTGCAGTGGAGGATGGCCCAATTGCTTGGGCCCTGCACCTGCATGGGAGACCAGGAGAAGCACCTGGCTCCTGGCTGCGGATCAGCGCAGTGCGCCGGCTGCAGCGGCCATTGGAGGGTGAACCAACGGTAAAGGAAGGCCTTTCTCTCTGTCTCTCTCTCTCACTATCCACTCTGCCTGTCAAATAAATAAATAAATAAATAAAAAGCTATGCTGTTTCAATTCCTCAATGAAAATAAATGAGAGATTCTTTAATTAATTATTAATAATAAAAAATAATGAGAAAGATCAGCCCTGTGATTTTAATGGATGCTCTTTCTTGATAATGAAAGTTGAGATGAGACTTGATCCTCTGGCACTGGATTTCAAATACAGAATTCATCTTTTTGTTTTCACATGTAAACTTCAAGATCCTCTCAGATTAATTTTTGTATCTTAATATTAACATCCACAGTTATTCAAAACATATTTTCCTGTTTTCCAAACACGTAACACCCCTCTCTAATTGTAAACTGCTTTACCATTTTGACCCATGTTTAGGCAGAATTAAATTTTTCTACACTAAGCACAATAAAGTTGAGAATCTTTTTACTCACTTTTTTTTGTTAAATGATGGTAAGGGTTTCTTTTCTTTTTAAGTCAAGTTTAATTGTTTTGATTCTTTTCTTAAAGTTTACGTTTCTATCTACAAGAAAAATTCAAAAGAGATGCACATGTTCCAGTTAAGTGGAACATATTTTCTTGTATTTTAACATCTATAGTTATTTTGTTTTTGAAAGCCAAAAAATGTTAGTTAACTTTCCAGAAGATATTTTTGTGTTTCAATTTACTTATTTTGATTTAGCTGAAAGGCAGAAAGGCACACACACAGAGAAATCTTCCACCTGCTTGTTCACCCCCCCACAAATGCCTGCAATGGCAGAAGCTTGACCAGGCTGAGGCCAGGGACCTGGAACTCTATCTAGGTCTCCCACATGGGTGTCAGGAATCCAAATACTTGAGCCATCACCTGTTTCCTCCCAGGGTGTGCATTATCATAAAGTTAGAATTCGGAGTGGATCTGAGACTCTCAGGCAGGGACGTGGGCTCTGAGCATCATTACCCACAGCTTAACTGCTAGGCCAAACACCCAGCCCCCATGAAGTTTCTGAAGACCACTTGTGTGTTGACTTTAAGAAGTGTAGTCTCTGAGAGCCATCTCACCATAGCCTCCTCTTTTTCTATGCCTATTTAGATCAAAAGGAAATATTTCATTATATCTGCAATGTAAGATGTAATTTAATACTGTAGAAGGAGTCATTCACCATCAGACATATTTTATTAACTATACTGTTTAGTAATAGAGCACAGCCAATGTCCTTTATTCTTATAGAATGTGTGCATTAAGTCAGCAAAGGCAGATGATAATTAATTGTGATTATTTACCAAAATAATCTATCAAGTGTGTGCCAAGTGCCCCACGGTGACTATCTCTCTGTCATACAAGGCTTTTCACATTACTGGATAAGGGAACTATTTGTTTGGACTGTGCTTTGTAACAATTAGTAAGATTTTCCCCCATATGATGTTTTTATTTTAGAACCACAGGGTTATTTAATCTTTGCCATGTTTTCAAATAAAATTTATTTTTTCCTTAAAGTCATGCTCTGTACAATTTCAGTAGAAAGATGTTGTATTTTGCCACCTCTTTCTTCAAGATTTGAAGACATATATCTGACAAGTGAGTTTCATTATTCTAGGGCCTTCATCCCCCCATGAAACACAGATTTGAAAGATCCAGACTGTCGCAATTTCAAACAGATGGGAGAACAATTATGACTAACAGGCTTTCCTGTGAGAATTCTTCATTATCAAATCTTAATGAGGAAGCAAGTTTTAGGAATTAATAATTGAAGAATGAAGTGTTAAAGAGTACATTTTGTGAATCTTGATGTGAATGGAAGGGGAGAGGGAGTGGGAGAGGGGAGGGTTGCGGGTGGGAGGGAAGTTATTGGGGGGAAAAGCCATTGTAATCCATAAGGTGTACTTTGGAAATTTATATTTATTAAATAAAAGTAAAAAAAAAGAGTACATTTTGAAAGTTAACAGAGTGAGGCCTCAGTTTTGTCCTCAGCAGGTAGCATTCAGTTAACAAAACACTTAGACAGCTTCTGGCAGTCCCCTCTGCACTCCTTCCCCCTCCACGAGCAGCCCTGGGGGGACAGGCCCAGAGAACTCTCCAGGAATAATCAGGGGCCTTGATTGCTTACACTCCTGGGACCTTTGCTGAATCTTCTACCCTGCTTCACAGGTCTCATTGACAATTCTGTGTTTAGGTTTCTTTAACAGGAAGATATGAATTTAACACTCAATTTCCATGTTTAAAACTTACTGTTTCATCTTTGTGCAAATCTCAATAATTTCATTACGATTGGGACATGATAGAATGGTTGCAAATTTCAATGGGAAAGTTGGACTTGAAACCAACAATACATTAATTAAATGTATATGCTGCGGAGAGAGAGCAGGAAAGAGCTGAGTGGGAGAGGCAGAGACACAGAGAAACAAAGAGGAAAGGAGAAAATGAGAGTTATAGTTCCTTTTATTTTCTAGACCTTAAGCATGGATTATATTTCTATTTAAAGGGGAGAAAAACGCAAGAAATTGAAGCAACCTTATCTGAAAATAGTTTTCTGACGTTGATCTAGTCAATAAATATTTGCCTCTTTGCTTCACGCTGTGGGGCCAGGTTTATGCATGCCATGCCCCTTAAAAGAGCTCTCTCAGAGTCTCTGTCGCAGGGCGTTTTCCAAGATTCCCAAGAAGGACAAAGTCCCCAAGTATTTCACAGTGGAAAATCTGTGGCTAAGCCAGAAATTTAATATTGCTAGTTAATGAAACTTTGTCACAAATATCCCATCTACTTTGTCTACTGTTGGCTTTCAAAATTTACGTTCCTTGGAAGACAATTTGGCTGCTCACACTTAAATTATTCCTAGGGAATTTTATTGCCCACTCACCTTTGGGAAATTTGACAAGTTAAATAAAACAGTCCAGGTAACTTCCAGAAATTTATATGCCCCCCCCCAACATGGTTAAATACTACTATGCAGGGTTCAATAAGTTGTATCCCCTATGAGGGAGTGCACTGAATGGGTGCTCACAATGCTGCTTAATCATGATTGTTAAACTCCATGATAGCCTAAGAGGGCAAACGTAGCACAATTCTTTATATGAGTAAAATCAGATACTAGTTCTAGGAAACGTGAAGCAATCAGGATAGCATTATAGAGTTACATGAACATTCGGAATGCTTATTTTAATGCATGTGGACAGAAAGACTGCCTAATTAAAGTTCTAAAACTCGAATTTTCAAGAACAACATCACCCATTAGTACATTTACAACACGTTCTATCTCATTTCCAACATGGAACATGCAAAACCATGTCTCAATTGTTAATACTTCCAAACAAACAATCAGTCACAGATGCCTTTTCAGTACGAGAATTTTAGGCATTTTCAAAAGAAATTAAGTTTCAGCAAACACTGGCAAGTCAGCGAAATGAAAGTAAAGGCACAAGGCAGCTTGCTACTCACCATGTCCTCTACTGAAAGTCCCTCTGAGATCGAGGTAAGTGTAGTAGCAGCTCTAACACGGAGACCTTGTCTTTATGACTGAATCAAACAGTAACTAAGTGGTCTAAGTAGACACATGCATTTTGAAAGGTTAATCCACCCATACACAGGGAAACCCCTTTTTTAAGAAAGTCACTCTTCTGCCAAGAGGTTATTAATATTCACTCTTTGATACAAATACAACCTACAGATAAAAGATTCACAACCTATACGAAAATACCACAGAGGATTCCCTCTTAGTCTCTATGTTGTAATGGAAACTCAAGAAAACAACACACCTCTTCAGGCAATCAGGGGTACTACAGGAAATCCACCTGCCCACTTAATGGAAAAGTTCTATCAGCTTAATAGGTCCAACAGCACATAAACATAAATTTAGAATTAGTATAATTTACTGTAAGGACCACATAGGTCACACCCTCATTTCTAGGAATGTTCCTCTGTTTCATCTTCCTAACTCTTTCCCTGACAGAGCTAGCACCTAAGTTAACATTTTAACAGTCACCCTTTAGAGTAACTCAGAAATAAGCCCCTTTTCAAAAAAGGGCATTACTGAGTGTTTTTTTTTTAGCTAGATGGAAAATTATATTTCTTCTTTTGGAAAATATTTATTTATTTGTTTGAGAGGCAGAGTTGCAGAGACAGAGGGAGAAAGAGAAACAAAGAGGTTTTCGACCCACTAGTTCACTCCACATGTGTCTGAAACCAATAGGGCCGGGAGCCAGGAGCCAGGAGCTCCATCTGGGTCTCCGACATGAGTAGCAGGAGCCCAAGCATTTGGGCCATCTTTTGTTGCTTTCCCAGACCAATAGCAGGGAGCTGTATTGGAAGTGGAGCAGCTGGGACTCGAATCAGAGCCCACATGGGATGCAGAAGGCAGCTTTACCTGCTATGCCACAAAGCCAGCCTCAGAAATTACATTTCCAGTCTCTACATTGCTTCTTACTACCATAGGAGTAGGAATTAGGTGTGTTTCTCCTGCCCTACTAGAAAATAGTATGCATAATTAATAGCAGTGATGAACCTCTCCAAAGTAGTACACACTCATGTGAATTCAAGAATGAAATGTCTGCTGATAAAGGGCAACATTATTGTAATAGTAATCATTATTGGTTATTTCTAGTGTACTATGAGTCAATATTGGTTATATCATTTGTTTATAAAGAAGTATTCATTTTTCAGATAGGCCTATGAGATTCAGTAAAAAGTAAAGATCAAATTGGCAATGTGCTGAGGCCAAAAATTGTATTAGAATTTGATCATTTGCTCCATATTAGCTCTAACCACTCCAGGCATTATTACTTTAAAAAAATAGATTGACCCAGGCTGGTGCTGTGGCGTAGTGGGCTAAGCCTCCGCCAGTGGCACAGGAATTGCATATGGGCTTCAGTTCAGAAGAGCATAAGCTCTTCTCTATTTTCAAAAATTGGGGGGCAGCATGTCAAGCTGCCACCTGCCTGTGATGCCTGCATCTCATATGAGCACCATTTCAAACCTTGGCTGCTCCACTTCCAATCCAGTTCCCTGATAGGGCAGCTGGGAAAGCGGTGGAAGATGGCCTCAGTGCTAAGGCCCCTGCACCCACGTGGGAGACCTGAATGGAGTTCTTCCTGGATTTGGCATGGCCCAACCCTGGAAATGCTATGTCCACTGGGGTCGGCATTAAGGAGCATTGGATAAAGCTGCCACCTGCGATTCTGGCATCCCACATGAGTGATGGTTCGAGTTCTAGCGGCTGCACTTCTGGTCAAGCTCCTGCTAATGTGCCTGGCAAAGCAGCTGAAGATGGTTCGAGTGCTTGGGCTCCTGTACCTACATGGGAGACACAGAAGGAGCTCCTGTCTCCAAACTTTGGCCTGGAGCAGCTCCAGCAGCTCTGGCCATTTGGGGAGTGAACTAACAAATGGAAGATCTCTCTCTCTCTCTCTCTCTCTCTCTCTCTAACTCTGCCTTTTAAATAAATAAAATTAAATTAAAAATTCAAAAGGTGTCCATAATACAATGTGGCTTACACATGTAGTCAACCAAAAAGCAAAACAAATAGAATCTAAGAAGTAAACGATCTGATGTTAACTTGAGTTATTAAATATATTTTGTATGAAAGTACCATTTTTTCAAGATTGTTTAAAGTATTTTGAATATGTCTTTAACAAATTCTTCTGAATTTACAAAAAATGACATTTACTCTGTTCTTTCCATGTGAGAAAAATAGCAACTTAATGTTTCCTAAGAATATGCCACTTTAGTAAGGTATCAAAAGAGCAAGGAAAAATTCATAAGCCAACAGCAAGAAGGTCAAAAGTCAAACCACCCTTACTGACTGGCTCTTGAGATCTAACTAATGTGTTCCTTTTCTGGAAGTACTTCTATTCTTAGAGTGCTGTGAAAATGCATGATATGATTTTTACTGTTAAAACTTTAAAATGTTCCCAAAGTGTGTCAAAAGACCACCTTGTTTCAAAGGATGTTCTTCTTTCTTTGGTGATTATACAAATTAAAGGGTATGGAAGAAGCATAAAAGCATATTACAAAGTCTGCTGATCCAAGCTTGATCCAAGCAGGGAGACTGTTTCCACTGAAACCTTGTGGATGGATGGTGGGGATGATGCTGTCAGTCACTGGAGAGTGAACCAAGACCACCTTTCTATCTACCTTGTGGGAATGATGGCAGCGGTGGAGGAGAGTCTATAAAACAGGAAAGACTTCGATATATCTTTACTTTTTTTTAAAAAAAGAGCCAACACTAAAAAACCTTTTATTTTTCTTATTTTAAAAAGGAGACATAAAGAATTTCCAACAGCTGGTCCATTCTCCAAAGGCCACAATGACCAGGACTGGGTTGGAGTCAAAGTTGAGAGTTGGGAACTCAATCCAGGTTTCCCATGTGGGTGGCAGGAATTCGATCCCTTGAGCCTCCTAGGAATTTTTTTCAAGAAGCTAGAATCAGGAGACATGGTTACTCTAATGTGGGACAAGAATGTCTTAGTCAGCATCTTAACCCTGAGGTTAAACACCCACCCCTAGCCATTCAAATGTGTAAAGGGAAACTAGACCCTCCACAGAATGCTATCAAGAAATAAATGCATTTCTGGCCACAAAAGCACCATACGGTATCACTTCTTTTACACATCTGAGACAGTTAACATCAAGTGTAAAGAGAAACAGGATCTCTGCCAACTAAATGATCTTTACAGAGCATTTTATTTAGCAACTTACCTTCAGGGAAAAACAAGGAAATGAACTAGAAAAATTGTAATAAAACTTAAGACTAGTGCCTAAGGTGATTGATCCAAAATTAATTTCATATGTCTTGAGCATACAAGTGTGAAAAGGAAAGGGGGAGAAAGGAGAAAATGAGATTGGTGAGGGAAGACAAAGCCATTTAGATGAGTTTGGGGGAAAGAAAGCAGTGGTTTTTTTTTGTTTGTTTGTTTGTTTTTTTAATCAATCAAGAGTATGAAAGAGTCTAAAGTGTGGAAGTTTCCAAGCTTCCAGCTTGGGAAAGGGCAAACCCAATCCGTCTGTCTAGTTGACCTGACTATTGTCACTCAAAAATAAACTCTCATGGACCTCAGAGTGTACCCTGTGCACAGGCTGTGCACAGGTGTCTGGGAAGACAGGCAAAGCATTTTCACATGCTGGCCTTCTGGCCCGCTTCCATGCATTCTGCTCTTTCTCTCTAGGTCAAAGACACAAACTCATTTCCCTCTCAGCCACCTATCACTCAGATTCCCAATCTTGGTGAGAACAGGGGATAAATGGAGACAAAAAAATGTGGTTGCCTAGGCAGGTGTTGTGGTGCAGTGGATGATGATGCTACCTGAGATGCCTGCCTCCCATAGGAGTGCCCATGAGTTCTGGTTGCTCCACTTCCAATCCAACACCCTGTGAGGGCACCTGGGAAAGCAGTGGTAGAGGGCCCTGGTGCTTGGGCCCCTGCACCCACATGGAAGGCCCAGATGGATTTCCAGGTTCCTTCCTGGCTTGGGCCTGGCCTATCCCTGGCTTTTCTGGGCACTTGGAAGTGAACCAGCAGACAGAAAATTCATTTTCTCATCACTCTTTTAAATAGATGAAAATATATTAATAAACATTTAAGAAGAAATGTGTTACTGTTGAAGAATTCATGTTCAAAGACTTCATTACCATAAAGTTTTTCTAAAAAGCATGATAAGGGGCTGGTATAGTGGCACAGCAAGTTCAGTCATCGCTTGCAATGCTGGTATCCCATAAGGGTGCTGGTTAGAAATGTGGCAGCTCTACTTCCTACTCAGCTCCATGCTAATGTACCTGAGAAAGCAGCAGAGGAAGTCCCAAGTGCTTGGGCCCCTGTACCAATGTGGGAAACCAAGAAGAAGCTCCTGGCTGAGCCAGGTCATTGTGGTCATTTGAGAAGTGAACCAGTGGATAGAAGATTCCCCCCATCTCCCTGCAACTATGCCTTTCAAATACGTAACAATAAATCTTAAAAAAAATTGTGGTAAGAGCTGGCACTGTGGCATAGTGGGCTAAGCCTCCACCTGCAGCTCTGGGATCTTATATGGGCACTGGTTCAAGTCCTGGCTGCTCCACTTCAGATCCAACTGTTTGCTAAGACCTGGGAAAGCAGATGGCCCAAGTGCTTGGGTGCCTGCACCCCAGCTCCTGGTTCCTGGCTTTGGATTGGCTCAGCTCCAGCCATTGTGGCCAACTGGGGAAGTGAATCAGCAGATCAAAGACCTTTCTCTCTGTTTCTCCCTCTCTCTCTCTCTTTAACTCTACCTCTTAAATAAATAAGTAAAATCTTAAAAAAAATTTGTGGTAATGCCAATCTGACCATACTTGCCTCATTTAAATATGGTTTCTTGGGCAATTGCTCAAATACATTCTGTCATTTCAGCAAGAGATTTCTGTACATTTGAGAAATTTGACAGCGTCCAAAGACTTTCATAAGGTTAGGCAATGACTTGTTGCCAGTTTGGCCCTATGGTTTCAATGAGAAACTCAAACCAGAAAGTATACTCCCCTTACAACTTTGCATCTGTAAGAGTACTTCAAGGACAGAGCTGGTTGTGCCAGGAACCTCAGCTAGACTAGATAGTAAACTAGAAAACTAATATTATGAGCTGGTGCTCTACCTTTTCCAAGCACAGATTATTAGGAATGGAATTTAATGTTAACTTGGGCTTTCTGCATGACAAAAACGAATAGCATTTTTGTTCTGATTCAAACTCCCATAACAACTAGTATGTTTAGATGATTTCAATATTAGATGACTATGAGTTTTTAAAAAAATTTTTTTAATTTATTTGATAGGCAGGATTAGAGAGAGAGTTCTTCCATCCACTGGTTCACTCCCCAGTTGACCACAACAGCTGGAGTGGCACCAAAAGCCAGGAGCTTCTTCTTTGTCTCCCATATGGGTGCAGGGGACCAAGCACTTGGGACATTCTCTGCTGCTTTCTCAGGCCATAGCAGAGAGCTGGATCATAAGTGGAGCAGTCAGGACTGGAACTGGCACCCACATGGGTTGCCAGCATTGCAGACTGACTATGCCAAAATGCTGGTCCCAGGATGACTACCATTTAAAAACACTATGTATTTGCTTTTATTTACTGGAAAGGTCGAGAGACAGAGGCAGAGAGACATCTTTCATATATTAGTTTGTTTCCTAATTAGCCAGGAGCCTAGAACTCAACTCAGGTCTCCCATGTGGGTGACAGGAACCCAAGTACTTGAGCCGTCACCTGCTGCCTCCCAGGTTTTATATCAGTGGGAAGGTGGTAACAGAAGCAGAACTGGGACTCAAACCCAGGAACTGTTGTATGGATGCAGGTGTCCCAAGGGACATCTCGGCCACTGTACCAAATGCCTGCCCCAGTGACTATCATTTTAAAGAAATGGGTAATCAAACACATTTTACTAGGCTTTCACCCATTATCATGTGTGTGATAACCACATAATTTTAACTTCAGATAGCAAAGAGCTAAACAGCATAAGAATTAAACCATTAAAATATCACAGTTCTGCTTTTTCCCCCTAAGGACTAGAACCAATTTTGCTCTGGAAAATTCTGCTGCAACTGCATCATGCAAGCCAAGACAGAGGATGGGCATAAATTTCCTTTCTAAAGAGGACGAAAGGGTGGAGACAAACCACGGATGTGGACGCATCAGCAATGCAGCTGTTTGGGACTGAAGTCCAGTTAGCTCTGTAAACAGGCCCAGAAGATGTGGTGATCTTTAAAAGGCAATCTCAGGTGTTGACAGAGTAGAGAAATCCAGGGAGAACTCTTGGACACTCAACCCCTTTGACTTTTACCCTCACCACAACTGTATCCTTTCCTGTTTTCAGTACACTTGAATATATTTTCTCTTCCAATTTCAAGGACCATACCAAAGAAGGTGGAAATCACAGTTTGACATCAGAAGTAATTTTTCACTTGACTTTTTCAACTGAAAACAAGAAACTGCTAAAAGAAATGTTCTCTCCAATAGGAAGTTTGGGGCTTCTAACAGTCAATCTGTTTTCACACAGATGGAGGGATGTGTGAAATATTCAATGTTGGGCTTACAGAATTTGGTTCACAAGGCCTGATTTCTAAATTAATGCTCTTTGGGTGGCCATGCCTGCAAGACAAGAATGATCAAAGACACGTTCGATGATGAAAACTTTCCTTGAAGTTGGAAGATCTTAAATCCAAATCTATTGTATTACAGATTCATGCACTAGGGAGCAAACAGGAACTTGAGAACTGTAAAAACAAGTTACTAAAGTCATCACATTTATGGATATTTTAAGGTAAAGTTATTTACTAAACTGAAGCTTGGGGAGCAGGGAATGCTCAGAAAATTACATAACAAATGTGAAATTTTACTTCCAGCATTTTGAAACTCTCAAAAATAATTTTAAAGTGTATATTGAAAGTCATTTTGTACTCCAAGGATAGAAATCTGTTTATAGAAGTTTAATTTAAACCAACACATTATTCTCCAGTGGCATTTGCTCTAACAGCCTCATTACACATCAGATTCATTTAACCCCTGGGGCTTCAGGGCCTTTATCTAAAAATTAGATTGGGATAGATGATGCCTAAAAATCCCCTCCAGGCCAAAGAGTATATTTTTTGTATTACCCCAAATAGCAAATAATATATTTCTAGGTTGATTGGTTTTATGGCACAAAATCAATACTATTTTTTTAAGGTCCTTTGTATCTCTGGGGAAAAGTATCCCCAAAATATGGGTTACAGTTGTCCCACAGCTGTGTCTATTCTGAATTGATTGTGCTCATTCTGCTGATGGAATTACATTAACTATTTCAGAAGTAAACCAAAGTGTCAAGGACCAAGAAGAGCGAGACTCTCAGCAGAGTTACAAAGTTATATGCCTGAATGTCTAATTCACTGCCAGGGAGTCTCAGGCCTCAGGAAACACTGTCTTGTGGCAAAATCACTGTGCTGTGAAGACATTTAATATTTGACCTTAAGAGGAAGTACTCTTTTTTTAGAAGATTTATTTATTTATTTGAAAGTCAGAGTTACACAGAGAGAGAAGGAAAGGCAGAGAGAGAGGTCTTCCATCTGCCTGTTCACTCCCCAGTTGGCCACAATGGCCGAAGCATGGCCCATATGAAGCCAGGAGCTTCTTCCGGGTCTTCCCATGCAGGTGCAGGGGCCCAAGGACTCAGGCCATCTTCCACTGCTTTCCCAGGCCATAGCAGAGAGCTGGATCGGAAGTGGAGCAGCCAGGTCTCAAATCAGCGCCCATATGGGATGCTGGCACTGCAGGCAGCGGCTTTACCTGCTATGCCACAGCGCTGGCCCAAGAGGAAGTACTCTTAAGAAAAATTTATGTATTTTGCAAACTTGCTAGGGTACCAGAATGTCAAAGATAGCCAAGCCCACAATTAGTTTTAATTTTTCAATTACAAACATCAAATAGGAAGTATGCAAAACCAACACAGTACGAAAGTGTAAAGAAAGAAAGAAAATGGAAAAGTAACTTTTTAAAAAAATTTATTTATTATTTACTTGAAAGTCAGAGTTACACAGAGAGAAGGAAAGGCAGAGAAAGAAAGAGAGGACTTCCATCCAATGGTTCACTCCCCAATTGGCCTCAATGGACGGAGCTGCGCTGATCCAAAGCCAGGAGCCAGGAGCTTCCTTTGGGTCTCCCACGTGGGTGCAGGGGCCCAAGGACTTGGACCATCTTCTACTGCTTTCCCAGGTCATAGCAGAGAGCTGGATCAGAAGTGGAGCAGCTGGGTCTCAAACTGATACCCATATGGGATGCGTGCACTTCAGGCCAGCGTGTTAACCAACCGCGTCATAGCGCTGGTCACTCTTTTTTTTAAAAAATTTATTTATTATTTACTTGAAAGTCAGAGTTACACAGAGAGAAGGAAAGGCAGAGAGAGAGAGAGAGAGAGAGAGAGAGAAGTAACTTTCAAGGTTAAATTTCCAAAGATGACAATTATTTTCATAAAATTTGGTACATGTTTCTCCATTTTTTGTCTTCTTTATAAAAGTAGCTGACAATATAGGTGGCATATTTCACACCTTGATGAAGCTAACAAGTATTACCATTGGTAGTAATGTCTAACTGAGTGAAACTAAGAACATTTGTGTAATCCAACAAATTATGATCTCTCCTTTATTGACTACAATAGAGAGCATTTAAAATGTCATAAAACCAAGTGACTATCATAATTATTATGTCTGATTTTTAAAACTGTGAATATAAAAACATACAATAAAGAGCCAAAAAATAAGTATAGAATTGTTTAAATCAGTTCAAGTTTACAATAAAATTAGCTCGTATAAATTCGATATTATTGTGCAGCATGATAATTAACTACAAATAGAAACAATTCATACATATGTTTGGTGAGGATATCATTGAGAATAATTATTGGTAACCATTTCTAATCATCAGTCATGTACCAAATGCTTTACAAATGTCACCCCCCTGATATTTCAAGTAGGATCTTTGGATAATAGTACTGGCATCACCAGGGGACTAGTTAGAATTGCAGAATTTCAGGCTTTACCAGATGTGTCAAATCAAAATCTGCATTTTAACAAGATCTTTACATATGGGAGTAAATCTCACTGCTGAATTTTAACATTTGAGAAGCTCTGCACTATCTCATTTGTTCTTTACATTCATTAGCAAAAAAGGAATTACTCTCCCGCATGTTATGAAGGAGAAGATGAAGATGAGAGAGGCAGAGGTGACAGTGCCTACATTGTTTAATCATTTCAACACCGGCATTAACCAATGATTGGAGACCTGAGCATGAGTAGATTTAAGTACCAAATGTTAGCCAAGCCAAGAAGTGAGGTATCCATTGGGGCTACCCTAGCTGGTAATTAGCTTAACTAGGATTCAAACCCCAGTTGTGAGTCTCAGAAGCCCTTACCTTTCCCACTATCCTATACTGTGATTATTGTGCCTGTTAAGCAAATACATGAAAGAGTTCTAGAGTCGGTTGGGGTAAGAGGTAGATCCAAAGATACACTTAAAATATTTCTCTGTTACAGTTTCCTTCTGCTCATCACTTTCTTTGTTCATTTCAATCCATTCTGCCTTACCACTCTTCTTCAACTTTTCCAGGCTCCAAATGAGCCAAAGTAAGTATGTTGTCTTTGTCATAGAAATAAGGCCATCCTTTGAGAATGGATAGAAAGTCATATTCCCTGGTTGGGTCAATAACCTGCAAGGAACCTCCAAAAATATAAAGACTTTTTTTTTCCTCTGTGACTACAAATTTTGCAAAAAATGATTACTGAGATTTCTGATGAAGCTCCAGTAAAAGATATGTCATCTCTATAACAAGGAAGTCACTGTTCACTTTGCTCCTAGAGTCCTCCTAGTTCCAGACCAGCAGGTTGTCAAGTCTTCTTTCCTGGTCAGTGTCATTGCCCTGAAGAGCAGATTCAGCCTGATATTGTCTGTGAGTTCTTCTAGGATGTGGGAAAAGGAGTGACCAGGGTGCTGTCAAAAGGAGTGTTTGTCTCATGGTTATAGGTTACCACCAGATATCCCTTCCCAACACCACCAAAGCAAATGCAGGCCTATGTCCAGATCTCAATGTTAGAACCACGTAGGTGGTAACCCTTTTTAATAATTTTTAAACTTTTTTTTATTAATGCAACCTATATATGAATAGTGCATATAAATTTGCAACTTAATGATTGCTTAAAAGCTGAAATATCTATGGAATCAGCATCCTCACGAAGAAGCAGAATGTTCCCACCACTGCCCTGTGAACTCTCAGCGGGAAGTAGCTCTCCCTCTGTAATCATCCACTCCTGAAGAAGGGGTTAGGAAAGGTGGCCTGTAGACGAGATAAGAGAATAAGGTGCCCCATTGGAAACTAAATGATGTGTGAGGCATTTGCTAGGTAGAATTGGAGAATTTGCTTATTTCTGCCACCAGGTTCTTGTCTTTTGGGTCAGACTTCAGAAGCTATGGCAAACTTGTTATTCCCAGCTCTCAAAATTGACTATATTTTGTGGAATTGGATCTCCTTCATTGTCTTGCCTCTGGAAAGACACTGGAGACTCATCTTTTCCTACTTCATCCTGGTGTGAGAATATAAAGATTTCTCATTTCTCCTTAGTGGTTACTAGAAACTTAGCAGGAGATGTCTCAACCCAGATGTGGCTTTAGCTGACAAAACTACTGGAATAATGAATGAGTTAATTCTGGACAGGGAGGTCGATCTATTGATTAGTACAAAAAACTTAATCATAGCACTGAATCAGGATGTTGAGTTCCTGGGGGAATCTCCGGAGAACCAATGCCAGAGCATTCAGGATGGTTGGTCAAAGTCACTTTTCACAGGTTGGAGTCAGTCGTGAGTGAGGAGCAAGTAAGATCACTGGGGCCCAGAGCTCTTTGAGATGAGATGTTAAAATTTATTGCCTGTTTCTGTACTTCCTGTTTCTCTATATAACTGGAAATTTGAACAGATGTGAACAGAACTTCCCACCACATTTGTAGGAGAATCCCATGGTGGAGAGTAAGGTGAGGCTTAGGCTTGTTGGGTGTGAGGAGCAGAAGGTGGAAAAAGGCCATAGACCCTGAGAGAAATCATTCAATTCCTAGGGTCGGTCTTTGGGCCTATATCCTCACAGTCCTAGAACATCCATACTGGAAATAAAGGGTCTTGGTCTGAACTGAAAGCAGTTTCTGACTTGTTTTTGTGATAGCTAGAAGTCTACAGCAAAACTACACTGGCCAAAAAGAAGAGGAATCAAGGTAAACATGAGCGTGGCATTAGTCTCGATAGACTTGAAAATTGCTTGAAAGAGTTCAATGAAATAATTCTGTAGTAATTGGAAATTGTAAAAACAAAGTAAAAGCTGTGGATTCAAAATCGCAGTCTGTCTCTGACTGGAGAAGTTCCCTCTGTGAGTGTGATTTTGTCTATTTGCTATTTATTAGTAATCTTGATCAATGAAAGAAGGGCTTGAGATCATGCATGATGGTATTAAGCAAAAGTGTGACACTGTGTTGCATCAGCGCCTGGAAAGTTAAATAAAACATAATTTCCTGGGGAAGGTTGTTTCAGGTAGATCAGATGCTAGAATTATTGGATTGACACTGGTCTTTGGATAGAAGATGAGTGGGGGGATTGACCCAGCCTCGATCACGGGCTATTCAGAGTTACAAAGGCCCATTTTGCATCTTTAGTAGCAGTTGTAAGCTACCTTCTGGGTTATTTTTCCATTACATTCAACTTTGTAGGAAATTCTTGGTAGAAATTACACCCTGGTCTTAGCTGCAATGCAGATATTAGGGAGAGCAGCCCCCAGCTCCCCCGCTGCACCAAGCCATTGAAGAAGAGCTTACAGGGTCACACTGCAGGGCTGCTGGTCTCAGTACTCCACAAGCCTAGGAAGGTCAATTCCACCCACCATGGCAGCTGAGTGACTGCAGGACCAGTCAGCTGGAATCTGACAACCTGAGACCTCTGTCCTCTGCACCCTTCCCATGGATTGTCAGAGTCCAGTGGTGGGATATTTTGAAAAAGGCTAATTTCTGGAAATTACGCCAAAGAAACTTGTTCCAAAATTGCAGATAAAGAAGGGGGACATCCTTGGGTTGTGGTAAAAGGCTGAGCCTGGTGAAGGAAGCGTCACACTCAGTTTAACTACTTGGTGCTAATGGGTAACAAAAGGTGCCTAAGGAGACAGAGACAGGGCCTGTCATCATTTTCAAGCCCTTTAGGAGATTGTGAGCTCTGAATACCTGGAGACCTCTTCGGGTGGTGGCCAAACTGTAAAAATAACAGAGGGCCGGTGCCGCGGTTCAATAGGCTAATCCTCTGCCTGCGACGCTGGCACCCTGGGTTCTAGTCCCGGTTGGAGCGCCGGATTCTGTCCCTGTTGCCCCTCTTCCAGTCCAGCTCTCTGTTATGGCCCGGGAGTGCAGTGGAGGATGGCCCAAGTGCTTGGGCCCTGCACCCGCATGGGAGACCAGGAGGAAGCCCCTGGCTCTGGGCTTCGGGTCAGCACGGTGCGCCGGCCGCAGCGCACCGGCCAGAGCGGCCATTGGGGGGTGAACCAATGGAAAAGGAAGACCTTTCTCTCTATCTCTCTCTCTCACTGTCCACTTTGCCTGTTAATAAAAAATAATAACTAAGAAGGGTTGTGAACATGTCATGCGCTGCTGTCATTTACTTTCCTATATAGCACTGTGCATGTGTTTAGACACACAGAGTGCGTAAAGACATAAATACTAATATAATTCCATTACACAAAACACACATAATATGTTGGAAATGTGAGATTATTTAGTCTCTGATGGAATACATACTAATTTAAAAAATTTAAATGAAGATCTGAAAGTTAATTTGTTTGATTTTAAGAGAAGAAAGAAATGCAGAATACATTTTTTTTGTTTTTTTTTATTTTTGGTTTTTTTTTGTTTGTTTGTTTGTTTTTTTGACAGGCAGAGTGGACAGTGAGAGAGAGAGACAGGGAGGAAGGTCTTCCTTTGCCGTTGGTTCACCCTCCAATGGCCGCCGCGGCCAGTGCGCTGCGGCCGGAGCATTGCGCTGATCCAGTGGCAGGAGCCAGGTACTTATCCTGGTCTCCCATGGGGTGCAGGGCCCAAGGACTTGGGCCATTCTCCACTGCACTCCCTGGCCACAGCAGAGAGCTGGCCTGGAAGAGGGGCAACCAGGACAGAATCTGGCGCCCCGACCGGGACTAGAACCCAGTGTGCCGGAGCCGCAAGGTGGAGGATTAGCCTAGTGAGCCGCGGCGCCGGCCCCCCAGAATACATTCTAATTTGGTAAGTGGTTCTATGGGAGAGTGTGTTCTCGGGTAAGATAATTCAGGGCCTCAATCTTAAATTGCGTGTTGCAATGATAATAATGCTCTCACTGGAAAAAACTGAACAATATGACCCAAAGCCTTGGAGAATTTCAAATGAAATGATAAGTTTAATATACCTAGTGACACAGCATCTTCAATTTAAAATGGAAAAACTCAATGAGGTATTTACAGGAACACTCAGCTTGAATAATAAAGCATGTGTGAAGACATCTTAACTTATGCTGTGTGCTGATGTAATTAGGTGCAAACTCGAGTGTTTTAAAAAGAACTGCAAAAGCTGTTTTATGTGTTGGATTCAAGGGAGAAAAAGGGTAGGTCAAACAAGCAATGAAAGAGGAGCTGGTAATTGCTAATGTTAGATGAGTAGGAGCCCAGTCTTGATCTAAGAAGTGCCCTGGCAACCTACAGCTTCCCACACAGATCGTAACCTCCTCCTCCGACATGCCTACGGCTCCTCTGTGTAGGAGTTTATCTTTTCTTGCTATCACTAGTAGTAGGGTAAAAACTACTTTTATAAAAACTACCTTCATGGTTACTGAAAGCTGAGGAGGAATACTTCACTAATCATGGGTCATGACTCATATTTAAAGACTTAACTACTAAGCATTTATAAGATTTCTTTGGGGCTCAATTTTCTCATTGTAGAACGACTGCTTTCATTTCATTTCCTCCACATCATAGTGACACTTTCTAGATGAAGTACTTCATTTAACTCTGAATTCAACCCTTTGTAGAAGCACAGAGAATTTTGATGACTATTTCATTATGCTTCCTCTAAGGTTTTACAAAATCTCTCAAGATTGGTGACTATGTAAAAGCACTCCAAAGAGTTTCAATGTAACAAAAGACATTTAAATGACAGAAATGAACATACAAAAGTAGCTCCTGTCTTAAGGGCAGTTCTAGCAGGGGGGTACTTATGCAAGACTGTGAGGCTCCCATTTTGATGCATAAAAAAATGAAGAGGGGATGATTATTTCAGTGGGAAAATTTTAAGGGAGTCTGCTTTTCTAGTCATTTAATTTTGGCAATTCAAATGTGCTCAGTTTTGTAAAATTTGGTGTGGGAAATGAACCTGAGAGTTCAATATGAAAATATCTGTCTACATTTCCTTTGAAGGGTGGGAATGCACATTCTAGGCGTGGCTCTTGTATGATACCATTGACACAGGGACTGTGTACAGCTGGTACTGAGCTTAGAATATTCCATGAACATTATCTTACGGCAAACACACTGCCATGTAACCTCCCATCTTCTTTCTTTCACAAATTATATGCTTAAAAAGCTGCTAATTTACTTGTAAGTAAATTAAGGTAAACAATGATTTCCACAATTACTGGGAAACAGAGGAAACGTTTAAAGGAAAAGGAGAGATAAAAAGCTTTCTAAACAAATTAATTAGATAAAGGAAATTTAAACATGATAGAAAAATAATTTTAACCAATAACATTCTAACTCAAATTATAGTCTATTAATTATTTTCATTGTTGCAGCGACATTTCTCCAATGATTTGGTATCAATATATTGCATATAATTAAAAAATCCTTTATTGGTATAATTTTCAACTCCTGTCTTAGAGTCTATAAGCAAGTTTTTTGGTACTCGTGTTTATAGAAATGCCGTGTGTAAATGTAATGTAAAATATGATAAATGTGAGAATCTAAGGATGTGTGTTCAGGGGGATGTGAATGTATGAAATGCTTATGTGTCTGCTTAATTAAGAGTGTTTCCAGAAGGATGTGGTTCCAGTGGGCTAGGGAAAGAGAAGGGAAGAGAAGGGTAGGCCAAGGATGGCCCAGGTAAGTCAACAGGAGGAAGTAGTACTGCCTCAAATATTCCCAGGCAATTTGAGCTTTCTGCAACTTCTGTGACTGTTAGACAGAAATAGTATATGACAGATGTGACTATAACAAGGAAGCAAGACAGCTAAGGCTGTTGATCTGATATCTTCCCTCAGCTGATCCTACTTATCAGTAGCAAACTTGAACCTTCACTGAACCATCTCAACCTCTTTGACCCAGCTTCAATCTCAAATTATTAGTGAAAGAAAATTAAGTCTTTGGGATCTGCTTTTCAAAACCATGTTTGAAAATCGCATTGAATTAGTTCATTTACAGATGAACTATAGACAAAGTGCATTCCCTAAACTCATTTAATGTAACAAAGTCAGGCCATGCTGCCTCTGATTAAAATGGAACTTTAGGAGCAGCTGTTTGGCACAGTGGTTTCTGCTTGGGATGCCCCCATCCCAAGTTAGAGTGTCTGACTGGCGTCCTGGCTCCCATGCTTCCAATCCAGCTCCCTGCTGAAGTGCACCCTGGGAGAGCAGGTGATGGCTCCAGAACTTACGTTGCTGCCACCCAAGTGAGAGGCCTGGATTGAGTTCAGAGCTCCTGACTTCTGTCTTGCCCAGCCATGGTTGTTGTGGACATTTGAGGAATGATCCGAGGGCTAGGGAATCTCTCTCTCTCTTTCTTTCTCTTTTTCTTCCTCTCAAATAAAATGAAAATCAAAAAAGATACTTTATTGGGATATAGCTGCTTAACACCCAGTTTTCCTTTGTTCAGTGCCATTGCTTGTAACATTTTAGCAGAACAATGGTGAGTGCCAGATACATTAAACATTGCTACCACCCACCAGAGCCTACTACATGCCATGGGATATTTTCAAAACCTTTTCAATTGGCCTTATCTCAATAAGAAAAGTATTTCTAAACATTTAAAACATAGTCTGTCTTGATTTCAAATTGCTATTAAATTTATAATCTAATGATTTCCTAGCAGGTCAGTATCAAGAATAGAAATCTGTCATCTGGCTTCAAGTTTTAAAAATAGGCTTATAGTTACATGTTGATGATTTTTTAAATGTCTACTTTGACTTTTATATCCCCTAAGTGTGATTTTTCTCCCAAATCTGCTTTAATAGTTATATATTTTTAAACTTTTTATTTACATTTAATTTTCTGAAACTTTAGCTCTCCCATTACTGTTTCCTACTGCATCAATTTTATTTCTTTTGAATACATAAATGTCTTGAAACTTGTAAGATAACACCATTATGCATACAAATGAGTGAGAAACTGCCTACTGAGAGTAGCATGACTAACTGTGGCTGTTTGAGGGGTAGACTGGGGAAGGTTAAGGAGGAGGGTGGAAATTGCAATTTTTTTTTTTTTTTGTTATTCATTCCCTTAACCATTATCTATTAAGCCAGGTACTGTTCTAGGTGAGGGCCAGAAGCAAGCAACATAAAATCCCATGCCCTGGTGGAGTGTAAAATTGATTAAAGACAGAACATTAACAAGCAAGGAAAACATAGGATGTGTCAGATGATGATAAATGATGTACAGAAACACGAAACTAAGAAGGTGCAGGGGTGTGGGACTTGAAAGTAAGAGAAGGCTCCATTGAGACTGATATTTAAGCTTAGATACACAGGAGATAAAGGAGCGAACATGTGGATTTCTGGTGTGTATGGGTGGGGGTGCTGGGAGTATGTGTGTTCCAAGCAGACAGAAAAGCCAAAGTAAACATCCTGGAGAGGCAGTGTGCTGATGAGAGGGAGAAAGAGAGTAAGAGATAGAGACAGGTTGAGGTTAGAGAGGGAAAAAGGGGCCGATTACATGGAGTGCTAGGTCTTCACTCTTACTAGGAGCCATTCAGAGACATTGGATAGTTTTGAGCAGAAGACTAACCTATGTTCACTAACTTTGTTTTCAAAAGAGTTTTTCTACTTGCTATGTAGAGAACTCTTACGGAGCAAGAACAGAAACAAAGAACCACTTAGGAGACTATTTCAGACACAGATTCTGATGAACGTGGGAATCTTTGTGGTGTGTAATTGAAAGATCAGCAGCATTGGCTGATGGAGTGGATATGAGGCATGAGAGAAAGAGAATTTAGAAATAAATTCTAAGTTTCAGTTGTGAGTACTGGGATAGGAAACAATTCATAGAGATGGAGCAGCCTGTGAAAAGAGAGGGTTAGAGGTTTAAAGAGGAGGAGTGAACATTCAGTGTGTGCTATGCTATGTTAAAAGGTACATTAGAGGGGGCTGGCACTGTGGTGTAGCGGGTTAAGCCATCGCCTGCAGTGTCGGCATTCCATATGGACACTGGTTCAGATCCCGAGTGCTCCACTTCCGATCCAGCTCTCTTCTGTGGCCTGGGAAAGCAGTAGAAGATGGCCCAGGTCCTTGGGCCCCTGCACCCACATGGGAAGACTCGGAGAAAGCTTCTGGCTCCTGCCTTTGGATTGGCCCAGCTCTGGACATTGCGGCCAATTGGGGAGTGAACCAGCAAGTGGAAACTCTTTCTCTCCACCTCTCCTCTCTCTGTGTAACTCTTTCAAATAAATAAGTAAATCTTGAAAAAAAAAAAAAGGTACATTAGACATCCATGTAGAGCCATCAAGTAGGGGGGGTTGTATGTTAGCTGGGATTGAAGGAGAGAAGTCTATTACAGATACAGTAATTTGGGAAGCATTTGCATGTTGAGGACACTTCAATCAATGTGATTACATGAGGTCACCAACATGGTGAGTTAGAAGAGATTCCATCACTGAGCCCTGTGGCGCTGCAATGTTAAAAGAATAAGGAAGAGGAGGAATCAGGACAAAGATTAGAAAGAAGCATCAACTTAGCTAGGGGGAAAATTAGAGAGCCTGATGGTCAGAAGCCAACACTCCTGATGAATTAAAGAATTGCCTGAAATTTCCCACAGTGTTCTAAGAAAGTAGACATCATTCAGTGACTTACAAAAGTGTCTTATTGGAGGGTAAGTAAAGGCCACATTGGAGGGAGTCCTAGAAAAAGTAAGAGTTTGGGAATCAAAGTAAGTTTCTGCTGTACAGCTGAACTCCCCCTACTCAGGCCTTCATACACCACATAGCAGACACTAGGAACCAACATGGCAGCTCAGCTTGAACCACTGGTAAATTATGGCCATGACTTCTCCACTGATTTTGAGGAGAGAAGAAAGCACAACATAGATAATTTAAAAAGGGAGAAAGTGAACATCAATATCAGTAATCATCTTCAATCCTGTGTTCCCATTCTCTTCCAAGCTGCATCATGGCCATTATCTTCTTACATGGCAAGGTCTCAGCCATTACCACCCACAAGTCTATGTAACTCTCTCAGTGGTAAATGGGATCAAAGTCCCCAAATGGGCAAAGTTAGTACCTTATACAACATGATGACTAGAACATAGTAGGTATTTGCCAGTATTTTGAAAAATGATGTGAGAAGGGATGAAATGTCAGGAGTCCAAGTTTATACCCTTAAACTGATCTAGAGAAAGAAGTGTGGCATACCAGAGGAGAACTAGAGTCAGGCAATCTCCAGGGACATACAGGGGAGGCCTGATTAGGTCAGCATGGCCAAAGGCAGAAGAGATGATTTCAGTCAACCTCATGAATGGGGAAGTGTAGAGAGGTGGGTGGGGGAAGTTAATTAGAGTAAGGCCAAGGAGGGATGGTCAAAGCTAGTGCAAAAGTAAAGCCCATGTGTTTAGACTAGGAATGAGTCTAGTGGTTCCTTGTGCACCCTTTAGGCAGAAAACTCACTTCTTAACTCTGTATTCCAGTGACCTCCAGTCATGAAGAATACCCTCCCCAACTCATCCTCCATGTCCAAATCTGCAGTAGGCTGGCTCTTCCACACACAAGGGCCAGGTGATGTCTGATAGAATGTTTCTTTCATAGGGAAGTCCTAGACTTCTGCCTTGGGGGTCCAGTCCGGTGCTGAAGCTACAGTTTGGATACGAGTCAGAACAAGGCTGACAGGAAGGCAAATGGCCTTGCCTACAAGATTCTTTGCTCCCTCATTCTTGGATTCTTCTTGTTCCAATTGATCTGACAATAATCAGATTTACCCACTGCATCAAAAAAAGACAAAAGAATTTTCATTACATATGTGAGAAATTTAAACCAAACCAGCTTAAATGAAAACCACTGGTATACTCAGAGGTATAAGGCACTGCTGGCACCATGCACCATGCTACATGTTGATTTCAAGTCCTGCTCATTGCCGCACTCAGAGTATAGCATCCTCTTTAAAATGCTATAAAGATTCCTTGCTGGGAAATCTAAGCTTGTGTTCTATTCATGCAAATTATGAGATACGTGGTGTTTGAGATAAGAAAATGCTTCTCAGCTTGAAAAATCATATCATTAAAATCCTTTGTAGTTGTGTTATAATCTCTTGTTCAGTGGCTGCTTTCAACTTACACTAGCCTTCAAACTAGACTCAGAACTTCTTCAGTTTTCCAAGTAGGAGCCTTTCTCTGTAAAGCACAAGTGAGCAATTTAAATTCGCTGACGACTGTGTGTGGATGGCATCAAGGGAGAACTTGCACTGCACAGCACATGGTATTGCATTCCAAAATCACAACATAGTTTTCTGTCTCTTCTCAACTACCAGCCTGAGGGACTGATCCGCCTACCCTCCCCTACTCCCCTCTGAGAAGTCTAAAGTCTCTCCCCTTCTAAACATATAGTAGAGCTCTCTCATTCCTTCTCTAATTGGCCCTGGTGCCAGCCAACATACAGCTCCAGAGACTCCATATAAGTTTGTCAAAGCATAAGCTTCAACAATAAATTCCCTCCAAGAAAAACCCTTGGATTATGGCTAAGAAAATATTTTTTCTTTTTACTTTACACTGATATCGATGCCCACATGCCAGTTCCAACATAACTTTTAATTGCCTTTGTAAAAGCAGAGGTAAGAATTCTGCTCGCCATGTTGAGAGAGAATTTTCATTAAAAGCTGATATCTACAGTCAAGGAGCTACTACACCCCTGAAGATACAAGAAACGTTAGGGGAGTCCTATGGGACTCATGTAGATTGTGCTTTTCTGCTTTCACTTCAGGAACAGAAGACTTAAGATGAAAGAGAAGAGTTAAACAGTTGTAGTTTATGATGATTATGAAAATAGCTGATGGATCGAGAGTGGAATGTTGATGCTTGGCATGAAAAATGCAATCTTTCTCAACCAAAAGAGTAATGGGAGATAGAAAAAGATGAAGAATCCTTTCCTCTGTGCACAGTCCAAGACTTCTCACTATAGAACTGGAGAAATTTGCTACATATTTTATTAATGTTTACCTCTCAGCCCAATTTGATAAAAAGGAGTTGAGTAAACAAGCAGAAGGCAGTGGGTTTACTTGGAATTTAAATTTACAGTGCTGATCTTTCTGTGGCTGGCAAGGATATTTTTAGCCATTTAGTCTAATGCATACTATATGCACTGTGTTCTTAAACCCACGCACTCTATGTTCACCATAAGAAGGCAAAAATGAGACTTCAGCAGTGTCTACCAATCCTGAGTAGACACCCTTCTCTGAGAAGGCCATTCAAAGGAACATTGTAAACCCATGACTTTTTAAAGGGACAAAATTTGTAAGGCAAGTTAGACAGTTTATGAAAAACAAGCTTACTTTTTTTCCATATTAACATATTTTGAATATTTATCACATAAACAAGATTTTGGTCTAATTTTATGTTGGTGTGTCTCTGCTAAAAGAGAAAGCTGGAAGCAAGGGGGATACTCTACATTCATTTTTTAACAAAGATTAATTCATTAATTAATTTGACTTTTTAATTTCTGCTTAAAATTTTTTAATTTTAAATTTTAGTCAGATTTTAACAGATTCAATGTGATTTGTAGATGTGATTCTAAGAATGTAATGATTTTCCCCTCTTTACTCCCACCTCCTCTCTCACTACCATTCTCTTTCCTTTTGTCTTTCTTTATATTTTTAGTTTTTGAGATAAAATATTTAAATTTACATTACAGTAAAAAGGCTTAATATTTCACAGAATAAGAATTTTAACAAGTAAAAAGCAAAAGAATCTAGTTTAGCCTGACAATAATTATAAACAATAATAGAATTAAAAATTACCATTTCACCCATATACAGTAGATTTTAAAGTAATCACAGATCATTAAAATTATAGTAGAATAACATTGTTAACCATTGCTTTGACAAAGATATAAAACAAAGTTTTACAAAACTATATTTGCAGATCCTGATACACACAGAAATTTCTTTTTTTGTTAGTTTTCAGAATTTTAGCTCTCACATATAATATGGGAGAATATGTGGTATTTGTCTTTCTGGGTCTGGCTTATTTCACTCAACATCATGTTCTCCAGTTGTGCCCATTTTACTGCAAATGGTACAATTTCATTCTGTTTTGTAGCTGAACAATATTTCATTGGGTATATAATCACATTTTCTTTATCCATTCATCTGATGATGGACACTTTGGTTGATTTCAAATTTTGGCTATTGTGAACAATACCGTTATAAACATGGCAGTGCAGGTATCTCTTTGATATATTATATTCAAACTTTTTGGTGTATACCCAGCAGTAGGATTGTTGGATCATATGGCAAATCTATTTCTAGTTTTTAAAGAAATCTATTGTTAAAGAAAAACGGTTTTCCACAGTGGCTGCAATAATTTTCATTCCCACTAAGAGTGCATAAGTGTTCCCCTTTCTCCACATTCTTGTCCAGCATTTGTTATTCTCAATATTTTAGATTTTAGCCACTCAGAGGTGAGGTGCTATCTCATTGCGATTTTGTGTTTTTTCAAATATTTTTAATTTTTTTAAACTTTTATTTAGTAAATATACATTTCCCAAGTACAGCTTATGGATTACAATGGCTTTTTCCCCCCTCATAACTTCCCTCCCAGCCGCACCCCTCCCATCTTACGCTCCCTCTCCCATTCCATTCACATCAAGATTCATTTTCAATTCTCTTTATATACAGAAGATCAATTTAGTATATATTAAGTAAAGATTTCATCAGTTTGCACCCACACAGAACATAAAGTGTAAAATACTGTTTGAGTACTAGTTATAGCATTAATTCACATTGGACAACACATTAAGGACAGAGATCCTACATGAGGAGTTAGTACACAGTGACTCCTGTTGTTGGAGAGGTAGAATTACAGTGAGAGAGAGAGAGAGACAGAGAGAAAGGTCTTCCTTCCATTGGTTCACTCCCCAAATGGCTGCAACGGCAGGAGCTGTGCCAATCCAAAGCCAGGAGCCAGGAGCTTCTTCCTGATCTCCCATGCAGGTAAAGGGGCCCAAGGACTTGGGCCATCTTCTAGTGCTTTCCCAGGCCACAGCAGAGCGCTGGATTGGAAGAGGAGCAGCCAGGACTAGAACCAGTGCCCACATGGGATGTCAGAGCCGCAGGCGGAGGATTAACCTATTGCGCCATGGTGCTGGCTCCTCTCATTGGGATTTTGATTTGCATTTCTCTGATGTCTAGTGAAGTTGAGCAGTTTTTCATATATTTGTTTTCCATTTGTATTTATTTTTATTTTTTCTTTTGAGAGCTGTCTATTCAAGACCTTTGCCCATTTCTAAACTGGATTGGTTGTTTTTCTTTGTAGAGTTTTTTTAAGTTGCTGATGTATTTGGGATATTAATTCTTTGTCAGATACATAGTTTGTAATTTTCCCCCATTTTGTTGTATGTCTCTTCACTCTATTGATTGTGTGAAAGCTTCTGAGTTTAATATAGTTTCATTTGTTTGATTTTGCTTTTGTTGCCTGTGTTTTTGTGGTCTTGTCCAAGAAGTCATCCCCTACACCAATGTCTTAGAATATTTCCCCTGCATTTTCTCCCAACAACTTAATAATCTCAGGTCTTAAATTTAGGCCTCTGAGCCATCTTGAGTTGATTCCTGTATATGGGGAGAGGTACGGATCTAATTCCATTATTCTACATATAAACATCCAGTTTTGTCAGCATCATTTGTTGAAGAGATTATCCTGACTCAAATCTATGGTCTGAGCACGTTTGTCAAAAATTGGTTGCCTCTATGTATGTGGATTAATTTTGGGGCTCTCTATTTTGTTCCATTGACTCATGTTTTGTAGTCTACAACTTTATTGAATTGCCTTATCAATTCTAACATCTTGTGGTGGAGTGTTTGGGTTTTTCTGTGTACACCAGAGGGAGATACATAGAGAGAGAGATCTTCCATCTGCTGGTTCACTTCCCAGATGGCTGCAATGGCCAACACTGGGCCATGCCTAAGCCAGGAGCCAGGAGCTTCACCTACATCTCCTGAGTGGCAGGGCCCCAAGCACTTGGGCCATCTTCTGCTGCTTTTCCTAGGCTATCAGCAGGGAGCTATATTGAAAGTGGAGCATCTGAGACACAACCCAGCACCCATGTGGGATGCCAGTGTCACAGGAAGCATCTTTACCTGCTTTGCCACAATGCCAGCCCTTAAATTTGTATTTAGATGAGTGGAGAATGACATTATATCATAGGTTATCAGTCAATGGACTGATCTCAGCACTGCAGGTACTTGTAGACTCCCAGGCAGATGGCTGTGAGCCTTGCCCTTGTCTACCTGTGTCAGAGAAGATGCAGCATTGCAGCCTCAGCCAGGAACATCCAAAGCACAGATGTCTCCTTGCTCATTGACAACACGGGAAACTTGGCAAGGCAATTGGATTTGCAGTTAAAACTAAGAGAAATTTACTTGATACCAAGACAGGTTTCTTTAATTGGAAAATGTGTTTCTTTAATAAAATTCAGTTTTTTTCATCCTGACCAAAATCTATCTTAAAAAGTATTGTTAGTTGGGTGCTGCAGCTCACTTGGCTAATCCTCCACCTGCGGTGCAGGTACTCCGGGTTCTAGTCCCAGTTGGGGCGCCGGTTCTGTCCCGGTTGCTCCTATTCCAGTCCAGCTCTCTGCTGTGGCCCAGGAAGGCAGTGGAAGATGGCCCAAGTCCTTGGCCCTGCACCTGGCTCCTGGCTTTGGATCGGCGCAGCGCAGCGGCCATTTTGGGGGTGAACCAACGGAAGGAAGACCTTTCTCTCTGTCTCTCTCTCACTGTCTAACTCTACCTGTCAAAAAAATAAGTATTGTTAGCTTCTTAGTTTCCTCCATTCCTTACAACTACATTCAATGAATCTGACAACTCAAATATTTTATTAAATTGTTATTATCCAGTCTTCACATAAATTAGCATTATTGAGACACCATCTGAGCTTTAAGAGATGTCTTTCATTTACACTAGTAAAATATTGCCCTAAATAAATAGTTACAGCTTTTGCAATTCAAGGTTAAAATGTAGGACTGTGTTATGTGACGTTGCCATTTGGGTCTATGCATCCTGTTGGTTGACGACAGAGGTCTGGATCTACCCTGGTCCCAACTGCAGTCTGGTGCCACCTTGTGGTAGCTGTCCATAATGGCCTGCCTGTGTGGTAGAAGAGGGATTTCCAGGACAGGCCCAGTCATTCCAGCCATCTTCTAACAATTTGGCCCCAAGCCCACCAGATCGGTACAGGGCAGAAGCTAGTTTATATAGATACTGAGGATGCAGCAATCCTCTTACTGTATCACCTGCTTTGCCACACAATGTTGCCTGTCATTTCCAAGACAGGAGAAAAATAGTAAGAACCAATCCCCGATTGCTTTATATCAGAGTCATCTTGGTGTGTTACTGTTAAGAGGTTTATATTCACTTGAAATATATGAAAAGTAACAGAGAAATAAGGGCAACATCATGGGACTTGGTTCCAGGTGTTGCTTCCATATCTTTTCAGTTTTAATGCACTTAAAAGAATGGAGCTCCAGCCAGCACAGTGATCAATTGACAAGAAGTGTCCTGTGTCCCTGGGCATAGACTCCTAGAGTTCACATCTCCTTTTGTGTGAAATCATTGGGTAGATACAGTATCTTATCGCCTAGGGAGACTGAATACGGGAGTCCCTTGTACTGCTTTGACTTAGGCTGTTTCCTAAATATCCTTAATAATTCCTGACAGAAGAAAGTTTGTCTACTAAAATTGTTTTTAAAGCACTATAAAATGCTAATTTCCTGATTGTATAAGTTTATTCTGTATACAGCTGTTGAAATATTGCACATATTTTATAAAAATGTATAAACATTACATGTTAATTAAAAAGTTAAAAATAATTTTTAAATGATTTATTTATTTAAAGGGAGAGAGACAGAGATCTTCCATCCATTATTTCAGTACCTAGATGGCCATGATGGCCAGGGCAGTGTCAGGCTGAGGAGTTTGGAACTCCATCCAGATCTCCCACATGGATGCCAGGGGCCTGAACCACCGTCTGTTGCCTTCCTAGACCCATTAGCAGGCAGCTGGATCAGAAGCAGAGCAGCCAGGACTCAAACTGGTACTCTGATATGAGATGCTGGCCTCCCAAAAAGTGGCTTAATTTTCTGAGCCACAAGACCCTTTCCAAAAATTAAAAATAAATTTTAAGAGCTATGATATTTTTAATACAGAAAACTATAGAAAAATTAAAAATTATCCACAATCTCTCCACCCCTAAAATATCATCTTTAAAAATGCCTTTTCTTAATTTTAACTGTTACTATAAAGGCAGAAACACGAAGAGACATAGATATCCCATCTGCTGGTTCACACTCCAAATGCCCACAACAGCTAAGGCTGAGCCATGACACTAGAAACCAACCCAGATCTCCCACGTGGGTGTCAGGGCCTAAGTACTTGGGCCATCTTCTCCTGCCTCACAGGATGCACATTAGCAGGAAATAGAGATTAGAATTGGAGTAGCTGGGACTTGAACCAGGCACTCTGATATGGAATATAGGTAGTCCAGGCAGCAACTTTACTATTGAGCCAATGACTGTGGAACATTATTTTTAAAACATTTTTATTAATATAAAGAGAACAAATTTCATGTATTTCATAGGTACAGTTCTAAGATGACCATACTTCCTTTCCTCCATCAATCCTCCTCCTCCCTCCCTTGCCTTTTTTCCCTTTAATTTTTACAAACATGATTTCAAACTACTCTATAATTATAGACTTAAAACACTACAAACCACAGTATTCAACAAGTAAAAAGTAGAAAGACTACAGTTCCACAGAAGTATTAAAAAGAACTAAAAACAATGAAATCACAAGATGTCTATTTCATTCATTTTATATATATGGTTATATACATATTTATAAATATATATTTATATATTTGTATATACATAGTTTTCTGTATCAGCTACCACATATCAGAGAAAATAGATAATATTTGTCTTTCTGGGAATGGCTTATTTCACTAAATATAATGGTTTCCAGTTGCATCCATTTTGTTGCAAAAGACAGAATATCAATGGTTTTTTTGGCTGAATAGTATTTAATAGCCTATATATGCTCAACATTTTCTTTATCCAGTCATCAGTTGGTGGACATTTAGGTTGATTCCATATCTTAGCTATTGTGAATTGAGCAGCAATAGACATGGGGGCACAAATAACTCTTTCATACACTAATTTCATTTCATTTGGGTAAATTCCCAGCAGTGAGATGACTGGGTCATATGGTAGATCTATTTTCAGATTGCTGAGAAATCTCTATACTGTCTTCCATATTGGTTGTACTAGTTTACATTCCCACCAAGGATCAGAGTACCTTTTCCCCCAAATCATCACCAACATTTATTATTTTTGGTTGATAACCATTCTAACTGGGGTGAGATGAAACCTCATTGTGGTTTTTATTAACATTTTCCTGGTAGCTAGTGATACTAATTTTTTCATGTGTCTATTAGTCAAATGAACTCCATCCTTTGAAAAACGCTTGTTCATGTACTTTGTCTATTTCTTAACTGGATTGTTTGTTTTGTTATTGTTGAGTTTCTTGAGCTTTTTATAGATTTTAGATATTAATCTATCATCAGTTTCATAGTTTGCAAATATTTTCTCCCATTCTCTCAGTTACCTCTTTACTTTATTGACTGTTGAATTTATTTCAAAAATTCAAATAGTGCTGAGAATAATAAAGGCAAAATTAGAAAATTTTTCTTTCCTCACTTTGTCTCTCTAAATCACTATTATTTTTTGTATAGCTTTTCAATTTTGTGCATATACTAGAACATTTCTACATCTTGCATTTTTGTACTTAATAATATACAAGAATTTAAGAAATCTTTCCATAGCACATACACATATAGATTTATTTCATTAAAATTTTACATAAAGAAAAACAAACACTATTTTAGCATAGTTTCCACCCCTAACAGAGCCTGTGGTGAAAGACCTTGTGCAGGTGTATCTCAGTCAACTTGGGCTACAATTAGAACAGTAATATGGGCTTTGAGGCTTACATAGCAGAAATTTCTTTCTTACAGATTAGCAGGCTGGGAAGTTCAACAAAAACATGTGGCTTGTTTGGTCTTGGTGATGCCCCTTTCCCAGTTTCAAGATGGACCCCTCACATGGTCTGTGTGTGGGGGCAGGGGGAAGAGAAAGAGAGAAATAGGGATGGCGGGGAGAAAGAGAGAGAGAGAGAGCAAACTCCCTGGTGTCTTTATTTTTTGTTTTTGTTTTTTTTTTTAAAGTTTTATGTTTTATTTATTTATCTAAAAGACATAGTAACATTGAGACAGACAGAGAGGAGAGAAGGAGACAGACAGAAAGAGCTCTCATCTACCATTTCATTCTCCAAATGCCTATTGTGACCAGGGATGGTCCAAGGTCAAAGCCAGGAGCTAGAAACATAATCCATGTGTCTCACATGAACAGCAGAGACTATTTGAGCTATGAATGTTGCCTTTAGGGTCTGCATTAGTAGGAAGCTAGAGTCATGAGCTGGAACCAGATAGTGAACCCTGACACTTTGATATGGGATGTGGGTGTCTTAGCCACTGTGCCATTAGCTTTTCTTACAAGGGCACTCAATGCCATCATGGAGGCTCCAGTCTCGTGGCTTGATAACTTGCCAAATACCATCACTTTGGGGGTGAGAGTTTAAACATACGAATTTGGAGGAGAGAGGTACAAACATGCACACACTATATTTAGCAAAGCAGTTTCTGGAAGTAATCCAGAGATCATGAGTGACTTACAGAGTGTGGTAACCAACTCCCAAGATGGCCCAATGTTTCCTGCCTCCTGATGTTCACACTCTTGTGTGGTCCCCTCCCACACTACACCAATAACACACAGCAGAAGTGATGGTATATCCCTTATGAAAGTAGGTCATACAAGACAAACTGGCTTCCTGCTGGTACTCTCCCTTACCCTTGCTCTTGGGTCACTCACTCTGGGGAAAGCCAGCAGCTATAATGTGAGCAGAGGACCATGTGATGAGAAAAATGAGTGCTCCTGCTCACAACTACAAGAGAAAGCTTGAAACTGGCCCCTCCAGCCCCGCTTCAGCTTCCTGATGAATGCAGCCCAGGAGGCCTTTCTGAGTGCATCTTCATAAGAGACCCTGAGCCGGGAGCTTCCAGCAAGGCTGCTTCTGACCACACAAAGTATAAGAAGAATAGCTTGTTGTTTCAAGCCACATAATTTTCAAGTAACTTGTTATATGGAAAACATAGTGCTATGGTTTGAATGTGACTGCCCAAATTCACATGTTGGAAACTTAATCCTTAGGACAACAGTGTGGGGAGGTGATCGGGTTGTGAGAGCTCAGCTTTCACGAATGGATTAGTGTCATTATCATGGGGAAGGGTTGGTCATCAAGAGACTGCACTTGCTGCAAAACCAACTCTAGGCCCCTCTTGTTCCCTGCCTTTCTGGCATTCTGTTCTACCTCCTACCGTCCACCATGGGTCGATGCAGCACAAAGCCCACACAAGAGGCCAGTGCCTCGATATTGGAGTTCCCAGCCCCAGAACTGGGATAAATAAATTTGTTTTCCTTACAAATTATCCAGTTCATGCTAATCTATTATAGTAACATAAAACAGACAGATAACTAGTACAGGAAGCCAACCAGGCATGGAGGAAAACCAGTGTAAGGATGTGTTAGTCACTTCCACAGTCACCTTGCAAGGAACCTTATGTAAATATGTGTCAAGACAGTCCACGGAGGATATGGAAGCAGTAGCACTATGTGCTCTACAGGTGCTGACTCTCCAGCATTTCCAGATGACACGTGTTCTGGTACCAAGTGGCTTCCCATGCCACACTATCAGGCATGTGATATGGCTCCAGTGAGACTGTCAGGCTGTGCCTGTACAAACATGATTGAAACCTGCTTCAAATCATAGCCACAATGTTGCACCAGACTATCTAATGTACATATATACACCACAAGACATTTCCTATGGTCTTCCTTTCCAAAAGCCTCTACTGCTTTTCCAATTTTCTTTTTTTTTTTTAATTTTTTTTTTTTTTTGACAGGCAGGAGTGGACAGTGAGAGAGAGAGACAGAGAGAGAAAGGTCTTCCTTTGCCGTTGGTTCACCCTCCAATGGCCGCCGCTTTTTGACAGGCAGAGTGGAGAGTGAGAGAGAGAGACAGAGAGAAAGGTCTTCCTTTGCCGTTGATTTCACCCTCCAATGGCTGCCGCGGCTGGCGCGCTGCGACCGGCACACCGCGCTGATCCCATGGCAGGAGCCAGGTGCTTCTCCTGATCTCCCATGGGGTGCAGGGCCCAAGGACTTGGGCATCCTCCACTGCCTTCCCTGGCCGCAGCAGAGAGCTGGCCTAGAAGAGGGGCAACCGGGACAGAATCCAGTGCACCGACTGGGACTAGAACCCGGTGTGCCGGTGCCGCTCGGTGGAGGATTAGCCTAGTGAGCCGCGGCGCCGGCTCTTTTTTTCTTTAAAGATTTATTTTTTATTCATTTGAAAGGCAGAGTTACAGAGAGGGATACATACACACACACACACACACACAGAGTGAGAGAGAGAGAAAGATCTTCTATCCTCTGCGTCTCTCCCCAGATGGCCACAACATGCAGTACTAGGCTAGGACAAAACCAGGAGCCAGAAGCACCATCCAGGTCACCCACATAGATGGCAGGGGCCCAAACACTTGGGCCATCTTCCCATGTATTCTCAGGCACATTATCAGGGAGCTGGATCAGAAGCGGAGCAGCCAGGTCTTGACCCGGCACCCAGATGGTGCCGCAGGCAGTGGCTTAACCCACTAAGCCACAGCACAGGCCCCAAACTTTCCATTTTGAACATAACATTTTTTGAAATATTTTAAAATATTAAAGCTGAATAGGCTCACCACAATTGACTTTTTACATCATATGATAAGTCAAATTTTGTTCTTCCTGTGTTTTTTTTTGTGAATTTATAATTCATTTTTTAAAAAAAGACTTATTGACTTATTTATTTGAAAGACAGAGTTACAGAAAGAAAGTGAAAGACACACACATGCACACACCCACACACACAATCTTCCATCTGCTGTTTCACTCCCTCAAATGGCCACAATAGCCAGGGATGGACCAGGCTGCAGCCAGGAGCCTAGAACTTCATCTTGGATGCCCACATGAGTGGTAGGGGCCCAAACACTAGAGCCATCTTCTGCTGCTTTCCGAGGCCATTAGCAGGGAGCTGGATCAGAAATGGAGCAGCCGAGACTTGAACTGATGTTTATATGGGATGCTGGCATTGCAGGTGGCAGCTTAACCTGCTGCATCATTCTGCAAGTCCCTATGATTCTTTCTTTTTTTTTTTTTTTTTAGATTTATTTAATTATTTGAAAGTCAGAGTTACACAGAGAGAGATGGAGAGGCAGAGAGAGAGGGGTCTTTAATCCACTGGTTCACTTCCCAGTTGGCTGTAATGGCTGGAGCTGTGCCGATCCCAAGCCAGAAGCCAGGAGCTTCCTTGGGGTCTTCCACGTGGGTGTAGGGACCCAAGGACTTGGGCTGTCTTCTACTGCTTTCCCAGGCCATAGCAGAGAGCTGGATCGGAAGCGTAGCATCCAGGACTTGAACCGGCGCCCATAAGGAATGCTGGCACTGCAGGCAGCGACTTTACCCACTAAGGCACAGCGCCAGCCCCACTGTGATTCTTTTTAGCTAAGAAAATTATCTTTCCTTTCAGTCTGAAATACACTAAATAAATTAAAGTTCATATGTCCTAGTACATAGAACTAAAAGGAATAAAAACAATTAAAAATATTTACATGGTTAATTTCCATCCCCCAAGTCCCTCAAAGTTTGTGATTAAGTAAAGCAAAAGAAATTTAGCACATTAATAGTAGGCCACTATGAAGCAAGGTGAATTACTAATTCCTTTTGCAAATCAGAAGTTGCAGCCAAATTCAAATGTAAGGGATGTTGAAATGTTGGTATTTTTCATTTACTTTGAATTTTATACTAATTTCCTTTTGTTATATGATTTATCAAAATTACCTTTATATTTCTTTTTATTTCTATTTCTTTGATGTCAGCTTTACATGCAGGGTGGTATTGCACCTGCACCAAGAAACATAAGAGATGGCTCAAGTGGAACACCCTGACTTTGTGAATCTTTCTTTGCTGAAATTGAATGAAGAAATCTATTGGCAGAAATAGTCTTTAAAATAAAGGTAGTGACTCAACTTCTGCATTAGAACCGGGTTCTCAGGCCACAGGGTGCTGGGGTGGGCAGAGGCAGAACTCATTTCAGGAAAGCACAGGAAGTTACTTAATGTTGCTTATGAGTCAGAAGGGAGTAGAATCGATTATGACTGCAGTCTCCTGTCTAGCTACACTCACATGCTGAGACTTTTATATGTGTGTATATAACATATATGTGTGTTGTTCTACTCATCTGTGCTGTGTTTTGCTTTGTTAGGAAACCCCCACCTCAATTCCCTCTCTGTTTTGTGAACCCTGTACTAATGAGTCACTGCTTTGAAAGTAAGAACTTTGTAGGTCATAGATTAAAAAAATAAAATGATTACTGCACATTTCCCTTTGTTCAGTGTCCTTAGTGGGATCATATGTGAAAGCCTGTATCTCAGAAAAGGCTTCGTTGGAGAAAGAAAAAGATAACTATACTATGTTCAAATACATCTGAATACATCTGCTATGCGATACGAATTTTATAGATGATTTATTTTATTCTTGTAAAATTTTATTTATTTGAAAGGCAAAGAAGAAGAGGGAGAAGGATGAGGAGTATGGAGAGGAGTGGAGGAGGAGGAAGAGGCAGAGAGAAAGATCTTCTATCCACTGGTTTACTCCTCAAATGTCTGCAGTTGCTGGGGTTGGGCCTGGCCAAATTCGGGAAATTGAAAAACAATCCAGATCTTCCACAGGGATGGCAATAACATACGCACTTGAGCCATCACCTCTCTCCCAAGGTATACAGCAGCCGGAAGCTGGAGTTAGGAGCGGAGTGAGGGGGTCAAACCAAGGCACCCCAATGGGGGATGTGGGTGTCCCAAGCAGCATCTTTGTTGGTGCTCCCAACTATTCCTCCTATACACCATTTTATTTAATCCGTGATAAGTACTCTGCTTCATTCTGAAAAATAAGGAAATGAAACAGGGGCTCAGCTAGGTTAAGAGACTCCCTGAATACAAATGTGGAGGTGACAGAACCAGGACTGGAACCAATTTGCCCTGCCCAGTAAGCTCTAATCTTCCTGCCACGCTGTACTTCTGTGAGTCTTCACAAACCCTGCCATTGCCGAGGTCCAATGCTGTCAGCATTGGCCAGGTTGTTACCCCTCTGTGTCATTTTGTTCTTTTGAAAAATGCGGTCCTTAGCAATAACCTTCAAATCCAGTTCATTTCCAACATTCAGTACTAATTTTTATTTTATTTATTTTATTTTATTTACCTTATTTTTCTTATGAGAGGGAATTTTGAGTTCTGGATACTGAATAATACTTATGAGCCATGTTTTTACATTAGCCTGAGTGTCCCTTTTTAGAGATTAATCATTGCTCCATTTTTCAGAGAGTTGTGCATTTTTAATATTGGAAAATTTTCACAAGTGGATTGGCCTCAGATAACCTACATTTCTTTGGGAATGAGTTTAAGGTCTGTTTATCTGACTATGGTCATTCCTTTGTTGTCTTGTGGAGTTTCTAGGCAATTCTGCTAGGTATAATTATCCAACTAGTGCTAACAGTGAGAACAGAGGATTTGGGCCCTCTGGCTGCTGCTTTCCATCCTTGGAGGAAAAGGGAATTGGCTAGTAGCTAGGAGAAAAAGGCTGTCATCTCAACATTCTCACAGTCATCATCGGGTCAATAAATCGTTGCACCTCTACTGACAAAAGATGCTTTGACATACACAAGCTAGGAAATATTTTCTGGTGGGTTTAAGATAAGTTATTTTTATTAAGGGGGCCTTTGGCAACAGTATTAAAATACAGTGTGTCTGTTTTCCATTACTACCTTAAAAGGATTTTAACTCAATCATGCTTTCCTTCAGGGAGGCGAATGCTTTAGCATCCACCAGTGTGACAGAGACCTGTTGGATGCAGTACTTTTCACAAAAACAAAATGCAAAGGATTTCTGATCAACTCCATTCCTTTTGATCTATAAGTTAATCTACATTTTTTATGATTCATTTTGAAAATCAAAGAATTACAAAATGTGATTATTGCCAGTTTCTATTTAATAAGCCAGTGGAGAAATTTTAAAAGGCAAATGACAATGAATGGAAAATTCAAAAGGACAACTGAATGAAAAAATTGTTTCTTTTTTTTGTTTTTTGTTTGTTTGTTTGTTTTTATTTATGTTATTTGAAAGTCAGAGTTACACACAGAGAGAAGGAGAGGCAGAGAGAGAGAAAGAGAGAGAGAAAGGGAGAGAGAGAGAGAGAGAGGTCTTCCATCCCATAGTTCACTCCCCAATTGGCCGCAATGGCCGGAGCTGCGTCACCGATTCGAAGCCAGGAGTGAGGAGCTTCCTCCAGGTCTCCCTCGTGGGTACAGGGGCCCAAGGACTTGGGACATCTTCTACTGCTCTCCCAGGCCATAATAGAGAGCTGGATTGGAAGAGGAGCAGCCGGGACTAGAACCGGTGTCCATATGGGATGCAAGTGCTTCAGGCCAGGGCCTTAACCCGCTGCACCACAGCCCGAAAAGATTATTTCTTAAGTTCTATTAATGATGCTTCTAACTGGGCCGGCGCCATGGCTCACTAGGCTAATCTTCCACCTTGCGGCGCTGGCACACTGGGTTCTAGTCCCTGTCGGGGCGCCGGATTCTGTCCTGGTTGCCCCTCTCCTCTTCCAGGACAGCACTCTGCTGTGGCCAGGGAGTGCAGTGGAGGATGGCCCAAGTCCTTGGGTCCTGCACCCCATGGGAGACCAGGATAAGTACCTGGCTCCTGCCATCGGATCATCGCGGTACGCCGGCCACAGTGGCCATTGGAGGGTGAACCAACGGCAAAGGAAGACCTTTCTCTCTGTCTCTTTCTCTCACTGTCTACTCTGCCTGTCAAAAAAAAAAAAAAATGATGCTTCTAACCTTGTAGAGATGGAAATACATATACATACACACACACACACACACACATATACATATATATATATGTGTGTGTGTGTGTATGAAAGAGAGAAATCTTCCATCCTCTGAGTCACTCTTCAAATGGCTAAAACAGACAAGAACGGGCCAGGCTAAAGCCAAGAGCCAGGAACTCCATCTTGATCTCCCAAGTTGGTGGCAAGGACCCAAGTATTTGGGCCATCTTCTGCTGCTTTCCCAGGCACATTAGCAGGAACCTGAATCTGAAGCACAGCAGCCGAGACTTAAACCAGCGCTCCTATATGGGGTACTGGCATCTCAGGATGTGGCATAATCCATTATACCACAACACCAGCCCAAGTACCAGGATTTGTATAATATTTTGCTTTAAAGTTACATTTACCAGCCGGCGCCGTGGCTCACTAGGCTAATCCTCCACCTTGCGGCACCGGCACACCGGGTTCTAGTCCCGGTCAGGGTCCCGGATTCTGTCCTGGTTGCCCCTCTTCCAGGACAGCACTCTGCTGTTGCCAGGGAGTGCAGTGGAGGATGGCCCAAGTCCTTGGGCCCTGCACCCAATGGGAGACCAGGATAAGTACCTGGCTCCTGCCATCGGATCAGCGTGGTGCGCCGGCCACAGTGGCCATTGGAGGGTGAACCAACGGCAAAGGAAGACCTTCCTCTCTGTCTCTCTCTCTCACTGTCCACTCTGCCTGTCAAAAAAAAAAAAAGTTACATTTACCTTCTTGAAATTAGAAGCCAATATTCAAGTGAAGATTGAAATTTAGGTAAAAATACATCTGAATCAATGCTTTTTGCTAAATGTAAATCAATTAGATTCTCATAATTAGAAGAATGATTTTATCTATGAAAAATTTCATCTCTCTAGGCAAAACTGAGATAGTTGTTGATACAGCAGTAACTAAGCCACTAGTCTTTTTTTTTTTTAACTTTTATTTAGTAAATATAAATTTCCAAAGTACAGCTTATGGGTTACAATGGCTTTTTCCCCCCTCATAACTTTCCTCCCACCCGCAACCCTCCCATCTCCCGCTCCCTCTCCCATTCCATTCACATCAAGATTTATTTTCAATTATCTTTATATCAATTTCAATTATCTTTATATCAATTTAATATATATTAAGTAAAGATTTCATCAGTTTGCACCCACACAGAACATAAAGTGCAAAATACTGTTTCAGTACTAGTTATAGCATTAATTCACAGTGGACAGCACATTAAGGACAGAGATCCTACATGAGGAGTAAGTGCACAGTGACTCCTGTTGTTGACTTACCAAATTGGCGCTCTTGTTTATGGCATCAGTAATCTCCCTAGGCTCTTGTCATGAGTTGCCAAGGCTATGGAAGCCTTTTGAGTTCGCCGACTTCGATCTTATTTAGAAAAGGTCATAGTCAAAGTGGAAGTTCTCTCTTCCCCCCTTCAGAGAAAGGTACCTCCTTCTTTGATGGCCTGTTCTTTTTACTGGGATCTCACTTGCAGAGATATTTCATTTAGTTTTGTTTTTTTTTTTTTTTTTTTTTTTTGCCAGAGTGTCTTGGCTTTCCATGCCTAGAACCCAGAGACCTTGCTCCTCATTCCTCACCAGTCAGCCTTCCAGGGTAGAGAGTCGGTAAAAATGGGCAGAAACAGATTTGGAAGGACAAATGCAGGATCTCTGGTACAAAACGTGAGATTTTATAGCACATATTTTGGGCCTTTTAATGGTCATCTGATCAGACTATCATCAAGACATACTGAGTGGGGCCAGTGTTGTGGTGTAACGAGTAAAGCCACTGCCTGCAACACTGGCATCTCATACGGGCGCTGGTTCACGTCCTGGCTGCTCAACTTCTGATCCAGCTCCCTGATTATGCACCTGGGAAAGCAGAAAAGGATTGCCAAGTGCTTGAGTCCCTGCCACCCACGTGGGAGACCTGTATGAAGCTCCTGGCTCCTGGCTTTGGCCTGGCCCAGTCTTAGCTGTTGTGGCCACTTGGGGAGTGAGCCAACAGATGGAAGATGCTCTTTCTCCTCTCTGTCTCTCCTTCTCCGAATGTAACATTGCCTTTCAAATAAATAAAATAAGTACTATTTAAAAAAGAAGTAGTGGGGCTGGCACCGGGGCTCACTTGGCTAATCCTCCACCTGCGGTGCCGGTACCCCAGGTTCTAGTCTCGGTCGGGGTGCCACATTCTGTCCCGGTTGCTCCTCTTCTAGTCCAGCTCTCTGCTGTGGCCTGGGAGTGCAGTGGAGGATGGTCCAGGTGCTTGGGCCCTTCACCCGCATGGGAGACCAGGAGGAAGTACCTGGCTCCTGGCTTCGGATCGGCACAGCACGCCGGCTGTAGCAGTCATTTAGGGGGTGAACCAATGGAAAAAGGAAGACCTTTCTCTCTGTCTCTCTCTGTCTCTCTCACTAACTCTGCCTGTCAAAAAAAAAAAAAAGTAGTGGATGAGGGGTTTCACGAGCTGGGCTTCTGTGCAGGCCCCACACATTTGGAATACCTTACCTAGCATTTCCAAGACCTTCCAATGCCTGGAACCAGATGGAACTGCAGAGCTACCAGACAGAATGTTCTGAGCCCAGTCTTTCTGAGCCCTGGTTTTTGTTTCTCTCCACTCAGGTCCTCTTGCCCACATTCGCAGCCACTAGATGCCTTGAGACTCTCTGCAGTTAAGTCTGTGATGTGGTCCCTAAAGTCTATGTGGTCAGGTCCTGGTTCTAAAAGGATTCCCAGGAAGCAGCCCTTTGCTGACTAGTGTGTTTCTTTTATGGGATCACAAGAAATTTGGCCACCAACATGTTGAACACTGACTTGAAGTGAATCTGACTCTGGTCAGGCATAGAATGAATTTAGGTCTTTGGTATGTTGTATACCTTTGACCTCAAATTGCACATGTGAACCATCACTGGGCTCGCATCTTCACAGAATGCTACCTTTTGTCCATAGCACTGAGGGCAGGAGCAGGGTGGCAGAAGGCATCCTTTAGCTTGTATAATAGCCAAGGTGGTCACCTCCTTCCTTTGCAGGCTGCCCATCACATACAGTTGAGTGTAGGCTACACCTATCTCAGCTGAAAGTGTCCAAGACTAATACATTGTAAAGCCAAAGTACCTTTCCATTCCAACACCCCTCTCAACTCTGATTCAGATTATGAGGTTGTGCTCTTAGGTCTGTCTCAAACTGTACCAGATGAGGTCAGACATGCCTTGCCTTTCTCCCTGCACTCATTGATCCCTCGTCTGCCCCTGCTGAAGGTAGTGTGTATAAACCAGGAGTGCAGGTGACATTGAGAGAGAGAGAGAGAACATTCTAAGAAAATAGTGATTATAGCCTAATCAGTTCAGAGAAGATAGAGTTGGAAACTGTGTTATTACTACAAAGTTCTGGGTAATAAATTTCACACAACTGTAAAACACATTTTTATGTTTTCCTTCATAGATGGGGCAAGACCTGCGTTTATGGGTCTCTTTAACAAGACATAAAAAAAAACTTTCTGTGAGTCATTGGAAAGCAATCAATGTTCATGGTTGGTATGATGGATTATATGGCATCAAAAGGTAACGATGCAGCTAGCATCAGAAAAATGACACTGGGCAAAAAAACAGAGGCAAGGAGAGCTATATTTTCCTCATCAAATCAGTTCTAAAACTCCAAGGCACTGTAATGACAGCATTGGTACCATCTACTTGTGCTAAGAAATATGAAATAGCAGAAACTATACACCTGTCAAGAAATAACTCAAAAAATGGTTCTTGTAACTGAACAGAATTTAGTGATGCCTGGACAAATCAATGAATCTTCAGTGCATTGTTTAGCTCATAAGAAAAAAGCAGAAGCACCTCTTCTCTACACATATTCTTTCATAAAACTATACCTCACAGGGGTCAAGGAATCTCAAAGTTCATTTTAAACCAAAACAATAAGGACATAAGTCCTACAGAAATTATTTTTCTGAGGCCTGAATATCCTTACATGGAGCTTACTGGAGGACCCTGTAAGTAGCTTTTCCCCTTTGGTGTTCAGGAACAGAGCAAGGCTAATTCTGATTATCAACAGGGTATGACGTTGACCTGGTAGGATGTCTGGCAATGTACTGATAATTTGTCTTAATGGGGTGCAGTAAAGTGACAGACATAGAGATGAGGCCTTTGAAGGAGTTTATTCCTTGCAGTTACTGAGAAAAGGGGCCTGCTACAGCACACATGGCCACATGAGAAAGTGCTCTGCTCAGTCAGGAGTTAGAAGGAGGGAAGGCAAAGTATGGACAAAAAAGCCGTTCCTGTGCTTCTTTCTTTCTCTTTCTCTGAAAGGATAGGCAAGACAAGGTAATCAGGCAAGGTTTGACTAGTATGAACTATTTTAACAGGCTGCAGACTATAGGAGTGGTCTCTAATTGTTTAGTATTTGGCTCTGGATGATTTAGGACAGAGAAAATATTGGGTGGGTGTTGGAGAGTTTTTCAAAAGAGGTATTGGGAGGCAGAGTATGGGTTTTGGATCAGCTTTTTTGAACATGGAAAACAATTTTACTTCTTCAAGTAATTAGCCTTGGAGGGGAGTCTTTTCAGAATAATCAAGGTCCCAAGATATCAAGTATCATGAAATACAAAAAATAAAATGCATGAATGATACAGAAGAAGATTAATGATCTACAAGAAGCTTGAGTTCAAGTGCAGCCTCTGCTTCCTTTTGGCTGTGTGGCCTTTTGTAAGTGAAGCTGTCATCACAAACTGTCACCTCCTTGTATCTAAACTGTAGAGACATGTGACTTACTTACCAGGATTTTATCAGGCTGCCTCATGCTAATAAAAGGAATTCATGTTTTATGAACAAACTTGGTAGTCTTTAAAGTGGTTTGAAACAGGTACCTTGCAATTGCAAATTTTGTGTAAAAATGAATTTTCCCCCTAAAAACAATTTCTTAGCAACCATATTTGATTTATTCTTAGACAGAGAAAATAGCCTCTCCAAGGTCACCTGTTCCTTTCCGTGGTCCAAAGCCGCAATGATAAGGCCTTTTCATGTAAAGAAATGAGTCAAAATTGCACTAAAAATGAACTAGCCATATTTCCCCTAAGGTTATTCAACTTGGGATTTTCAAATTATTGAAAATTTCACTGATCAGTGTTTCTTTTACGAATCTGTATGTTTAAAGTTCAGGTACAAGCTGAAATTCTCTCCAGGACACCAAGAGTACAATGGGTTTCTTTTGATATCCCTTGTGTTTTAAGTTTAATGATTTCTTGGTATTTCAGAAATGAAAGATTTTGCCCCGAACTCTGCATGACTTCTAAAGATGAAGCCCATTAAATTTATAAGAGGACCAGAGGTCCAAGAAGGTACATTCGACTGCTGTGATGTTGTTTCCTTTTAGTTTGCATCTTCTCACACCCAGAAGATAAAGACAAAGTGCTGTCGACTAAATACGAAGTTGAGTGGAGAAAAAAATTTGGCTCCATCTTCAGTATTTGGCTAAGAAAAATATGCTCCATGTTCATCTGTGTCTCTAGTTTCTTACAGCTGTTCCTTGAAAAGTACTCCGATAGAATGAAGTCCACAATCCACTTGTCATTGTAGAGTTGGAATGTGCAGCTCTGATCTCCTGGGAACAAGCGTATCTGATTGAAATCACAGCTCATTAGTTAACAACACATAGTCATGAACTCTGTAAGGAAAGTCACGAAGGTATTGCTTTTGGAGACGCCAGCTGATTCACCTCTACATCCTTGCGTGTTGTGAAATTCCCATTGATACAAGTGGGGGTGAAATATACCACTATGGTATCACAGATGTGAAGACAGTGCCGTAGCTTACTATTGAGAGGAGTTCTCTCTTTATTTCTAAACCTAGCCAGCTCATTATTAGAAGGCTGACCAATGAGATCTTGGAGACATGGTCATTGAAAATGTACCAGCAAAAGGAGTATTCAGAAGACAAAAGTAATTCTAACATTGGGAAAGAATCTTTTCTGTTTTAAAATTTCTATTTCTTTATTTATTATTTAGAAAGACATAGAGACAGAGAGAGAGAGCAAGAGAGAGAGAGAGAGAGAGAGAGAGAGAGAGAGGGAGAGAGATGCCCACAATAGCCAGGGCTGGATCAGACCAAAGCCAGGAACCCTGAACTCTATCTAAATCTCCAAGCTGGGTGTCAGGGACCCAGTAACCTGAGCCATCACCTACTGTCTTCAAGGGTGTGCATTATCAAGAAGCTGGATCAGAAGCAGAGGGACTAGAACTCTGATATGGGATGCAGGCATCCCAAGCATCAACACAAGAGCTACACCACACAACCACCCCTAAAAGACGCTTCTCTGAATCAACAACAATGAAAACTTTTTCTGATGAACGATAGTGGTGTGGGCTAGGTTGGGCCTAAATTTCTATTCCAGACACAAACATCTGTTTCCAGTCACAAACATCATGTGCAATGCAATAAGCTTTATTGCAGAGTGATAAGAATGCACAGGCACATGAGGGCTTCTGTTAGGAAGAGTGATCCAGGAAGGGTAGAGAGGGACTTCCGTACCCTGCTCGCTAGGGGCCAAGAGGAGAAAGAGCCTGTGCTTCCCCTTTTCCTGGCTTCTTATGAGCTTAGAACACAGTCCCGGGTAAAGGGAGGTACTTCCTGGAGAAGGGTCATCTGATTGACAGGTAGGTGGATATGGTAGCCTAGAGAAAGGGAGGTGCAGCTTCCAGCTCATGAACTTAAGCTATCTATTTAACATCAATATTTGAGGAATTTTCCATTCTTTCTGTATCACTATTTATTTTTTCAGTAGTAATGTGTGACAACTGCAATACCTTAGTGTCACTTAACAATAAGCATTAATGCTTATTAGAATGTGGTTAGGTGGAAGTTGACCAGATGGTTCTCTTGTTCTTAGTTTAGTTTCTTCCTATGTCTAGGCTACCTAGCTTAGTTTGGGCTAATCTGTATTGACAACTAGGATGTCTGGGCTGTGCCCCGCATGTCTCTCTAACTGTGCCAGCCCTTTCTAAGTTTTTGCTTGCTTCAAATTTGCAAACATTCTGTTAGCCACATCTAGTCACATGGTTAAGCCCAATGTCAGTATAAGAAAATAATAAAGGCAGGGTTGAAAATGGCCAGCCAGCTTTGAAATTTAAAAATATAAGTGGCATAATAAAAGAGGTGATTAGAGATTATGCAGCCAAAAATGTATGTGAAAACATGTCATATGTTCATCTGACAGTTATTTAAATTATTATGTTGATTTCATGATCTTTGTGCTATTAATCATCTCTTAAAAAGTACGTAATTTGGGGACAGCACTGTGTACTAGGTTAAGTCTCTGCCTGTAGTGCCTGCATCCCATATGGGTGCTGGTTTGAGCAGCGGCTACTCCATTTCTGATACAGCTCCCTGCTAATGTCCCTGGGAAAGTAGTGGAAAATGCCCCAAGCACTTGGGATCCTGTACCCACATGGGAGACCTCAAAGAGGCTCCTGGCTCCTGGCTTTGGATCTGCCCATTTGGGGAATGAACCAGCCAATAAAGATCTCTCCTTTTCCCGCTCTCTGTCTGTTTTTCAAATAATTAAATCTTTCTGTAAAAATGTAATTTTTTAATGATTTCCCATTCCAAATGAATAGCTGTGTTGGTATCCAATTTTGTATTTGCAATTTTATACTCTTTCTCCTAAGGAAGGACCCAAAATTACTTGAAATTCAGGCACCGTAAAGCATTATTTCCCCCTGCTAACCTCATGTGGAGACAGTGAGAGTTAGAGATCTGTGGGTATAAAACACCTAGCTCAGTATGTGAGTCACTGAAATGACTGACATTCCTGCCATGGTTATACTGACCACACCAAGATTTTCTCCTCGATTTTCCCCCTTCCACATCAGATTGGAGAGGTTTTGACCCTATCAGTGTTCAAGTGATGTATACATTTTACCTGAGAATTAGTCCTTTGTCTCTGCTAAGTCCAAGACCCTATTCTCTGTCTCTATCTTTCCAAACTTGTCTGCAGCATTTGAAAGTGCTCATCACATATAACATGTGACCACTCACTATTAGATGAGGCTCTGTGTTCAGTAATTTATATGCATTATCTTTGATCTTCAGAACCATCTTATGAGGTCACCTGCAGAAATCAGAGAAATTAATGATCAGATACAATGCCATAAACTAGGAAATGATCGAGTCAGATTTCTATTTAGTCAAGCCCATGGGTTTATATTTCCTTCTATATTTGTTCTGTATGTTGCAAGAGGAAAAGTCCTACAATTAGGGAGAACATAGAGTACAAACATTTCCAGTCTCTTGAGAACAACTCTCTGTAAGTACTATTGTTGATATTCTTATATTTCTATGAGGGAATTGGTACTGAGAGAGGCTGACTTATTCATGGTGCACTGGCTAACAGGAGGTAGACAGGGGCTGACTCTGTGGCACAGCGGGTTAAAGCCCTGGCCTGAAGCGCTGGCATCCCATATAGGCGCCAGTTCTAGTCTCGGCTGCTCCTCTTCCAATCCAGCTCTCTGCTGTGGCCTGGGAAAGCAGTGGAGGATGGCCCAAGTCCTTGGGTCCCTGCACCCACGTGTGAGACCCAGAAGAAGCTCCTGGCTCCTGGCTTCGGATTGGTGCAGCTCTGGCTGTGTGGCTATCTGGGGAGTGAACCAGAGGATGGAAGATGTCTCCCTCTGTTTCTACCTCTCTTTGTGACTCTGTCTTTTAAGTAAATAAAAATAAATCTTAAAAAAAGGAGGTGGACATCTGCCTGACTTCACAGGGTGCATTCTGAACCAGTTTGCTCTTCCACTTCCTAGCATCTTGAAAGATTTTCCATTCTGTGGCAATAGACACCATATTTCATGACATTAAGAGGAACACAAAAAGTGACAGTGGTGGGTGATTCCAGCTCATCAACTGTGACAATGAACTGTGTGTGATTTTATGTACAGACACACAAACGTACCTTTCCTTAAAAATTCCATGTGGGAGTAGGCATTTAGACTAGGATTAAAGACATTCATGTCCCACATGACAGTACTGGGTTCAAAATGTAGCTCCACCCTGACTCCAGCTTCCTGTTATTGTGGTTCCTGGAAATCAGTGGTGATAGTTATGTAGTTGGGTTCCTGTCACCCATGTGGGAGTTATAGATTCAGTTCTGGGATCCTGGATTAGGTTTCAGATCAGCTCCAGCTGTTACAGGCGTCTGAGGAGTGAACCAGCAGCTGGAAGTTATGTGTGTCTTAAAAAAAAAAAAAAAAAAAAAAAAAAAGAATCCCATGCTTTAGCTTTACAGAGTGTGCGTTATGTTTTCCAAACAACAAAACAAAGTGTTCATTGTAATCATTTGCAGTCACTATCAGGAAGTGACCAGCATTCAGGTTAATCCTTTATGGGTTCTCTTCTCACTGGGCCTCACTAACCTTGAAGCATATTCTGAATTCCGCCTCAGAAGCACTCCACACTTGCCTCACTGCCACTCAACTCAATAGTTCTTGCTGTGATTTCATTTTCAGAAGCATCAGATTGGCATTTTCTTACTTTAACAGTTGTGAAACACAAAATAAATGAGTCTGCTAAATGCCAATATTAGAAATAGGCTTTGAAAGTATGTTTAAAAATTTCTGGTGTTTCAAGACTTATTTGGCAAAGTATTAGTTACACAGGAGAAAATGAAGATAGGTGTGATATTCTGAGTATTTAGAAGTAATGCATATTAACTTTTTAAACATTGTGCATTTTATCTCTGTTAGTTACTTAGTCTAAAGAATCAACTGCATTAATGAAGATGTTTGAGGGATGATCAGAACTTGCCATTTTTTAAAATATTTTTACCTGATTTTTATTTCAAAATTAGCTATTATAAATGTGATAATCCTTTTTCATTCCTTACTCACAATATTTAGCAGAAAACAGAATTAATCAAAAGATGGTATGAGGAATTCAGGGCTGCTGTGCTGGGCTCAACAAACTGACAAGGGGTGGCGTGATTCGTTGGAACACTCAGAGGACCATGCAGGAAAGTTGCCATCTCTCTCAGCCCAGGACGGGAGGGAGGGGCTGCATGGAGGGAACTAAAAAGGTGACTGTCCTCTTCAGTAGCAAGGAACCAATAACTGGGTACAGCCCCTTTCAGCTAGTGGCTATGGTGCAGAGGGAGTCTTCCCTAAAGCACAGCCACAACTGTTACTCCCCGACTGAGCTTCGTTCACTGGCGTTCTGTGAATCTCCTAAGTATTCTATGGTTAGATAGGGGCTCACATCTCTGGTCTCATCTCTTAACACTGCTTCCTATTGATAATGATGGAAATAAAATAAAAATTTAACAGCCAAACAAGGGAGAAATTGATACTTATTTCCCTGAAGGTGCTGCAGTGTCTTGCTTCTGATCTACTGGATATCCTATAACCTCTGAAATGAAATAGCTCCAGCCTACTCCTGCTCTGCCCTACCCTGCACATACCACACACACACACATACGCACACACACACACACACATACAGAGTCCCATTCATCTCCTCTTCACTTCCAAGTCTTCAATCTTTCTTCAGGTCTAGATTCAGATCACACTTAGTCCAGAAAGTCTTCCTGGAAATCAGCTCTTAAGAACCCCTGGATTTCAGAGCCCCTCCATATTTCACTCCCTTGTAGCCTTTATTATCCATATTGAAATGATCTATTTCTCCTTCAGCTGCAATATTCCCAAGGTTGGGGTTATGCTTTGTCCAACATGGTACCCCAAGTATGTAGCACAGTGCTAAATCCAATATTTGCTGCTTTAAAGTGAGGCCAGAGGATAAAAATAGGAATACTGAACTCTTTACTTAATTGTAACTCGATATTGTCTACATGTAGCCAGTAGAATCAGGGTTACTGGCAACTCTTTTTGCTTAGTTATCTGTTCTTTTGATGCTGCATGGTAGGAACAAAATACCTCTAATATTTTAAAGGAAACAGATGCTGCCATGCCTTTCTCATGCCCAAGGACATAGTGAGTCATAACAGGATGCTAATGTTTGCTGGAAACACCATCTCTTGGTCCTGGTAGGCCTGCCATCACTCACAATCAGCTGTATCATCTCCAGATGTGTTCTTTTGCTATAAGTCATCAACTGATAGCTTGAGCTGGGAAGCACATTCACACTGTTGAACTACATGTTACTGGAACAAATCCTATTCAGATATTCTGCGGCTGATTTCCATCTTTGTTTTGATACAAGACTTAAGTAATTGTAAAACTTAGAATCTTTCTGTATGTGAGTGTGTCAGAGAGAGTGTGTGCATGACAGATGAAGTTAAACTGCACATGCTTCCATGCAGAGAGGAAGAAATAACAGAAAAATACATTCCTTCTATCATAACAATATTAAAGAAATCTAGGATTTAGAGTTAGGCAGTAGGTTCTCATTTTCTATTGCTATGCACCAAACTACTGCAAAACATGATAGCCTAAAATAACTGACATTTATTTTTCTCACCTGCTTTTGGAATTGGCAAAACTGGATGTAAAATGTAGAAGAATGAAATTAGATCCATGCCTCTCACAAAATACAAAAATCAACTCAAGATGAACCAAAGAACCAAATTTAAGAACTGAGACTATGAAGTTACTGGAATAAAATATAGCAGAAACACTCTGAGACATAAGTGTAGGGGATGACTTCTTGGACAAGACCTCCAAAGCACAGGTCAAAGTCGGCAAACTCAAAAGGCTTCCATAGTCTTGGCAACTCCTGACTAGAGCCTAGGGAGATTACTGACGCCATAAACAAGAGTGTCAATTTGGTAAGTCAACAACAGGAGTCACTGTGCATTTACTCCTCATGTAGGATCTCTGTCCTTAATGTGTTGTTCAATGTGAATTAATGCTATAACTAGTACTGAAACAGTATTTTGCACTTTATGTTCTGTGTGGGTGCAAAATGATGAAATCTTTACTTAATATATACTAAATTGATCTTCTGTATATAAAGAGAATTGAAAATGAATCTTGATTTGAATGGAATGGGAGAGGGAGCGGGAGATGGGAGGGTTGCAGGTGGGAGGGAAGTTATGGGGGGGGGGAGCCATTGTAATCCATAAGCTGTACTTTGGAAATTTATATTTACTAAATAAAAGTTTTTAAAAAAAGTTTGTTTATGTCCATAAGGATCCTTGCTGGAATTTGCCAGGAACTGCATTGAATCTATATTTCAGTTTTAAAGAATTGATAACTTTATGCGTCGAGTTTTCCACTCCAAAGAATGCATTAGATGTGATAATTTGATGTGTTAACCTGACTGGGCCATGGTGTCCATATATTTGGTGAAGTACTATTCTAGATGTTCTGTGAGGGGCATTTTAAAATGAGATTTATATTTATATCAGTGAACTTTGAGCAAAACAGATTGCCTCCCATAAGGTAGATGGAGATCTTTATTTGAATACAAAAACCAAAAACCAAAAACAAACAAACAAGTCAAGAGAACAAGAGAATTTTCCTATAAAGATTGCCCTAGGACTTCTTCTGCAAACTGGCTGTTCCGGTTTCTGGTTGTCTTGCACACTGCCTTTGAACTTGAACAGCAGCTCTTGTCTGAGTCTCAGCTTGTCAACCTCCCCCATTAGATGTTGAACCCCATAGGCAGATTTTTACCTCATTCCCATAAGCCAATTTCCTTAAAATAACTCTATTTCTGTATGTATATGTGTCTTGTTGGTTTTGTTTCTCTTGGAGAACCCTAATACAGATGGCCATTCTTTCATTTTGGTGTTCCTTAAATTCTGTCACCAGTATTCAACATTCAACAACAGATCCTGAAATGTTTTATTCAGTATGTATCTAGGTGTTTTGTTTTGTTTTTTTTGGAGTGATTTTAAATAGAATTTATATTCTTAATCTTTTCCACATTTTCATTGTTAGTATACAAAAAAGTAGCTGATTTTTATGTGTTGACCTTGTATCCTGTGACCTTGCTGAACTCACTCATCGATTCTAAGAGGTTTCTACATAGATAATAATGTCACCAGTAAATGGGAACAGTTTTATTTATTTCTCCTTTCAAAATTTTATGCTTTCAATTTCCTTTCCTAACCTTATTTTAGTGGCTAGAACCTCCAGTATTATGTGAATAAGAATGTTGAAAGTGACATACTTGTATTTTTTTTAAACTCAGAAAATTCTCTTCTGGAGATTTGATAATAATGAATTTTATTTTCACCTACTTTTTATTTTTCCCTTTTATTTTTACACTGATTACTCATGCATTTTTTTCAATTACTTATGGTATTTCAGCATCAATGTACTCTTCCATAAAATGAGGCTGTTCATAGTTGTCGATGAAGTTTCTGAGAAGGCATGAGTAAAATAATATAAGTAACTCAAAAATGTTAAGCAAACGTTTATTTTGAACATTGAGAGATTTGATAAATGCTAGACCTTTGCTTTACCCAGCACTGGTTCAGCACCATCAGATGAAAGCCACAGAAGTCAGGAGATAAGATCAAAACAGAAACTTAGCTTCCAGGAAAGCTGTATTGGAATGCATGACTTGGGGTGAAAGTCAAATGCATCTTGTTCTCTTAGGCATAGTTTTATTCATCACACATATTTTCCATGAATTCTTTGAAAATCCATCATAGATTTCAATTTTTTTGCAGCAAAATAAACTTAACTTTTAACTACATTTTTCATGAACTTTTTGAAGTATCCTGTATACCATTGAAATAAAGTTAGGATTTAATGGTGTACTGTGTAAGGTGACAGTATGAATTAATTTTTCTTTCAAATAGTCAGCCATACCAACTCAAAAGCTCTGTTTGTTTTTTTCTTCCAGACAGATACTGTATATACCCACTTTTAAAAATTGTAAAGAGCAAGCATCTAGTCTAGCAAGTAGGATGACATATCCCACATTGACGAATCAAGTTTTGATTCCTAGTTCTGACTTCTAACTCCAGCTGTCTGTTAATGCAGATCCTGGGAGGTCATACTAAAGGCCCAAGTAACAGGGCTTCTGGTAGCTACATGGAAGACCTTGCCCCAGCTCTGGCCCAACCTTGACTGTTGCATGTATTTGGGGAATGAACCAGTGAAAGGGAACTTCCTCTCTCACGTTCTCTCTCTGTGCCTCTCAAATAAATAAATAAAATTTTAAAATTAACTGAATATATGGAAATAATTTGTTTTGGGCTTAGCCATCAGTTTTATGGCCTGTCTCCAATTGTGATGCTAATATTATGCTCTCTGTGTCTTTGTGTCTTACAGTAGCTTATATATCCATTTCTCCCACACACCCACATTCAAAATAACGTGATTTATTAAAACCTGTCTTGTCTTTTCCTGAATATTCTTTAGGATGATTTGTCTCTATAAAAAATTGTATCGGTTGCAAAAATAATTTTCTCTGTTCTAATAATAACTTAGATCTTCTGACCCACCAAATGTATCTGAGACCTCAAAGAGAACATTGGTTTTGCTCAGAGGAAGCTGCAGGTCAATTCCATTTGTGTCACTGTTCTAGGCTGCTTTTAAAACCTATAATATATGTGTCTGTGCTTTTTCATTTAGAATGTGAACTCATTTATCTCTCTCCTGTCGTCTAAAGAACTCCCAATTTTCTCTACTGCTGCCAGGTTTTGAGGTCATCCTGACACACAAAATATCAAACCTACTGTGGTGATTCAGAATCAGCTGTAACTTGCAAGTGCCACACAGTTGGCACTGTGATAAACATGGCCAATAAAAACCCTTGCAACAACTGTGCAGGGTTATTAGACTACTGAACAAGAAATTGAAACTCAAAAAATATATATTTATCTTGCTAAAATATCATATTGTTGTAATAGAGACAGAATACTAATATTATCCTTCCTACATTTTGCCTTTGTATTATCTTCTGCCCTTCAAGTGTGGCTCAACTCTTGTGGGAGGTTCTTAAAGTCAGAGGCTTCACTCTTGTGCCTGTGTTACATTAGATAATGAGGGAGATCATTTGGGGCATGTGTGATTAAATCAATGACACTTTAAGCAAGCAGAGAGGTTTTCATGGAACTAATGTGAGAAATTTTTCTGGGTTCTGCAGTATTAGGGGAAGAGCATAATTTAATGGATCCTACCTCTTGGAATTCTGCTCGGTTTTCACAGCAGAGTCCCTGAGTCTTTGGTAGGCGGAAGGAAAATATTTACTAATTTGAAACATGCTCAAAACATGAGATGATTAATACACATAAAATCATAGAACTCACCTTCTCAATACCTTCTCATCACTTAATCAAGGTTCCAGCATAAGAAGAGTGTACAACAGGTCTACAAAAAGTTCATGGAAAATGTTTATTATGGAAAAACCATGCATGAATCTTGACATTTTTTGCATCAAAATAAAGTCATATTTGAATTCAATTTTCCACCTACTTTGTGAAGTACCCTCATATAAAGACAGGCAGAGTGACAGAGAGAGGCAGCGGGAGAGAGATCTTCCAACTGTTGGTTCACTCCCCAAATGGCCACAACAATTGGGCTGGGCCAAGGTGTAACCAAGAGCCTGGAACTCTACCCGGGTCTCCAGTGTGGGTGGTATGGTCCCAGGTACTTTGCTATCTTCTGTGACTTTCCCAGATGCATTAGCAGGAAGGTAGATCAGAGGCAGAGTAGCTGAAACTTGAATTGGCACTCTGATACGGGAGGCTGTATCATTGGCAGTGCTTAACCCACTGCAACAGAACTCCAGTCCCCAAAACACCAATCTCATATCCAATTTACAGTTTCTCTGTCTTCCTCCTTAGCCCTTTCCAGAGGAAAACCACAACATGGTCACCTTTTAAATTTTGTTCCCTGGTGCTCTGCTTTCCTTTCCACCATCTGAATCTTCCGGAGTCAGAACAGGCAAAAAGGGGCTTAAAGAAAAAAAGGGCCAAGCTCTTCACATTTAATGGACTTAAATTGACTGGATTACATGGGCTCTCAGTGTAGATATTCAAATAGAGGCATTTTCCTAGACTTATTAGGGGTTCCATGAAACTTCTGAATTGTAGTCTTTTGACATGAGCAATACACTCTGCCACTGAATGACTGCTCTTGAGCCTCACTCAGATTCTAACTTCATTGGTCTTCCCCATACAGTTACTTTCCCTTGCAGGAGACCTCACTGGGTAGTTGTTTCAAAACAGCTTGAGCCTATGTACCTACTTTTAGGGGTCCCTACCAAAAGGGACTTACACCCTGTTCTTGTCACACTTCCTGTAAGTGCAGGCTGCTCTCATCACTGCCTTGTCTTTTTGCCTTGCCTTTACAAACTTCCTACCAGCTCCATGACTTCTGAATTCTTTTTTTTTTTAACAGGCAGAGTTAGAGAGAGAGAGAGAGAGAGAGAGAGGTCTTCCTTCTATGATTCACCCCCTAAATGGCTGCTACGGCTAGCGTGCTGCGGCTAGCACTGCGCTGATCCGAAGCCAGGAGCCAGGTGCTTCCTCCTGGTCTCACATGCGGGTGCAGGGCCCAAGCACTTGGGCCATCCTCCACTGCCCTCCCGGGCCACAGCAGAGAGCTGGACTGGAAGAGGAGCAACTGGGACAGAATCCGGTGCCCCAACCGGGACTAGAACCCGAGATGCTGGCACCGCAGGCGGAAGATTAGCCAAGTGAGCCACGGCGCCGGCGACTTCTGCATTCTTGAAATAGAGAGAAGAAGGACCAGTAACTGTACTTGCTTTTCCTAACTTTAGGGATCACCCGTCGAGTTTTCCCCAAAGCTCCTCCATGACACTCAGGCCTCCTCTAGTGGCTGAACAATGATACCTCTCCCCCGAAATGTCCAGTGTTTCTGTGATTTTTATTCTGGAGTTCCTTCACAAGCTAAAGGGAGAGAAAGGAGAAAAAAGCTAAATGTTCCCCAGTCCTAGGTATGCTTTTCGCTGATTTCACTCAAAGAATCTGCAGTCTGCTCTTACACAGGTCAGGAGTAGATGTCAGATTGACAACAGCTCTGCCCAGCAACATCTGACCAGGCCCACAGAGATACAACTTGCAACTTTCTTGAGAAAATGAGGACACTTGTACTCAATTTTTCATAATTTGGGGGCTTAGAGATACTCCAGGATGAGAGAGTGAATTTCATTTCTGTTGGGCTAACTGCTAAATAAGAAATTATATGTGATACATATTGCCAGGCAATATTCTGATAACTTTAAATGTACAAGCCCATTTTATCTTTAGTACAGTTCTATGAAGTACGACTATGTTTCCCATTTTAAAAGTGAATGAAATGTGACAAAGATAAGTTAAGCAGTTTGCCCACAGTTAATCATCTTGTGATTCCCAAGACTAGAACCCAAATCCCTTAGTCTGCCTCAAAATTCATGCTCCTAATCAATACTTCATTCTGCTACTTTGTCTTCTTAAACACAAGCCATAGGATTTCTTTTTGCATAAATAATTATGGAATGTTTGTATTGAAAACAGGAAGTGTAGATTAATAGAGAAGAATATGGCAGAGTTTAAGTTTACTTGCATAAAGAGACTATTTAATAAATAGCAACAGCATATTATTTTGAAAGACCAAAATACATATAATATTTATCCTGGTGGAATTTATATTGTAATGCAGTGTTTTTAAACTGTTGGTGTAATCATTACTAAATCTAAAATCAATTTTGTGCAAAAATAAATTATTAAAAATAATGTAGAATTAAATATACATTATTAGATTATATCACATATTAGATGTATTTATGTATGTGTGCCAGATTGTAATACAAAATTTATTTCTTAGTGTGATGGTATTTTTGTATCAAAAAAGGTATTAGACGTCACAGGGCAAGCATGATGACTAAATGAGATCATAGTTATAGGTAATGGGTACTTCAAAACATTTGTAGAAAATGGAATTAAAAGATTATTTATTCTGGTGCAAAATATTTTTGAAATCCACAGACAAAAAAATCTCCAAAAAGTTCATGGAAAATGCGTGTTATGATCAAATCATACTTGTATTTCAGCCTTTGTTGCATCTCAATAAACTTACCTGTTCATTGACTTTCTTAGGTCACCCTATAGGGAGGCATGTCAAAGAGTAAGATAGCATATATTAGAAGATGGCATAAAGCAACAAGAAAGTAGAGACATACATTAGAGCCATAAATTTCCCCAAATGCATTGCATGATGTTCTAAAGGCACCTGCAAACTGGGGAACTGAATTTTGGCTTTCATTTTTTTTTAAGAAAGAAAAACAAGAGCAAGAAAGGGAAATATAACCAAACACACAGGTTGTCTAAAAAATCAATGCACAAGAATACATCTAGAAGTGACAGGAAAGCCATAAAGAAGGTTTCCCACAGGGTTCTCATTAGGAAGGGATTCTAAAATGTGATACATGATTTCTCTACAACAAATCAACATATAGCTCCATGGCTTGCCATAGGTGAATAATTAATTCTATCCCTTTTCTTCTTGTCCTATTCTACAATACTGTCCAGGCTCACATACCCAAAGGAATGAATTTGTAGAGAAACCTTCAGAAAAGCCAGGGAGAATGCCATTTGGACACAGATTAAAATTGACACAGATTTTACCTTTAGCAATTGTCAATTCTAAATAAGCTCTCTCAGAAATTAGGTCTTCACACAATAACAATTCTCCTATATAAATGCAACTATTGCTTCTGAAACTTAACAAAAGTTGTACTCAAAAGAAATACAATTTCCTGAAACCCTCTTCTTTTTTTTTTAACTTTTATTTAATGAATATAGATTTCCAAAGTACGGCTTATTGACTACATTGGCTTCCCCCCCTGATGACTTCCCTCCCACCTGCAACCCTCCCCTTTCCCGCTCTCTCTCCCTTTCCATTCATATCAAGATTCATTTTCAATTTTCTATATATACAGAAGATCAGTTTAGTATACATTAAGTAAAGATTTCAACAGTTTGCACCCCCAAACACAAAGTGAAATATACTGTTTCAGTACTCGTTATAGCATTAAATCTCAATGCACAGCACATTAAGGACAGAGATCCTACATGAGGAGTAAGTGCACAGTGACTCCTGTTGTTGACTTTACAAATTGACACTCCTGTTTATGGCATCAGTAATCTCCCTATGCTCCAGTCATGAGTTTCCAAGGCTATGGAAGCCTTTTGAGTTCTCTGACTCTTGCCTTGTTTAGACAAGGTCATAGTCAAAGTGGAGGTTCTCTCCTTCCTTCAGAGAAAGGTACCTCCTTCTTTGAAGACCTGTTCTTTCCACTGGGATCTCTCTCACAGAGATCTTTCATTGAGGTCTTTTTTTTTATTTGCCAGAGTGTCTTGGCTTTCCATGCCTGAAATACTCTCATGGGCTTTTCAGCTGGATCCAAATGCCTTTAGGGCTGATTCTGAGGCCAGAGTGCTGTTTAGGACATCTGCCATTCTATGAGTCTGCTGTGTATCTCGCTTCCCAAGTTGGATCACTCTCCCCTTTGTTTATTCTATCGGTTAGTATTAGCAGGTACTAGACTTGTTTATGTGATCCCTTTGACTCTTAGTCCTTTCATTATGATCAATTGTGAACTGAAATTGATCACTTGGACTAGTGAGATGGCATTGGTACATGCCACCTTGATGGGATTGAATTGGAATCCCCTGGTATGTTTCTAACTCTACCATTTGGGGCAAGTCAGCTTGAGCATGTCCCAAATTGTACATCTCTTCCCTCTCTTATTCCCACTCTTATGTTTAACAGGGATCACATTTCAGTTAAATTTCAACACTTAAGAATAATTGTGTATTAATTACAGAATTAAACCAGTCATATTAAGTAGAGCAGACAAAAAAAAACTACTAAGAGGGATAATGTATTAAGTTGTTCATTAACAGTCAGGGCTATGCTGATCAAGTCACCATTTCTCATAGTGTCCATTTCACTTCAACAGGTTTCCTTTTTGGTGTTCAGTCAGTTGTTACCGATCAGGGAGAACATATGATATTTGTCCCTTTGGGACTGGCTTATTTCACTCAGCATGATGTGTTCCAGATTCCTCCATTTTGCTGCAAATGACTGGATTTCATTGTTTCTTACTGTGGTATAGTATTCTAAAGAGTACATATCCCATAATTTCTTTATCCAGTCTACCGTTGATGGGCATTTAGGTTGGTTCCAGGTCTTGGCTATTGTGAATTGTGCTGCAATAAACATTAGGGTGCAGACCGCTTTTTTGTTTGCCAATTTAAATTCCTTTGGGTAAATGCCAAGGAGTGGGATGGCTGGGTCGAATGGTAGGGTTATATTCAGGGCCTGAAACCCTCTTCTTTGTAAGTTTTATGGAACAAAAATTGTAACTTAAAAAGTGAGCAAAAATCAAGTGTTCCTTAAGTCACAGAAAATGCAAAAAAAATTATCTTTTGATATACATGTTTCTTAAATCCAGCTCCATAGATAAAACATCAAATGACTAACCTAGGTTGTTAATAATCATAGTGAAATGACGGAAGACAATTTCCTTATAGAAGAAAATATTTGAAATTACCACAGGAAACATAACAAAGCTTTCAGAATGAGCTGCTCTGGGGTTGGATGTTTGGTTGTTGTGATCAGTAGGATTTTCATTTGGAGCTCTTCATTTTGCTACCTACAAATATACCACCTTCCTCCAAAGGCCACAGCTGGAATATACACTACACAAATAAGCCAGTCTGTGTACCCATAAACAAGAGTCTAAAGTCACTTTTTTCTTCAACTTTAGTGATATGGGTTCCAAGTATATGACCCTGGAGAAATTGCAGGGCTGCTGATTCCATGGCTCCATTTCTCTGATGTCATCTTGGTCCCTCTCGGTTTTCCAAGGGCCAAGCCAACAACATAAGATGTCTACTTAAGGAGCCGAGTCCTCTGGCCTTGAAAGGGATTTCTAAGGGAATAGTCATTGCGCTAGCATAGTGTTATTCAAACTTCCCAAGTGTTGTCTCCCGTGTCCTGATCTGATAGGGTATCCCTGAAAATTACATTTTTCTTTAGCTTGGTTTTAGCGAGTTTCCCCTTCACGGTGTGGGACTGGGGGTTGGAGAGAGGATTTGTGAGCCCTCACCTAGAGTGTGCCTCACACATGAAGCCTCCCTTACAGCAGCTGCCAGCTCATGATCTTATGATAAGATTGAGATATTGCTGCAACTGGTTAATTGAAGGAGTTGATCTTGAAGGGTGAACACTTAAGAATCATCTGTATTTTTCCTCATCACAGCCTCTAGACCTCACTATTGTCAGATACACCCCTTGAAATCATTGCTAAAGCCCATAGTTTTCAGTTATGCCTCTTTCTAATACTCAGGACTTCTTTTCTGGCTTTAGAATGTCCTACTCCTAGAGCAGGCTTTTGGCCAAGTGACTAAGAAGACTGCATCCCACATTGGAAAGCCCAGGTTTGACACCTGTCTCTAGATCCACATAATACAGACTCTGGGTGGCCATGGTAATGGCTCAAGTAACTGGTTCCTGCCACCCTTTTAGGAGATCCGCATTGAGTTTCACGGTCCCTGCTTTGCCCTCAATCCAGCCTTGACTACTGTGTATTTGGATAGCGAATGAGTGTATAAGAGTGTCCACTCTCTCACTCTCTCTCTCTCTGTCTCCTTCTCCCTCTCCAACAGTAATAAAAAACAGTGGGAGCAAAGGAGGGAAGGAATGTTGGGTGGGAAGTATCATTATGCTTGTAAAACTGTATATATGAAATTTGTTCTCTTTATATAAAAATATTTTAAAAACTTCCTAGCAAAGTCCAATGTAAAACTTCAATGTTATATCTTACAATCAATATACTAATCTAGTGTTGCTTTTCCCAGGAACTGCATGCAGTGGGGAGGTTGGGACAGCTTCTCTTTCCTTCTGCTTTTCCTGCTCTGCTGCTTCTGTGTCTGGCTTCCTTCTCTATATGTTGCAGAAGAAGGAAAGCACAGGGAAAGGGCACAAAACTCACGAGATCCCTATGTGTGGTTGCTTGGTGCAACCTGGTCTGATAGTAGGTGCAGTGAGGCAGGCAAAGTCCAGGTGCCCTTTTTGAGCATAATTGTGAGGAGTTTTTTTTTTTTTTTTTAATTTCTATGTGACTTTGTGAAAGGGTTAATGATCTTGGTTAATTTTCAAAATGGCAAAATACAATCTTCCCTTTGATTACTCTGTAGTCACATTCCTGAAAATTTGGAGTGTGATAAAAGTATGCTGGGGGCAGCTGTTTGGTGCAGTGGTTAAGACTGTTTAAAATACCTGCATCCCATATCAGAGTGCCTGGGTCCAAGGCTTGGGTCTGCTTCTGATGAATTTGAATCTGCTTTTCACTAGCTTCCTGCTGATGTTCATCCAGGGAGCCAGCAGCTGATGACTCATTTGGGAGACACTCTGGAAGTCCAAGCTCCTGGCTTCAACATGGCACTGCCCATGCTGTTGTAGGCATTTAGGAAGTGAACCAGTGGATGGACGATATCTGTGTGTATGTGTGTTTGTGTGTGTGTGTGTGACTCCAAATAAACCTGAAAAAAAAGGTATACCAGAAATAGTTGGTGTTCATATGAATATACTTCTAAAAATTCATGGAAAGCTTAAAAGATGTTTATTTTGGTGCAAAACTTCTGAAAATGTGTATTGTGAAATACCATGCATGAATTTCTAAAATTTGGTTTTGGCACCAAACAAAACCCTATCTCTCAATCACATTTTCTATGATTTTTTGAAGTTTCCTCAAATGTACATTGTGTGAAGTTCTGGGTTCAGAAAATTAAAAGAGGTTTTTCACCTGTGGAACATTTGAAGGTTGTGGGGGAAGTGGGACAACTCTTTAGTCGGTGAGACTGTCTTGGGCATCGTGGGACGTCAAGCATCTCCACCTCCTCCCACTAAATGTCAGAAGTAGCACTCCCACCCCCTCAATCACCATGACAGCCAAAATTACCCCTCAAATTTCCAGAAACTCCCCATCAGGGAATAACACTGACTCCATTGAGACCTCTGCACTAGTAGCTGCTTCTTAGGTATGGGGGCAATTATTGCATCTTGTTCTCAACCCTGACCTTTATCTGCTTGTGAAAGGTAAGAGCCTGGCTAAAAAAATTACCATGAGGAGCTTCAGATTAAGCCCTATTAATTTTGCTATGCACCAAGAGTATAAATTCTCATTCAATTATGTTGGGTTAAATTTTTGTAAATGAAGAATCTCAGAAAAGTTAAAAAACTGATCTGAGGTCATTTAGCTAACAATTAGCAAGTACATTAAAATAATTAAATTAGGTAAGAACGATTGTAGCAAAGAGAAAGAGAGTGATGACCACAGTATAAAATGGAGCCAGGGATAAAGTCTATTTTCATAAAATGCCTAATATAAGCTTTAGTGTGCTACTTAAGGATGGATCACAAATTTAGGTTTGAAATAAAAGAAGGAAAATGTTCACCTACATAATTCACGAATGCGGAGAGATAAATGTAAGAGAATCATGATCACCTTTCTTTCCTTGCTTTCTGAACTCCTGTGGTTTTCATTGTCTAGTGCCCTCACTTACCATTAGTACTTGTTACCTTGAACTCTTTTTGTCTCCTTATGCATGACTTTTCTCCCCCAGCTTCACTGTATATGCCTTAGCAGAAACTGTGTTGCATTGCTTTGTACATTCTAGTATGAGTCTTTTCCCCATGTTGTTGTTATAAGAAACTCTAATATAAGGCATAGATGAATAAAGGAGATTTCCTAATGGCAGCACAAGTAGAGGTCAAAATTCCTTGTTTTTATATCCCTGTTTTCTGCCTGCACACATGCATGCACACTTGCACACACATGTGAACATGGGTGCTCTACACCACCTGGACTGCAAGCCCAGTAAGCACCATGGGACACAGTTTTCAACAAGGACTCAGCACTGGAAGTTTTAGCAGAATAACTAGTAGCTTACTCTTGTGGGGCATCCCCTCTCCCAAATGCCAGGCATACCTGTTGTCTCTTTGAGCCTTGGGAAAAAGTATTTTCATGATTGCTCATCCCTTGATGCTTCATCACACCCAGTTGGTTTTAACACTGCCCAATTCCCTCTAATTTGTCCTCTCATTAAATTTTCTCTCGATATACACTCATATGTGTACTGTTTGCTTCCTGAGGGGCTCCATTTGTAAGCTGAACAACTCACCACGAATCAGTGAAAGCCAATTTGCAGAAGCAAATTTGTTAAATTACCAAGATTGCTTGCCTGGAAATTTCCTGACAGCTTAACTGCTCCTTCTGCCACCTCTCACCTGGTGCCTAGCACTGCCCGTACTCCCCCATGGCTACCACTGCCTCTGGTCCCCTTCTACTGCACCTGCATGCTAGCCTACACTCCATTTCTATTACCATCAAAAGGTTTGAGGAGGAAATTAGTCAGTCAAATGCCTTTAAAGGAATTTGCATTTGGCTAATTGATTTTCAGAACTGATCATGCATTCAGAGCCTTACTTTTCCTGAAAACTGGTTGAAAAGGTCAGTGGATTTTAAGTTTTGAGAACTTCCCCTGAGCTCAATTTGAAAATTATTATAGATACCAGTTTCTGTGAAAGATAATGTCATCATTGATGATGGGCCCCCTCTCTGGGGCCTGTATTCCCCTCTGGGTGTTGTTTTATTCTATCTCCATCTCTTGCCCTGCTGCAAAAATACTCCACATTGTTGTAAATCAGTCTTTCTAAAATGTAAACCTTTTATTTGCTTAAACTCTTCCACTGGCCTCTTATTACCTGCAGGATCAATGTTAAACCCTTAAGGGTCTTCAAAATGTTAACTAAAAATGTGTATTATGAAAAACTATAGATGAATTTCAACAGTTTTTGAACCAAAATAAACTCATCTTTCAATTTCATTCTTTTTAAAATTTATTTATTTATTTATTTGAAAGAGTTTCAGAGAGAGAGAAATCTTCCATCTGCTTGGTTTACTTCTCAGATGGCTGCAAGAGCAAGAACAGGGCCAAGCTCAAACCAGTAGCCAGGAACTTCATCTGGGTCTTCTACTCAGTAGCAGGGTCCCAAATACTTGGGTCATCCTTTGCTGCTTTTCCCATGCCATTAGCAAGGAGCTGGATTGGAAGTGGAGCAGCCAGGACTCAAACTTGTGCCCATATGAGATGCCCACATCACAGATGGTGGCTTTACCTACTATCAACGATGTCATTCCCATTCCACAAACTTTTTGAAGCATGTTTGTGTGGTTATAAACTCTGCTGTGATACTCTGGTTCCTGCTTAGTGCAGGCAAGTGTTATGCCCCTCTCAATAAGCGTTACTATTAATTGAACAACTTGCAGTGCATCCTAAGCCTTTCTGGGCCTGGATTCACTCATCCTGTTCCTCCTGCTTGGAATACAATTCCCATCCATCCTCATGATACATATATCTTTGTTTTGATCAAAGCTCATTGGATTAGTGAGGTTTCAGTTGGTATGTGGAGGACAATGAATAATTCCAAGATATGGGTGGATTCCAACCATCACCATTGATCTCCCATCCATGAATCTGCAGATCAGTTGGACCAGCTCTGTTTTAGATTGTGGATCGGGATCACCCCTGCTCATGTCCCTTGCTGCAGCTACCAGAAGCTTATTTTTCTCTTGGTGGATAACAGGACACTTTCTGCTTTTCATTTTTTATTGGTCAATTGCAAGTCAGAGGTCCAAACAGAGTCAGTGATAGGGACATGGAAGGTATATGCTGCCTATTCAACAGTTGGAGCCATAGCAGTCACGGTCAGTGTGAGGGTAGATATTTTTGTTACACTGAAGTGGTGACATTAGAGAACAATCATTCAGGTGATCTTGATCTTGTCTATGAGTTGTGGGGAGCAACTCGGACTAGACTAAGTTACTGGAATTAAGACTTATTCTATGCATCTGCTCTCCCACAATATGGCGCTGAGAAGGGAGAAGCAGCTTCTACACAGCTGCCTCCAGTTCAACCAATAAACAGCAGGACCTGCTCCTGATTGGAGGAGAGCAGCGTACTCGGCGTGTGGGTAGCAGAGTTGGGATTGGTGGAAGAGGACTATAAAGGAGGAGAGAGACAACATGCACCAGGAACATCTAAGAGGAACATCTAAGGGGAACACCTGTGCAGCCCCCGAGAGAGCCGGCCGGCGGTGTGCCGCTCCCCCGCGGAAGTGGGGAATGTGGCAGGGGGAACCGCCCTTCCACGGAGGTGGAAGGGACGGTAGCCAACCCGGGAAGAACCAGCAGCAAACCCGGGGAGGGCCGAGCAGACGAAAGAACAGCGCAGGGTCCTGTGTCGTTCCTCCATGAAGAGGGGGAGCGACAATGAGTTTTACCTTCAATAAAATCTCTGCTCCTTTCTCTGAGAGCACTCCACAGGACAAAATTTGAAGATAACATGTATTTGGTAAACTTCCTTCTTTAAATGTCTTTCTCTATGGCATGGTAAAACCTTATTTTGTCCATCATTGTGTTTTCAAGGTTAACCACAGACCCTGGCCTACGTGAATAAATATTTGTTGCATTAGTCAATTGTTTAACCTCATCACTAAATATATTAAGCAAAAGAGTATAAATGAGTTTAGAGTCTAAATAAATCATGGAAATCCTTGGCTACAAATGGGAAAATAAGTCATAGATTATTACCACCAAATTCAAAAATAGAAGAGAGCCTCTTAGTACCTACCTGTCTTTAAAAAGCATAAAATAAAAATGTCTAAGCAAAGACTGATGTCTTGTGAGTGTGTGGGGCAAATGCTCAAGGCTGAGATAATCCAAGCATGGGCAGACTCCTTGTGGGAGAGAAGGAAGCTCACCACAGGGAAAGCGGAGTAAAGGTCTGTTAAGAAGAGGAAGCCCTTGGTGAACAAACAGTTCTAAGACTGTATTCATGGCATTTTGTAACACATGGATGAGGAAGTAACTATTTTTAAGCAGAGATCAGTCTGCTGAAAAAAAGGGACACCATTAGTTACATATTTTTACAGATAATTCAACGAAACTACATGAGTTATATATCTTTATAGAGAAGGCACTAAAATTAAAAATATCTTTGCATGTGTATTGAATATTTATAAAATGGGATTAAATAAATTTGTGAAATTTCATAACAATTAATAATTAATAATAACAATTAACAATTAATAATTATGTTTTCAACTGTCCGTAACATACTCTACATGAAAAGTGTTTATTCAAGAACTTTTTGTGAATATTAGTTATGATTTTTAGCCTTTTTTAAACCAAAGAATCATTTATTATGTTTTGGCAAGCCAAGACGGACAGTGAGCCACATGGAAAAATATTATTCAATCTACAAGAAAGAAAAGATTAAAATTTCAAATTCTTCTAAATTCCTTTGTTCTTCACAAGTCTTATTTTTCACCATTTCCCAGACCCAGCACAGGAGGAATAAGAGTGGGGAAAATTAATTTACTGTAACACTTTACACTAAGTTTTCAGTTGCCTTTTATTTTCCACAACCCTTGGAGCTGTTTTTTTCTCCACAGAGTTAGGTCCACTGGTGGCCAACAAAGATCTTAAAGTATAAAATCCAATTGCTTAACTAAGTACCATTTTCTTTTGGTATTTGGTTTTTAATCTTTCCTATTTAAAAAAAGGAAACTGCTGATATATCATCTAAACAACCTGTGGTAGAATGAGAAGGCCATGCCACGATGGCCGCTGGCAGGGGAGCATCAGTTACTCAGGAATGGCTTCAAAACCACCTGGTAACGGAGCCTGCCTGGCAACAGGCTGTGATTGGTTAGGGCATAAACCGCCCCTTGACTGGATTGGCTGCTTCAGCAATATAAGCTGCTGTACCAACTGAAATAAACGAGTCTGTGCACAGGCTGCTCGCCTCTGCCCCGCTTTCACCTGACTCCTGGTGTCTGTATGGTGACTCCACACCTCTTGCCCCCACCACGCTCATCCTCTCAGAATGAATCCACAGCAACAGTAACCTGTTCCCTAAATCCCTGAGTTTCTAGTAAGAGTTTGGTTACTCTTCATATCTCTGCATCCCAACTTCCCAGGCATTTCTCACCACACTTTGCTCGGATTCCCACCTCCTGAATGTCTTCTGCAATATCACCGACAGCCTCCTGGGCATTATGGGCTTAGCATCTAAAAGTTAGTGCTCCCCACCAGTCTGGCTCAAGACTTTTTCTTCTCTACAGGCTATTTTTGCATGATTTAGACCACCCTCATCCACCTCCTTGGCTTCAGTTTATACCTCTTTTCTGGCAGTGCCCAGATTCATCACAGTAATTGAGACCACCCCCGTACTCCTGCCCACCATCTTCAGGTCAGTGCAGTCAAGATCAAACAAAAATATCTACATGGTAGGTCCTACAGAAGTCAAATTCAATATATTTCCTATCACAGATGGTGTTATTGCCATTCCTCCCATCTGACCAAATCAGAAATGTGGAAATTCTTCTTGGCTCATTTTTCTCCCTTGTCCGTGACTTCCAAGTGTTAATCGAGTGAATTTGCTTTCTTAGTACTTATTAATTCACCATATATTTTTAACTGCCATTACCTAAGGCAAGGCTGTCAGTGTCTCTCACCTTACTGAGTACTACAGCCTTGCAACTACTTAGCTCACTCTTGCCCCTTCTCAGTTGTCCCCACACTATTATCTGAACTGCAACTGGGATTTTTTCTGTTAAGACAAATGTAATTTTATTACATCCCTGCTTATTTTCCTCATGATAGAACCAGTAAATCTTAATGTGGCAAAAAAGACCTTCAGAATACCAACCAAATGTCTCATTGATCTCATCATATAAGATCTAGGGCCCCCAAGTCACTTTCCACATAAAAATAGCTTCTTCAGACACACAGAATTGTTTCTATTTCCTAAAATGTGTTGAACTCTGTCTTGCCCTGATCTTAAATCTGCTGCTTTCTGTGTCTGGCACAACTCACCCCTCCCTGTATCCACTAACATCTGACCTCTTTATTCTAGACTTCCCTGCATGCACCACTGAGTTAGCCACTCATCTCCCTGTTAGTCTCTGTAAGTTCCTTTAAGCAAAGAATAGCATCTCATTCATGATGGTATCCCAAGAACTTACTAAATGATGAATATAAACAAAAGGCTAAGTAAGATTGATGATGAGAGAGATGGATGAAAATGAAGTTAATCTGCCTTTGGATAGTCTCTGGCAAGAAGAACAGTGTTCAAAATCTTGACAGCTTCTATAAAAGTTCTTTATTCTACCACTTACAAAGAGTAGCCTAAAGAAATCAATCTGCCTTTGCTTAAATCATTAAAGATGCCCAGAAATATCATTTTGTTGAGTTAATCATACTGAGCCAGTGTTTAAATTACTTCTAGGAAATTTAATAAAGTAGTATTCCTTTTAGTTGCTTGAGTAGCATTAAATAAATACTCCTATGCACTAAGTGGTCCTACAAAATAAAAATGAAAGTATTTGGAGGGATAATCAGGTAGTTGTGCAGTGGTCTGTAATGCCCCTGCATTTCACTAGGGCAGATGAGGAACCAAAGAGGCTCCCTATAGGAAGTTCTGGATGGTGTCTTGGCACACAGCCTGGCAGGCAATGCAACCCAGAGAAGGAATCAAGACTCCAGAGCCTATCAGCTTCAGCTGTAGACTTCATAGTTCTGCCCCAAGTGTGCTTTGCACCTGACCAAATCCTGCCTTCCTTCCATGTTCCTCTCACTTCATTTATAGCCATGCACCAAACCTAACTTTCTTGATTCTTTCAAGTACACTAGCTTCTATGTCCCCAACAACTTGTCCTGTTCCATACTGGAATACCCTCACCATTTCTTGCTACAAAATCTTTTCCTTTTATCTATTTTAATATTCTTCATGACTATCAAGAGCATATACTTTCTTTTTTTAAAAGACTTATTTATTTATTTAAAGTCAGAATTAGAAAGAGAGAGGGAGAGAGACACCTCCCAATGATGAGCTCTATTATCTTGCAGAAGCTTTCTGGATAAAACGAGGATAATGACAGTCTAATAGGGTTAATGTGAAGATATACTTTTTTAAATGCACACGGCTTGGCTGTTAGGGAACTGGTTGCACTTTTCCTTTTAAAAGTTCATCTACTCTTAGGCTAGCCTTATAGAACACTGACGGATCCAATTGTCCTAATTGGTCGAAATCACATGTGTTGTAAGCTGCCCTAATGCATTTCCTTATCTGTTTCTCTCTATAATTTTCCTTGATTCTGAATGTTATGTTACCTTTGTTCATTTACCTATAGTACCAAGAATTTGTTATCATCTGCTTTGAACTCCCGTGGAACTCATGCATAGTGGCCAAATGGTGTAGTTAGAAGAACAGGATCTGGAATCACACTACAGGTTTAAGATTTTCCACCTCCACTCACCAGTATGTGACTTTTAGCAAATTATTTAAATTCTTTGTGCTTCTGTGTCCTCACTTGTGAAATAAAGCTAATAGAACAGTTGTGAGGATTAAAGTAATTTAGTAGAAGTTAAACACTAAGAATAAAGTCTGTTACCTTGTGAGTACTGTACTTCCGTTATAAATAGTCATGCACAACTAATGCTTTCAGCATGCTTCCTTATTCTTTGACTGCTTTCATTTAGCAGTAAATCTTTGTGGACAAGGTACTATGCCGTAAACTTCTTAAACTCTTAAAAGCACCTGAACTAAAGCAAGGTATATAGTGGTTCCATAAATCGTGATTGTAGTTGATAAAATGTGATTTCATAACCTGAGTGTATTCACTCATCAACTCAGGATACAAATATGTTCACATATCTTTGTTATAATTCAGTTAATCAAGGTTCTTTCCTTGTGGCCTCAGAAATTTAAGGAGCCCAGAAAGAGTCAAGCTCCTTTTCTAAACAATAGACAGTGTCTTCCACATGGCTACTTGGGTCCTGAGTAGGTTGTAGCTGCTAATTTATCCCTATAGGGATATCCTGACTGGCCTGGATCTTTATCCAATTCTTAGTCATCACCCTTGAGACTTTATTCTGGTTGACTCTAGAGAGGCTTCCTATGTTGAACTTGCCTTGCGCAAAAATCAGTCCCAGGCTCTGAATCTTGGATCATTAGCTGAGGTCATTGCTCCTTTCCTTTAAGGTCCCAAGGGTGTTCTTTTGTGCCCTCAGCTTCTGATTAGGGTCATGTCATCACGATGAAACACATTTCTCTAACTCCACATTGTAAGGAGTGGGGTTTAGGGGATATATTTTGTCCTTTCCTTCCCAGAAGGTTATTGGGCTCCTTATTCAACTTCTTCCATCTTAGTTGAGCTCTGTACACCAAAGGGGCAAGGCCACATATCAAAAAACAAAAACAAAACTACTTAAAAGTTAAAAGAGTCTGACTCATACTTTGCAAGGGCAGGCTGTGCATTTTAGCCACTTAAACAATCTCTCCTGGCAGCCATCTGTCAGAAAAGAGCTGATCAATTGTTGATCAAGATGCCCTGGTAGAACCTGGAGACAGTGAGCTCACAGCTAGCTGCTGGAGTTCCTCCAAAGATTATTCTGCAGTCACCTTTAAGAGCCACAGTGGTTTTCATTCTTTCATACTTTTGTTAATTAAGGATTCAATCAATCACAAAAACACAAGCATTAGAAGACTATGAAATGCTAAAAAAGCAATCAATAAAATCCTATGAGAACAGACTAGATCTGTATGGTACTGTCCCAGTTTTAGCAGTGTGAAATTAAATGTAATTTTAGCCTCAATTCTGGGTCTTAAATTACTCAACATATGTACAAATGACTCTTGTGGGAAAAATATGCAAAGCAAAGGTTTTGTCTCAAATAGAGTCAGCACATTCTTCTCCAAGAGAAGACCGAATCACACACACTCCATTCACAACTGAAAGGTGCTGTTACTATTGTTACTCACATAGTACTCTCTTTTGTTAAACTGAACAGAAGACACTGCAATTTCTGAACATAAGAAATGAGTTCAAATATTTCTGGTTTGATGAAGGCTAAAATAGTATGAAAAGATTTTATTTTCTGTTTTTACTTGTGTGCAACAGAAAGCAGGAGTTTGTCTTACTATAGAAGGAAGGACTTGGCAACTCCAGACATGTCCCTTTCTGATTGGTCAAAGTTAGAGAAGGTCCTGAGGCTGTCTCTAGTTGTCACATCATCATTTTCTCTTCTCATTCTTGTGCTTCCTTCTCACATTAATGTTTACGTCAGGTTTTATGAGGATCTCTTGAGAAAGCCAACAGAAGAGGAGGTGGGGTGTGGTCTTTGGTGTGTTGGATGGCACGATTAATTCTGAAAAGACAATACAGGTACAGAGCAGACCCCAGCAGCCCCCTCAGACACCTAGAGTAGAGAGTATTATTAGGAAAGTAGGCTGGTGATTTCACTTTGTCTTATGACTCCTGCTCCCTAGCAGCCTACCCACCTCTTGGACTGAGTTCTGAGAATCTCTTTAGGGGGAAGGAGCAGATTTTTTTCAAAACTGGAAGCCTGGGGCTGGCGCTGTGGCTCACGTGGTTAATCCTCTGCTTGCGGCGCTGGCATCCCATATGGGCACTGGGTTCTGGTCCTGGTTGCTCCTCTTCCAGTCCAGCTCTCTGCTGTGGCCCAGGAAGGCAGTGGAGGATGGCCCAGGTCCTTGGGCCCTGCACCCGCATGGGAGACCTGGAGGAAGCACTTGGCTCCTGGCTCCTGGCTTCGGATTGGCACAGCCCACCAGCCGTAGCGGCCATTTTGGGGGTGAACCAGCCAAAGGAAGACCTTCTCTCTGTCTCTCTCTCTCACTGTCTAACTCTGCCTGTCAAATAAATTAAAATAAAAAAAAAAACTGGAAACCTTGCCCCTCTACTGTGATCCTCAGGAAGATGATAGCATTGAAGCAGAATAATACGCAATGATTCTTTTCTTTAAATTAGAAATTTTTTCTTTAAATGCAATTCCATGCGTATGTTTCATGTAGGTAGAGATTGCTATTCATTTACTTTATGCATTTAAGAAAAATTATTGAGCACCTATAATGTTCATGTGGTAGATAATAACCTTTAGATGCTAATAAATCCTACAGCTTTTCAGTCTAAGTAAGAAGACAACTCCAAGAAAAGAATAATGGATCATGACTGTCTCATTATAGCCAAATGGTAATATATGAAATTATAAGTGGTGAACTAGCCCATATTAACCATTATTTATGCCTGTAAGTCAGATATTTTTACCATGAACAACTTGTACAAAAAATCATAAGCTAGATCTAAATGCATATAATAACCACACTTCTGAATTTTATGGAACCAAGACAAACCATTTTGATTTAATCTGTAAGATATGAGCATTCGAAGACTACATTGAAGAAAAAGTTTTAGGTGTTAGGAAACAAAGGGAAGTTCCTCTAAACTATAATTATCAAAATAAACCAAGTGACCATGAAGTGTGAGAAGAATGACCCAGGAAAATAATGTCAGCACAATGGTGAGTAAGACTTTCCAGCACTTATCTCCCTGTAGAAACATCTAACCATGCATAAAAACATGACAGACACAGGATCCAGGTGAAAAAATTATAGAACCAGGGTGTAGCACCAAGAACACTGAACAAGGGTAATGTAACATCCAGAATCAAGGCAAAAATTACACTTTAGAGAAAAACAGATAAGGAAATGCATCAGGGCAGCTTGCAATACGTGATTTTCACCAATTAGGACAATTGAATCAATGTTATACAAGTTTAGCCTAAGAGCAGATAAACTTTTAAAAAGAAAAGTACAACCAGTTCCCTAACAGCCAAGCCATGAGTTGAAAGCTTATTTAAAGAAATAATGACAGAAAACATTCTAAATATGGAGAGGGAAATAAACTTCTACAACCATGAAGCCCAAAGAACTTCAAATAGATTTATAGGAAGAGATTTTCACCAAGATACATTATAGTAATTTCTCAAAAGTCAAAGACAAAGAGATAATTATGAAAGTAACAAGAGAAAGGTAAACAATCACATACAACAGAACTCCTAAAATTATTACCATATTTGTCAGCAGAAACCCTTAACCACAGAAAAAGTGAGATGGTACATTCAAAATGCCAAAAGAAGAAAACTATCATCAAGAGCACTATACTCAGTGGACAATCTTTCAGAAATGAAATAGACAAGGACATTCCCAAATAGATGCTATGGGAGTTAATTACCACTGTAAATTCCATCCAAGAAATGCTAAAAAAAATTCTTCGTGTTAAAATGAAAGGATACTAAAAACAACACGGAAATATATGTTGGTATAAAACTCATGATAGGGGCTGGAACTATGGCATTGCAGGTAAAGCTGCCACTGAGGTGTTGGCATCTCATATGGGTGCCAGTTTGAGCCCAGGCTGCTCCACTTCCTATCCAGCTCTCTGCTTTGGCATGAGAAAGCAGTAGAAGATGGCCCAAGTGCTTGGGCCCTGGCACCTGCATGGGAGAACCAGAAGAAGCTCCTGACTCCTGGTTTTGGATTGACCCAGCTCCGGCTGTTGCAGCCATTTGGAGAGTGACCAGTGGATGGAAGACTTCTCTCTCTCTCTCTCTCTCTCACTCGCTCACTCTCTTTGCCTCTGCCTCTCTGTAACTCTGCTTTCTTAATAAATAAATAAATAAATAAGAAATAAAATAAAATAAAACTTATGGTAAAGGTAAGAATTTAGTCAAATTCAAATACTATGATACTGTAATAATGTGTCATTTTGACTCTAGCATAATAATTAAAAGACAAAAATATTAAGAATAAACACAACTGAAATAATGTATTAATGAATAAGCAATATGTAAAAGATGAAAATTTTGACATTAAGGACATAAAATGTGGTCAAAGTCAACTTGTCAGATTAAAATGGACTGTTATACCAATATAATACATTTTATGCAGCTTCATGATAATCAGAAATAAAATAATTTTAGCAAATTAATGAAAATAGGAAAATGAATCAAAACATACAACTCCAAAAATATTATCAAATAACAAAGAAAAAGGAAGAATGGAGAAAAGGAAGTAAAAAAAACACATGACAACAGTCCTTACCTATTAATAATTACTTTCAATGTAACTGAATTAAATTCTCCAATCAAAAGATGAAGATTTAATTAATTAATTAATTAATTGGAAAAAAATAATGTTCTTCTACATGAAGTCTAAACAAAATTCACTTTAGCTTTAGGAACACACATTGGCTGACACTGAAGGGATAGCAAAGTTATGCAATGCAAATGGTAATAAATTTTAAAAACAGCTTAACAATAACTCAAAACCCTAAGGCTTGCTGACTTCTTTATTTAGTGGAGCATTAAACCTTTGACTACAAAGTAAATTTAAAATATCTCAAACATTGGAGCTGGTGCCTTGGCTCACGTGGTTAATGCTCCACCTGCAGCACGGGCATCCCATATGGTTCTAGTCCTGGTTGCTCCTCTTCCAGTCCAGCTCTCTGCTGTGGCCCAGGAGGGCAGTGGAGGATGGCCCAGGTGCTTGGGCCCTGCACCCGCATGGGAGACCAGGAGGAAGCACCTGGCTCCTGGCTTCAGATCGGTGCAGCGCCATCCGTGGCGGCCATTTGGGGAGTGAACCAATGGAGGAAAGACCTTTTTTTCTGTCTCTCTCTCTCACTGTCTATAGCTCTACCTGTCAAATAAATAAAAAATTAAAAATTAAATCTCAAAAATTATCAAAAATCAGGGTGGCTATACCGACATCAGTCAAAATAGACTTTAAGTGAAAAACTGCCATAAGATAAAAATAACATCATCATATATAAAGGCTAATTCTTCAAAAGAGTATAGCAATTGTAAATGAATCCATATGCACCTGATTGTAAATCATCTAAATACATAAAGCAAATTAAACAGAACTGATGGGAGAAATAGATGGTAATGCAATGGAAGAGAACATCATTACTTCATTTTCAACAATGTATAGACATAAAATTAATATGAAAAGAGAAGACTTCAAAAATATCATACAGCAAATTAATCTAATAGATATGAGGTTAATTCAAAAGGTTTGTGACATAATGTAATTAAAATACAGTTTTACTTTTGTGCAAAGAATGTTGAAATCCATGCATAGTTTTTATACAATATGCATTTTCCATTAATTTGTTGAGGGCCCTTTGTATATCCCAGAACATTGCATCCAATAATAGCAAAATACACATCCTTCTCCAGTGCACATGGGGTATTTTCCAAGATAATCAAATGCTAGGTCACAAAGAAAGTCTTAGCAAATTTTAGTAGACTGAATTCATACTGAGCATCTTTTTCGACCACAACAGTCTAAAACTAAAAATAAATAGCAAGAGGAAAACTTGAAAATTTACAAATATGTGAAAAATACATAACACATTCTTGCATAACCAGTAGCTCAAAGATAAAATCAAAAAGGAAAATAAAAAAATATCTTGACACAAATGAGAATGGAAACACAGTGTATCAAAACTTACATGATGCAGAAAAAGCAATTCTAAAGGAGGAAATTTAGAGCAATAAATGTCTATATGAAGAAAATAAAAGATTTCAAATACACAACAAAATACTACACCTGAAGAAGCCAGAAAAAGAACAAATTAAACCAAGCATGAGTAGAAAGAGGGAAATAATAAAGATCAGAATAGAAAAAAATTAGAGACTAGAAAAACAATAGATAAGATCAATTCAGAGTTGGTTTTATAAAAAGATAAAATTAACAAACCATTAGGTAGATAAAGTTAAAAAGAAGACTCAAATACACAAACTTATAAATAAAAGAAGTGACATTAAACTGATACCACAGAAATATACAGAATTTTAAGAGGCTACCATGACCAATTACATACTAGCAAATTAGATAACTTAGAATAGGTTTGTAAGTTCCTAGAAACATAGACCCTATCAAGCCTAAAACATAATGTAAACTCTGAACAGATTAATAATGATTAATGCGATTGAATAAGTAATCAAAGACCTCCCAAGAAAGAAAATTGAACAGGGTGTATGTTTGGCATGAGAGTTAAGTCACTGCTTAGGATGACTACTTCCCACGTCAGAGTGCCAGGTTCAAGTCCTGGCCCCTCCAATTTCCATCCATGTTCCTGCTAACGTTTTGGGAGACAGCAGAAGATGGCCCTATTATTTGAGTCCCTTCCATTGAAGAGGGAAACCTAGCTTGAATCCTAGGCTCCTGAATTTGGCCTGACCCCAACTATTGCAGTCCTTTGAGGACTAAACCAGCAGATGGAAGGTCTCTCTGTCTGTCTGCTCTCTACCTTTCAAATAAAATGAAACTAACTAAATAAATAGAAAGTTGCAGGAATTAGTGGGTTCTTTGGTGAATTCTATCAAACATTTAAGAAAGAATGTACACTAATTTTTCTCACATTCTGTTCAATGAATTGAAGAGAAGGAATCACTTTCAAACTCATTTCATGAGCTGGTAACATCTTGAAACCAAGCCAGATAAGAACTATAGGAAAACTGTAAAATAATATCCCTGATGAACATAAACACAAAATCCTCAGCAAAATACTAGTAAAATAAATTCAATAGAACATGAAAAGGATCATATCATGATTAAATGAAATTTATCCCTGGGATGCAAGGATAGTTCAACATATGCAAATCAATGTGTGATACACTACGTTAAGACAATGAAGGATAAAAACTATATGATCATTATGACTAATGTGGAAAAATTATATAACTAAATCAAGCAATCTTTCATGATGAAAACTCCTAACAAATTAGATGCAAGAATAATGCACCTCAAACATAGTAAAATCTACATATGACAAGTCCATCTCTATTACATCAGAAAAGTAAGCAGCCACCCTCAGTGATGTGGGGCATCTTCCAATCTGAAGGCCTCAACAAAAAAAAATTAGAAAAAGGAGGACAACTGGGCCTGGACATCTCATCTTTTGCTGCCTTTGTGCTGGTGTTTACACCATCAGTTCCTCTGGTTCTCCAGTCTTTGGACTTGGATCATTGGCTTTCCTAGATCTCCAACTTGAAAATGGCACATTGTGAAATTTTCTTAGTCCCACTAATTATGTGAGTCACCTCTAGATAGATATATACATGCAAATATAAAATGTATATATAATGCATATTATAATTCTATTATTATATAAATTATATGTCATAGAATGTGCATGCAGAGAATGTGCATATGTGTGTATAATTTATATTATAATTTTAGACAACAAAAATAGATAAATCTAGGATTTAACAAAGCTTCTGGGATATTCTTTTTCTGGGAAAATACATAGAATGGTGGGATCTGTGAAACTGTGTGTATCACACACACACATTTTCTACTATTTCTGTCTCTGGAAAACTCTGACTAATCTTAGAAATGCAAAAAATAAAATCTGAGGAATCTCCAGACTGACTTCCATAGTGGCTTAACCAATTTGCATTCCCACCAACAGTGGGTTAGTGTCCCTTTTTCCCCACATCCTCTCCAGCATCTATTGTTGGTAGATTTCTGAATGTGAGCCATTCTAACTGGGGTGAGGTGGAACCTCATTGTGGTTTTGATTTGCATTTTCCTGATTGCTAGTGATCATGAACATTTTTTCATGTGTCTGTTGGCCATTTGGATTTCCTCTTCTGAAAAATGTCTATTGAGGTCCTTGGTCCATCTCTTAAGTGGGTTGTTTGTTTTGATGTTGTGGAGTTTCTTGATTTCTTTGTAGATTCTGGTTATCAACCCTTTATCAGTTGCATAGTTTGCAAATATATTTTCCCATTCTGTCGGTTGTCTCTTCACTTTCCTGGCTGTTTCTTTTGCAGTACAGAAACTTCTCAATTTGATGCAATCCGAAATGTAAATTTTGGCTTTGACTGCCTGTGCTTCTGGGGTGTTTTCCAAGAAGTCATTGCCGGTACCTATATCTTGCAGGGTTTTTCCAATGCTCTCTAATAATTTGATGGTGTCAGGTCGTAGATTTAAGTCTTTAATCCATGTTGAGTGAATTTTTGTGTAAGATGAAAGGTAGGGGTCTTGCTTCATGATTCTGCACGTGGAAATCCAATTTTCCCAGCACCATTTATTGAATAGACTTTCCTTACTCCAGGGATTGGTTTTGGATCCTTGATCAAATATAAGTTGGCTGTAGATGTTTGGATTGATTTCTGGTGTTTCAATTCTGTTCCATTGGTCTATCCATCTGTTTCTGTACCAGTACCATGCTGTTTTGATTACAACTGCCCTGTAGTATGTCCTGAAATCTGGTATTGTGATGCTTCCGGCTTTGTTTTTGTTGTACAAGATTGCTTCAGCTATTCGAGGTCTCCTGTGTCTCCATATGAATTTCAGCATCATTTTTTCCAGATCTGAGAAGAAAGTCTTCGGTATCTTGATTGGTATTGCATTGAATCTATAAATTGCTTTTGGGAGAATGGACATTTTGATGATATTGATTCTTCCAATCCATGAGCATGGAAGATTTTTCCATTTTTTGGTATCCTCTTCTATTTCTTTCTTTAAGACTTTGTAATTCTCATCATAGAGATCTTTGAGGTCCTTGGTTAAGTTTATTCCAAGGTATTTGATTGTTTTTGTAGCTATTGTGAATGGGATTGATCTTAGAAGTTCTTCCTCAGCCATGGCATTGCCTGTGTATACAAAGGCTGTTGATTTTTGTGCATTGATTTTATACCCTGCTACTTTGCCAAACTCTTCTATGAGTTCCAATAATCTCTTAGTAGAGTTCTTTGGGTCCCCTAAATAAAGAATCACATCATCTGCAAAGAGGGATAGTTTGAGTTCTTCCTTCCCAATTTGTATCCCTTTAATTTCTTTTTCTTGCCTAATAGCTCTGGCTAGAACTTCCAGAAGTATATTGAATAGCAGTGGTGAGAGTGGGCATCCCTGTCTGGTACCAGATCTCAGTGGAAATGCTTCCAACTTTTCCCCATTCAATAGGATGTTGGCTGTGGGTTTTTCATAGATTGCTTTGATTATATTGAGGAATGTTCCTTCCAAACCCAGTTTGCTTAGAGTTTTCATGATGATAGGGTGTTGTATTTTATCAAATGCTTTCTCGGTGTCTATTGAGATAATCATATGGTTTTTCTTCTGCAGTCTGTTAATGTGGTGTATCACATTGATTGTCTTGCGCACATTAAACCATCCCTGCATACCAGGGATAAATCCCACTTGGTCTGGGTGGATGATCTTTCTGATGTGTTGTTGCATTCTATTGGCGAGAATTTTATTGAGGATTTTTGCATCTATGTTCATCAGGGATATTGGTCTGTAATTCTCTTTCAATGTTGCATCTTTTTCCGGCTTAGGAATTAAGGTGATGCTGGCTTCATAGAAAGAATTTGGGAGGACTCCCTCTTTTTGATTGTTCTGAATAGTTTGAGAAGAATTGGAGTTAGTTCTTCTTTAAATGTGTGGTAGAATTCAGCAGTGAATCCATGTGGTCCTGGGCTTTTCTTTGTTGGGAGGGCCTTTATTACTGTTTCAATTTCTGTCTCAGTTATGGGTCTGTTTAGGTTTTCTATGTCTTCCTGGTTCAATTTAGGTAGGTTGCATGTGTCCAGGAATCTATCCATTTCTGATAGGTTTCCCTGTTTGCTGGCATACAAGTCCTTGTAGTAATTTCTGATGATTCTTTTTATTTCTGTGGTGTCTGTTGTTACGTTTTCTTTTTCATCTCTGATTTTATTGATTTGGGTCTTTTCTCTTCTCTTTTTAGTTAGTTGGGCCAATGGGGTGTCAATTTTGTTTAACCCTACCATTCAACCCAGCCATCCCACTCCTTGGAATTTACCCAAAGGAAATGAAATTGGCAAACAAACAAGCTATCTGCACATTAATATTTATTGCAGCTCAATTCACAATAGCTAAGACCTGGAACCAACCCAAATGCCCATCAACAGGAGACTGGATAAAGAAATATGGGACATATACTCTATCGAATACTATACAGCAGTCAAAAACAGTGAAACCCGGTCATTTGCATCAAGATGGAGGAATTTGGAAAATATCATGCTGAGTGAATTAAGCCAGTCCCAAAGGGACAAATATCATATGTTCTCCCTGATCTGCGACAACTAACTGAGGACCAAAGGGGAAACTTGTTGAAATGAAATGGACACTATGAGAAACAGTGACTTGATCAGCTCTTGTCCTGACGGTTGATGTACAATGTAATACTTTATCCATTTTAGTATTTTTTTTTGTTCTAGTACCATTGGTTGAACTCTGTAATTAACACACAATTATTCTTAGGTATTTAAATTTTAACTGAAAGGTGATCCCTATTAGGAATTTGGAAAACATTATGCTGAGTGAAATAAGCCAATCCCAAAGGGACAAATACCACTTGTTCTCCTTGATAGGTGACAACTAACTGAGCACCAAAAAGGAAACCTGTTAAAGTGAAATGAACACTATGAGAAACGGTGACTTGATCAACCCTCACCCTGACTGTTGATGAGCAACTTGATATGTTATCCCTCTTAGTATTTTTTTTGTTTGTTCTACTTAATACTTTTGGTTGAATACTGTAATCAATACACAATTCTTCTTAAGTGCTGGAACTTAACTGAAAAGTGATCACTGTTAAATATAAGAGTGGGAATAAGAGAGGGAAGAGATGTGCAATTCGGGACATGCTCAAGCTGACTTACCTCAAACGGTAGAGTTAGAAACATACCAGGGGATTCCAATTCAATCCCATCAAGGTGGCATGTACCAATGCCATCTCACTAGTCCAAGTGATCAATTTCTGTTCACAATTGATCATAAGGATAGGACTAAGAACCAAAGGGATCACAGAAACAAGAATAGTGCCTGCAAATACTAGCTGATAGAATAAAAAAGGGAGAGAATGATCCAACATGGGAAGTGAGATACACAGCAGACCCATAGAATGGCAGATGTCCTAAACAGCACTCTGGCCTCAGAATCAGCCCTTAAGGCATGCGGATCCGGCTGAAAAGCCCATGAGAGTATTTCAGGCATGGAAAGCCAAGACATTCTGGGGGAAAAAAGACAACCTAAATGAAAGATCTCCACGAGTGAGATCCTAGTGGAAAGAACGGGTCACCAAAGAAGGAGGTACCTTTTGCTGAAGGGTGGAGAGAACTTCCACTTTGACCATGGCCTTGTCTAAATATGATCAGAGTCAGTGAACTCAGGGGGCTTCCATAGCCTTAGCAGCTCATGACAAGAGCCTAGCGTGATTACTGAGGCCATAAACAAGAGTGTCAATTTGTTAAGTCAACAACAGGAGTCACTGTGCACTTCACTTACTCCTCATGTAGGATCTCTGTCCTTAGTGTGCTGTACATTGAGATTTAATGCTATAACTAGTACTCAAACAGTATTTTTCACTTTATGTTTCTGTGTGGGAACAAACTGTTGAAATCTTTACTTAATGTATACTAAACTGATCTTTTGTATTTAAAGAGAATCGAAAATGAATCTTGATGTGAATGGAAGGGGAGATCCGGGAGTGGGAAAGGGGAGGGTTGCAGGTGGGAGGGACGTTATGGGGGCGAAGCCATTGTAATCCATAAGCTGTACTTTGGAAATTTATATGCATTAAATAAAAGTTAAAAAAATATATAAAATCTGAAATTAAGAACTCTTGGTAGATTTAACAGCAGATCAAATATATAGAATTTGTATATTCAAAATGGATTAACTGAAAATATTTAAGAAGCCCAGAAGAAGGAAGAGTGGAAAGAACAAAATAAAACAGATATAAGAGGTGTGGGACATGATTAAACAGTCTAACATACATATAACCAGAGTCCCAAGAAGAAAAGAGAGAGTTTAGGACAAAAAGAAGTAGAAGAAATAATGGTCAAAACTTTTTGAATCTCATTAAAAAATGCAGATTCAAGAAATTCAGCGAGCCCCAAATAAAATAAATACAAAGATAACTTTAGCTATTATTATTCTGGAAACAAACAACAAGAGAAATTTTTTAAAATAGAAAAAATAAATATTACCTCCAGAGGAAATAACAGTAAGAAATTCACTGATCAAAATCATGTGCTGAAAGACATTATTAAAGAACTAAAAGAAAAATAAAACAAAACAAATGTTCCAAATCAGAATTCTATACAGAGCAACAATATCTTTCTGGAAGTGAAGAAATAAGGACCTTTTCAGATAACCAAGGCTGACAAAATGATTTTTAGTAGATTTGTAAATCAAGGAATATCAAAGGATGTTATTTGCATTAAAGGATGATGGCTCCAGATGCATGCTTACAAATACAAGAACGGTTCAAGAAGAGTTTATAAATTATGTAGGAGTAAAACAATGTGACACTGGAGGAGAAAAAAGATAGGAGAATTAACTATTGTAAATTCAACTGTTATGATTTCTTTGCAGTGTGCTTGGGACATAGTAAAAGCTTATTGTTGTTATGATTACATTTTGTTAGTTTCCAAGCTAATTTCTAAAATAATGACATAAAATCTTTAACAAGAACAAGAACCTAAGATTCAAAAACAGAAGGTAATTAACTAATGCAAAAGAAATAGGCAACCAAAGTCAGTAAAGAATGAAAACATTGTATAACTTTGACTTTTACAATGCAAGGTTTAGTTGTTTTAAACACTGAGCCTCTACTTTGCATTTTTCATGTAATTTTAATATGCTATTAGAAATGACATCTACCTTACTACAGTCTCCATTTTCTTTCCCACTCTGTAGCAGTATGTCCACAACTTGGGTCTACTGTTCTCTGTATAATTTAAATTATACATGATTGTTCATTAAATTCTATCTTCTTAATTCACTTGACACTCATTTAGATTAAAAGTTTATAGAACCAAAGAGATATAAGATTAGTAAGCAGGTAGGCAGTGCATCTAACAGCCAAAAGAGGATTGAGCTCAGAAAGAATCAACCCAGCTCAAAGAACACTATTTTTCATCAAAATATATTTTGTTCCTCTGCCAAAAATGATCAGAAAATAAGTATGATGCCACCCTTATGATACTAAAAAGAACTTGAGAGAGAAAAGAATTTTACTTAAGATTTCATCAGAAGACAATAAAGTTAGATTTCCGAATTTCAGAACACAAGCATCATTTCTTGGGTTCATCATTTTATTCATTTTTCATTTTGTAAATGTAAATTTTAAAATTGTATCACAAATCTTAGAAGTACAGTCACTCGCATTTTCTTTCTGTTTCTAACACTAATTTTCTCACATTCCTTCACTACAAACCAGGACACCAAAAGGCTCAACTTCTTGTATTGCTTAACAGAACTGTTAGGGTCAGCAATTCTAGGCTCTTGCCTCAGACTCAACTGCGTCACCATCATCTTCTTCAAGGATAGAGCTCAGAAGTATTTTGTTTTAAGATATAAGAAACCACTGTTTTTGGCTATTTTTTAAAGCAAAACCTCCACCTACTGAAAATGTCCTTTTTCTATAAAAATTATCCTTTTTGAAGCACACAGCAGGGAAGACAGTGAACTTTCCTGATGAGAGCTGACCAACGGGTTATGGTGGATGAACGACTATTAAACATGCCTATCAGTGTGAGTATGTAATTATTGCAATTACATGCTTTCACAAATAGGTGCCTCAAATTGATCTCTGAATTGTTTTAATTCTCTAGGATTTGCTATTCTTCCATGCATTTTCAAATTTTCTGGAGGATTTCAAGATGTGGCCTTGAGAAGAATGGATGGTAGCCAATGCTCATTTTTGTGTCATTGCCTGTTTTTCTGAATAGGGTAGAGTCTTGGAACTAACTTATTTTCACTTGGGCTTTATTACTGACATTGTTATTCTCTTTAATTTTTCTTTCAAAAAATAAAGTTTTAGGGAAATTAATTATTTTATAAAGCGAAAGTCAGACACAGAGTTTTGTTATCAAGGTAAGAACAGGTGCCTTGAGAAGAGGAAGAAAAATCATGAATCTGTGAGAAAATTAGCAACACCTTCCCCACTGTCATGTGTTCTAGCAGACAACTCTCTTTTCCCGTCTTTCCACTAAGACCAACTCTGGATTAGAGTAATGCATTTTGTTTTTTTACCCACCAGTCTATGTGAATCAGAGTTTTTTTTTAAAAAAAGATAAAAACTGGTCTGTCAAGGTCACTCTAATAAACTTTACAGTTCCCAAGTGGGCATTGTTGCACGGTGGGTTAAGCTACAGCTTTTGACATCCACATTCCATATCTGAATTGCCAGTTTGAATCCCAGCTTCTGTACTTCCAATCCACCTTCCTACTAATGCGTCCTGGAAGGCCGCATATGATGGCTCAAGTGCTTGGGGCTCTACTACCCATATGGGAAGCACAGATGGTGTTTTGGGGTTCTGGTTTCAGTTTGGCCCAGCCTTGGCTATTACAAGCCTTTGAGGAGTGAACCAGTGGATGGGAGATCTCTTTCTTTCTCTTTCCCTCTGCCTTTCAAATAGAAGAAAATAAACAAACATTTAAAAAATAATAATAAAGCACCACACCTCCTCTCATGGTGCCAAACCCACTTAAGGGATTGCATCATCCAAGACTATTTTTAGCTTTACTTTCCAGACATTAGCGAAATCACCAACATTTAATCACAGAGCAAAGTTGGAAACACTTAGCTCTGACCTAACCATGTGTTCCAGAAGCTCTTTGGGATTAACCCAAGTCCTTGTAAAGGCCAATTCCTTGTGCAACTGACCTGCCACAATGCAGCAATAACGCCATCTACAGAGCAATGTTGGGGAGAATAAAGAATCATCAGATGGAAGAAAAAGAGTGGTACAATATATACATTTTTCCCACTCTATTTTCTGGATACATTTGGTAGGCTAATAATGTTTACATAAAACAGTGGCTCAATATTTTCACTTTCAAGAGTTAATTATATTTTAAAATAGGACAAAGGTACACATAAAGTACACAAGATAAATGAAGAATGACCAAATTACAATCCATATGAGTGCATGGATCCTGATAGATATGTGGCCTTGAAGCCAGAAGTCATGGTGGTGGCTTCTTGATTGCCTCTTTTGCAGATTTTGGCCCAGAAAATGCCATCTGTCTGGCCAATTACTTTTCGTTGACAATGATTCGTGAAGGGCCAGCTTACAGTCCAAGCTTCAGCCCTTCCAAACATTCAGGAAGTCATCTAAAAAAACTGCTATCTAGTCTCTTTTTACATAACCAAGAAGTGAGGATTTGGTTGCCTTCAACCTAAGCCTGACTCTGATGATACAGAAGTGAAATTAATTATGAATGGATCTGAGGCATGAGTCAGGAGACCTCTACTGAAGTTGGCACAGAAAACCACCTGCACATCTTGGCTATACTGACCTGCAGAAACAGCACAAGCAGCGGAGGAAGATGGGCCTCCTTCTCACTTACATCCTCAAAATGATAACAAAGTGACAGTTGCATGGAATGGGAGTAAGACAGGCATGTGTGATGAGCCTGTCTCCTAGATCCCAGGCCCATACTAGGTACCCCTGAAGCCAGATCTCCCCCCACACTTGGAAAATTTAGCTTAAGCTTTGAGATTGCACTTTGCAGTAAGGTCCATTCCACCCAACTAGATGGATGTAGACAGCAGAGCTCCAGCATCAGCCTTGCCAACAACCTGAAAGTTCTTTCTGTGATTCACCAAACTCCGTTTTGTTCCCTTTTCAGAGGCAGTTTCGTTATAAAGCACAACTGAGAGTGAAAAGTTTTTTTCAAATTTCAATCACTCATATATCACAGTTAAGCCTAGTACTTGCTTAATATTTCCAAAAATTTACTATTTTTCTTTCAATGTTTTCCTAAGCAAGTATATCTGAAAATCTATAGGCTTTATGTAACCATTATATTTTTCTACGACAATTAAGATAAATAAATGACAATTAAATTCTAAAATGTTCAACTGTATACCATCAAAAATTCTTCTTGTTGGCTTCTGTTAAGCACCCTGAAATATGGGAAGACTACAGGGTTTAGAAACAGGTCTGACTTTTTCTTAAATAAGATCACTTGATTGATTAGCTTGAAAGGCAAAGTGATAGGGGCAGGAGTGTGGGGTCAGGGTGGCAGGGAGAGAGAGAGAGAGAGAGAGAGAGAGAGAGAGTGCTCTTTCTTCTGCTGGTTCACTCCCTAATAGCTTCAATATCCACTTTGAACCCAAGAGCCAGGAACTCCATCCTGGTCTCCCACATGGATGGCAGGGACTGGGCGATCTTCTTTCTGCCTTCCCAAGCACATTAGCAAGAGGGTAGATCAGAAATGGAGTAGCCAGGACTCAAACCAATGCTCTGATATGGGATGTTGGTGTTGAAAGTGGCAGCTTAACCCATTGTGCCACAGCTCTGGCCTCAGGTCTGCCTGTAGATCCTACTCTACCTTTATGACCTTCACTGAGCTGCCGCCTCCTGTGAGCTGAGGGGAAAATTACCTCCCAGGAAGACTCACTTGGAAGGAATGGAAATGCACACCAGGTCATGACCACCAGGTAGCTCTGAAGATCATAAACTGGAGGGATCTTCTAGTTTTTCCATCCTTGTAGTACAGTAAGTGGCCTTCCTGGAAATTAAAAAATGATCAAGTTTTGAGACATTTAACTATATACTTTTTGACAATTATTTTCAATGAGACATGATAGGATTCACTCAGGAAAAATATATGGTGTAGAGTTCACGATAAAGTCATTGGCATCAGTATACAAATGTTGAAATCCCTTTTTGTTACTTAAGATTTTTCTACATATGTCATGCTCTAAGAATAATGTAATAAAAAAGAGAACTAGCAAGAAATTTCACTCAAATAAAGCTGACACATGATCAGTTACAGAAGCAGAGTCTAGACATATTCTAGAGAAAGAATGGGCAGTGAATACTGAGCAGGCATTCGGGTAGAATGAAAAGAGCAAAAAAAAAAGATGTATACATCTGTGTTCTAGGAATCCTGACACAGAGTATTAATGTTTTGGTCCACTTTCTATTGCTATGACAACATATCTGGGAAATTTATGAAGAAAAGAAATTCATTCAGCTCACAGCTCTAGAGGCAAAAGAGCCTGGAGCTGGCATCTGTTTGACCCTGCTGAGAATCTCCTGCTGCATCTACTCAGGGCAGAAATAGAAAGGAAGAGGGTGTGTGCACACAGAGAATGAGTGAGGCTTGAAGCCTGGCTCATTTTATAATACATTGCTCTTGTGAACATTAGTCTATTCCCTCAAAAGCAATAATTCATCCCACAAGAAAAGTATTAATACCTCCTAAGGGCTTAATGATCTTTTAAAGATCCTATTACTTCTCTACATAATTTTGTTGTGTATCAAACCTCAACAACAGTTTTGATGGGGACAAACCACACCCAAACCGTAGCAATTGTTTTTCAACTAGAAGATCCTTTGATTTACACCATAGTATGAATAGATTTATGTATTCAAATAGAAAAATTCACAATTGTTAAGAATTACCTTTTGGTGGTAAGCCTTTGGCACAGCAATTAAGGCACTGCAATGAGACAAGTGCATTCGATCTTGCAGTGACTGGTTTGAGTCCTGATTCTACTGCTTCCAATCCAGCTTCCTGCTAATGCACATTCTGAGAGGCAGCGGATGACGGCTCAAGTACTTGGGTTCCCGCCAGCCATGTGGGCGACCTGGAGGGAGTTCTGGGCCCCTGGCTTCTACCAGGCCCCCCTGACCTAGCTGTTGTGGGCATTTGGGAAATGAACAGTGTATTGATTCTCTCTCTCTCTCTCTCTCCCCCTAACATTCTGCCTTTCAAATAAAATGAAAATAAATAAATTTTTGTTAAAGATATGATTGTTCGGCTGGCACCACAGCTCACTAGGCTAATCCTCCACCTGTGGCGCCAGCACACCGGGGTTCTAGTCTCGGTTGGGGAGCCAGATTCTATCCTGGTTGCTCCTCCTCCGGTCCAGCTCTCTGCTGTGGCCTGGGAGGGCAGTGGAGGATGGCCCAAGTGCTTGGGCCCTGCACCCACATGGGAGACCAGGAGGAAGCACCTGGCTCCTGGTTTTGGATCAGGGCAGCACGCCGGCCGTAGTGGCCATTTAGGGGGTGAACCAAGGGAGGGAAGACCTTTCTCTCTGTCTCTCTCTCTCACTGTCTAACTCTGCTTGTCAAAAAAAATATGATTGTTCAAAGCCACCAAGTTTATTGCAATTTGATTTTAAAAATTACCTTTCAATTATGAGTCTCAGTTGTCTGTTTCCCCCACTCATTTGAGTAAAGGTTAGTTTTTTGTCCCTTGTCACATAAGGTATTTCTTTTTCTTTTGTCTCTATAGTATGATGTCCCCAGTCACAGACATTTTAATGTTAAGTACTCTTCCTTCAAATACTTGAAAAATATAATTATTTTTAACTTGGCAAAGATGTAGTGATGATGTATAGAGGGAGCTGAAGAAAAATTTAAATCTTGGAACAAAATATGTAAACAGTGATAGAACAGTGATATAAACATGAGTTATGTGAGAAGTCTATTAGAAACTCTAAAAACATAAAAGGTGAAATAAACAAGGAACACATTAAATGTCAGAGGATTCCATCTGTAGAGAAAATGAGTCAATGATTCTCGAAGTGGTTCAAATTGTAGTGACAAAAAAGTCATTAAGAGATTAGAAAATTTGATTGTATCCCAGCAGGTATCACTTTAAAGATGAATAAGATGAAAAAAAAAGAAGATGAATGAAAATTTGGATTCTCTGTGGTGGCTGTAGCAGAGGACAGATGACTGAGTTACTCATTCTCTAAGGTAGAACCACATAATCTGGGACATACATTTGAAATCGGAGATGACCCCCTAAAATCTATACAAAAATGTGGCCCTTTAGAGTTCCCCAGAAGTACTATCTGGGGTGCCACATATGCTCCCGGAAAATGGGGGGCCATATGATATCACTATATGCTTATTAATAAATCCCCAATATTAATAAGAATGAGGCCAGTGCCGCAGCTGGCTCAATAGGCTAATCCTCTGCCTGTGGCACCGGCACCCCGGGTTCTAGTCCTGGTCGGGGCACCAGATTCTGTCTCGGTTGCTCCTCTTCCAGTCCAGCTCCTTGCTGTGGCCCAGGAAAGCAGTGGAGGATGGCCCAAGTGCTTGGGCCCTGCACCCCCATGGGAGACCAGGAGGAGGCACCTGTCTCCTGGCTTCGGATCATCGTGGTACGCCAGCCACAGCGGCCATTGGGTGGTGAAGACCTTTCTCTCAGTCTCTCTCTCTCACTGTCCACTCTGCCTGTCAAAAAAAAAAAAAAAAAAAAGAGAGGGTTCTTGCTTAATATTTAGAGAAGAATTCTAAATACCGGCACAGATAAACAAGGCAGCATGGTACATTTTAGGCTTTTATTTAGTGAGAAAGATGCATAGGAAAGTGAGGGCTTTAGTTCAGTTTCAAGAGAGGGGAAAATCTGGATACTAGGGTAGTGTACATACCAAGCAGAGAGCAGGCCAAAAGCCATGTGCAGTAAGTGCCTTGAGCTGCTATCCACCACCTATCACCAAAGGCAGAGGCAGAGAGCCTTTTGGGACAATCCATGACTTTTATATATTTTCCACAGGGGAGTGGCTTGTGGGCAGGTGGGTGCTCAGGTATGGTCAGGTAGAGCCTGATGTCACATGGGGGCATGGTGAGGGTATTAGGGAGGGTGTGAGGTCACACACGGGCATGGTGAAGGTGTGGTCTTCTAGCTCACAAACCTAATCGATTTTAGCCTGTATGCCTGCCTACTTCACATTCTGCTGTCACAGGTCATAGTGAAAGTGCTGTGATCCTGGAACCAGCAGTGGGAGTTGGGTCCCAGTTCACAACTCATAAATAGCTAGGATTTTTTTTTAAGTCTGTTTTGATTAAACACATGAGGCTACAGTGTATGTGTTCTGTTGCTGCAAATTGAACCTAGCCAAAACAGGATTGACAGAACAGGAAAACAAATCAGTCGCAAAAATATGTAAAAACAAACAAAAAACTAAAGAAAAAGTTTTGAGGAAGAATGGTAGCCCATTTTCAGAGGTTTAGGATAAAATTGGCAATTATGTGGTTTCAATGGCTTAGTGGACTCTTGCCTAATGTTAAACTGAAGAAAATATGACTGCTTCTAGTTCCGTATGTCTATGCAGTAGCATGGTAGAAGAAATATTACCCACTTCAGCTCCCGACTCTAGCTTCTGGCTAATGTGAACTCTGAGAGACAGCGGTGATGGCTGAAGTAGTTGGGTCTCTGCCACCCATATGGAAAACCCGAACTGAGTTGAGTTCTTGGCTCCTGGTTTCTTTCTTTTTTTTTTTTTTTTTTTTCTTTTTTTTTTATTTATTTTTTATTTTTTTTAAACTTTTATTTAATGCATATAATTTTCCAAAGTACGACTTATGGATTACAATGGCTTCCCCCCCATACCGTCCCTCCCACCCACAACCCTCCCCTTTCCCACTCCCTCTCCCCTTCCATTCACATCAAGATTCATTTTCGATTATCTTAATATACAGAAGATCAGCTTAGTATACATTAAGTATGGATTTCAACAGTTTGCTCCCACACAGAAACATAAAGTGAAAAATAATAGATGATTTTTTTTAAATGATGATGAAATCAGAGCAGACCTATGCTCATGTTTAATCCCAGTGAGAGTCAAGTTGGGAATTGATAATTTCTTTTTTTTTTTTTTTTTTTTTTTTTTTTTTTTTTTTACAGAGGATCAGTTTAGTATGCATTAAGTAAGGATTTCAACAGTTTGCACCCCCATAGAAACACAAGGTGAAATATATTGTTTGAGTACTCGTTATAGCATTAAATCTCAATGTACAGCACATTAAGGACAGAGATCCTACATGAGGAGTAAGTGCACAGTGACTCCTGTTGTTGACTTTACCAATTGACACTCCTGTCTATGGCATCAGTAATCTCCCTATGCTCCAGTCATGAGTTTCCAAGGCTATGGAAGCCCTCTGAGTTCTCCGACTCTTATCTTGTTTAGACAAGGTCATAGTCAAAGTGGAGGTTCTCTCCTCCCTTCAGAGAAAGGTACCTCCTTCTTTGATGACCTGTTCTTTCCACTGGGATCTCACTCGCAGAGATCTTTTGCTAGAGTGTCTTGGCTTTCCATGCCTGAAATACTCTCATGGGCTTTTCAGCCAGATCCGAATGCCTTTAGGGCTGATTCTGAGGCCAGAGTGCTATTTAGGACATCTGCCATTCTATGAGTCTGCTGAGTATCTCACTTCCCATGTTGGATCACTCTCCCCTTTATTTACTCCATCAGTTAGCGTTAGCAGGTACTAGACTTGTCTATGTGCTCCCTTTGACTCCCAGTCCCTTCACCATGACCAACTGTGAACTGAAATTGATCACCTGGAACAGTGAGATGGCATTGGTACATGCCACCTCGATGGGATTGAATTGGAATCCCCTGGTATGCTTCCAACTCCACCACTTGGGGCAAGTCAGCCTGAGCATGTCCCAAATTATACATCTCTTCCCTCTCCCATTCCCACCACCATGTTCAACAGGGATCACATTTCAGTTAATTTTGAACACTTAAGAATAACTGTGCATCAATTACAGATCTAAACCAGTCATATTAAGTAGAACAGATAAAAAAAACTACTAAGAGCGATAATGTATTAAGTTGTTCATTAACAGTCAGGGCTATGCTGATCAAGCCACCATTTCCCATAGTGTCCACCTCACTCCAACAGGTTTCCCTCTTGGTGTTCAGTCAGTCGTCACCGATCAGGGAGAACATATGGTATTTGTCCCTTTGGGACTGGCTTATTTCACTCAGCATGATGTGTTCCAGATTCCTCCATTTTGTTGCAAATGACTGGATTTCGTTGTTTCTTACTGCGGTATAGTATTCTAAAGAGTACATATCCCATAATTTCTTTATCCAGTCTATCGTAGATGGGCATTTAGGTTGGTTCCAGGTCTTAGCTATTGTGAATTGAGCTGCAATAAACATTAGGGTGCAGACCTCTTTTTTATTTGCCAATTTAAATTCCTTTGGGTAAATTCCAAGGAGTGGGATGGCTGGGTCGAACGGTAGGGTTATCTTCAGGTTTCCGAGGAATCTCCAGACTGACTTCCATAGTGGCTTGACCAGTTTGCATTCCCACCAACAGTGGGTTAGTGTCCCTTTTTCCCCACATCCTCGCCAGCATCTGTTGTTGGTAGATTTCTGCATGTGAGCCATTCTAACCGGGGTGAGGTGAAACCTCATTGTGGTTTTGATTTGCATTTCCCTGATTGCTAGTGACCTTGAACATTGTTTCATGTGCCTGTTGGCCATTTGGATTTCCTCTTTTGAAAAATGTCTATTGAGGTCCTTGGCCCATCTCTTAAGTGGGTTGTTGGTTTTGTTTTGGTGGAGTTTCTTGATCTCTTTGTAGATTCTGGTTATCAACCCTTTATCTGTTGCATAGTTTGGAAATATTTTTTCCCATTCTGTCGGTTGTCTTTTCACTCTCCTGACTGTTTCTTTTGCAGTACAGAAACTTCTCAATTTGATGCAATCCCAATAGTTGATTTTGGCTTTGACTGCCTGTGCCTCCCGGGTCTTTCCAAGAAATTCTTTGCCTGTGCCAATATCTTGAAGGGTTTCTCCAATGTTCTCTAGTAACTTGATGGTGTCAGGTCGTAGATTTAGGTCTTTAATCCATGTTGAGTGGATTTTTGTGTAAGGTGTAAGGTAGGGGTCTTGCTTCATGATTCTGCACGTGGAAATCCAATTTTCCCAGCACCATTTATTGAATAGACTGTCCTTGCTCCAGGAATTAGTTTTAGATCCTTGATCAAATATAAGTTGGCTGTAGATGTTTGGGTTGATTTCTGGTGTTTCAATTCTGTTCCATTGGTCTATCCATCTGTTTCTGTACCAGTACCATGCTGTTTTGATTACAACTGCCCTGTAGTATGTCCTGAAATCTGGTATTGTGATGCCTCCGGCTTTGTTTTTGTTGTACAAGATTGCTTCAGCTATTCGAGGTCTCTTGTGCCTCCATATAAATTTCAGCACCATTTTTTCCAGATCTGAGAAGAAGGTCTTCAGTATCTTGATTGGTATTGCATTGAATTTATAAATTGCTTTTGGGAGAATGGACATTTTGATGATATTGATTCTTCCAATCCATGAGCATGGAAGATTTCTCCATTTCTTGGTATCCTCTTCTATTTCTTTCTTTAAGGTTTTGTAATTTTCATCGTAGAGATCTTTAACGTCCTTGGTTAAGTTTATTCCAAGGTATTTGATTGTTTTTGTAGCTATTGTGAATGGGATTGATCTTAGAAGTTCTTCCTCAGCCATGGCATTGTCTGTGTATACAAAGGCTGTTGATTTTTGTGCATTGATTTTATACCCTGCTACTTTGCCAAACTCTTCTATGAGTTCCAATAGTCTCTTAGTAGAGTTCTTTGGGTCCCCTAAATAAAGAATCATGTCATCTGCAAAGAGGGAGAGTTTGAGTTCTTCCTTCCCAATTTGTATCCCTTTAATTTCTTTTTCTTGCCTAATAGCTCTGGCTAGAACCTCCAGAAGTATATTGAATAGCAGTGGTGAGAGTGGGCATCCCTGTCTGGTTCCAGATCTCAGTGGAAATGCTTCCAACTTTTCCCCATTCAATAGGATGTTGGCTGTGGGTTTTTCATAGATTGCTTTGATTGTATTGAGGAATTTTCCTTCTAGACCCAATTTGCTTAGAGTTTTCATCATGAACGGGTGTTGTATTTTATCAAATGCTTTCTCGGCATCTATTGAGATAATCATATGGTTTTTCTTCTGCAGTCTGTTAATGTGGTGTATCACATTGATTGTCTTGCGCACATTAAACCATCCCTGCATACCAGGGATAAATCCCACTTGGTCTGGGTGGATGATCTTTCTGATGTGTTGTTGCATTCTATTGGCGAGAATTTTATTGAGGATTTTTGCATCTATGTTCATCAGGGATATTGGTCTGTAATTCTCTTTCAGTGCTGCATCTTTCTCTGGCTTAGGAATTAAGGTGATGCTGGCTTCATAGAAAGAATTTGGGAGGACTCCCTCTTCTTCGATTGTTCTGAATAGTTTGAGAAGATTTGGAGTTAGTTCTTCTTTAAACGTCTGGTAGAATTCAGCAGTGAATCCATCTGGTCCTGGGCTTTTCTTTGTTGGGAGGGCCTTTATTACTGTTTCAATGTCTGTCTCAGTTATGGGTCTGTTTAGGTTTTCGATGTCTTCCTGGTTCAATTTAGGCAGGTTGCATGTGTCCAGGAATCTATCCATTTCTGATAGGTTTCCCTGTTTGCTGGCATACAAGTCCTTGTAGTAATTTCTGATGATTCTTTTTATTTCTGTGGTGTCTGTTGTTACATTTCCTTTTTCATCTCTGATTTTATTGATTTGGGTCTTTTCTCTTCTTTTTTTAGTTAGTTGGGCCAATGGGGTGTCAATTTTGTTTATTTTTTCAAAAAACCAGCTCTTCGTTTGGCTGATTTTTTGTAATGTTTTTCTTGATTCAATCCTGTTGATTTCTTCTCTGATTTTAATTATTTCTCTTCTCCTACTAGATTTGGGTCTGATTTGCTGTAGGTTTTCTAGATCCTTGAGGTGAATTGAAAGCTCATCTATTTGGTGTCTTTCCAATTTCTTGATGTAGGCACCTATTGATATAAACTTTCCTCTTAACACTGCTTTTGCTGTGTCCCATAAGTTTTGGTATGTTGTGCTGTTATCCTCATTTACTTCCAGAAAGTTTTTGATTTCTCTTTTGATTTCTTCTATGACCCATTGTTCATTCAGGAGCATGTTGTTCAATCTCCATGTGTTTGCGTATGCTCTAGGGATTCCTGAGTTGCTAATTTCCAACTTCATTCCTTTATGGTCTGAGAAGCTGCATGGTATGATTCTAATTCTTTTGAATTTGCTGAGGCTTGCTTTATGGCCTAGTATGTGGTCAATCCTAGAGAAGCTTCCATGTACTGCTGAGAAGAATGTAAAATCTTTAGCTGTAGGATTGAAAGTTCTGTATACATCGGTGAGATCCATTTGGGCTATAGTGTCGTTTAAATCTACTGTATCCTTGTTGATCTTCTGACCGGATGATCTGTCTATTTCTGAGAGTGGAGTATTGAAGTCCCCCAGTACTACTGTATTGGGGTCTAAGTCTCCCTTTAAGTCCGTTAATAAATCTTTTAGATAAACTGGTGCCCTGTAGTTAGGTGCATATACATTGATAATTGTTATATCTTCCTGTTGAATTGATCCCTTAATCATGATATAGTGTCCCTCTTTGTCTCTCTTAACAGTTTTTGTGGTAAAGTTTATGTTGTCCGATATTAAGATAGCTACGCCCGCTCTTTTTTCATTTCTGTTGGCATGGTATATCTTTTTCCAGCCTTTCACTTTCAGTCTGTATGGATCTTTGTTGGAAAGATGTGTTTCTTGTAAGCAGCAAATAGATGGGTTTTGTTCCTTAACCCAATCAGCCAATCTGTGTCTTTTAACTGGACAGTTCAGGCCATTCACGTTCAAAGTGACTAATGATAAGTGGTAACTTTGCCCTGCCATTTGCCAAAGATAAGTTCTAATATATGCTTTGAATTCCCTGTGATCTTTTGCTGTGAGGTTTCCTTCCTTGGTTTCCTTCCTTTACCTTCTTTCATATTGATGACCGTGTTTCTGTGTTTCTGTGTGTAACACATCTTTAAGCATCTTTTGCAGGGCTGGACGAGTGGCAACAAATTCTTTCAATTTCTGTTTGCAATGAAAAGTCTTTATTTCACCTTCATTCACAAATGATAGCTTTGCAGGATATAATATTCTGGGCTGGCAGTTGTTCTCTCTTAGTACCTGGGCTATATCTCGCCATTCCCTCCTAGCTTTTAGAGTTTCTGATGAGAAGTCAGCTGTGAGTCTGATTGGAGATCCTCTGAGAGTAATCTGACGTTTCTCTCTTGCACATTTTAGGATCTTTTCTTTATGTTTCACTGTGGAGAGTTTAATTACAACGTGTCGTGGTGAGGATCTCTTTTGGTCGTGTTTATTAGGGGTTCTGTGGGCTTCCTGTACTAGGATTTCTCTGTCCTTCTCCAAACCTGGGAAATTTTCTGCTAATATCTCACTAAAAAGGCCTTCTAATCCTTTCTCCCTCTCCATGCCTTCAGGAACTCCTAGAACCCGAATGTTGGGTTTTTTAATAGTATCCTGAAGATTCCCGACAATATGTTTCAGATTTCTAATTTCCTCTTCTTTTCTTTGGTCTGACTGTATCCTTTCCTGTTCTCTGTCTTCTAAGTCCGATATTCTCTCTTCTGCTTCACCCATTCTGTTTGTAAGGCTCTCTATTGTGTTTTTCATTTGATCTATTGAATTCTTCACTTCAGTCACTATCACAGTTTCCTGTTGTACTAGTTGTTTGGTTTCATTTTGATTCCTCCTTAATATTTCATTTTCACGAGAGAGATTTTCTATCTTGTCCATTAAGGATTTGTGTAGTTCCAGAATTTGTTTTTGAGAACTTCTTAATGTTCTTATCAATTTTTTGAGATCTGCTTCTTGCATTTCTTCTATGTCATCATCTTCATAGTCTTGAATTGGGGTGTCTTTTTCATTTGGGGGCGTCATGGTGACTTCCTTGTTTTTATTACCTCGGTTTTTGCGTTTGTTATTTGGCATATTGGAGATATTTGGTTTCTTCACTGTGGTGGTTTTTCTTGTTATACTATGACTCTAGATTAAGTGGACTATCTGTTTTAGATGGAGCCTTAGGGCTTGAGATGGGTGTGGCCTGAGAGCTCTGTTTGGTGTGCCAAAGGTGACACTCCCAGGTTGGGCGTGGTAAATCTCTCTCTCTCTCTTTCTTTTTTTTTTTTTTTTTTTTTGATTCAAAAGGGAAGTAATTCCGCACAGCTGAACGAAGTTGGAGGTAGTTAGCAGGCAAATGATATACCCACAGGAGCCAGAGATCGGAAGCTCTTTCCCAAGATCCCCACAGGGAAGCTGTTCGGCCCTCAGAGTGGGCTCAAATTCTCCTTCAGCCTCCCACTGGGTTGCCAAAGTTACGGAACTGTAGCGTCTCTGGAGAGTGCTCACGTGAATTCCGTGAGTTCTCTCCCCCACCGTCTCTTTTTTCACAGTCTCAGTTCAGTAGCACCACCAATTTACTAGGTCCTAATCTCCTGTTAATTTGCCCCTCCCAAAGTCAGGTTTTTCTGCTAGGCTCAGGGCCGGTGCAGACCTGAGGTCGCTCTGCTTATGACGTATGTCCAAGGTGGTGCCTGCTCTTTGTCTTGCTCGCCCTTGAGAGGTGAGCGGAGAGAGAGAAACCCGTGTCCGTACTAGTCACCCTTTTTTTTTTTTCTCTCTCTCTCTCTCTTCCAGTTAGCCTTGTGAACTTCCCCCCCCCCGGGGGTCGTTCCTTCTAGTCTCCTCTCTCCGCTTGCCTGCCGGTGTCTCGGGCTATTGAGGTTCGGCTCACCTCGCGTTCCAGCGCTGGTGTGTTGAGTCTGCCGCTGATGTCCCGAACTGTGGGCTCCCACGCTCTCCACGCAGGTCCGCTGTGAGTCACGCGTTCCGGAAGAGTTTCTTCTGCTGTTTCCTCCCCTACTCTTCCTTGAACCTGCAGTATCTCCACTTTTATTAAACTATCTCTCCCCAGACTATCAGTGTGCTCCCTTCCTATTCCGCCATCTTGCCGGAACCCCCGGCTCCTGGTTTCAACCTGGCTCAGCTCTAATCATTGCTGGAAATTAGAGAATGAACCAATTGGTGGGAGCTCTCTGTGTTGTTCTGTATCGGCCTTTCAAATAAATAAATAAATAAAAACTTATTTTGGTGCAAAAATCTATATGATTGAATCATATTCTGTAGGAAGAAAATAAATAAGGCCTGTGATATTTCAGGCAGATCTTCCCTATTTCAGGATCTTGTATTACCAGTACATTCTATAGTTATTCTTGGGAACTACAAACAGGAAAGAGTGGAGAACTGGGTCAGTTCAAGGCCACCTGGAAAACCATCAGGTACTACATTTAACAAGACATTATTATAGTAGCCTAAATTTAACATATACCAACAAATAAAAGATAATTAATCCAAAATAGAAATGGGGAAAGCATTTGAACAGACATTTTCCATAGAAGATATACAAATGGCAAAAAGGACACATGAAAAATGCACAACATCATTAGTCATTGTAAATCAAAACTGCAAGGAAATACCACTTTACACCTAGGAGGATGTCTGTGATCAAAAAGACAGAACACAGTAAGTGTTGATGAGGTTATGGAGAAATTATAACTCTCATATATTGCTGTAAATAGTTTCACAGTTCCTTGAAAAGTTAAATATAGTTACCTTATGATCTAGCCTTCTACTCCTGGTTATATACCCAAGAGAACCGAAAGCATATTCAAACAAAAACTTGTACACAAATATTGATGGCAGCATTATTCACAGTAGTAAAAGGTTAAACAAAACCCAAAATGTCAAGCAACAGATCAACTGGTACAAATTGTGGTATATCCACACAATGGGATATTATTTATCCATAAAAGATGAAGTGAATACTGTCACATGTGATCATATGATGAATGTTATAAACAATATACTAAGTGAAATGAGGCAGATACAAGGTCATATATGGTGTGTTTCCATTTTTATTAAATATCAAGAACAGACAGATTCATAGAGACAGAAAGTAGATTAGTGGTTTCCAGAGGTTGGGAGAAAGCAGAATAGGTGAATGACTGCTAATGAATACAGGATTTCGTTTTGGGATTATAACAATACTATGAAGTTAGATAGTGAAAATAGCTGTCCAACTCTGAATATAATGGAATCGACTGAATTTCACACTTCTAAATGGTGAATTTTATGATATGTGAATTATACTGCAGAATGTCCAAGTCTGTATTTTTAAAGGCAAATCCTTTTGTTAAACATTACAAAAATAATTTTCTTCCTGTTATGCAAATGAGCTACATTTAACTTGATTTGCTCCTGTAGATTTTTCCTCCTTAACAAGCAGAAATTTGTTAAGTATTTCAAATTCTTCAATTCTCAGAACTCATCTCTTAAAATAAGTGAGTTCTAAAAACATTCAGAAATAGAATGAGGGAGAAAATTCCTATCAATCAGTAACTTCCACGTGCATCACTGTGCTGGTGCACTCAAGTCTTTTCTTAATTCTCACAATAACATTACATGCTAAGTTTTAATGCCTATTTAAAAATTTGTACATTCATTTAATACATTTTATAATTATACAATTTATTATGTTTGATTTATTTACTATGTTTATTGTACTCACAGAGAATAGAGCTCACATAGCAAAATGTGAGAAAAAGAAAGTAAAACTAAGAAATTCTAATGGAAGACTGCCAGTCCTAATTTGAAAATTGAACAATCATACTTACACAAAAATCATAGAGCAAATCAGAGACAATTCTTGAAAGATAACCAGAAGGGAGGCACCAGGAATCTGTCTCCTTATGTATAGGAAAGTTACATTGGCAGTACATGTCTATTTAACACTGTTACAAATGTAGGGTTTGTTGAAGTTTTGCAATTAGTTTCAGCTAACACAGTAGAAGCTGTCCATCTTCCACTCCAGCACTGTGGAAGGCTGCTGTGTATTTACATTCCTGGAGCAATCTGAATACAGTTTGCTAAACCCAGCAGGGAAAAAAGGAACCCTATCCTCTATGTGTTGGCATGTGTGCCTGACAGCTGACTGTTACAAAGAAGCAGGAGTCCTTTGTTGCACTACCTACAATTGTTGCAAGCCTCTCTTCTAGCTGAAGTACATTCCAGGAGATTTAAAGGGCTTGCACTCCAATCCCCCAGACCTCCAGACCACATTTTCTAGGATAGACCACATATTATGCCACAATTAAATATTTAAAAATTTTAAAAGATAGATATCATACAAACTATCAGAAATAAATAACAGAAGCAAGACTGAAAAGTTCACCACAGAATTGTGGAAATTAAACTACACACTCTTAAGCAACAATGGATTGAACAATCACAAAGGAAATTATAAAAGAGACAACTGGATTAAAAACAGCAAATCACAGTTTACAAGGCACAGTGAAGAAGTGCTGAGGGGGAATTTATAAGCATTGACACACTAAAAATCAAAATCTCAAATCTATGACCTAACTTTCAACTTAGGGAACTAGAAAAAGAAGAATGAATTAAGTCTAAAGATATCAGAAAGGAGTAAACACTTGAGCAAATACAAACTGATCATTCAATAGAAATTACAAAGACAATAGAGAGGATCAATGAAACCAAAAGTTGGCTCTTGGAAAAGATGAATAAAATTGACACAACGTTACCTTGATAGATGAAAGAAAAAAAGGAGGGAAAAAACGAGAGAATACTCAAATTACAAAAATTAGTAGTGAGAATGGGGCCATTACTATGATTCTATAGAAATAAAAAGGATTATGAGAGTACTACAACATTTTTATTAACAATATTTTTATTTAAGTTATACAAATTTCATATATTTCATATATACAGATTTAGTAACTTAACACTACAAACATTTATACACCAACAAATTAGATAAATTGGTTGAAATGGACAAATTACTATAAACTGAAAACAAATACTGAGACTAAGTCAAGAAGAAAGAATATCTGAACAGATTTACTAGTATGGAGATTGATCAGTAACCAGAAAATCTCTCATCAAAGAAAAGCTCTGGACTTGACTGGTCCTATTGTGGTAGAGGCCTTCCCAATGTCAGAAAAAAAAGTAAAAAGAAACTTACCCTGGGAATGCACTGTAGTCATTATCTACTTGCCTATGAATGCTTTAACTGTAGTTATTATCTGCTTATGCATAACCATTTGGGCTCTGCTTGCTAGTTCAGAGAATTGATGTTAACCCTTGCCAGACAGTGTATGTGAGAAACATCATCAGTAACAACATACACTTGTGCAGTACTGTAGCATTAAAATATCCAATCAAATGTAAGTATATAGCCATATTAGGGAGACAAAGAAGCTAAAAATGTATATAGGAAATACCCTTCTCTCTTAAGGGCTCAGGTTTTTTTGGATATGAATCCAACTGGGCCTTATGTTGGCATAATAATAAAAGACTGCTTCCTGGCCTTGGTGTCTCATCTCTGTTCACAAATCCCATTACAATAGTAGTGAATTCTGCCAAACATTTAAAACACTAGCACTAACAGTTTTTTAAGCTTTTACAAAAACTTGAAAAAAAAAAAATTTCCTAATTCATTCTATGAAGCCAATTCCACCCTGATGTGTAGGTAAGACAAAGATACTGCAAGAAAAGAAAATTATAGATCAATGCCATTAATGAACATTCTTGGGAAAAAACAAGTCCACAACAAAACACTCCACAACCAACCGAATTTATCAACACATTAAAATAATACACCATGATCCAATGAGATGTATTTCTGGATTGGAAATACAGTTCAACATATGAAAATGAATCAATGTAATATATCACATTAAAAGAGTGAAAGAGAAATGTCACATGCTCTTCTCAATCGATGCAGGAAAAGTATTTGGCTGGGCAAGCATTGTGGCACAGAAGCTTAAGCCACCTCTTGGAAGCCCCACATCCTGTACTGGAGTGCCAGCTTTAGTCCCAGCTACTCTGTTTATGATCTTTCTTCCTGCTCTTGCACTTGGAAGGCAACAGATGATGGCCCAAGGACTTGGATTTCTGTCATCCATGTGGGAGACCCAGGTTGAGTTTCTGGCTATTGACTTTGGCCTGACCCAACCCTGGCTGTTGTGGGCATTTGGGGATTTAGCCAGAATATGAAATATCTTTTTCATCTCTGTTTCTTCCTAACTTTCTGTCACTCTTCCTTTCAAATAAGATACATAAATAATTTTTAAAAACTATTTGGCAATAATCTTTCTCTTTTCTCATGGTAGAAGACATTATACAACCTAGGAATAGAAGGAAACTACCCCTGCATAACGAAAGCCATACATGAAAAACACACGGTGAACATCATGCTCAATAGTGAAAGGCTGAAAATTTTTCCTCCAAGATTAGAAACAACACAAGGATATTCATTCTTACGACTTACTTTAATTCAATACAATGCAGTAAAATCTAGCCAGAGCAATTAACCATGAAAAAGAAATAAAGGAGATCCAAATTGAAAAGGAAAAATGTAAAATTATGCCTGCAGATATTATCATATGTATAGAAAATCCTAACTTACACTGAAAAATGCTGGAACTAATAAATAAAATCTATAAAGTAACAAGATACAAAGTCAACACATAAAACAATTATATTTATACATACTTAATGAGCAACATGAAAAGGATATTATGAAAGCTTCATTTATAATAGCATCAATAAAAATAAAAAAAAACATAGTAATTACTTAACCAAGAAGGTGAAAGAAATAAAAATTACAGAACATTGCTGAAAGAAACATAAAAGGACACAAGTAAATAGAAATCCATTCCATTTGATTGGAAGATTTAATATTGTTAAATGGCAATACTACCCAAAGTGATCTACAGGTTCCAAACAATCCTTATCAAAGTCCTAATGCTGCTATTCGCAGAAATTAAAAAGCTATTCTAAAACTCATATAGTACATCAAGGAAACTTGACCGGCCAAAACAATCTTGAAAATTAAGAATAAAGATGGAAGAGTAATGCTTCCTCATTTGAAAACTGAACTACACAAAATGGAGGAATCTGGAACACATCATGCTGAGTGAAATAAGCCAGTCCCAAAGGGACAAATACCATATGTTCTCCCTGATCAGTGACGACTGACTGAACACCAAGAGGGAAACCTGTTGGAGTGAGGTGGACACTATGGGAAACGGTGGCTTGATCAGCATAGCCCTGACTGTTAAGGAACAACTTAATACATTATCCCTCTTAGTAGTTTTTTTATCTGTTCTACTTAATATGACTGGTTTAGATCTGTAATTGATGCACAGTTATTCTTAAGTGTTCAAAATTAACTGAAATGTGATCCCTGTTGAACATGGTGGTGGGAATGGGAGAGGGAAGAGATGTATAATTTGGGACCTGCTCAGGCTGACTTGCCCCAAGTGGTGGAGTTGGAAGCATACCAGGGGATTCCAATTCAATCCCATCGAGGTGGCATGTACCAATGCCATCTCACTGTTCCAGGTGATCAGTTTCAGTTCACAGTTGGTCATGGTGGAGGGACTGGGAGTCAAAGGGAGCACATAGACAAGTCTAGTACCTGCTAACGCTAACCGATGGAGTAAATAAAGGGGAGAGTGATCCAACATGGGAAGTGAGATACTCAGCAGACTCATAGAATGGCAGATGTCCTAAAGAGCACTCTGGCCTCAGAATCAGCCCTAAAGGCATTCGGATCTGGCTGAAAAGCTCATGAGAGTATTTCAGGCATGGAAAGCCAAGACACTCTGGCAAAAGATCTCTGCGAGTGAGATCCCAGTGGAAAGAACAGGTCTTCAAAGAAGGAGGTACCTTTCTCTGAAGGGAGGAGAGAACCTCCACTTTGACTATGACCTTGTCTAAACAAGATAAGAGTCGGAGAACTCAGAGGGCTTCCATAGCCTTGGAAACTCATGACTGGAGCATAGGGAGATTACTGATGCCATAGACAGGAGTGTCAATTGGTAAAGTCAACAACAGGAGTCACTGTGCACTTACTCCTCATGTAGGATCTCTATCCTTAATGTGCTGTACATTGAGATTTAATGCTATAACGAGTACTCAAACAATATATTTCACTTTGTGTTTCTATGGGGGTGCAAACTGTTGAAATCCTTACTTAATGCATACTAAACTGATCCTCTGTAAAAAAAAAAAAAAAAAAAAAGAAATTATCAATTCCCAACTTGACTCTCACTGGGATTAAACATGACAATAGGTCTGATCTGATTTCATCATCATTTTAAAAAATCATCTGTTATTTTTCACTTTATGTTTCTGTGTGGGAGCAAACTGTTGAAATCCTTACTTAATGTATACTAAGCTGATCTTCTGTATATTAAGATAATCGAAAATGAATCTTGATGTGAATGGAAGGGGAGAGGGAGTGGGAAAGGGGAGGGTTGTGGGTGGGAGGGACGGTATGGGGGGAAGCCATTGTAATCCATAAGTCGTACTTTGGAAATTTATATGCATTAAATAAAAGTTTATAAAAAAAATTAAAAAAAAAAAACTGAACTACAATGCTACAGTAATCCAACAGCATGTTATTGGAATAAAAATAGACATACAGATCAGTGAAATAGAATGCAGGTACCAGAAATAAACCCTTGTATATGTTGTCAAATGATTTTTGACGAGGGTAAACAGACCATTCAATAGGGAAAGAACAATTAAAAAAAAACAACAAGTTGGATTCTTACCTAAGAATGGATCAAAGACCAAATTTAAGATGTAAAATCACACAACTCTTGGAAGAATAGACAGGGTAAAGTGTTTAAAACATTTGGTTTGGTGATGATTTCTTGAATATGACACCAAAGGCATATGTAATATAAAAAATAGACAAATTTAGAAACATACCAGGGGATTCCAATTTAATCCCATCAAGGTGGCATGTACCAATGCCATCTCACTATTCCAAGTGATCAATTTCAGTTCACAACTGATCATAATGAAAGGACTAAGAGTCAAAGGGAGCACATAAACAAGTCTAGTACCTGCTAACACTAACCGATAGAATAAATAAAAGGGAGAGTGATCCAACATGGGAAGCGAGATACACAGCAGACTCATAGAATGGCAGATGTCCTAAATAGCACTCTGGCCTCAGAATCAGCCCTAAAGGCATTCGGATCTGGCTGAAAAGCCCATGAGAGTATTTCAGGCATGGAAAGCCAAGACACTCTGGCAAAAGATCTCTGTGAGTGAGATCCCAGTGGAAAGAACAGGTCTTCAAAGAAGGAGGTACCTTTCTCTGAAGGGAGGAGAGAACCTCCACTTTGACTATGACCTTGTCTAAACAAGATAAGAGTCGGAGAACTCAGAGGGCTTCCATAGCCTTGGAAACTCATGACTGGTGCATAGGGAGATTACTGATGCCATAGACAGGAGTGTCAATTGGTAAAGTCAACAACAGGAGTCACTGTGCACTTACTCCTCATGTAGGATCTCTGTCCTTAATGTGCTGTACATTGAGATTTAATGCTATAACGAGTACTCAAACAATATATTTCACTTTGTGTTTCTATGGGGGTGCAAACTGTTGAAATCCTTACTTAATGCATACTAAACTGATCCTCTGTAAAAAAAAAAAAAAAAAAAAAAAGAAATTATCAATTCCCAACTTGACTCTCACTGGGATTAAACATGACAATAGGTCTGATCTGATTTCATCATCATTTAAAAAAATCATCTATTATTTTTCACTTTATGTTTCTGTGTGGGAGCAAACTGTTGAAATCCTTACTTAATGTATACTAAGCTGATCGTCTGTATATTAAGATAATCGAAAATGAATCTTGATGTGAATGGAAGGGGAGAGGGAGTGGGAAAGGGGAGGGTTGTGGGTGGGAGGGACGGTATGGGGGGAAGCCATTGTAATCCATAAGTCGTACTTTGGAAATTTATATTCATTAAATAAAAGTTAAAAAAATAGACAAATTAAAATTTATGAAAAATTTTAGAATTATGCATCAAAGAAAGTACATGATGGACATAGTTAAAATGCAGGCCACAAAATGGGAGAAAATATTAGCAAATCATGTAACTGACAAGAAACTAATACCCAGCATGTATGAAAACTTGTAAAACTGAACCACAATGAAAACTGAAATAACCTGAATCAAAAATGGTCAGACCACTTGGAAAGACATTTCTTCCACAAAGATGCTTAAATGACCAGTAACAACATGAAAGGATACTCATCATCACCAATTATTAGGGAAATACAAGACAAAATTAAAATTATACACCACCTGCCTACCACGATGGCAACTATCAAAAAAAAAAAAAAAAAAACAGAAATAGCAAGTGTTGGATGAGGTTGTGAAAAAGTCAGGACCACTGAGCATTGTTGGTGGGAATGTAAAATGAAAGCTACTTTTAATATGAAAGTTCCTCAAAAATTCAAAACAGAATTATAAAATTCAGCAATTCTACTTCTGGGCTTATACCCAAAGAATTGAAAGCAGAACTTCAAAGAGATGTTTGTACATCCATGTTCACTGCAGCAGGGCTTTCAGTAGCTAAACAACCCAAGTACTCATCTACAGAAGAATGGATAATTAGAATGTGCTGTATATATATACACACAGTGAAATATTTTTAAACTTAAAAAGAAAAATGACAATATATACTACAAGGATGAACTCTGTGAATATTATGTTTACTGAAATGTCAGTCACAGAAAAAAAAATCCTTAACAATTCCAGTTACCTGAGGCAATTAGAGTAGTCAAAATGATAGAAACAAAAAGTAGAGTGGCAGTTGCCAGGGGCTGAGGGGAGGAGCAAATGAAAGGTTACTGTTTACTGGGTAGAGAGTTTCAGTTCCATAAGATAAAAAGTGTTTTGGAAATGGATGGTGGCAATGATTGTACAGCATTTTGAATGTCTTAATAATACCATACTCAACACCCTGAAAGGATTAAGATGGGACATTTTATGCAACATGTATTTTTCCATAGTTAAAAAAATTGATACTGAAAGCAATTTACAGATTCAATGCAATTTCATTCCAAATACCAACAACATTTTCTCAGATCTAGAAAAAAATGATGCTAAAATTCATATGGAAATACAAGAGATCCTGAATAGCTAAAGTAATATTATGCAACAAAAACAAAGCCAGAGGCATCACAATATCAGATTTCAACACATACTACGGGTGGGGCCAGCACTGTGGTGTAGTAGGCTAAGCCTCTGCCTGTGGCACCAGCATCCCATAATGGCACCCATTTGTGTCCCAGCTGCTCCTCTTCCTATCCAGCTCTCCGGTATGGTCCACGAAAGCAGCAGAACATGGCCCAAGAGCTTAGGCCCCTGCATCTGCATGGAAGACTTGGAAAAAGCTCCTGGCTCCTGGCTCCTGGCTCCTGGCTCCTGGCTCCTGGCTCCTGGCTCCTGGCTTTGGATTGGTCCAACTCTGGCTGTTGCAGCCATTTGGGGAGTGAACCAGCAGATGGAAGACCTTTCTCTCTGTCTCTCCCACTCTCTCTATATATAACTCTACTTCTCAAATAAATAAATCTTTTTTTTAACTTTTATTTAATGAATATAAATTTCCAAAGTACGACTTATGGATTACAATGGCTTCCCCCCATACCGTCCCTCCCACCCACAACCCTCCCCTTTCCCACTCCCTCTCCCCTTCCATTCACATCAAGATTCATTTTCGATTATCTTAATATACAGACGATCAGCTTAGTATACATTAAGTAAGGATTTCAACAGTTTGCTCCCACACAGAAACATAAAGTGAAAAATAATAGATGATTTTTTTAAATGATGATGAAATCAGATCAGACCTATTGTCATGTTTAATCCCAGTGAGAGTCAAGTTGGGAGTTGATAATTTCTTTTCTTTTCTTTTTTTTTTTTTTTTTTTACAGAGGATCAGTTTAGTATGCATTAAGTAAGGATTTCAACAGTTTGCACCCCCATAGAAACACAAAGTGAAATATATTGTTTGAGTACTCGTTATAGCATTAAATCTCAATGCACAGCACATTAAGGACAGAGATCCTACATGAGGAGTAAGTGCACAGTGACTCCTGTTGTTGACTTTACCAATTGACAAAAAAAAAAAAAAGACATACTACAGGGCAGTTACAATCAAAACAGCCTGGTACTGGCACAAAAATAGACACGTAGGCAAATGGAACAGAGTAGAAGCTCCAGAAACCAATCCACACATCCACAAACAACTTATCTTTGACAAAGGAGCAAAAATCAATCCCTGGAGAAAGTACAGTCTCTTCAGCAAATAATGGTGCTGTGAAAATTGTATCTTCGTGTGCAGAAGTACGAAACAAGACCCCTACCTTACACCTTACTCAAAAATCAACTCAAAATGGATCAAGGATCTGAATCAACAACCTGATACCATCAAATTACTAGAGGAGAACAATGGGAAACTCTGTAAGACATTGGCATAGGCAGAGGCTTCTTGGTAAAGATCCTAGAAGCACAGGCAATCAAAGCAAAAATAGACAAATGGGATTACAAAAAGCTGAAAAGCTTCTGCAAACTGTGAAAGTGATAAAGGATTGATACCCAGAATCTATAAACAGCTAAAAAACAAACAAACAAAAACAAAAAACAAAAAACAAAACCCTCAACTACAACAAATCAAACAATCCAGTTAAGAAATGGACAGGGGGCCAGCATTGTGGCGCAGTAGGTTAATCCTCCACCTGCAGCGCTAGCATCTCATATGTGCACTGGTTCTAGTCCCAGCTGCTCCTCTTCCAATGCAGCTCTTTGCTATGGCCTGAGAAAGCAGTAGAAGATGGCCCAAGTGCTTGGGCCCCTGCACCCACATAGGAGACCGGGAAGAAGCACGTGGCTCCTGGCTTCAGATTGGTACAGTTCTGGCCGTTGTGGCCATTTCTGGGAGTGAACCACCAGACAGAAGACCTTTCTCTCTGTCTCTCCCTCTCATTGTCTATAACTCTGCCTCTCAAATAAATAAATAAAATCTTTAAAAAAAAAAGAAATGGGCAGAGGATTTGAACAGGCATTTTTTTTTTTTTACAGATTTCGAAGTTTTATTGACAAAGATTTTAAAATTGCTTTACAGAAAGATTGTACTAAATTGCTATCTCACCAGAAGGCTATGAGAATGTCATTTGTACAAATAAGTACTATGATATGATTTGCTAATTTAGAGAGTAAATATTTGTTATGCTTATATTTTAATTTGCATTTCTTTATTTTTGAGTTTTTTCAATTTTTTTACTAGTTCCATTTTTCCTATTAGGTATTTTTGTTCATACTGTTTGTGATATGGTTTTTCCATTGATTTAGGTGTGTTATTTAAGGCTATTAATGTTTATTCACTATTTTTGTGACTACTATTTTTATATAATTATTTTATTCCAAAGTTTATAATTTGCTTTATTTTAATCCTCTCATGCCAAAGGTTTGACTCGTGTGATATTTAATAAAATCAGCTTGTGAATTATGTTACTGAAATTGTATATATTATATAGTTAGTATCCTTTAAAGTTTGGCAAATCACTGGCTCATGGAGTGAAATTCTCATTTTTTTTTAATTTCTAATGCCAGTATCTAAGCCTTTGCTTTAATATTTAAATGTTATTATATAGACTGAATAAAGTACTATTTAATGTTAAAGATTATATTTTTCTCATCTATACTCACCCCATCATAGGAAAACATAATACAACTTGCTCTCCTACTTAAATTTCAGTTTCAGTTGACCAGTCTTTTCCCATCTCTTCCTCTTTCCTGCCTCCCCTCAGCCTATGGTAACTGCTGTTCTACAGAGATAAATAGAAAGACAGAGAGAGAGAGAGAGAGAGAGAGAGAGATCTTCCATCTGCTGATTCATTCCCCGCAAGTGCCTGCACTAACCAGGTTGGGCCAGGCTGAAGACAAGAGCTCAGAACTCAACCCAGGTTTCTCTGTGGGTAGCAGGGACTGGTACAGTGCCACATGTTTTGCACATAAGCAGGAAGCTGGATTGGAAGTGGAGGAGCCAGGACTTGAATCTACGTTTTGATATAGGATGTGGGAATCCTAAGTGTCATCTTAAGCCCTTTGCCAACTGTTCACTCCTCTTTCTCTCTCTCTTCCTTCATACTTAAGTGATTTTTTTCTGGTAGAATATTTTGGTTCCTTGGTAATTACTTTTGGGTGTCTGTTATATATTTTTGCTTGTAGTTACCATGAGATCTATAGCCTTTGCTGTCCCAAAGCTCCCATAAGCTTTCTTCATCATTCTTCGTTCTTTTCTCTCTTTTGGTGGTTTATTTTAAAATAGCTTGTCTTCAAGATCACTGATTCTTTTTTGCTGTTTGATCTGGTCTATCACATTTTTCATTTTATTTAGTTTACTTCTCAGCTTCAGGATTTCTGCTTGATTTTTTTTTTTTTTTGATAGACAGAGTGGACAGTGAGAGAGACAGACAGAGAGAAAGGTCTTCCTTTGCAGTTGGTTCACTTTCCAATGGCCGCCGCGGCCAGCGCACTGCGGCCAGCACACCGCACTGATCCGATGGCAGGAGCCAGGTGCTTCTCCTGGTCTCCCATGGGGTGCAGGGCCCAAGTACTTGGGCCATCCTCCACTGCACTCCCGGGCCACAGCAGAGAGCTGGCCTGGAAGAGGGGCAACCGGGACAGAATCCGGCACCCCGACTGGGACTAGAACCTGTTGTGCCAGCGCCGCAAGGCAGAGGATTAGCCTAGTGAGCCGCGGCGCCGGCATCTGCTTGATTTTTAAAAGTTACTTCATTGTTTTAAGAATTATTATGAACTATTTCTATGGTTTCCATGGTTTCTTGAAGTTCACTGAGTTTCCTTAAAACATTTGTTGAAACTTCTGTGTCTGAGTTTATGCATATCCATTGCTTTATAGTCAGTTTCTGGTGACTTCTGTTGTCTGCTATGTGAAGTTATGGTTTTGTGATAGTTCTTGATGCTTGTTGATATGTGACAATGTCTGTGCATTGAAGGATTAGATATTTATTCTAGTTCTTGTAATTTGGTTCCCTTTATGCCTGTCCTTCCAGAAATTCTAAGCAGAGTAGTTATCTTCACTGAGACTGAGGCCTCTGCCACTATTTCAGCACAAGTTGGTGCCCTATATCTACAGCTGTGAATCCTCAGTTGGTGTGTTGCTACTGTTTCAACACTAAAAGGTGTCTGTCCCAAGCTTAACTTTGTTAGAAAACCACAGTTGGTGTATTGTTCAAGAAGGACTATGGTAATACCTTAAAAAGGAAAGTTCATCACCATAAACTTCCAACTGAGGCTAGGGAGGCCCCCAAAACATCACCCATAGTAATCAGCTTATGATCAGACACTGCAAGGGAATCTACCAGGTTCTAAATATCTTTTTTTTTTTTTGACAGGCAGAGTGGACAGTGAGAGAGAGAGAGACAGAGAGAAAGGTCTTCCTTTTGCCGTTGGTTCACCCTCCAATGGCCGCCGCGGCCAGCGCGCTGCGGCCGGCGCACCGCGCTGATCCGATGGCAGGAGCCAGGAGCCAGGTGCTTTTTCCTGGTCTCCCATGGGGTGCAGGGCCCAAGCACCTGGGCCATCCTCCACTGCACTCCCTGGCCACAGCAGAGGGCTGGCCTGGAAGATGGGCAACCGGGACAGAATCCGGCGCCCCGACCAGGACTAGAACCCGGTGTGCTGGCGCCGCTAGGCGGAGGATTAGCCTAGTGAGCCGCCGCACCGGCCAAGGTTCTAAATTTCAACCTGGCAGGACTGGTACTAGGTTCCAAGTCTGAGGTCTATACTTATTTCAATGTTCTTCTCCCAAGCAGGAGGCATCTCTTCATGCTGTGCTTCGTGGAATTGGGGAAAGGGAAGACAAAAATCAGTGTTGCCTTCCTATTTTCTTTAATGGGTCTTTATCATTATTATCCTAAGTCCTAAATCCAGAGACTATGATCTCTCAATTGATTTCTTCAACTTCTGTGTAGGAGGTCTTGTGTGTGCAAGGCTGTTCAAATTTCTGTTTCTCTGGTGAGATGATGTAGAACAGTTTTAATCTGTCTCCATCATACTGTAACTCCTGAAATTTAAAAAAAAATTTTTTTAAACTTTTATTTAATGCATATAAATTTCCAAAGTACGACTTATGGATTACAATGGCTTCCCCCCCATACCGTCCCTCCCACCCACAACCCTCCCCTTTCTCACTCCCTCTCCCCTTCCATTCACATCAAGATTCATTTTCGATTATCTTAATATACAGAAGATCAGCTTAGTATACCTTAAGTATGGATTTCAACAGTTTGCTCCCACACAGAAACATAAAGTGAAAAATAACAGATGATTTTTTAAAATGATGATGAAATCAGATCAGACCTATTGTCATGTTTAATCCCAGTGAGAGTCAAGTTGGGAATTGATAATTTCTTTTTTTTTTTTTTTTTTTTTTTTTTTACAGAGGATCAGTTTAGTATGCATTAAGTAAGGATTTCAACAGTTTGCACCCCCATAGAAACACAAAGTGAAATATATTGTTTGAGTACTCGTTATAGCATTAAATCTCAATGTACAGCACATTAAGGATAGAGATCCTACATGAGGAGTAAGTGCACAGTGACTCCTGTTGTTGACTTTACCAATTGACACTCCTGTCTATGGCATCAGTAATCTCCCTATGCTCCAGTCATGAGTTTCCAAGGCTATGGAAGCCCTCTGAGTTCTCCGACTCTTATCTTGTTTAGACAAGGTCATAGTCAAAGTGGAGGTTCTCTCCTCCCTTCAGAGAAAGGTACCTCCTTCTTTGAAGACCTGTTCTTTCCACTGGGATCTCACTCACAGAGATCTTTTGCCAGAGTGTCTTGGCTTTCCATGCCTGATTTTCAAAAGGAAATTCTAATGGCCAACAGACACATGAAAAAATCCCAGCATCACTAGTCATCAGGGAAATGCAAATCAAAACCACAATGAGGTTTCACCTCACCCCAGTTAAAACGGCTTTCATACAGAAATCAACCAATAATAAATGCTGATGAGGATGTGCAGAAAAAGGTACCCTAATCCACTGTTGGTGGGAATGTAAACTAGTACAGCCATTGTGGAAGACACTACGGAGATACCTCAGAAATCTGTAAGCAGATATACTATTTGTCCCAGCCATTCCACCTCTGGGAATTTACCTAAGGGAAAGGAAATAAGAATATGAAAGAGTTATCAGTACCTCCTGTTTATTGCAGCTCAATTTACAAGAGCAAAGATGGAATCAGTCCAGATATCCATCAACTGATGACTGGAAAAAGAAATTATGGTATGGATGCACTATGGAATACTACCAGCCTTAAGAAAAGAATGAAATCCTGTGTTTTGCAACAAAATGGATGGATGTAATTGGAAACCATTATACTTAGTGTAATAAGCCATTCTCAAAAAGACAAATACCATATGTTCTCCCTGAACTGTGGTAACTAAGAGAGTACCAAAAATGTAATGTATAGGAGTGAAATTAACATTTTGAGCTTTTTGTTTACAGCCCTGAACAGTGTTTTTCTGTTTTCTTCTTACTATTTGTTGAACTCTTTACTTAGTGTAGGGTTAATCTTACGAGTATAAAGTAAACTAAAAGTAGATTATTGTAAAAATAAAGAGAGGGATTAGTAGAATAAGGATGGGAGCATGGGTGGGAACGTAGGGTGTTCCTGAATCTGTATACATGAAATAAAATTAGTACAAGTTAAATAAAATTTTTATTTATTTATTTATTTTTGACAGGCAGGCAGAGTGGACAGTGAGAGAGAGACAGAGAGAAAGGTCTTCCTTTGCCATTGGTTCACCCTCCAATGGCCGCCGCGGCCAGCACGCTGCGGCCGGCGCACCGCGCTGATCCGATGGCAAGAGCCAGGAGCCAGGTGCTTTTCCTGGTCTCCCATGGGATGCAGGGCCCAAGCACCTGGGCCATCCTCCACTGCACTCCCTGGCCACAGCAGAGGGCTGGCCTGGAAGAGGGGCAACCGGGACAGAATCCGGTGCCCCAACTGGGACTAGAACCCGGTGTGCCGGCGCCGCTAGCCGGAGGATTAGCCTAGTGAGCTGCGGCGCCAGCCCTAAATTTTTAAAAAATAATAAAGAGAACTAGGGAAAATACTTCAAAAAAATCTTGAGTCAGAATAATAGTAAAATAAAAGAACTTGTTAGGAGACAGAAAAATACTTCTACTGAAATTTTCAGGGCATAGAAATTCAGTGTCCATCCCATTAGCTTCTCACTAAAAATATTAAATATTTTTTGAAAAAATGTCTGGCTGCTTCAAGCCTTTATCCCTGTAACATAAGGCCAGCTTTTTATTGACTTATTTGTGATTCCTGCTCCTCACCATCTCCAGCAGAGTCCCTTCATTCCAATCTAGCCAATTACTTTATAGTGTTGTATTGTTCTCTTCAACGTGCCCATTTTATTTGAATTTTCTTTCCCTTCCATACATCAATACAGACTGTAAACTTTCAGTGTGAACATTTGAGTTGCATGCCAAATATATTAATTACTATAGGCACCTAAAATTATATATAATTAATGTAATACCTAAGGCAGAGTTTCACTGTTTTGGTTAAGTGAGAAAAATTCCAATATCAAGTACAATCATGTTATAAGTATACTTGTATTCTAAACCCCAGTATAAATGGATTTATCTGCTTATTATCCTTTCCATTAAATCTTTACAGTCATGAGGCAATAAGGATGTATAATCTGAGGGTCCAGCACAATGGCACAGCGGGTAAAGCCACACTGCCTGCAGCACTGGCATCCCATATGGGTGCTGGGTTCAATTACTGGGTACTCTACTTCCAATTTAGCTCCCTGCTAATGCCCATAGGAAGGCAGCAGAAGGTGGACCAAGTCCTTGGGCCCCTGCACCCATGTGGGAGGCCTGACTGAAGCTCCTGGCTCCTGGCTTCAGGCTGGCCTAGCCCTCACCATTGTGGCCATTTGAGGAGTAAACCAGCAGATGGAAGATATTTCTCTCTCTCTCTGCCTCTGCTTCTCTTTCTCTGTAACTCTTTCAAATAAATGAATATTTTAACAAATAAATCATTTTTTAAAAAGATGTACAATCTGAGGAAAGTGGTACTACAATTTAGTGGACAAAATAATACCTGCTTTCTTTTAAAGTCTTGACTTTTATGCTCTCAGTGATCCAAAAATAAAGTCTTAAAACATTTTTATCTATTGATCACAATTTGCTTAAGTTATTCTAATTTGAATTTTTATTTACTCAATCCATTTATTTTCATTATGTAGTTAAACTCTCTTTTTTAGCCAAAGAAAGCTATAATTTATCTCATTTATCATCCCTTAATTATGTGTCTAATTAGTTTTTTTTTTTTTTTCAAATCATGTTACTGGAAAACTTTAGTTCCAATTTAGTAGACATTTAAATTAAACCTATATAGTAAGGTGCAAGGTGCAAATTTCCTAGGCAGAAAAATATATATAAACAAATATTTACAGGAGTAATACATCTAAAATTTCCACCCAACCTGATAAAATGGCAATTGTACATTTAGATTTAATGTTATTAATTTAAAAATTTTAAAGATAATTAAGATGATATATTTTACATTTCTGAGTTTTATGATTTAAACTCTTTAAGCACTGTAATCTCATTAAATCTTTTTCCTATAACTTCATTCTGTGAGTAAGAAAAGTAAGATTCAAAGAGATGAAGTGACTTACCCAAGCCAATTTAGCAAACAAACTGCAGAGTTGGGGATGTGAACCCAGGATAAGACCTTAGCTTATGTTCTGTCCATATTGCAAAATGACTAACTATATAGGTAATGGGAAGTAGCTCAGAAAAGGAATTCAAGACTGTTGAGAGCATCCCTCCACCAAGATTACAAAGCTCTTCTTTTTCCTAGGTATTTATTTATTTATTTGAAAGGCAGAGCTGTGGAGAGAGAGGGAATCTCAGAAATATTTTGTGCCTGGGCAGGCACTGTGGCACAGTGGGTTAAAGCCTTGGCCTGCAGTACTGGCATCCCATATGGGCGCTAGTTTGAGTCTGGGCTGCTTTACTTCCAATCCAGCTCCCTGCTAATTTGCCTGGAAAAGCAACTGAGATGTCCTGAGTCCTTGGGCCCCCGCACCCATGTAAGAGATCCAGAGGAAACTCCTGGCTCCTGGCCTCGGATCAGCTCAGCTCTGGCTGTTGCAGCCATTTGAGGAGTGAAACAGCAGATGGAAGACCTCTCTCTCCCTTTCTCTCTCTCTCTCTCTCTGATTCTTTCAAATAAATAAAATAAATATTTTAAAAATATTTTGTACCAAAAAACTTATCTTTTCGTTCTACTTTTCAATTTCAAATTTTGGAATGAATAAAATTTTTTTATATAATACATGCTTTTAGTAAACAATTTTGAAGTACACTGGTACACATGTTAGGAGAGACACAGAACTTACAAGGTCTAAGATACCAAGATACTGGAGTTGTGGCACAGTGGATAAAGCTGCCACTGAGACCCTGCCATATCATATGGGCACCAGTTAGAGTCTTGGCTACTTCTCTTCGGATCCAACTCCATGCAAATGGCCTGGGAAAAGCAGTGGAGGGTGGCACAAATGTTTGGATGGCCCAAGTGTTTGGACCCCAATCACTTATGTGGGAGACCTAGATGAAGCTCCTGACTCGCCTGGCCTTGGCTGTTGTGGCTATCTAGGGAGTGAACCACCAGATGGAATATCTCTCTGTCTCTCCCTCTTTCTCTCTAACTATGGCATTCAAATAAGTAAATAACCCCTTAAAAAAAAACACATAAGGCATAGCAGGAGAAAGTGCCGAAGACACATGCTACAATGTAAAGTGCTTTAGGAATTTTCGGAGTGATTATAATTTAATTTAAAATACAGTCAGTAACATTCTGACCTTCATATAGGAAGATGATGCATGAAAGGAAAAAAATAAAAAAGCACTTCTGCTTTTCTCCTCCACTAAATATTAATGTCTGTGAACTGAGTCAACCATTTATTTTTATCCTATCTGTGACATAGACAGGTGTTTATCAAAGACCTGCTAGGGCAAGGGCATTATCTATAATCATGGAAACACAAATGTTTAAACAATTCTTGGACATTTAGGATCTAATCTTTCTCCTACTGTATGTGAGAGTAACAATGACGTTACATCCCTAGAAGACTTTCTTACCAGCCAAGCCCTGAGCCCCAAAGGTAAAAGTGCAGCCTTCCCACCCTCCACCCTGGGAGATAATGAGAGAAGGGTATCTTGGGCTTCACCCACACCACATTTTCAACTGGGATGGTGATATGAGATGATCTTCAATCTTGTCTGTTCACGAAAGTCTTGCTGACAAATGCTTTCCATGCCACACCTCATACTTCTTAACCTCCTACTGTATCCAGCCCTATTATCTGTGCTTGACAACAAGAAGTAGCCCTTCACACTCATCCAAAGCAGCTCTGCTCCTCCCCCCATCCATCATCTTTTGCTTTCTCATATTTTCTTCCATATTAAAGTAGAACGGTCATTACATTTTCATGGAAAAAAAATCATTATTGTAGTGTTCTTTTTTTTGGTTCCTCTTCTCTGCTGATCTTTATGTCCCAGACAACCACTTTACCCTCTGGCATTGTTAGAAAATGCTATAAGTCTTGGTAAAGAGTGTAGGATATGCACTTTTACCTAGTCCTAGAAAGATAAAAGAACAGTTTTGGCATCAATTTATTTTGCACCAGTCTTTATGCTACATTCTTTTTATTTTTATTTTATTTTTTTATTTTTATTTTTATTTTTTTTGACAGGCACAGTGGACAGTGAGAGAGAGAGACAGAGAGAAATGTCTTCCTTTGCCGTTGGTTCACCCTCCAATGGCCGCCGCGGCCGGCGCACAGCGCTGATCCGATGGCAGGAGCCAGGTACTTTTCCTGGTCTCCCATGGGGTGCAGGGCCCAAGCACTTGGGCCATCCTCCACTGCACTCCCTGGCCACAGCAGAGAGCTTGCCTGGAAGAGGGGCAACCGGGACAGAATCCGGCGCCCCGACTGGGACTAGAACCCGGTGTGCCGCCGCTGCAAGGCGGAGGATTAGCATAGTGAGCCGCAGCACCGGCCATATGCTACATTCTTTATAAGTGTTTGTCATTCAACTCTTATGTCCACCCCAGATCAGATAGTGTATTTTTTGCTGTACAAATTAAAAAGCCGGCTTGGGAAATTTAGACAACTTTCTCAGTCCTTCAGCTAATTAAGTTGGGTAACTAGGACATGATCACAGTTTTAATTTGACCCTTGCACCTCTTATCCTACCCACTGCATTTGGTTATATTCATGAAGACAGGTGCAACAATCCTGCTTTTTTAAATCAAGATTTTTGACCCCTTAATCTATCTGCATAATTTATGAAATTCACAAAAATTATAGCAAAGTTCAAGGAAGTAAAAACTCTGTATTTATTAAATATCATTTTGTTTTAAAGAATAATAAATATATCTTGAGCCTTATTATTAAAATGTAATAGTTGTAAATTTTAACTTAGAATCTTTTACCTGTATATATTATGTTTGATATATGAATGACCTGGAAAAATGATAATTAAAGAAAGTTGTTATAAAAAAAAGAAAATTCTGTAAGTCAACATGCCCAGGTTGACCATTCACTTGTGAAATCTTATTTTATCTAGCTCAACTGTGCATGTACAGACACTCTCAATCATATCCTACTGATTGACACATTCTAATGGTTTGACTGTTCTGCACTATTTCTATACATTTTTTTTTTTGAAAGGCAGAGTTAGACAGTGAGAGAGAGAGAGAGAGAGACAGAGAGAAAGGTCTTCCTTCCTTTGGTTCACCTCCCAAATGGCTTCTATTTCTATTTCTATACATTCTAACATTCTAAATACTTATAGTAGGTGACTTTTTTTCAAAACCATTTTAGTTTACATTTCTATAAAATCCTCTATCACCATCTCCAGGAATCTTTATTTAGAATCAGCTTTACCTAGAAATTTTTTCCTTCCTCAGGACATTTTCAACCCTAAAACTAGTCTAAATTTTTCAACCTTCAGCCATATTTTCTTCATTGTTTTGTTGACTGTTTCAGAATCTTCTCTTAATTTCCATAATATTTGAATCTTTCATTGGACTCTTATCCTCTGCTGCCTAGTATTAATTGTTTATGTTTACTCTTTCTTTTTGAGTAGTGATAAACATCACAGGCACAAATCACTTGATGGTTCTATTGCAGGTTACCAAAGTTTGCATTTAATAAGGTTTCATTTTAGGGTATGAATATTATTTTATGGATATAAATATTTTAATTTTCACATTTTATAAATTCTAGCTTTACTATGTTTATAATATAGATTATAATAAAGTTATGAGCATATATTTATGTTCATGATGATTTTAATTGTTTTCAAAGATGAATCAACGTATATGGAACAGGCTCCACAATAAACAGAGCAAACTACCGTGCAAATACAAATTTGGCATACAGAAGTCATTCAGAAAATATATTTGTTGGATTGATAAGTGGATAGGGTACAAATCTGCAGACTTCATCATCCCTGAAAAAATGAATTCAGCTGACAGGATAAGGATAGTAAGAGGGCCAGGGTTGTCTGAGGGGGAAAGGAATAAACCAGAATGGTATGGCCAACTGTGACACAGCCATTCTTTCCCTTTCCTATAAACTTACAGAGAGGGAATATGCATGGCCTAAATTAAGGCTCTATTTAGGCATTCTGCACTGTACCAATCAAGATCTCTAATACCCTAAGTGGAATAAAACCTAAAGAATAATTTAGAGACATCTAAAGGACACAGTTGCTACTAAAGGCAGATGATAGACTCTATAATTAACAGTAGTCAAGAAAAATAAATAGAATGAGGAGATCAAGGACTTAAAATATGCATAAAAATATGACTTTACATGTTAACGAGGGTTCTGGTGTCATGAAGAAGCAACTAACAGTTAAATAAAAAAGTCAATATGGTTGATATGAAAGTATAAATTTTTAAATAAAAATACTGTAAACTGGCATCAAAAATCAAAGTGGATAAGTAACTTCCCTAGAAGTCTTCAAGTATGTTTAGAGGATGAAAAAATCATTAATGAGAAATTAAGTGAAAAGTGGCAGTGTTGAGTGCACATAATAGAAATTCTAGAAGAAAATAAAATAAATAGAAGAAAGGGGCAAATGTGGTGCAGCAGGTTAAGCTGCCAATTGGGACACAGACACGTCCCATATCAGAGTGCCTGTGATCCAATCCTGCCTCCGCTTCCTATTCAGCTTCCTGCTAATGCACATCCTGGGAGGCAGCAGATGACAGCTTAAGTACTTGGGTCACTGCCACCCATGTAGGAGACCTGGCTGGAGTTCCTGGCCTGGTCCAGCCATGGCCATTACAGTGGATGGAAGATATATCCCATTTAAGGAATTTAAGATCTCTCTCTCTCTCTCCCACACACACACACACACTTCCATTCTCCCTCCCTCCTTTTAAAATAAATAAAAACAAACTTTTTAAGAACCTAGAAAAATACAATAAAGGAAATGTTTGAATAAATAACTTAAAAAGTAAAGAGTCCTCAAGCTGAATCCTCAAACTCAAAGAGTACTGAAGGAAGCCAGCACACACCCAAACATGTGAGTTTGTGTTAGATCTAAGACAATGACTGAGATGCCAAAGAGAAAGATGATGTCTAAGACTGACATCAGAATTTTAATTAGACACATGGGTATCAAAAAGATAAAATATGACTGATTCAGATGCATTGAAGGAAATGTACTTAAAAATTTTTAAACTACCCTTAAAATATGAGGGCATAACCATCCTATGTCTAGGCATACACCTTTTTACAATTTGATCAATCTGGTTCACCGAAGTCAGGTTAATGTTATTTATTTTTTTTAAAAGATTTATTTCATTTATTTGAAAGTCAGAATTACACACAGTGAGAGAAGGAGAGGCAGAGAGAGAGGTCTTCCATACTCTGGTTCACTCCCCAATTGGCCGCAATGGCAGAGCTGTGCCAATCCAAAGCCAGGAGCCAGGAGCATCTTTCAGGTCTCCCACGTGGTTGCAGGGGCCAAAGGATTGGGCCATCTTCTACTGCTTTCCCAGGCCATAATAGAGAGCTGGATCAGAAGTGGAGCATGATGTTTTCCAGATTCCTCCATTTTGTTGCAAATGACCGGATTTCATTTTTTTCACTCCTGTATAGTATTCTATAGAGTACATATCCCATGAAATAAGCCAGTTCCAAAAGGACAAATATCATATTGTCTCCCTGATCGGTGACAACTAACCGAGCACCTAAAAGGAAACCTGTTGAAGTGAAATGGACACTATGAGAAACAATGACTTTATCAGCCTTTGTCCTGACTGTCAAGGAGCAACTTACTATTTTATTCCTTTTAGTATTCTTTTTGTTCTACTTAATGCCATTGGTTGAACTCTTTAATTAACACAAATTATTCTTAGGTGTTTAAATTTAACTGAAAAGTGATCCCTGTTAAATATAAGAGTGGGAATAGGAGAGAGAGGAGATGGAGTTTAGCACATGCTCACTCGGACTTACCCCTAATGGTAGAGCTAGAAACATGCCAGTGGATTCCAATTCAATCCCATCAAGGTGGCATGTACCAAAGCCATCTCACTAATCAAAGTGATCAGTTTCTGTTAATAATTGATCAAAATGATAGGATTAAGTGTCAAAGGGATCACATAAACAAGACTAGTGTCTGCTAATAATAACTGATAGAATTAAAAAAGAGAGAATGATCCTACACGGGAAGCAGGATACATAGCAGATTCATAGAATGGCAAGTGCCTTAAATAGCACTCTGTCCTCAGACTCAGCCCTTAAGGCATTCGGATCTGGCTAAAAAGCCCATGAGAGTTTCTCAGGCATGGAAAGCCAAGACACTGTGGCAAAAAAAAAAAAAAAAAAAAAAAAAAAACCTAAATGAAAGATCTCTGTGAGTGAGATCACAGCAGAAACAATGGGCCATCAAAGAAGGAGGTACCTTTCTCTGAAGGGAGGAGAGAACTTCCACTTTGACTACGGCTTTGTCTAAATAAGATCAGAGTTTCTGAACTCAAGAGGCTTCCATAGCCTTGGCAGCTCATGACAAGAGCCTCGGGTGATTACTGACGTCATAAATAAGAGTGTCAATTGTTAAATCAGCAACAGGAGTCACTGTGCACTTACTCCCCATGTAGGATCTCTGTCCTTAATGTGTTGTACTATGCAAATTAACGGTAAAACTAGTACTCAAACAGTACTTCATACTTTTTGTGTCTGTGTGGGTGCAAATTGTTGAAATCTTTACTTAGTATATACTAAGTTGATCTTCTGTATATAAATAAAGATAATTGAAAATGAATTTTGATGAAGAATGGGATGGGAGTGGGAGATGGGATGGTTGTGGGTGGGAGCGAGGTTTTTCGGGGAAAAGCTGCTATAATCCAAAAGTTTTACTTTCAAAATTTACATTTATTAAATAAAGTTTTAAATAAATAAATAAATAAATAAATAAATAAATAAAAAGCTATTTAGCTTGAAAAAAAAATAAGTGGAGCAGTCAGCACTCCAACCAGCACCCATATGGGATGCTGGCACTGGAGGCAGTGGCTTTACTCGCTATGCCACAGTGCCGGCCCCCAAGCTAATGTTTAAACCTCAGAGTCTTGGCCGGCGCCGCGGCTCACTAGGCTAATCCTCCGCCTAGCGGCGCCGGCACACCGGATTCTAGTCCCGGTCGGGGCGCCAGATTCTGTCCCGGTTGCCCCTCTTCCAGGCCAGCCCTCTGCTGTGGCCAGGGAGTGCAGTGGAGGATGGCCCAGGTTCTTGGGCCCTGCACCCCATGGGAGACCAGGAAAAGCACCTGGCTCCTGGCTCCTGCCATCGGATCAGCGCGGTGCGCCGGCCGCAGCGTGCCGGTCGTGGCGGCCATTGGAGGGTGAACCAACGGCAAAAGGAAGACCTTTCTCTCTGTCTCTCTCTCTCACTGTCCACTCTGCCTGTCAAAAAAAAAAAAAAATTAAACCTCAGAGTCTTATAGATTAATGGTTAATGTTAGTGTATTTAGGTTGGAAACTTGTTCTAATTATAGTGTCTTGGAGGTGGGCCTAGTAGGATGTCTTTAGGTCCTTGAGGATGTGGCCTTGGAAGGCCATTCCCATAAGAGCATTGGTTATATAAGATGTGCAAGCTTCCTGTGTCTCTCTCTGCTTCTGAATCCTCATGTGATCCTCCTTCTGCACACCTTCTGCCCTCAACAGATAGCAGACCAATGGTGCTGCCAGTGTAGGACTGAAAACCTCCAAAACTGGAAGCCATAAATACTAATTTAGCTTTCTTCCTACCTAAGTGGCTCCTCTCAAATAATTTAGCTATAGTAATGAAAAGCTGATGGATAAATAAACACCAGTTATCTCCAGTTTTCCCGCCCAGAACTGTCTACCCTACATCATCATGTTCATGTCTGGACCTAGGAGCTCCTTTGTAGTTTGGGGAGTGGAGACCACAGCAGATCAGAGGGCAGAAGGAGTCAGCCTACCATATGTATGTTCATGGCCCGTGCCATAACGAGAAGCATGTGCTGACTGCATTCCTCCACCTCAGGTTAGAGCTCCCATGAGGTATTTCCGTCCACTCAGCTCTCTTAATATTTCCCCCTTCACCATCCCTTCATCTCTCTTTTACTCTTTCACCTTATTCTTGTCTCTCATTCAGGCCTAGGAGTAAGAGAGTGTTGTTTTATTTTATTGTTAGAGATTATGTACTACAGAAATCTTTTTGGCTGTACTCTGCTCACTCCTTTTCAAACATCCAGTTGTATTCATCTCTCCTCAAGTTACTCAGCCTGAACATGCCTTCTGTTTCCAGACAGCGTCCTGAACAACAAACATAGTCTCAAGAGGTTTCACACACAAACATGCTTCAGAAAACACTTTTAAAAAAAGTGTTATGGAGGCACCTATCAAATATATGGGAAGTAAGGATGAGTAAATAACCTATTTTTAATTTCAGCAGTCTATTTCTAATTTCTAAGAGCTTTATTAATCAAATTCTTTTGCTTTATTAATGCACTGTATTAAGGGTTCCATGACAGTAATATCTTCTTAAATAACTTTACAAATATTTTTAAAAAGTTCATTCTAAAGTTCTCTTTAGTTCCCTGAGCTGTTCAATTATTCTCCAGCTAGCTTTCTATCTCTTTATCTTAATCACATTCCTTCATTTATTAGGGTTTTCTAAAGTGCCTAATTATCCTTGAGGAATGGAGAAAGGTGAAGCTAAACAAGAGCTCCGTGTCATGGGCTGCAGGCAGCAGGCTGCTGGTGGGACCTTGGTCATCACATCTGGGCACTTAAGTATTGCATGGGGGAAGGAGTATGAGTGATGTGGGGAAGGGGTGTGCCTCTAGTTTATGCAGCTACCTGTGCCCTTGGGACCCTTGTGAGTGATCCTGGATGTACAACTACCATTTTTGCATGAATTACTTCTGAGACTGCTTAACCATATGATTTTTTTAGGTATGATGGTACCCAGTTGATGGTAAGAAGTTTGGGACACGTGGTCACTAGATAGTAAGTCACTTAGTCTCTTCCGGGACCCAGTAGCATGTGAGGTGCTTCATTTTGATGGTAGATAGTTCTCTGTTGCAAATCCAGGAATACATCCTTTAACTCCTAAATTGAGACCTGTCCGAGGTCCCACATGGACTCTTGATCTAACATGGATTCCTTAGTACTGCGGGATTATATGGCCATATTATCCAGAGACAGGCTTTTCTCATATTGCTATCTGAACTTTTGGGTCTTCTAGATCATAAGGTCCAAGTGATAGGGCTGCTTTTATTATGAGCAGAGCCTTTCTGGGACATCCTGAGATCCAGCAGCCTATGACTTCACCAATACAATAATGAAGCAGATTGCCCTAAAATAGATTATAATGCCTTTCAAACTCAAAGAAGTCTACTGAGCATGACAGTAGATCTTGATGACAGTAGATCTAGATCTTGTCTTGATCTTGGTTGGAAGTTCAAAGTATAAAAACCTATTGTTTACTTTGAAAGATATGTCCTGGCATTTCCTGGAGCATAAAACCCCTAAAGAATTCACCAATGTGGCAGGCTCTAAGTTCTGTCTTCTTTCTCTCCCATTCTCTTGGGTACATGTATCCTGACAAAACCTTGCACTTTTTTCCTCATCAATTCTATGTAATATAAGGTCATAAATATAGTGAACCAATATGATCTTCTGCGTAACATCCATAAAGGTCATGTCTCTTTGGACCATACTGTGAAAGAACAGAACAATAAACACAATCTTAGTCGACACAATGGACTCTTTAGTGTTACCTATCCCATGCAATGTTAACTACTACTGATTATCCTTTAATAGGCATTTAAAACAATGTATTTGCCTGATCAATAGATGTTGCACTTACTCTAGTAAAGATACTACAACCAGCACAGCACAGCACTTAGAACTCCTAAAGTTTTAGTAGTCTACTGGCATTCCGCCAGAAATTAGAGTGATTAATTAAATGAGGCTTTTCCAAGGTTTTCTTACTATAGCAGATCTTCTTCTTTTTAATTTTTAAAATTTTTATTAATATAAAGAGAACAGAGTTTATCTAATTCATAGGTACAATTCTAAGATAACCCTAATGCCGTCCCTTGCCCACTCCCTCTATTAATCCCCCTCTTTTCCTTCCTTTAATATTTCCAAATACATAATTTCATTCCACTCTACAATCACAGGCTTAATGCACTAATAACCATAATATTCAACAAGCTAAAAGGATAAACACAACAGTTCTACAAGAGTATAAACAAGGGTTAAAAACAACCATCAAATCACAAGATATCTGTTTAATTCCTAAATATTTTTGTATTCAATATTAAACTGCTACATATCAAAGAAAATATTTGATATTTCTCTTTTGGGGATTGGCTTATTTTACTAAGCATTATTTTTTCCACTTGCATCCATTTTGTTGTAAAAGACAGGAATCATTCCTTTTTATGGCTGAGTAGTATTCCATAGTGTATCTATACACCATATTTTCTTTACCCAGTCACCAGTTGATGAATATCTTAGCTGTTGTGAATTGAGCTATTAAAAACATAGAGGTACAGGTAACTCTTTCATATGCTGATTTCATTTCCCTTGGGTATATTCCCAGGAGTGGGATTTCTGGGTCAAATGGTAGATTTATTTTCAGACTTCTGAGGAATCTTCATAATGTCTTCCATAAATGCTTGTACTAGTTTACATTCCCACCAACAGTGTATTAGGGTACATTTTTCTGCACATCCTCAACAGTATTTATTATTTTTTGATTTTCAGATGATAAATATGTCAAAGAAACACTATGAACAGTTGGTATTTTTACACTACAAAATGAAACTCCCCTATGTACTCTGAAAAATCAAAGTACATTTTGATACAATGGATCCATCCTTTTTAAAGTATACAATTCAAAGAATTTTGACAAATGCATCAAGTAATCATTACCAGAATCAAGATACAAACACATTCCTAACAACCAGCAATGCCCCTCATGCCCCTTGCATTCAATTGCCTAAACATAACCAGCTCCTAGCAAGCACCTACCTGTTTTCTACCCAATGCAGTTTTGTCTTTCTCTGGAATTTCATGTTAATGGAATCACAGAGTATACTGGATTTTCTGCCTGGCTTCTTTCACTTAGCTTACTTCTTTTGAAATTGATACTTCTTGTTGTGTGGATCAATAGTTAATTCCTTTTATATTGTCACATTCAATTGGATAGCTTTACCTCAATTTACCCATTCATCAGTTGATAAACATGTGAGTTGTTTTCAGTTTTGGTTATTATCAATTAAGCTGCTATGAATATTCATGTAAGGTATATGAATGTTTGTTTTAATTCCCCTTGGGAAAACATCTAGAAGCAGAATTTCTAGCTTGTAGAATAATTGTATAGTTTATTTTCCAGCAAATTGTTTTCCTGCTGGCTGTATCACTGGTATTCCCACCTGCCATATATGAGAATTCCAGTTGCTCAACATCCTTGCAATACTCTTTAAAGTAGTTATCCTAGTAGGTATGCAATGGTTTGTTATACCTTTGTTTTGCACATGTCTAAGACTAATGATGAGCAGCTTTTTATATGCTTGGCTATCTGTGTATCCTTTTATGTAAAATTTTCATTCAAATAATTTGCCAACCTTATTACTGAGTTGAAAGAGATCTTTACACAAAAGGTGTTATGTGTTCCTTACCAGATACATTATGTATATACGTTCTTGTAATATGCAGCTTATCTTTTCATTTTCATGAAAGTATCTCTCAAATAGAAGAAGTGTTAATTTTGATGGTGTTAATTTTAATAATTGTCTCTTTTATGTTTCCTGCTTTTAGTGTTCTAAATAATTTTGCCTAATGCAGGCCACAAGGATTTCCTTCTATGATGCCTTATGAGTTAACACTGGTATACAGAAAAAGGATCAAAATCTTATTGTAGTACTTGGGTATCCAACTATTTAAGGAACTTTTGTTAGAAAGGTTGTCTTTTCCTCCATTGAATTACCCCATGAATTCTCCCATTGAATTGCCACCTCTACCAAAGTAAATTGACCATATATTTGTGCACCTACTTCTCATATCTGTTTTACATTTAGCAAAATATCTACTCTTAGGCCAACTTCACATTCTATTGATTATGGTATTTTATGGTAAGAATTCAAGTAAGATATTATAAGACCTGCAACAGGGTTATTTTTAAGATGGATTTGGAGTTAGTAATTCATCTTTAATTAAACTAGAATGAATATTGCCGGTGTCCTGACCCATCCCATACTATGAAAAGAGGACGGGAGTGCTCTTTGTGGAGGGCAGAAATCATACAAAGCTTCTTCTTTTTTCAAAAGGTTTAGAGGTTTAGAGGCTTAGAGAGCTAAGCTGTGAAATAAAACTTTTCTGCTATTCCATAGGCATTTACCCAAATGCTAATAAATGGAAGTACGGATTTCCATGCCTTTCCCCAAACCCTATGTCCTGGATCAAAAGTAATCTTGGCCGGCGCTGCGGCTCAATAGGCTACTCCTCTGCCTGTGGCGCCGGCACACCGGGTTCTAGTCCCAGTCGGGGCACCGGATTCTGTCCCGGTAGCTCCTCTTCCAGGCCAGCTCTCTGCTGTGGCCCGGGGAGGCAGTGGAGGATGGCCCAAGTCCTTGGGCCCTGCACCCGCATGGGAGACCAGGAGAAGTGCCTGGCTCCTGGCTTCGGATCAGCATGATTCGCCAGCTGCAGCGGCCACTGGAGGGTGAACCAACGGCAAAGGAAGACCTTTCTCTCTGTCTCTCTCTCACTGTCCATTCTGCCTGTCAAAAAAAAAAAAAGTAATCTTTTCAATTTTCATTCTAAGCACAAGGGAAAGAAAAACTGGATGGAATAAATGAGTGACAGCCTATGGCAGAGAAAATAAGGGGCAAACAGATGCCTGATAAAGAGGTTATAAGAGTCAAGGGGCTGGGGGGAGGCAAGTTGGCGGAATAGGAAGGGAGCACACTGATAGTCCGGGGAGAGACAGTTTAATAAAGTGGAGATACTGCAGATTCAAGGAAGAGTAGGGGAGGAAATAGCAGAAGAAACTCTTCCGGAACGCGTGATTCACAGTGGACCTGCATGGAGAGCGTGGGAGCCCACAGTTCGGGACACCAGTGGCAGACTCAACACACCAGTGCTGGAACGTGAGGTGAGCCGAACCTCAATAGCCCGAGACACCGGCAGGCAAGCGGAGAGAGGAGACTAGAGGGAACGACCCCCGGGGGGGAAAAGTTCACCAGGCTAACTGGAAGAGAGAGAGAGAGAGAAAAAAAAAAAAGGTGACTGATACGGCACTGGTTTCTCTCTATCCGCTCACCTCTCAAGGGCGAGCAAGACAAAGAGCAGGCACCATCTTGGACATACGTCATAAGCAGAGCGACCTCAGGTCTGACCGGCCCTGAGCCTAGCAGAAAAACCTGACTCTGGGCGGGGCGAAATAACAGGACATTAGGACCTAGTAAATTTGTGGTGCTACTGAACTGAGACTGTGAAAAAAGAGACGGTGGGGGAGAGAACTCACGGACTTCACGTGAGTACTCTCCAGAGATGCTACAATTCTGTAACTTTGGCAACCCAGTGGGAGACTGAAGGAGAATCTGAGCCCACCCTGAGGGCAGAACAGATTCCCTGTGTGGTCCTTGGGAAAGAGCTTCCGATCTCTGGCTCCTGTGGGTATATCATTTGCCTGCTAACTACCTCCAACTTTGTTCAGCTGTGCAGAATTACTTCCCTTTTGAATCAAAAAAAGAAAGAAAGAGAGAGAGAGAGATCTACCACGCCTAACCTGGGAGTGTCACCTTTGGCACACCAAACAGAGCTCTCAGGCCACACCCATCTCAAGCCTCTAAGGCTCCATAAAAAACAGACAGTCCACTTAATCTAGAGTCATAGTATAACACGAAAAAGCACCACAGTGAAGAAACCAAATATCTCCAATATGCCAAATAACAAAAGCAAAAACCGAGGTAATAAAAACAAGGAAGTAACCATGACGCCCCCAAATGAAAAAGACACCCCAATTCAAGATTATGAAGATGATGAGTTAGAAGAAATGCAAGAAGCAGATCTCAAAAAATTGATAAGAACATTAAGAAGTTCTCAAAAACAAATTTTGGAACTACACAAATCCTTAATGGACAAGATAGAAAATCTCTCTCGTGAAAATGAAATATTAAGGAGGAATCAAAATGAAACGAAACAACTAGTACAACAGGAAACTGTGATAGTGACGAGAAATCATAATGAAGTGAAGAATTCAATAGATCAAATGAAAAACACAATAGAGAGCCTTACGAACAGAATGGCTGAAGCAGAAGAGAGAATATCGGACTTAGAAGACAGAGAACAGGAAAGGATACAGTCAGACCAAAGAAAAGAAGAGGAAATTAGAAATCTAAAACATATTGTCGGGAATCTTCAGGATACTATTAAAAAACCCAACATTCGGGTTCTAGGAGTTCCTGAAGGCATGGAGAGGGAGAAAGGATTAGAAGGCCTTTTTAGTGAGATATTAGCAGAAAATTTCCCAGGTTTGGAGAAGGACGGAGAAATCCTAGTACAGGAAGCTCACAGAACCCCTAATAAACATGACCAAAAGAGATCCTCACCACGACACATTGTAATTAAACTCTCCACAGTGAAACATAAAGAAAAGATCCTAAAATGTGCAAGAGAGAAACGTCAGATTACTCTCAGAGGATCTCCAATCAGACTCACAGCAGACTTCTCATCAGAAACCCTACAAGCTAGGAGGGAATGGCGAGATATAGCCCAGGTACTAAGAGAGAAAAACTGCCAGCCCAGAATATTATATCCTGCAAAGCTCTCATTTGTGAATGAGGGTGAAATAAAGACTTTTCATAGCAAACAGAAATTGAAAGAATTTGTCGCCACTCGTCTGGCCCTGCAAAAGATGCTTAAAGATGTGTTACACAGAAAACACAGAAACACGGTCATCAATATGAAAGAAGGTAAAGGAAGGAAAACTCACAGCAAAAGATCACAGGGAATTCAAGGCATATATTAGAAAAAACTTCGGGAAAATGGCAGGGCAAAGTTACTACTTATCAATAGTCACATTGATCGTTAATGGCCTGAACTGTCCAGTTAAAGGACACAGATTGGCTGATTGGGTTAAGGAACAAAACCCATCTATTTGCTGCTTACGAGAAACACATCTTTCCAACAAAGATCTATACAGACTGAAAGTGAAAGGCTGGAAAAAGATATACCATGCCAACAGAAATGAAAAAAGAGCGGGCGTAGCCATCTTAATATCGGACAACATAAACTTTACCACAAAAACTGTTAAGAGAGACAAAGAGGGACACTATATAATGATTAAGGGATCAATTCAACAGGAAGATATAACAATTATCAATGTATATGCACCTAACTACAGGGCACCGGTTTATCTAAAAGATTTGTTAAGGGACTTAAAGGGAGACTTAGACCCCAATACAATAGTACTGGGGGACTTCAATACTCCACTCTCAGAAATAGACAGATCAACAGGACAAAGATCAACAAGGATACAGTAGATTTAAATGACACTATAGCCCAAATGGATCTAACAGATATATACAGAACTTTCAATCCTACAGCTAAAGATTTTACATTCTTCTCAGCAGTACATGGAACCTTCTCTAGGATTGACCACATATTAGGCCATAAAGCAAGTCTCAGCAAATTCAAAAGAATTAGAATCATACCATGCAGCTTCTCAGACCATAAAGGAATGAAGTTGGAAATTAGCAACTCAGGAATCCCTGGAGCATACACAAACACATGGAGATTGAACAACATGCTCCTGAATGAACAATGGGTCATAGAAGAAATAAAAAGAGAAATCAAAAATTTTCTGGAAGTAAATGAGGATGACAGCACAACATACCAAAATTATGGGCCACAGCAAAAGCAGGGTTAAGAGGAAAGTTTATATCAATAGGTGCCTACATCAAGAAATTGGAAAGGCACCAAATAGATGAGCTTTCAACGCATCTCAAGGACCTAGAAAAACTGCAGCAAACCAGTCCCAAATCTAGTAGGAGAAGAGAAATAATTAAAATCAGAGAAGAAATCAACAGGATTGAATCAAAAAAAAAATTACAAAAAATCAGCCAAACGAGGAGCTGGTTTTTTGAAAAAATAAACAAAATTGACACCCATTGGCCCAACTAACTAAAAAAAAGAAGAGAAAAGACCCAAATCAATAAAATCAGAGATGAAAAAGGAAATGTAACAACAGACACCACAGAAATAAAAAGAATCATCAGAAATTACTACAAGGACTTGTATGCCAGCAAACAGGGAAACCTATCAGAAATGGATAGATTCCTGGACACATGCAACCTACCTAAATTGAACCAGGAAGACACAGAAAACCTAAACAGACCCATAACTGAGACAGAAATTGAAACAGTAATAAAAGCCTTCCCAACAACGAAAAGCCCAGGACCAGATGGATTCACTGCTGAATTCTACCACACATTTAAAGAAGAACTGACTCCAATTTTTCTCAAACTATTCAGAACAATCGAAAAAGAGGGAGTCCTCCCAAATTCTTTCTATGAAGCCAGCATCACCTTAATTCCTAAGTCGGAAAAAGATGCAGCACTGAAAGAGAATTACAGACCAATATCCCTGATGAACATAGATGCAAAAATCCTCAATAAAATTCTCGCCAATAGAATGCAACAACACATCAGAAAGATCATCCACCCAGACCAAGTGGGATTTATCCCTGGTATGCAGGGATGGCTTAATGTGTGCAAAACAATCAATGTGATACACCACATTAACAGACTGCAGAAGAAAAACCATATGATTATCTCAATAGACGCCGAGAAAGCATTTGATAAAATACAACACCCGTTCATGATGAAAACTCTAAGCAAACTGGGTTTGGAAGGAACATTCCTCAATACAATCAAAGCAATCTATGAAAAACCCACAGCCAACATCCTATTGAATGGGGAAAAGTTGGAAGCATTTCCACTGAGATCTGGTACCAGACAGGGATGCCCACTCTCACCACTGCTATTCAATATACTTCTGGAAGTTCTAGCCAGAGCTATTAGGCAAGAAAAAGAAAAATAAAGGGATACAAATTGGGAAGGAAGAAGTCAAACTATCCCTCTTTGTAGATGATATGATTCTTTATTTAGGGGACCCAAAGAACTCTACTAAGAGACTATTGGAACTCATAGAAGATTTTGGCAAAGTAGCAGGGTATAAAATCAATGCACAAAAATCAACAGCCTTTGTATACACAGGCAATGCCATGGCTGAGGAAGAACTTCTAAGATCAATCCCATTCACAATAGCTACAAAAACAATCAAATACCTTGGAATAAACTTAACCAAAGACGTTAAAGATCTCTATGATGAAAATTACAAAACCTTAAAGAAAGAAATAGAAGAGGATACCCAAAAATGGAAAAATCTTCCATGCTCATGGATTGGAAGAATCAATATCATCAAAATGTCCATTCTCCCAAAAGCCATTTATACATTCAATGCAATACCAATCAAGATAGCGAAGACCTTCTTCTCAGATCTAGAAAAAATGATGCTGAAATGTATATGGAGACACAGGAGACCTCGAATAGCTAAAGCAATCTTGTACAACAAAAACGAAGCTGGAGGCATCACAATACCAGATTTCAGGACATACTACAGGGCAGTTGTAATCAAAACAGCATGTTACTGGTGAAGAAACAGATGGATAGACCAATGGAACAGAATAGAAACACCAGAAATCAATCCAAACATCTACAGCCAACTCATATTTGATCAAGGGTCCAAAACCAATCCCTGGAGTAAGGACAGTCTATTCAATAAATGGTGCTGGGAAAACTGGATTTCCATGTGCAGAATCATGAAGCAAGACCCCTACCTTTCACCTTACACAAAAATTCACTCAACATGGATTAAAGACTTAAATCTACGACCTGACACCATCAAATTATTAGAGAGCATTGGAAAAACCCTGCAAGATATAGGTACCGGCAATGACTTCTTAGAAAACACCCCAGAAGCACAGGCAGTCAAAACCAAAATTAACATTTGGGATTGCATCAAATTGAGAAGTTTCTGTACTGCAAAAGAAACAGTCAGGAAAGTGAAGAGACAACCGACAGAATGGGAAAATGTATTTGCAAACTATGCAACTGATAAAGGGTTGATAACCAGAATCTACAAAGAAATCAAGAAACTCCACAACATCAAAACAAACAACCCACTTAAGAGATGGACCAAGGACCTCAATAGACATTTTTCAGAAGAGGAAATCCAAATGGCCAACAGGCACATGAAAAAATGTTCAAGGTCACTAGCCATCAAGGAAATGCAAATCAAAACCACAATAAAGTTCCACCTCACCCCAGTTAGAATGGCTCACATTCAGAAATCTACCAACAATAGATGCTGGAGAGGATGTGGGGAAAAAAGGACACTAACCCACTGTTGGTGGGAATGCAAACTGGTTAAGCCACTATGGAAGTCAGTCTGGAGATTCCTCAGAAACCTGAATATAACCCTACCATTCAACCCAGCCATCCCACTACTTGGAATTTACCCAAAGAAAATTAAATTGGCAAACAAAAAAGCAGTCTGCACATTAATGTTTATTGCAGCTCAATTCACAATAGCTAAGACCTGGAACCAACCCAAATGCCCATCAACAGTAGACTGGATAAAGAAATTATGGGACATGTACTCTATAGAATACTATACAGCAGTCAAAAACAACGAAACCCAGTCATTTGCAACAAGATGGAGGAATTTGGAAAACATCATGCTGAGTGAATTAAGCCAGTCCCAAAGGAACAAATATCATATGTTCTCCCTGATTGGTGACAACTAACTGAGCACCAAAGGGGAAACTTGTTGAAGTGAAATGGACACTGTGAGAAACAGTGACTTGATCAGCTCTTGTCCTGACAGTTGATGTACAATGTAATACTTTTTCCATTTTGTATTTTTTTTGTTCTAGTACCATTGGTTGAACTCTGTAATTAACACACAATTATTCTTAGGTGTTTAAATTTTAACTGAAAGGTGATCCTTGTTAGGAATTTGGAAAACATTATGTTGAGTGAAATAAGCCAATCTCAAACGGACAAATACCACTTGTTCTCCTTGATAGCTGACAACTAACTGAGCACCAAAAAGGAAACCTGTTAAAGTGAAATGAACACTATGAGAAACAGTGACTTGATCAGCCCTCACCCTGACTGTTGATGAGCAACTTGATATGTTATCCCTCTTAGTATTTTTTTTTGTTTGTTCTACTTAATACTTTTGGTTGAATTCTGTAATCAATACACAATTCTTCTTAAGTGCTGAAACTTAACTGCAAAGTGATCCCTGTTAAATATAAGAGTAGGAATAAGAGAGGGAAGAGATGTGCAATTTGGGACATGCTCAAGCAGACTTAACTCAAACGGTAGAGTTAGAAACATACCAGGGGATTCCAATTCAATCCCATCAAGGTGGCATGTACCAATGCCATCTCACTAGTCCCAGTGATCAATTTCTGTTCACAATTGATCATAAGGATAGGACTAAGAACCAAAGGGATCACATAAACAAGAATAGTGTCTGCAAATACTAGCTGATAGAATCAAAAAGGGAGAGAATGATCCAACATGGGAAGTGAGATACTCAGCAGACTCATAGAATGGCAAATGTCCTAAACAGCACTCTGGCCTCAGAATCAGTCCTTAAGGCATGCGGATCCAGCTGAAATGCCCATGAGAGTATTTCAGGCATGGAAAGCCAAGACACTCTGGGGGAAAAAAAAACCTAAATGAAAGATCTCCATGAGTGAGATCCCAGTGGAAAGAATGGGTCATCAAGGAAGGAGGTACCTTTCTCTGAAGGGAGGAGAGAACTTCCACTTTGACCATGGCCTTGTCTAAAAATGAATAGAGTCAGTGAACTCAGGGAGCTTCCATAGCCTTGGCAGCTCATGACAAGAGCCTAGGGTGATTACTGAGGCCATAAACAAGAGTGTCAGTTTGTTAAGTCAACAACAGGAGTCACTGTGCACTTACTCCTCATGTAGGATCTTTGTCCTTAGTGTGCTGTACATTGAGATTTAATGCTATAACTAGTACTCAAACAGTATTTTTCACTTTATGTTTCTGTGTGGGAGCAAACTGTTGAAATCTTTACTTAATGTATGCTAAACTGATCTTCTGTATATAAAGAGAATCGAAAATGAATCTTGATATGAATGGAAGGGGAGAGGGAGTGGATAAGGGGAGGGTTGCGGGTTGGAGGGACATTATGGGGGGGAAGCCATTGTAATCAATATTCTGTACTTTGGAAATTTATATTCATTAAATAAAAGTTAAAAAAAAAATCTCAGCAAGGCATGTGAAGGACAGCTGCAGTCCTAAGGTGGTTTTAGGTTTTTTGGGAACTACACTCTGCTTAAGAAAGTCGGAGCTTCCTGGTGGTCCTGCTAATGATTGCGGTATTCCTAATTTTAGGGAAGAACGCTTAGTCTCATTATCCCCAAAATGTCCTTTGCTTTGTAGAATTTTAATTAAGCAGAATGTTAGTGTAGGCGAAAGGGTTAATGCTTTATGCAAGGTTGAGCTGTTTATGGGAAAGAATTAAAAGACAACAGGCTCCTTGGTAAATACTTCCCACTAGAATAAAGATAAATGTTATTAAAGCTTAAATTCAACATATGCTACAAATACTGCAATGGTTAGGATGTCAAAACTATAGAGCAGATCTAAGTGAACCTTTAAATAAGTCCAATAAAGAAATTAGAGTTAAAGAAAGAACTGCAAAGAGGGGATACATTTTTTAAAAAAAGGGCCTGCTTTGAACTTGGATTAGGAAGGTACTATTCTAGCTTGTGTAGCCAATTTCTGCATAGCTCGACAGCACTCCAGGCCTTGCCTTGTGTGGGCAGCCTGTTATCTCGCACCTGTCTTTGATTGTAACCCATGCTCTGAATAAGCCCTTGAAAATCAAAGAAATTGTACTTAGAAAAAAAATGGACAACATACTTGTTATTATGAGAATAAAAAGAATCATTATTTGACTTATGATATAAAAATAAAGGCTGGTGCTGAAGAGCCAGAGCCATGCCATCAGCCTTGGGAAAATTTTTTTTGTCTGTTCTACTTAATATGACTGGTTTAATTCTGTAATTATCACACAGTTATTCTTAAGTGTTGAAAATTAACTGAAATGTGATCCCTGTTAAACATAAGAGTGGGAATAAGAGAGGGAAGAGATGTATAATTTGGGGCATGCTCGGGCTGACTTGCCCCAATTGGTAGAGTTGGAAACATACCAGGGGATTCCATTTCAATCCCATCAAGGTGGCATGTGCCAATGCCATCTCACTATTCCAAGTGATCAATTTCAGTTCACAATTGATCATAATGAAAGGACTAAGAGTCAAAGGGAGCACATAAACAAGTCTAGTATCTACTAACACTAACCGATAGAATAAATAAAGGGGAGAGTGATCCAACATGGGAAGTGAGATACTCAGCAGACTCATAGAATGGTGGATGTCCTAAATAGCACTCTGGCCTCAGAATCAGCCCTAAAGGCACTCGGATCTGGCTGAAAAGCCCATGAGAGTATTTCAGGCATGGAAAGCCAAGACACTCTGGCAAAAAGATCTCAGTGAGTGAGATCCCAGTGGAAAGAACAGGTCTTCAAAGAGGGAGGTGCCTTTCTCTGAAGAGAGGAGAGAACCTCCACTTTGACTATGACCGTGTCTAAACAAGATAAGAGTAGGAGAACTCAGAGGGCTTCCATAGCCTTGGAAACTCATGACTGGTGCATAGGGAGATTACTGATGCCATAGACAGGAGTGTCAATTGGTAAAGTCAACAACAGGAGTCACTGTGCACTTACTCCTCATGTAGGATCTCTGTCCTTAATGTGCTGTACACTGAGGCTTAATGCTATAACGAGTACTCAAACAGTATATTTCACTTCGTGTTTCTATGGGGGTGCAAATGATTGAAATCTTTACTTAATGTACACTAAACTGATCTTCTGTTAAAAAAAAAAAAAAAGAAAGAAATTATCAATTCCCAACTTGACTCTCACTGGGATTAAACATGACAATAGGTCTGCTCTGATTTCATCATCATTTAAAAAAAAATCATTTATTATTTTTCACTTTATGTTTCTGTGTGGGAACAAACTGTTGAAATCCTTACTTAAGGTATACTCAGCTGATCGTCTGTATATTAAGATAATCGAAAATGAATCTTGATGTGAATGGAAGGGGAGAGGGAGTGGGAAAGGGGAGGGTTGTGGGTGGGAGGGACGGTATGGGGGGGGAAGCCATTGTAACCCATGAGTCGTACTTTGGAAATTTATATTCATTAAATAAAAGATAAAAAAAAAGAGTCAAGGGGCTGTGAAGTTAAGAAGAGGGGAAAAAAAGGCAATAATCGGGGTATCTCCCTATGGATTCACAAGCTATGTGAACTATTTCCAGAGCTCCTGTGTTTGCTAGTAGGAACTTCTCAGTAACAGAGGCACACCATATTGCTCTTTTGAACTTTCATAACACAGCAAAGGCTTACCTGTTTGAAGGATTAAAATAAAATGCACTCTATTTGTTTCTTTTTTTCTTAAAGATTTATTTATTTATTTTAAAGTCAGAGTTAACACACAGAGAAAAGGAGAGGTAGAGAGAGAGAGAGGTCTTCCATCCACTGGCTCACTCCCCAACCGGCCGCAACTGCAGTAGCTGCAGGAGCCTCCTCCAGGTCTCCCATATGGGTGCAGGGACCCAGAGACCTGTGCCAACCTCCCCTGCCTTCCCAGGCCATATCAGAGAACTGTATTGAAAGTGGAGCAGCCGGGACTAGAACTGGAATCCATATAGGATGCAGGCACTGCAGGCAGTGGCCTCATCTGCTATGCCACAGTCCTGACCCCAAATATTTCAGTCTCTTTTTTTAATTTTTTTTTTTATTTTTTGACAGGCAGAGTGGACAGTGAGAGAGAGAAACAGAGAGAAAGGTCTTCTTTTGCCGTTGGTTCACCCTCCAATGGCCGCCGTGGCCAGTGTGCTGCGGCTGGCACACCACGCTGATCTGATGGCAGGAGCCAGGTAGGTGCTTCCCCTGGTCTCCCGTGGGGTGCAGGGCCCAAGCACTTGGGCCATCCTCCACTGCACTCCCCAGCCACAGCAGAGAGCTGGCCTGGAAGAGGGGCAACCGGGACAGAATCCGGCGCCCCAACTGGGACTAGAACCCGGTGTGCTGGCGCTGCAAGGCGGAGGATTAGCCTAGTGAGCCGCGGCGCCGGCCTATATTTCTGTTTCTAAAACAGCATTAACCCCATGTGAGCAAAAGGGAAAAAAAGCTTTCACAAAAAATGTCTGGAAATTTTACTGTAATGTTTTATTGTGGTATCTAAATGTGTTTAGATGATGCTCTGCAATATTTAAGAATCTTAAAGCCACTAACCTTAATATTGAAATGGTCAATAGCTGTTCCTTTATTTAGTTTTCATTATCACATTTGGATCAAGTATAACATGAATAATGACTGATAAATAAATATAACTCAAACAGTGTATAGTGAATCTGTTTTGAATAATTTAATGTTTAATGACAATCATTGTTTTGGTACACGATAACTATACATAACAGGTAGACAGCTTACATAAGGAATCCATAATTAGACTTCTTCCATACAAACCAAATAATGGGTCTCATTCTTTGCTCTGACACTTTTCCTGTATCATACTGACAATTTTCCTAATATCACAAACTGTTTTATCTTTGTCTTTTTCATGCACGCTTCACTGACACATAAAAAATTAAATGTCTGTATCTTTAGGATAACAACTGCCTGAGTTCCTTGGTTCCCAAATCTTGAAAATTCACCAGTGAAATCTCCTGAGAGTTCCTGGGCTTCTCTTCCTTTCTGTTACCTGGCTGGAAGAATTCATGTTAGAGACAGGAGCAGCATTTTAGCTGTGAATGGACTTAGGGAACTGCAGATGTTGAAGGGCAAAGATAGGATCCTGTGTTGGTGGCCTCTGGGTCCATGATGGCTGGGGCATCAGAAACAGCCCTGAGGAGAGAAGGTTGGAGGTTAAGGGAGACTGGGGGGTGGGGAACACTCTACCTGACATTTCCTGGGCTTGGAATCATTTCACTCTGTTATCTCTGAACTCTGCATAAAATCTTACAAAAAGAAACTTTCACCCCGCCAGTGAAAATAGAGACTTAACACTATAAATATCTGACATGGATTGGTCTAAGTATATTATAGTCAACCCATAAGGCTCCCCAAGCATCCTTCTTTTGGTTATAGAAATCAGCGACAAAACAGGCACAAGGAAGAAACCTGGGCAGGGTTGGGTGTCTCAGAAAGAAAAGGCAACAGAAAGGGGAAGCCAAAGAGCTTCCATAATTCTCCAGAATGTGAAGGTGTTTTAGAACACAAAGGTGCTTGTGAATACCAAGGGCTTTTCTGCTTCTGCCTCATTTTGTTCTTGCAGCTCTATGAAGTAGAAAAAGTGTCACCGCCAGTTAACAAAAGAAAAATAGAGGCTTGGAAAAGGATCTATGACTTCCCAGTCATTACAGAAACAGTCACCATGAGGGCTGAAAGAAGCTCCAATGCAGGCATCCACCTCTAAGTCTCATTTATTTGCTATTATTCTGCTTCTCCACCTTCTCTGATTTTATGATTATAGCACAGAGCCCATTTGCAAGAAACTATAACGCCTAACTCTAATAGAGCACTAAAAATTACATTACAGTGCCCGATTAACAACTTAATATCCAAGGGAGAAGATATGATTTTAAAGTAAATTTCTCATTCAATTTAGCAATAAACAGAAAGTCACATAATACTGACTGCATGGGGAAAAACTGTTAATCAATAGAAATGAGTTCTGTATGGCTTGGTTTAGTAACTTTTCAAAATTGTAATTTCATGTATAATGCCATTTTCAGTGGAAAAATGATTTGCTCTCTTCGTGTCGACCGCTGAAGAATAAAAAAAATCTTTGAACTTTGTTCAGAATCACTTCCTCTTTGGAATACAAATGAATGGCATTCATTATGAAGATATTGATACAATTAATGGCCACTGCTTATAGCAGAATTCTTAGAAAGTTCAGAACTAAAGAGAGTAAGATGTCGTTTGAGATTTCTTTTCTCCTCAGGCTGTTCACATAATTTGACTTCAATGTTGCCATCACTGAATGCTTCTCCTTTGCTCTCTTCCACTGGGTTCTCTCTCTTGGAAAACTTTGCTTTCTTCTGCATCAAGGCAATTTCTGGATTTTCACGCCTTCGTGCTGGAGAGAAGGTTTCTTTTACAATGCAATAACAAACTGCAGACAAAAAATTCTTCTTGAAGTTTTCATTCATAAATGCATAGACAATGGGATTGCAGATGGAGTTGGAAAATCCAATTATTTGCACTATAGCAAAAATCATCTTGATTGTGACATCATCATATTCCTTTTCAAGATTACCTGAAGTAAAGAAACACTTTAGAACTCATATTGGTTTTAATGAACATAGAATACAATTTCAGCATATCATCTGTTTTTACCAAAAACTTACCCTTGTACAAGGGGTTAAAAATGTGGAAAGTTTTCAAGAGCATTTTGAGAGAGGCACTTGATGTCTCAACAAAAATAACCTTTAGGATGAGTCTTCATAGTTAGACAATCTAGGCTTATAAGGATAGCCTGGTGCCTGGCACATATTAGGGTCATAATATTTTTTAAAAAGATTTATTTTATTTATCTGAAAGGCAGAGTTACACACAGAAAGAGAGAGAGAGAAAGAGAGAGAGAGAAATAGAAAAAGAGAGTTTGGTCTTCCATCTGCTGGTTCACTGCCAAATGGCTAGAACAGCTGTGCTGTGCTATGTCAGTCAGGAACCAGGAGCTTATCCCGCGTCTCCCATGTAGGTGCAGGAGCCCAAGCTCTTGGACCATCCTCATCTGCTTTCACAGGCGCATTATCAGGGAGCTGGATCGAAAGTGGAGCAGCTAGGACTAGAACCGGTGCCCATATAGGATGCCAGCGTTGCAGGCAGAGGCTTTATCCACTACACCTTAATGCCAACCCTAGGAGGCATAGCATTTGAACTGGATGACTCCAAGCTTCATGTAAACTGTAAGTCACAGTCACCTTTCAAATGTTCATTTGCATTACAGAAACACAATCACGTCGAGGGCCATGTTATTAGAGAGAATGCATTGCAGGTCAGACTGAAACCAAAGTGTATGATTAAATTCATATGATTCCAGTCAGAGTTTTAAATAGGGAACATATATAAGATGTTACACCTTCCCAGTATTTAAATAGCTGAGGGAGAACAGAAGGAGAAACCTGGGAGAAGAATCTCAAAGCTTTTCTTTACTTTGTAATTAGTAAAGGTTTAGTCATATTGTTCATAATTATTTACCCCGCAATGAACTGTTGATCTTGAAAAAAAGATGGGAACATTAGGTATCTGATATTTGATTATTCAAATGAATAACAACAAGTTCCACTAATTCATTGTCCATTCTAGCAGGAAATGAACTAGAATGTTTATCAAGTGAGAACGACAAGTACTCACTGTATTCATTCATCATGTGAACAACATGGAAAGGTGCCCAGCACACTGCAAAGAGAGCCACCACTGTCACCATCATAATGACAGCCCGCTTCTTCTTCCTAGACCCAGAAGCAGGTATTGTATTGGTTAAACTGATTATAGAGCTATCGAATAAATATAGAGCCTAGTCTACTTAACCATACTTTTTCACATATAAAAGTTTATGATAGGCGAATTGTGGACCATTCATCATGTTTTCCCATTGCTATTACCCTCATCCTTATATTTCTTACATCATGAATATTTCAAGGATAGGGTACACTGCAGGTCTGGCATGCCACTGAATGCTTGGCATGGATGATGTTATTCACCTTCCCAAGGAACCATTTGGTAGATGCAAAAGCTGCGATGCACACACAGTTGTAAAATCAGAAGGCTACTAAAAACATGTTCCTGGGATTTGAATTTAGGCAGTCTAACTTCAGTGACTAAGCTTTTATTAGCTTTATATTGGAGAACATGCATGTCTGTGATAGCAAAATAGCAACACTATGAGAAGCCTCATAGTAGAGTTAAAATGCAATCCACTTTCTACATCTAAATAATATGATTAACCAGAGACTTAATTTTATCAAACATTCTTATAAAGGAAATTTACATTTACAAGGGATCTATACATTTGCATGATGCTTTAAGTTTACAAAAGCTCCCACTCATTCTCTCTTATTTCAAAATGATGGCTTTTTCTTCTGAGGAGCTGGGAGCACTAACTCAATAGCCCTGAGGTCCCTGTACACTAAGAGGGAGGCTTTCTTTATACCAACTGAGCACTAGAGGTCACTGCACACTTGAAGAAATCATAAAATCCCATCAAATCACTAGACTTCATCTAGGGTTTTGTTTATAATAGGCACTCGTCATAGATAATAAAATAAACTATATGGACCACATGAACCATAGCAGCACACTATGTTTTAAAACTGCAATTCATGAAGAAGATCGGAAACAAAATAAAAATAAAATATATCAATAATAAGAATTTGAAATGAATGGCATGCTGTGACTCTCAGAGGATTAGCCAGCATACAATCTCACGTACTTTGGCATCATCCTTGGTTGGGATGAAGTAAGAACGGATGTTATGGTCCCTGGGATATATAAGGAAAGCAGAGATCTTGGTAACAAGACTGATCTATATCTGATGGCGATGAATGGCAGAGAGGAGACCGACACAGGACCGCAGAGTCCTGACAACAGCCCACAGAGCTTCCTTCCATGTTCTATTTATATACAGAAGAAAATGCAACCCTGTTCTACATTCCAAGTAAGTTCCTCTCTCTAGCTATCACATCCCCTTTGATTTAGAAGCTGATGATCTTATCCCTTTTTCCTGCCACACAAAACCCTCAAGGGTTTCAAGTCAGTCCATGCTGTCAGCATGAATTACAAATGATGCTCTGAATAAATTATTTAGGAGTTCTGAGATCCCTTGCAACCATCCCTTCCACAAAAACTCATTAAAACTATTTTGAACACAGGTGAATCTTCCATTAGACATACCTGGCTATCTTGGACATTTCTTTCCCATGGATAGTTCGAAGCACTGAGCCATCCCCCACTCTTTTCTTTATCCAAAGTTCATAACCGATTTTACTGTACAGAATGAGCATCACCATAAGGGGCAGGAGGAAGAGAATAACAAGGATGAAGGTGGTATAGATTTTCTGGTGCACAGGGCTGGTCCACTCTTCCAAGCAGCAGATGTGTTCTTTTTCATATAGGAAGTCATACTTAATCTTTGTAAAAAGAATAATCCAATTAAGAACCAGTAGTTAGCATCAAAACACAGAAAACAGTCAAGTGTTATTGTAATGCAGCATTTTTAAGTCATTTCAAATTTGCCATGGGTATGTGCAGCTTTAACTTGTTAACCAGAGAGTATATTTCTAGAACCCCCACAGACACCAAAACCTATAGATGCTCAAGTCCCTTAGCAAAATGGTATAATATTTGCATATAACCTATAAATATTCTCCCACATACTTCAAAACATCTGTAGAGGGGCTGGCACTGTGGTGCAGCAGATAAAGCTGCTGCCTGCAATGCCAGCATCCCATATGGACGCCAGTTTGAATCCCTGCTGCACCACTTCTGATACAGCTCCCAACTAATACGCCTGGGAAAACTGCAGAAGATGGCTCAAGATCTTGGGCCCCTGCAGCCTCATGGGAGACCCAGATGAAGTTCCTGCTCTTGGCTTCAGATTGGCCCAGCTCCAGGAATTGTGGTCATTTGGGGAGTGAACCAATGGATGGAAGATCTCTCTCTCTCTCTCTCTCGCTCTCGCTCTCTCTCTCATTGCCTTTCAAATAAATAAATAAATAAATCTTTATTTTAAAAAAATCAGTAGATTAGTGATAAATTTATCAAAACTACTGTCCTTTTTATCACTCTGGAACTTTCCAGATGAATACTTAGATTTTAGAGATATTACTGCCTATAACCCCAATTTTATTACTAATATCCAATATTCAGTTTTATCACCAATATTCAATTTAAATTGAATGAGGGGGAGAAACTTTCTGGTCACTCATCAAAGGTAAGAAAATTCTAGGTATTATTTACAATACAACTATTTACAACAATACAATCAATAAAACATATTGTAAAATAATTTCAAGCTCCAATTTCCCTAGGAATAGGATGTTAAGATTAAACTCTTCCTGACTCCACGTAGGCAGAGTCTACAACAGGCCCATGACGATAGAGGTCAAGTACTGACACATCCCAAAGCCTAATGCCAGACTGGTAGTCTCCACACACAGGATTACATAGACCTTGGGACAAGCCCAGACTTTCCAAGTACACTCAGATGGTTTCATGGAAACCAAATTCAGATCCTCTATTTCCAAGTACATGCTTCTTTAAAGTTCTCCTGCCTAAGTCAGTGCTGCAGGTTGAGGCATCAGGCTGAGGTTCCATTCTTACTTCCTCTTTCATAATCATCCTCCTAACTTAGACATTGGACTGCACATTTTAATAACAAAATTAGTGCTATTCTTGTGACTGAAAGTGACCCAAGGAATTGTTGTCTGAATGACTGGAGAAGCTATAGGGTGTGCTCTAGGTTTCATCATAATATTTTATCTTGAGGATAAGAAAGTCCTCAGAGGACATTTTTATAGGTAGCAAGGGATGTTAGAAAGTTGCTTTTTGCTTTCACCTACAAGCTTACAGCTCATTCAGTATACCACTTAAATTTTTAAAAACTGAAGCTACTTTTAAAATGCACTCTTACTTGACAGCTCACTTTTTGATGGGCATAGCATGCCCAGGAGGGTTTCACAGTTGCCTATTTCTATTTCAAAAGTTACAAAGGAACATGTCATTAGATAAATTATCTCAGCAGGTATCAGAGCAACCCCATAATGTCTTTGAAGACTACTAACTGTGCAAGACCACCCAAGCAAGACAGCTTAAGGTAATCACCAATGGACAGGCTGAGCCACTTAAAGCCCACAGTCCTGCCTTAATTGTGAATCTTCATGCGTGGTTGGGCCCATGTAATGAAGGTTTGAAAAAGGGAAGAGGTCAAATAAGATGATCTTCTGAAACATTTCCAATCTGAATTTAAGTTGTCAGGGAATAGGAAAGAAATAGGGGGAAAAGGGAATTATGAAGGAGAAACAACTAACAAGTAGACAATTTATTATGAATTTCTATGCCACTTAAAATAACAAAAGAATCCAGAGCAATAATTGAACTCTTAAAATATAGCAAAACATTAAAGGTAATTAAGAAAAGGCTTCTCACTTGCAGGTAAATGTAGGAACTGACCTTGGTACTTTTAGTAAGTTTTATTTTAAGCATTAAGGTCTTAATACCAAGGAGGTCTAGATTAAAGTGGAGGGGAAAAATTTCCAAAACAAATTATATTATTCTATCTGAAAGACCACCAGTGAAACAACTGAGGTTATACAATTTTTTTTTCTTTTTGACAGGCAGAGTGGACAGTGAGGGAGAGAGAGATAGAGAAAAAGGTCTTCCTTTGCCGTTGGTTCACCCTCCAATGGCCGCTGCGGCCGGCGCGCTGTGGCCGGCGCACCGTGCTGATCCGATGGCAGGAGCCAGGTACTTCTCCTGGTCTCCCATGGGGTGCAGGGCCCACGCACTTGGGCCATCCTCCACTGCACTCCCTGGCCACAGCAGAGAGCTGGCCTGGAAGAGGGGCAACCGGGACAGAATCTGGCGCCCCAACTGGGACTAGAACCCGGTGTGCCGGCGCCGCTAGGTGGAGGATTAGCCTAGTGAGCCGCGGTGGCGGCCAACAATTTTTTGTAATGCTCTTGCTGGAAGGAAAATTATTATAATTAAGGAGTATAATGATTATAATTAAGAAGTATAGGAGACTATTTCAATAATATGATTATCAATCCCAGTCCTCAGTCTACCTCAAGTTGTTGCACATGCCACATGGGTGATCCTACGATGACTGCCACCAACCAGACCACACCTGCAAAAAATGAAAATTTTCATCATATAACTGAAAATTATCAGTATATATAATATACAGATACTTATTTCTGTAACTGTGAGCACTCCCTGTATTCAGTGCACTCTGTAACCTCTGCCCAACAGTAACACAATGTTTTCCTCATGGGCTCTTGCTTCCATTCTCTCACTATCTTAAAAACTGCTGCTGGAATAGTCTTTCTAAAAAAACATTTGTAAAACACATAGAGGTACATTTGCTGATTCCATTTCCCTTGGGTAAATTCCCAAGAGTTGGATGGCTGGGTCATATGGTAGGCTTATATTCATGTTTTTGAGGTATCTCCATACTGTATTCTACCGTGGCTTTACCAGTTTACATTCCCACCAACAGTGGGTAAGGATACCTCTTTCCCCACATCCTCTCCAGCAATTGTTTTTTGTCTATTTCTGTATGAAAGCCATTCTAACGGGAGTGAGGTGAAACCTCACTGGGGTTTTGATTTGCATATCTCCGAAGGCTAGTGATCCTGAGCATTTTTTCATGTGTCTATTGGCCATTTGGATTTCCTCTTACAAAAAATGTCTAAGTCCTTTGCCTATTTCTTACTGGGTTGTTTTGTTGTTGTTGAGTTTCTTGATCTCTTTATAAATTCTGGTTGTGCACTTACTCCTCATGTAGGATCTTTGTCCTTAGTGTGCTGTACATTGAGATCTAATGCTATAACTAGTACTCAAACAGTATTTTTCACTTTATGTTTCTGTGTGGGAGCAAACTGTTGAAATCTTTACTTAATGTATGCTAAACTGATCTTCTGTATATAAAGAGAAACGAAAATGAATCTTGATGTGAATGGAAGGGGAGAGGGAGTGGGAAAGGGGAGGGTTGCGGGTGGGAGGGACGTTATGGGGGGGAAGCCATTGTAATTCATAAGCTGTACTTTGGAAATTTATATTCATTAAATAAAAGTTTAAAAAAAAATTCTGGTTGTCAATCCTTTATCAGTTGTATAGCTTGCAAATAGTTTTTCCCATTCTGTCAGTTGCCTCTTCACTTTGCTGATTGTTTCTTTTTGCAGTACAGAAGCTTCTCATTTTGATGTAATCCCATTTGTTGATTTTGGCTTTGATTGCCTATGCCTCTGGGGTCTTTTCCAAGAACTCTTTGTCTATGCTAATGTCTTATAGGCTTTATCACAATTCACAATAGCAAAGACATGGAACCAACCCAAATGCCCATCAACTGAAGACCAGATACAGAAATTATGCAATAAATATACCATGGAATACTACACAGTAGTAAAAAATGAAATCTTGTCATTTACAACAGATGGATGAAGCTGGAAAACATCATATTTAGTGAAACAAGCCAGTCCAATAGGGACAAATACTGTATGTTCTCCCTGACCTGTGATAACAAATAGAGTACCTAAATTTAATCTGTAGAAGTGAAATTGAGACTTTGAGAAACAATGACATTTAATAGCCTATGCCTAGACTGTTGAGGAACAGTTTTGTTTTTTGTATTTTTTATTTCCCCCCTTTTTCATTTATTTTATCTTATTTTACTTACATTTTTCTTATTTCATATTAATTGTTGAACTCCTTCCTTAACATAGAGTTAACCATATGTGTATAAAATTAAATGAAAATAGATCTCAATTAAAAATAAGAGTCAGAATAAGAGAGGGAAGAGGAAGGGAAGCAGGAGTGTGGGCACAGAAGGAAGAATCACCATGACCTTAAAGTTGTAATTGTGAAATGTATGAAGTTTGTAACTGTAAAGCAGTATAATTCTGCACAAATTCCTATGGACTTACTTTTAAGGGAACAGCTTAAAAACTTGCCATGGGACCACAAATCCCCTTAAGCTAGGTAGTAAAAACAGCATTCTAAGTGTTACAGAGATCATATGGATAGGATTAAGTGTTAAAGCAATCATATAGATAGGATCAAGTGTTCAAATGATCATATAAACAGGATAAATGGTTGGTAATAATAATAGACAGAATTATAAAGGAGTGAACTTCCAACATGGGAAGCCATCCATATAGCAGACTCATAGGATGACAAACACCTTAATTAGCACTCTGACCTCAGAATCATCCCTTTTTTTTTTTTTTAACAGGCAGAGTGGACAGTGAGAGAGACAGAGAAAGGTCTTCCTTTGCCATTGGTTCACTTTCCAATGGCCTCCGCGGCCGGCGCACTGCAGCCGGTGCGCAGCGGCCGGCGCACCTCACTGATCCAAAGCCAGGAGCCAGGTGCTTCTCCTGGTCTCCTATGGGATGCAGGGCCCAAGCACTTGGGCCATCCTCCATTGCACTGCCTAGCCACAGCAGAGAGCTGGCCTGGAAGAGGGGCAACTGCGACAGAATCCAGCGCCCTGACCGGGACTAGAACCCGGTGTGCCGTCACCGCAAGGCGGAGGATTAGCCTAGTGAACCACAGTGCCGGCCTAGAATCATCCCTTAAAGCATTCTGGTCTGTCTGAAAAGCCCAGGGGAGCATTTCAGGCATAGAAAGCCAAGACACTGAGGCAAAAATGTTCTACATGAAGGAACTCTTCTTTCCCATTGGAAAGAAACAGCCACCAAAGAAGGATGTACTTTCCTCTGAAGGGAGGAGAGAGCTTCTACTTTGCCTATGGCCCTGTAAAAATACTGAAGAAGTTTGTGGAATCAAGAGGCTTCCAGGGCCTAGGCAGCTCTTGTCAAGAGCCTTAGGTAATCACTGATGTCATACAGAAGAGTGTTAACTATTAAATAAACACAGGAGTCGCTGTGCTCTAACTTCCCATTCAGGACCTCTGTCTTCAAAAAGCTGTATTATGAGACTTAATAGTAAAAGTAATTCTCAAAGAATTACTTCATTTTAGTGTATTAAATGGAGGATATTCTTATGTCACACAAATTATATATAAGTACTCACAAAAGATGTATCATTCTTGGGTTCCTCTTTAAAGATAATTAAGTTTCAAAAAAAAAAGAAAAGAAAAGAAAAGAAAAGAAAAGCTAAATTACTACTGGTATGTAGTGACTTTGAACAGTCCTTGTCTGGACTGTTGAGAAATAGCTTTTGTTCTTGTTTTTGTTTGTTTGTTTGGTTTTGTTTTTAGGGATTTTATGTTTTTGTTTGTTTTGATTTTTTTCTTTCTTTTTCTCTCTCATACAAAGTGCTGAAATTTTTACCTAGAATAGAGTTAGCCTTCTGTGTATAAAGTTAAATGAAAATAGATATTAGTGAAAAACAAGACTGAGAACAGGAGCGGGGAGAGAAAGAGTGGTGGGAGTGTGGGTGGGAGGGTGGGTACAGTAGGAAGGATTACTATGTACCTAAAGCTGTATTTATGAAATGTATGTAAATAAAAATGCATTTGTACACTTGAAACTCTTTAATTATGTTCTAGGAGAACTACTTATGGCATAAAACTAAATCCCAAGGCTTTGTCCATGGGATTCTCTACAATTTCATTTGCCTCCCTCTCTCCTATTTCAGTTCATCCCACTCCAGTACTTTACTGAAAGACCTAACAGCATTTGATTCAATGAATGTACTGTGCTACTCCATGCCATCTACCCTGCTTTTACTATCGATTGGCCAGTCCACACCCATTGTCTACCTATATATTCATCTTGCAGGTTGTGGCTCAAGAGTCACCTTCTCTAGGGAACCCTTGCAGGCTATACCATTCCCAAGTGAACATGTGCCCTCCAGTGAAGCACCTTTATTACTCTTGCTCATTTCTTCGTAACTTCCTCTGAACTCCTTGAGGGCAAGGACAATGGCATTTATTATTTGTTTGCTTCTTCAAATAAGATTTCAAGGAAAATTCCCAGTCCTCAGCAAGAGCCCATCCATGTTTCTTAAATGAATAACTTCTAAACATGACAAAGACCAGCCTACACCATTTTTTTAAAAAATATATTTTTTATTTGAAAGGCAGAGTTATAGATAGTCAGCATCAGAGCCAGTGATAGAGAGAGGTCTTCCATCAGCTGGTTCACTCCCCAGATGGCCACAATGGCCGGAGCTAGGCTGATCCAAAGCCAGGAGCCAGGAGTTTCTTCTGGGTCTCCCACATGGGTGCAGGGGCCCAAGGACTTGGGCTATCTTCTGCTTTCCCAGGTCATAGCAGAGAGCTGGGTCAGAAGTGGGGTGGCTGGGACTTGAATTGGTGCCCATATGGGATGTCAACACTGCAGGCGGCAGCTTTACTCGCTATGCCACAGTGCCATACCCATCACTTCTTTTTAAAATCCAAAATAAGCCAGTGTCAAAAAGACAAATGTCATATGTTTTCTGTGATGTGTGGAAGTTAATACAGAATACCAAAAAACTGCATAGGAATGAAATGGTCATTTTTGGAATATGATTGTCATTTTAGCACTTGTTTACACCCCTATGGAACTGCGGTCTTCCTACTTTTTATTCATTGGATATGATTATTGGTGAATTAAGCCTGTGAGTATTTGTCTTTGCAGAAATTAAAGAAGAGAGGGAGGGAGGAAGGAGGATCGGTAGAGAAGATGAGTGAGAGAAGTGTGGTTGTTTTCTTAGAGCTGTACCTCTCATATGCATAAAATTGTTTTTTTTTAACATTAATCAAAATTTTTAAAAATCCAAACTGCAGTGTTCTTCAACATCAAAATATGGGAATTGCTTTATCTGGAAAATAAATACAAATAACTTCAGAAACTAGGTGCTCTTTCCACATTCCCTATCCTCTACAAGTTGAGAGGAGTTGCTCTAATGATGTGCTCTTGACAAAGTAAAAAATAATTTGGGGCCAATGCTGTGGCACAGTGGCCTAATGCCCTGGCCTGAAGCACAGGCATCCCTTATGGGCACCGGTTCGAGACCCAGCTGCTCCGCTTCTGATCCAGCTCTCTGTTATGGCCTGGGAAAGCAGTAGAAGACAGCCCAAGTCATTGGGCCCCTGAACCCATGTGGTAGATCCGGAAGAAGAAGCTCCTGGCTCCTGGCTCTTGGCTTCAGATTGGTGCAGCTCTGGCCATTGTGGCCAACTGGGGAGTGAACCATCAGATGGAAGACCCCCCCCCCCCCCGCCTCTCCTCTGTCTGTGTAACTCTTACTGTCAAATAAATAAATAAATCTTTTTAAAAAATGAAATTAAGTTCCATGGGGCATTCAACCTATGAATCATCACAAACCAAGAGGAAGACAAAACCAAGAACACCAATTTTGATTTAGGGGAAATTTTCTCAGCTCAAATTCTACTCGTTCTTTCTATATTGGGTGGAATTATCTAGCAAACAATGCATTGTTTTTGGATTTCCAGGACTTGAGTCTCAAATTAGCCATAATTAAGATTTATTATAAAGAAATACATAACTGGCAGTGTCTAGGTAAAGTCAACAAGATCCAATGATCCTGGATCAGTGAGCACATAAGTCAGTTTCCTCTCTCTCTCCCTCTCACCCCTTTCTTTTCTTTCTTTCTTTCTTTCTTTTTTTTTTTTTTTTGAGAGGCAGAGTGGACAGTGAGAGAGAGAGAGGGAAAGGTCTTCCTTTGCCATTGGTTCACCCTCCAATGGCCGCCGCGGCTGGCGCACCGCGCTGATCCGATGGCAGGAGCCAGGTACTTCTCCTGGTCTCCCATGGGGTGCAGGGCCCAAGCACTTGGGCCATCCTCCCCTGCACTCCCTGGCCACAGCAGAGAGCTGGCCTGGAAGAGGGGCAACCGGGACAGTATCCGGTGCCCCAACCGGGACTAGAACCCGGTGTGCCGGCACCGCAAGGCAGAGGATTAGCTTAGTGAGCTGCGGCGCAGGCCTCTCACCCCTTTCACACTCTCTCTGTCATCATATACAATCATGCAGAGTTGTTAGGTCCAATCATTTTTTTAATCATTAGTACAAACTCTGGAGGCACAGAGTATAACTGACCTAACTCACTGCCAACCCTCCTAGGCCCCTAACTGTCCAGTGTCAGCCTGTCTAGGGCTGGATGGACATGATCGTGCCATCAGTGGTCACTTCTGATCACTCTATTTGAAAGACAGAGTTTCAGAGAGAGGTAAAGCCAGAGACAGAGGTCTTCTATCCACTGGTTCACTCCCCAAATGACCATAATGGCCAGAGCTGAGCTGATCTGAAGCCAGGGACCTGGAGCTTCTTCCAGGTCTCCCACACGGGTGCAGGGGCCCAAGGACTTGGGCCATCTCCCACTGCTTTCCCAGGCCATAGCAGAGAGTTGGATTGGAAATGGAACAGCTGGACCCAAACCAGTGCTCGGATGGGATGCTCAGATGGCATACCTCCGCTGCAAGGTCTGGGGCATGACATACAGACTTTCAGGACTGAGTGCCAGTGTAACACAGGTGGCAGGAAACAATGGACAAGAGGCCCTGGGAGGAGATGGGTCTACTTTATTTTAAAGCCTTCTTGTCTTCCTATGACTTTTGTGAGTAGGAACCACTTTGACCGTCTATTAACAACTTTGCTTTTAGATGCTGAAACCCTCTTTCTTTAATTCTCTTTTGGTTTTTAATAACTCCTCTCCTGCATGCATTCCTTTCCTTATCCACTTTTCACAACCACAGGCAGTTTTCAGATGTTCTGATGCTAGAAGGATTTCAATTATTAAAAGGTCAGAAATCTTTGAATTATTTTGCAGGGAAGATGTGTCACAAATTTGAAAATGATTGACCAACACTCACAATTCCCCCCTACTGATTTACCAATTCATTTCAAACTAAAAATGAATTTGGCATCGCAAAGCCTTTGGAGGTTCTTATGGTAACTAAAATCCAATCAGTGCTGGTTGAATTCTTACAGAAGAATTAAATGTTTATTCTTTTTCTCCAGTAGGATAGAAAAAAAATGCTTTCTTTGATCATTACATTAGTTGCTTACTATCTTCTAATTACTTGGCTATAACTAATTTAAATCACAGTGAAGCACAATAGGTTTTTGATGACTCAATTGTAATTACTGAAATAAAAATGTTTCCATTTTTCTGTGCAAGGCTTTAGGACTTTGCTTCAAATTTGTCATTTGCCATAAAATATGTGTTCATCATGACTTGCTGAATCAGAAACATGGCAAGCTGAGGATCCACAAATGCCTGAAGCAAAATTATGAAGTGGGTGGTATTATCTTTGTCAAGCATCTCCTGAGGTTAGTACCTAATATCCTCACACATTCTGTGACCTTGTGGTATTATACACTTACCACCAGGCCTATCTTTGGTCAGCACTCCTATTTTCTACATTTTAAATTACATTTCTTGTCCCACTGTCAGCATATACCTCCCTTGGTTAGCTTAGAGCCTTCTGATCCCAGGAGGGAAGTTTAGTAATCATACTGAAAGTTAATGTGGGTTGGTGCTGCAGCTCACTTGTCTAATCCTCTGCTTGTGGCACCAGCACCCCGGGTTCTAGTCCCGGTCGGGGCGCCGGATTCTGTCCTGGTTGCCCCTCTTCCAGGCCAGCTCTCTGTTGTGGCCAGGGAGTGCAGTGGAGGATGGCCCAAGTGCTTGGGCCCTGCACCCACATAGGAGACCAGAAGGAAGCACCTGGCTCCTGGCTTCGGATCCGCGCAGTGGGCCAGCCGAAGCAGCCATTTGAGGGGTGAACCAATGGAAGGAAGACCTTCCTCTCTGTCTCTCTGGCTCTCACTGTCTAACTCTGCCTGTCAGAAAAAAAAAAGAAAGTTAATGTGGGGTCAGCACTGTGGTGCAGCTGGTTAAAGCAGGGCTTGCGCTGTGGTATAGCGAGCAGGTAAAGCTGCCACATGCAGTGCCAGCATCCCATCTGAGCACTGGTTTGGGTCCAGCTGTTCCATTTCCAATCCAACTCTCTGCTATGGCCTGGGAAAGCAGTGGGAGATGGCCCAAGTCCTTGGGCCCCTGCACCCGTGTGGGAGACCTGGAAGAAGCTCCAGGTCCCTGGCTTCAGATCAGCTCAGCTCTGGCCATTATGGTCATTTGGGGAGTGAACCAGTGGATAGAAGACCTCTGTCTCTGGCTCTACCTCTCTCTGAAACTCTTTCAAATAAATAAAATAAATCTTGTTTTTAAAGAGAAAGGAGAGGCAGAGAGAGAGAGAGGTCTCCATCTGCTGTTTCACTCCCTAGATGGCCACAATGGCCAGAGCTGCGCTAATCTGAAGCCAGGAACCAGGACCTTCTTCTGGGTCTCCCACGCGGATGCAGAGGCCCAAGGACTTGGGCCATCTTCTACTGTTTTCTCAAGCCATAGCAGAGAGCTGGATCAGAAGAGGAGCAGCCAAGACTAGAACCAGCACCCATATGGGATGCTGGCGCTTCAGGCCAGGGTGTTAACCCGCTGCACCATAGCACTGGCTCCTAAAATAAATCTTACAAAGTAAAGTTAATGTGGCAATAACACTAGTGGTGGGTTATCATAGATTTGCTGAATAAAGTTCTTAAAAATTTAAAACAAACTGAAGAAGTACACACAAAATCATAGATTTTCAGTACCAGTGTAGGTCTAAAGGAGTCCAATAAAGAGAGAACTGAAACTCTCAAATTACACCCCAATGTCCATAAGCTAGACAAGAAGCTACTCTGCTCTGTGATAAATATGGTTCTTTTTGCTCTGCAGTGAAAAACAGCGTTGGCACTGAGAAGGGCACACCTGGTGGCCTCACCTAGCATTGTGAAAGCCCTTTGGTTGGTGTACTGCCACTTCATTTTAAAGGGGTGAACGAGTCCTTGGTGCCTTTCCACAGCAATGCAGGTCATAGTGAGAATTTCTGTTACAACAGCAGTAGACTGGACAAAGGGAACCATCTTGCAAATGAAGGCACCTATAGCGAAGAAAGAAGAAAAGTCATATATCAGAAAGAGTAAAATTTTTGTCTCTTTATAATGATCACAGTTAATTATGAGTTCTTGTTCAAAAGTTTCTGAACTATAATTATAGACACATTATAACTAGGATTTTAAGTTTCTAAATGTGTAACTGTGCACAATAAGGCAAATCAGATACATGAATATCTAGACACTGATGCTACATTTTCAAAAAATCAATGCGACTTTTGCTTGGGGAAGATCAAAGTAAGCATGAACTGAATGCCTGGTATCTAAACTACAAAAGTACCTCTGATCATTTTCCTGTTTTGGTACCCTGTCAAATTACAACAGAAGAATAATTCCCATCAAAAACTCCCAGATTTCTTTTTATTTTCTAATCCTTCTTTAACTTCCTGCTCAAGACTATATAAACTGATATTAACTGATTTTACTTCCTATAATGCCGAAATGTCAAGCTCCTGAATCTATCCTGCTCATCGCTCCAAATTAAACATCTCTGACTACAAGAGAACACTGAACTCAGAGAATATAAAGAATTAAGACAGCTCAGATGTCATGCAGTCCAAGTTTGCCCCCAAAGCAGGGGTGCTTTCTTCAATTTCTCTCAAAAAGGTTCTGCCAACTCTACTCAGATACCTCCAGAGGAAGCCTACTTGCTTGCATATTTCCTGCACAAGCATTTACGCAGCTTCTCCTTCTCATTCCAAGTAGGCATACTGTTCCTTAAGGTAACACTCTTATATCCTTTTTTTTTTATTTTTTTAAATTTATTTAATGAGCATAAATTTCCAAAGTACAGCTTATGGACCACAATAGCCTCCTCCCCCCACCCCGTGTCTTCCCTCCCATCCACAACGCTCCCCTCTCCCACTCCCTCTTCCCTTCCCCTTCACATCACAATTAATTTTCAATTATCTTTATATACAGAAGATCAATTTAGCGTATGTTAAGTAAAGATTACCACATTTTGCTCCCACACAGAAACATAAAGTGTAAAATACTATTTGAGTACTAGTTATAGCATTAATTAAACACCTAAGAGTAATTGTGTATTAATTACAGAGCTCAACCAATAGTTTTAAGTAGAATATAAAACGCATCTTTTGCATTGTTGTGGCTTCCCCCCGACCTCCCTCCCTCCCGTGGCCCTCCCCTCACCCACTTCCTCTCCCCTCTCCCCCCTTCATCACGTTTCATTTTCAGTTACCTTCATATACCGAAGATCAATTTAGTATATACTAAGCAGGGATTTCAACAGGTTGCACTCACACAACCGAACCAGGTATAGGGTATTGTTCGACTAGTAGTGTTGTTTTTGAGTTTCATAGATAAACATATTAAGGACAGAGATCCTGCGAAGGGAGCATGAACCCAGTGACTCCCGTTGTTGATTTAACAATTGGCACTCTTATTTATGACGTCAGCAATCACCCGAGACTCTTGCTATGAGCTGTCTAGGCTATGGAGGCCCCTTGAGTTCAGCAACTCTGAATTTGTTTAGTCAAGGCCATATCACAGTGGAGGTTCCTTCCTCCCTTCAGAGAAAGGCGCCTCTCTCCTTGATGGCCTGATCCTTCTGCTGGAGTGTTGTTCGCCAAGATCCTTCATTTAGATTGTTTTTTGCCACCATGTCATGGCTTTCCATGCCTGCGAGACTCTCATGGACCTTTTAGTCAGATCCGAATGTCCCAAGGGTTGATTCTGAGGCAGGAGTGCTGTTTTGGGCATTTGCCATTCTATGAGTCTGCTGTGTGACCTGCTTCCCCCGCAGGATCATTCTCAACCCTTTTGATTCTATCTTTCATTATTTGCTTACACTGGTCTTATTTGTGTACTCTCTTCGACACTTACCCTATCTTTTGGATCAGTTGTGTATTTATATTTGTCTCTTTACCAAGTGTGCTGGCATTGGAACCTGCCTCCTTGGTAAGATTGAGTTGAAATCCCCTGGCACATTTCCAGTTCCACCATTGGAGGTAGGTCTGATTGAATATGTGCCGTCCTATATATCTCCTCCCTCTCTTATTCCCACTCCCATGTTCCACAGAGATCAATTTCCTATTAATTTTTAAACGCTTAAGAATGGTTGTGCATTGATTGCAGAGTTCAACCAGTGGTCTTGTGTAGAGCATACCGAGCAACAACAACAACAACAACAAAAATACTAAAGGAACAAAATAGTAAGTTTTTCCTCAACAGTCTAGACAAGGGCTGCTCATGTCATTGTCTCTCATAGTGTCCATTTCACTTCAATGGGTATCATTGTAGGTGCTCGTTTAGTTGCCATCAATCAGGGAGAACATGTGATATTTATCCCTTTTGGACTGGCTTATTTCACTCAGCATGATGTTTTCCAGCTTCCTCCATTTTGTTGTGAATGCCCGGATTTCGTTGTTTTTTACTGCTGTATAGTGTTCCATAGAGTACATATCCCATAGTTTCTTTATCCAGTCATCCGTTGATGGACATTTAGGTTGATTCCATGTCTTAGCTATTGTGAATTGAGCTGCAACAAATATTGAGGTGCAAATGGCTTTTTTCACCCCTTTAATTCCATTTGGGTATATTCCAAGGAGTGGGATGGCTGGGTCCTGTGGTAGTGCTATGTTCAGGTTTCTGAGGACTCTCCAGACTGTCTTCCATAGTGGCTTTACCAGCTTGCATTCCCACCAACAGTGGATTAGTGTCCCCTTTTCTCCACATCCTCGCCAGCATCTGTTGTTGGTTGATTTCTGTATGTAAGCCAATCTAACTGGAGTGAGGTGGTATCTCATTGTGGTTTTGATCTGCATTTCCCTGATGGCTAGGGATCCTGAGCATTTTTTCATGTGCCTGTTGGCCATTTGGATTTCCTCTTTTGAAAAATGCCTGTTAAGGTCCTTGGCCCATTTTTTTATTGGGTTGTTTGTTTTGATTCTGTGGTGTTTTTTGATCATTGTGTAGATTCTAGTTGTTAATCCTTTATCTGTTGTGTAGTTTGCGAATAACGTCTCCCATTCTGTTGGTTGCCTCTTCGCTTTCCTGACTGTTTCCTTTGCTGTTAAGAAACTCTTCAATTTTAGGTAATCCCATTTGTTTATTTTATCTTTGATTACCCGTGCCTGTGGGGTCTTCTCCAGGAATTCTTCGCCTATTCCAATATCTTGAAGGGTTTCCCCTATGCTCTCAATTAGTTTCATGGTGTCGTGGCGCAACTCTAGTTCTTTGATCCATGTTGAGTGGATTTTTGTATAAGGTGTAAGGTAGGGGTCTTGCTTCATACTGCGGCATGTGGACATCCAGTTTTCCCAGCACCATTTGTTGAAGAGGCTGTCCTTGTTCCAGGGGTTGGTTTTAGGTCCTTTGTCAAATATGAGTTGGTTATAGATGTTTGGATTGATCTCCGGTGATTCTATTCTGTTCCATTGGTCTATCCATCTGTTTTTGTACCAGTACCAGGCTGTTTTGATTATAACTGCCCTGTAGTATGCTTTGAAGTCTGGAATTGTGATGCCTCCGGCCTTGTTTTTATTGTAAAGGATTGCTTTAGCTATTCTGGGTCTCCTGTTTCTCCATATGAATTTCAGCATCGTTTTTTCTAGGTCTTTGAAGAATGACTTTGGTATTTTGATTGGTATTGCATTGAACTTGTAAATTGCTTTTGGGAGAATGGACATTTTGATGATATTGATTCTTCCAATCCATGAGCATGGCAGGTTTTTCCATTTTTTTGTGTCGTCTTCTATTTCTTTCTTTAGTGTTTTGTAATTTTCATCATAGAGGTCTTTGACCTCCTTGGTTAAATTTATTCCAAGGTACTTTATTGTTTTTGTGGCTATTGTGAATGGGATTGATCTTAGTAGTTCTTCCTCGGCCCTGGCATTGTCTGTGTATACAAAGGCTGTTGATTTCTGAGCGTTGACTTTGTATCCTGCTACTTTACCAAACTCTTCTATGAGTTTCAGTAGCCTCTTATAGGAGTTTATTGGGTCCTCTATATATAGTATCATGTCATCTGCAAACAGGGATAGTTTGACTTCCTCCTTTCCCATTTGTATCCCTTTAATTTCTTTTTCTTGCCTGATGGCTCTGGCTAAGACTTCTAGGACTATATCGAATAGCAATGGTGAGAGTGGGCATCCCTGTCTGGTGCCAGTTCTCAATGGAAATGCCTCCAACTTTTCCCCATTCAATATGATGCTGGCCTTTGGTTTATCATAGATTGACTTAATTGTGTTGAGGAATGTTCCTTCTAGCCCCAATTTGCTTAGGGTTTTCATCATGAATGGGTGTTGTATTTTGTCAAATGCTTTCTCTGCATCTATTGAGATAACCATATGATTTTTGTTTCTCAATTTGTTAATGTGCTGGATTACGTTGATTGACTTTCGAATATTGAACCATCCCTGCATACCAGGGATAAATCCCACTTGGTCCAGGTGAATGATCTTTCTGATGTGTAGTTGGATTCGGTTTGCCAGAATTTTATTGAGTATTTTTGCATCTATGTTCATCAGGGAGATAGGTCTGTAGTTTTCTTTCTCTGCTGTGTCTTTTCCGGGCTTAGGAATTAAGGTGATATTGGCTTCGTAGAAGGAATTTGGGAGGATTCCCTCTCTTTCAATCGTTTGGAATAATTTGAGAAGAACTGGGGTTAGTTGTTCTCTAAATGCCTGGTAAAATTCGGCAGTGAAGCCATCCGGTCCTGGGCTCTTCTTTTTCGGTAGTGCGTTTATTACTGATTCAATTTCTTCCATGGTTATGGGTCTGTTTAGATTTTCTATATCTTCATGGCTCAGTTTAGGAAGGTTGCATTTGTCCAGGAATCTATCCATTTCTTCCAGGTTCCCCAATTTGTTAGCATACATCTCTTTGTAGTAGTTTCTGATGATTCTTTTTATTTCTATTGTGTCAGTTGTTACATTTCCATTACTATCTTTGATTTTACAGATTTGGGTCTTCTCTCTCCTTTTTTTGGTTAGTTGGGCCAATGGTGTGTCAATTTTGTTTATTTTTTCAAAGAACCAGCTCCTGGTTTTGTTGATCTTTTGTATTGTTTTTTTTGGTTTCAATTCTGCTTATTTCTTCTCTGATCTTTAGTATTTCTTTCCTCCTTTTGGATTTGGGCTTGATTTGCTGCTGTTTTTCTAGTTCCTTGAGGTGCATAGAGAGTTCATTTGTTTGGTTCCTTTCCAGCTTCTTGATGTAGGCACTAATTGCTATAAACTTTCCTCTTAGCACTGCTTTTGCTGTTTCCCACAGGTTTTGATAGGTTGTGTTATCATTTTCATTTGTTTCTAGAAATCTTTTGATTTCTCTTTTAATTTCTTCGATGACCCACTGTTCATTTAGGATCATGTTGTCCATTCTCCATATATTTGCATATGGTGTAGAGATTCTTGGGTTGTTGATTTCAAGTTTCACTGCACTATGGTCTGAGAAGCTGCATGGTATAGCTTCAATTTTTTTGAACTTGTTGAGGCTCCCTTTATGGCCTAGTATATGGTCAATCCTAGAGAATGTTCCATGTACTGGGGAGAAATACGTGAACTCTGTGTCTGTGGGGTGGAGGGTTCTGAAGATATCTATTAGGTCTATTTGGTCTATGGCGTCAATTAGCTCAGTTGTTTCCTTGTTGAATTTCTGTCTGGTTGATCTGTCCATTGGTGAGAGTGGGGTGTTGAAGTCCCCTGTTACTATTGTATTTGAGTCTATATCTCCCTTTAAATCCTTTAGTAATTCTTTCAGGTAGCCAGGCTCCCTGTAATTAGGTGCGTATACATTTATAATAGTAATGTCTTCCTGTTGGATAGATCCTTTAATCATTATATAGTGCCCTTCTCTGTCTCTTTTAATAGTTTTTATGTTAAAGTCTATTTTGTCCGATATTAGGATGGCCACACCAGCTCTTTTTTGATTTCCATTAGCTTGGAGTATCTTTTTCCATCCTTTCACTTTCAGTCTGCATGCATCTTTGCTGATGAGGTGTGTCTCCTGAAGGCAGCATATAGTTGGATCCTCTTGTTTTATCCAATCCGCTAGTCTGTGCCTCTTTGTCATGGAATTAAGACCATTCACATTCAGTGTGATTACTGTTAAGTACTGTCTTTTTCCCTTCATGTTTCCTGAAACGAGCTGTTTACGTATTTTGAACTTTGTTTGTGGGTTACTCTACATTCGCTTTTTTTTTGCAGTGAAGTTCTTGTTTTTGTATTTCTGTGTGCAGCACGTCTTTGAGCAAGTGTTGTAGGGTTGGACGCATGGATACAAATTCTTTCAGTTTCTGTTTGTCGTGGAAGATCTTTATTTCCCCTTCATTCACAAATGATAGCTTTGCAGGATATAGTATTCTAGGTTGGCATTGTTTGTCTTTTAAAACTTGGAATATATCATGCCATTGTCTCCTTGCCTGTAGTGTTTGCGATGAGAAGTCTGGGGTGAGTCTGATTGACTTACCCCTGAATGTGATTTGTCGCTTTTCTCTGGCACATTTTAGGATTTGTTCTTTGTGTGTCACTGAACTGAGTGTTGCCACAATGTGTCGTGGTGAATTTCTCTTCTGGTCTACTCTGTTTGGGGTCTTGGTTATCTGTTGTATTTGTGTGTTGTTATCCAGCTGTCTTTGTTTAAAGTTTTCTGATATTATTTCATTGACGACACCGTCTAATCCATTCTCTCTTTCCACCCCCTCAGGGACTCCTATTATCCGAACATTACACCGTTTGATTGAATCTTGCAGGTCTCCGACTGTGTTTTTTAATTTTTTAATTTCTTCTTCCTGCGATTGAACTGACTGTATTATTTCTGGAAGTTTGTCTTCGAATTCTGATATTCGGTCTTCTATTTCATCTGTTTGATTTCCGAGGGATTCCATGGTGTTTTTTATATGGTCAATTGAGTTTTTCAGTTCTAGTATCTCATTCTGGCTTCTCTTTGAGATCTCTAATCCTTGGGCTTGTTTTTCATTCAGCTCTTGACACTGTTTCTCATTATTTCTAAGTATTCTGATTATTAATTTTCTGAATTCTTTTTCTGGCATGTTTTCAACTTCTTCTTCTTCTGCCTCTGTTGGTTTAGCCTGCTCCATTGGCAAATTTATATTATCTTCTATGTTTTTTTGGTTTTTGGTTTTGTTTTTTGGCATTCCGTCTGGGTGATTTTTCGGGTTGATTTCCCTCTACTATAGGCTGCTGTGAGTCTCTACCAATATCCTGTGTAACCAGGCTGCTCTACACAGCCCGCAGGTAAACAGACAGGATGGCTGCTCTCTGCCCACTGCAGCTCTGGATCCTGTGCTTTTTCCCCACCAGGAGGCGCTATTCAGTAACTTGAGTAGTCGGGTCTCAGGGCTTCGGGCTGCCCTCCCTCGAGCACCCTCAGCTCCACCTTTGGGCTCCGCCTCCGAAGGTTAGTGTGGAGGCAAAGATAGTTCTCCTTTAAGCCCGAATGTAAACAAACAAAATGGCTGCTTCCCGCCCGCTGGAGCTCCGGGGAGGCGCCAAGAGACACTGGCTTACTCAGTCTCTCAATTTCTCAATTAGTGTCCCTGAATCGTGCACTCTCTCCGCCGGCGCCACTCACTCTGTTCCCGTTCTCTATTTCCTCTCCCACTCAGTCGTGCACGTCCCAGTGTCCGTCCCAGGATGTGTTGGGGGAGGGGCGGCGGCAGCTGTGCCGCGGTGCTGGGCGAGTGCCCCGTCTCACCTCGGCCTCCAGCGCTGGTGCGTACAAGCTCCTGCTGGTGTCCTGAGTCCCAGGCGTCCGCGTCCTCCCCGCGTGTCCACCCCAACACCTCAGTTTGAGGAAGGGCTTAAAAACTACAAATTTTCATCCCTCTTTGAACTTTCCCTTAGTGGAGCTTCGCTGTGCTCCCTCCCTCTCTATTCCGCCATCTACTCTTATATCCTTAACTGAAGTCTTTGCTCAGATGTCACCAGGGTGGTTATATGTCAAGTTAACATTATGTGTTCAGTTGACTGGGCTAGTAGATACCCAGACAAGTGGTAAAATGAACTTTCTGGATGTGTAAATCCACACACTGAGTTGAGAAGGTTGTCTTCACAATGCAGGTGGGGAGTCAACCAATCCAATGAGTAACCAAATACAACAAAAAGGCAGAGCAAGACTGAATTTGCTCTCTGCTTGACCTGAGAATATCATCTTCTCCTAACTTTAGACAGCAGGGCTAGTAGCTCTTAAGTCTTCAGACTGAGATGTGGACTATGTGGACTTACTTCATTGGCTTCTCCAGTTCAGGCCCTTGGGTTTGAACTGGAGCTACTTCATTGGGCTTTCTGGGCCTCTAGCTTGCAGACAGTAGATTGTTAGACTGTTCATCTATGAGGTACTTCCTTTTAATGTCTATGTCTGTCTGTCTGTCTCTCTCTCTCTCTCTCTCTTTCCTGTTTCTCTGGAGAACCTGAATATAGTCCCCCTTTCAATGAGGCCCACATTTCTAACAACCATATTTGTAATGGCAGCCTGTCTTATTCCATCTCTTCCCATTCATCATCTCTCTTATTCTACTCACTCTTTTTCCATAACTCTTTTACCCTTTAACACATTGATAGTATATTTAAATTTTACTAATATCTTCCTATTATTATTTATTAAAAGTGTTCCTATCCTTAGTAAAATGTAAACACCCAAAGAGCAAGAATTTTTATTTTCTTCACTGTGTATTCTCAGCATTTAAAGTAGTGCCTAGTAGACCCTTGACAAATATTCGTAGAAATGAAGCGAATGAATGCCCAGGAGGCTTTTAACCTCCAAAAGCACCCCACTCAACTTTGGAGAAGGTTGAAAATTGTAGAAAGTGGGAAGTGTACAATTCTATCCATTTCTATTATTTTTCAGAGAGTCTCAGAATGAACCAACTACCCTTCCTAAACAGCTGATCCTCATACATTTGAAAGAAGCTTTCATGTCACTCCTAAGTCTTTTCTTTCCTAGTACCTTGAATCGTCCCTCACTTGAAAGGCCTTTTGGATCTTTTTTTTTTTTTTTTTATCTTTTATTTAATGAATATAAATTTCCAAAGTACGTCTCATGGGTTACAATGGCTTTCCCCCCCATACCGTCCCTCCCACCCACCACCCTCCCCTTTCCCACTCCCTCTCCCCTTCCATTCACATCAAGATTCATTTTCGATTATCTTAGTATACAGAAGATCAGCTTAGTATACCTTAAGTAAGGATTTCAACAGTTTGTTCCCACACAGAAACATAAAGTGAAAAATAATAGATGATTTTTTTTTAAATGATGATGAAATCAGATCAGACCTATTGTCATGTTTAATCCCAGTGAGAGTCAAGTTGGGAATTGATAGTTTCTTTTTTTTTTTTTTTTTTTTTTTAACAGAAGATCAGTTTAGTGTACATTAAGTAAAGATTTCAACAGTTTGCACCCCCATAGAAACACAAAGTGAAATATACTGTTTGAGTACTCGTTATAGCATTAAGCCTCAGTGTACAGCACATTAAGGACAGAGATCCTACATGAGGAGTAAGTGCACAGTGACTCCTGTTGTTGACTTTACAAATTGACACTCCTGTTTATGGCATCAGTAATCTCCCTATGCACCAGTCATGAGTTTCCAAGGCTATGGAAGCCCCTTGAGTTCTCCGACTCTTATCTTGTTTAGACAAGGTCATAGTCAAAGTGGAGGTTCTCTCCTCCCTTCAGAGAAAGGCACCTCCCTCTTTGAAGACCTGTTCTTTCCACTGGGATCTCACTCACAGAGATCTTTTTGCCAGAGTGTCTTGGCTTTCCATGCCTGAAATACTCTCATGGGCTTTTCAGCCAGATCCGAGTGCCTTTAGGGCTGATTCTGAGGCCAGAGTGCTATTTAGGACATCCACCATTCTATGAGTCTGCTGAGTATCTCACTTCCCATGTTGGATCACTCTCCCCTTTATTTATTCTATCGGTTAGTGTTAGCAGATACTAGACTTGTTTATGTGCTCCCTTTGACTCTTAGTCCTTTCATTATGATCAATTGTGAACTGAAATTGATCACTTTTTGGATCTTTTAACTCCGTGGACCACAGAGAAGGGAATCCACCATGCTCATGCCCTATGCTAGACAGAAATTGTGGAACTATATTGCCACCCTGGATCTGAACACATACTTCTTTATTTTATTTAAAAATTTAGCTTTAAAGATTGTATTCATTTAGGTCATTTCAAAGGTACGGAAAAAGAGATAGAAAGGTGCAGAGATAAGAGAGCTCTCCCTTCTGTTGATTCAGTCTCCAAATTCTTACAACAACCAGTGCTGGGCCAGACTGATGCCAGGTGCTAAGAAGTCACACTGGGTTTCTCATCTTGTTGACAAGGACCCAATTACTTGAGTCATCATCTGCTGCCTCCCAGGGTGCACATTAGCGGAAGCTGTTGTTGGGAGCAGAGACAGGATTTGGTTTTTGTTATTTTATTTTAAAACTCTATTTATTTTAAAGGTAAGGAACACATTCTTCTTAAATATGTTTATGAAAGTCTTCTGTGCTGGCCTTTGTGTTACTTCTGTTGAATGTGCAATTTACTTGAAATGAACTGAAACAACAGAAATTTGTGTTCACTCCAGATTCTTTCACTTCCTATCCAATAACTTAGGGGGAAAATATATTTAAAGATCACTCTAGATACTCCTTTTTAAAATCCTTTTTGGGAGTTCCAAATGGCAACCCAAGATCCAATGTTATATTTTCCCATTCCCTATTCCAGTTTTCCAAATCTCAAACCTGTTCAAAGTTAAGGCTTGTGCTTGTAGAAAGCTTTTATTTTACTGTTGGAAGTGACCAGTACTACTGATACAAAACAAAACTCCACAATATCCCCACAGCACTCCCGATACCACTTTCAAAATCAAATTTGGCCGGCGCCGTGACTCACTAGGCTAATCCTCTGCCTTGCGGTGCCGGTACACCGGGTTCTAGTCCTGGTCAGGGCGCCGGATTCTGTCCCGGTTGCCCCTCTTCCAGGCCAGCTCTCTGTTGTGGCCAGGGAGTGCAGTGGAGGATGGCCCAAGTCCTTGGGCCCTGCATCCCATGGGAGACCAGGAGAAGTACCTGGCTCCTGCCATCAGATCAGCGCGGTGCACCGGCCGCAGTGTGCCGGCCGCGGCGGCCATTGGAGGGTGAACCAACAGCAAAGGAAGACCTTTCTCTCTGTCTCTCTCTCACTGTCCACTCTGCCTGTCAAAAAATAAAAAAATAAATAAATACAAATAAAAAAATCAAATTTGATCTTCATTAAAAGCCACTATTTCTTCTCACTAGTGAATTTAAAACTCAAATCTAGACTACTGAGCTTTATCATCTCCTAGACAAGAATGCCATGTCATTCCCTCTTCATAAAATGCCATTACAAACTGAGGATACTTTCTGTATGGTTCTTTGGCCAGTACCACATCAGCCTCACCTGCATCTTTCCATTCCATGAGGAACATCAATTCTCTACTGCTGTCTAGGATACCAGTTATTTGATAAGAATCAAGACCTCTGGCAAAGCCAGTTGTTTTGTCAGCAGCATCTCTTTCTTTGATTTATTATCATCAGATTCACTATCAGAGAAAGATTTTCATTTTGTGCCATCTTTCTCCTTACCAGCTTTTTAAGAACTAAGAAATGATTCCATTAACTGTGAACAATATAAATCTTCCTCAGGTTCCTAGGAACTGTTGGCATCTGGAAATCCCTTCCTCTTCAGGAAATACTCAGCCTTCCCATTCAGTACATGTCAGTCTGGCATTCTTCCACCACAAATTCTTCTTCCTCTTTGACTTTTTTTATTCTTTCTATTGTGCTTCATTGGTGGTCATATTTTATTGCAGACTTGAAGTGCTATGATCCAATTCCTCCAGTTTGGTTCAGCAGGTCGGTCTCCCTTGTTTAGAAAGATAGTTAAGATGCCAAGAGAGAAGATTTACTTTCAATGTTATTAATCTCACTGCTTGAATATCTATTATACAGTGAGTGATTAGCTAACTTCAAATCCTGTTTTGGATGGAATACCTGAATAAATGAATATATGAGTAAATTACTAATCTGTATATTTCTCAGAGGTTTTTCATTTCTTCTCTTGCAAATTTGATCATATTTTTTTCCCTATTCTTCCGACCAAATTGTTTAGAAAAATGTTGGCTGTTCAAGGCTAAAGGAACATGGGAAGAAACTTTTCACAAAATGTACATGGGTCCAGTATCATTCTATTTCAAATATAACTATCCAAATAAATAAGAATTTTTGTTGCAGTGTAGATTATCTCATTACAGTGTTACCCCTTTTAATTATATTTATTTTGCCTATGATAACAGCATAGTTGACTTGTTGACTGATTCCCTGATACCAAGTTACACTCTGACCCTGACTCATCAGATCTATTAGGTAGCCACTCTGAGTCTCAATTTCATCATTTATAAGATGGGGTTAATAATCATCTGTCATAGGACTTATGTATTTCATAAAATAAGAAAAAACAGCCAGCACAGAATGTGTTCTTGCATAAATGGCAGCTCTCTCATCATTGGATAGCCCAAGTAAAAGAACTGAGGTAAATTAAGTACACAAGGCTGATGTAGTCTTTGTGGCTAATCTAATCATTAAACCCCATTTAATTTAATTGCCTAATATTTTGGATAAAGATAATGCAATTCGAAGGAGTTAGATGAAACGTTCATGTCTGCATAGCTATGAATTGACAGAAAGAGCATGAGTCCAGGTCATCTGGCTCCAGTTCTTTCTGTTCCATCACTCTCATTTATCTTAATGCACCCACACAATGAGGGAGTTTTCTTGTTTACAGGTTCACAAATCATCTACTTAATAACTCACTTGAGAATTCTGCATTAAGCTGTAGTTCGGTATTCTGTCATCTTACCCATGTAATAAACACAGACAATATTTGCCCAACTCATTATTTCTAACATATCTCCAACCAACTTTAAATAATTACTGACAGTGTTTCCCTGATTGGACCTCCAAGTTTCTTCAATGTTCTGGCATATAATTTATCTGGGGTGTAGATTTGAGTTCTTTCAAAAACAGGTAGTGTAGTGATGCTGCATAAATGCATGGCCACAGTTTCTGCTCAAGCCAAAATAGGCTGAGGATGGGTACACCCTCCCCAAAGGAATGTGGCAAGAGGAGCAGGGGGCTAATGGAAATTAATTGGTACCTGGAATATTTTCAAGACTTTGTAAATTTGCAGGAGCATCTAAATGGGCTTGCCCCTGAAGATTTACAACACAGCTCCAATCCCTATTTTAGACCACCAGACTAAATTCCTTTTCCCAAATCCTTAAGTTGATGTATAACCTAGCCTACGTGCCTGCTGACTTGTGGACTTGATGGTATCCTCTAAATAAAAGTGGGAGCACATGGCTATCCAGGGGTGCACTCTTAGAATGGAGGCTCCCGTGTCCTGTCTCCTCATTTGAAAAACCCTACAGGTAGATGCTCTCTTACTATCTACTCGCCTATCTTGGGTTTTTATTTCCATTCTAATCATCTTTGTCCTTTTCAATGGGGAGATCATTTTTCAAGTTCTAGAAGCCTAAAGCAAAACAGGCACTGAAGAGTTTTTGGTTTTGTCTATCCTCCACCAAGTTTCAGTCACAGAACTTCCCTTTCTTTCTCAGCTCTTTCTTACCTCTCTCTGTGGTTCTTCAGTTAGCCTGCTCTACACACTAGCCTACCCATTCACATAAACTACATAGGTCTAATCTATTTTCCAAGAATGTGTCCTTTTTTGACATTGCTTCCCACAAATGGCAATTTTTAAAATGGGTTCATCATAAATGCCTTGTGCAGGACACTGGTTTCTTCGGCTTTCTCTTTCTTTTCCTCATAGGATTTTCTGATTTTAATATAAGAGTTATGTTTTTTAAGGCCTGCCTGCAATGGAAATTGCTCATATTGTAATGATCTAGAATCTAGCTATATTCCTCTTAATGCTATTGGTTCTGGAACGTTGATCTCCCACACTGTGGGCAGGGAAGAGACAGCTTACTGAAGAAAACAAGGTAGGAATAGGCAAGCTTCTCCCCAGGTTGGAAAGAGTGATATGCAGCCGGAAGGAAGGTTTGGGAAGGGTGTGGTCATGTGCTCCCCAGACCACAAGTGCTCACAAATCTCCGCTTAGGATCTCTGCTCTCCTCTGAGCAGTCTTGGACCCATGTCTGCTATTGTTCCACTCCACCAGCTTCACACTAAACCTGTGAACCTCCAACATCCTTCCAAGATGCCTCCTGCTCTTAAGCTACCTAGTTATCTACAGTTGCTTGTAATCAAGTAACTTCTTTGATATACTTCTTTTTTTTTACCACCTTTTTCCTAGAAGGTAGGTTTCCTAAAATGTAGCATATATATTTATACCATCTTGATGATATTCCTTCTGTGTATACTGTTAACTCCTACTACAGTAATTTACCTCCATTTCTTCTAACTCTTGCATAAGAAACCACAATAGATTTTTTTTTACATACTAGATAGGAAACATATGCTTTGGTTTAATACCTACTTTATTTATTTATTTATTTATTTATTTATTTATTTATTTATTTTGACAGGCAGAGTGGACAGTGAGAGAGAGAGAGAGAGACAGAGAAAATGGTCTTCCTTTGCCGTTGGTTCACCCTCCAATGGCCGTTGTGGCTGACGCGCTGCGGCCAGTGCACCTCGCTGATCCGAAGCCAGGAGCCAGGTGCTTCTCCTGGTCTCCCATGTGGGTGCAGGGCCCAAGGACTTGGGCCATCCTCTACTGCACTCCCAGGCCATAGCAGAGGGCTGGCCTGGAAGAGGGGCAACAGGGACAGAATCCGGCGCCCCGACCGGGACTAGAACCGGGGGTACTGGCGCTGCAGGCAGAGGATTAGCCTATTGAGCTGCAGCGCTGGCTAATTCCTACTATTTTTTTTTTTTTTTGACAGGCAGAGTGGACAGTGAGAGAGGGAGACAGAGAGAAAGGTCTTCCTTTGCCGTTGGTTCACCCTCCAATGGCCGCCACGGCCGGCGCACCGCGCTGATCCGATGGCAGGAGACAGGTGCTTCTCCTGGTCTCCCATGGGGTGCAGGACCCAAGCACTTGGGCCATCCTCCACTGCACTCCCTGGCCACAGCAGAGAGCTGGCCTGGAAGAGGGGCAACCTGGACAGAATCTAGCGCCCCGACCGGGACTAGAACCCGGTGTGCCGGCACCGCAAGGCGGAGGATTAGCCTAGTGAGCCGCGGCGCCGGCCATACCTACTATTTTTAATTTTTATCTCTAACTTATCTTTTTCTTAAAATATAAATCCTTTGCTTGTAATGAGAATGGTGTTCAATATCTTATCATTCTGCCTACCTCACACAGAGATAGTCTAAATAATTCAAATGATTCAAAATCTCATCATTTCAAACTATGATGCTGGGGAACTGAAATCATTTTGATTAGTGTTTATAGTCTACCTAGTGTCATAGTGACTTTAAAAGGAATCTACATGTAAGGACAGGGTGAAAGCAATGAAGTATCCATTTGTAGAAGATATTAAAAACATTGTTCTATTAATTTAGAAAGTGACATTATGAGCTAAAATTGCATAAAAGTCTCTAATGATAATAACCACTCTGTGAAGAATTTGTTTGAAGGGTGGTAAAAAATAAAAAGAATAGACATTTTCTATTTTATAAAAGAAAGGCAGGGTGAGTGTTGTGACACAATGGGTTAAGCAACTGCTTGGGATGCTGCACACATCCCATATCTGAGTGTTGGAGTCCCAGTTGCTCCACTTCCCATCCAGCTTCCTGCTACTTCATCCTGGGAGGCAGAAGATGATGGTGCAAGTGCTCAGGATCCTGCCATGTTTGTGGGAAACATGGATGGAGTTCCAGGATTCTGGCATTGGCCTGCCCAACTTTGGCTGTTGTGTCATTTGGGGAAGTGAACTAGTGAATGGAAGTGTTTCTCTCTCTCTCTCTCTTTCTTTCTCTCTCCCTCCATTCCTCCCTCCCTCCCTCCTCTCCTCCCTTCTTCCCTCTGTCTTGCTCTGCCTTTCAAATAGATGAAAAGAAATAAACATTAAATATAATAAACAAGCTTAAAATAAAAGTGCTACTGTATGCAACCACTATCTGAAATAGTGACCTGATAAATTATGTGCTTCATAATCAGCTGGCAATGAACACATTTATCAAATCCTGAACCCTATTCATTCCCTCATTCCCCCTTAACCACATCCTATAGTGGGAGAGTTAACACGTGAAATATAAGTAAAATTGTAATCATTCCACAAGTCATGATTAAGACGCACGGGGGAAAGAACTCTGGAATTCTTCAACAGAAGGTTCCTGGCTGGTGGTTTCTAATCACTGTTTTAAGTACTGTACTTCTACATGAAGCTTCAGGAGCTGCAGAGAATGGAAGGGCAGACCCAATGCGGAGAAGGCTGGTGGGCTCAAGCTCCAGCCCTGTTTCTACTCCAGCAGCTCCAACTGCATCTAGTTTAATTTGCTGGGATTCCAACATGCAAACCATCTGCAACTTTAAAGAAGAGGTTACAACCCCCAAAATGGACTTACACAACATCCATCAAAAATCTGCCAATTTAAACTGTATAGACTGAAGATGAGAATCATAACTACTAAATATTTTGAGAGAGGCATGTGGTTTTTTCCTCTTCCAGAATCCCAGCCCTCTGATAATTATTTCTATTTAGCATAAGACCATTACAAAGCACTCTTAAGTTATTCTGTGATTTGGGAACTTTATTGCTCTATGCTGGTACTTCCACATGTCTGTGGAAAAATGGAATCAAAAGATAGCTTTATGTTGGTGCAAATCTTTTTGAAATTCATAGCTTTTTTATAATTCATAGCATTTTTTCATGAAATTTAAAAAACTGTATTTATTTTCATTTTTATCTGAAAAATGCACACACACAGGGAGAGAGAGAGAGAGAGAGAGAGAGAGATCTTGCCTAGGCTTGTTCATTCCCCTTTTGCTTTGCTTTTCTGGCATCAACTGACATGACCATATTCCACTTTTGAAAGTTGAACCATCTTTGTACACCTGGGATAAAACTCACTTAGTCATTGTGTAAAATCCTTTCTATGCATTTTTATTTTACCCATTAATATATTGAGGATTTTTGTGTCTAAATTCATGAGAGATACTGTTCTGCAGTGTTTTTTTTTTTTTTTTTTTTTTTTTTTTTTTTTTTTTTTTTTGGTACTGTCTTCATCTGGCTTAAGGTAAGGGCAAAAAAAAAAAAGTCTCAGGGCTGGCGCTGTGGCATAGTGGGTAAAAGTGCTGCCTGCAGTGCCAACATCCCATATGGGCGATGGTTCAAATCCTGGCTGCTCCACTTCTGATCCAGCTCTCTACTATGGCCTGGGAAAGTAGTGGAAGATGGCCCAAGTCCTTGAGCGCATGAACTCATGTGGGATACCCCGAAGAAGCTCCTGACTCCTATTCAGATCAGCACAGCTCCAGTCATTGCAGCCAACTGGGGAGTGACCCAGCAGATGCAAGACCTCTCATTCTCTCTCTCTCTCTCTCTGCCTCTCCTCTCTCTGTGTAACTCTGACTTTCAAATAAACAAATAAATCTTTTAAAAAAAGTGTCATACCAGTGTCTGCTAATAATAAGTGATAGAATTAAAAAGGAGAGAACAATCCAACATGGGAAGCAGGATGCACAGCAGACTCATAGAATGGCAAATGCCCTAAACAGCACCCTGTGCTCAGAATCATTCCCTTAAGGCATTTGCATACAGCTAAAAAGCCCATGAGAGTTTCTCAGGCATGGAAAGCCAAGACACTGAGGCAAAAAAAATGACCTAAATGAAAGATCTCAGTGAGTGAGATCCCAGTGGAAAGAATGGGCCATCAAAGAAGGAGGTACCTTTCTCTGAAGGGAGGAGAGAACTTCCACTTTTGACTATTGCCTTGTCTAAATAAGATCTGAGCTGGTGAACTCAAGAGTCTTCCATAGCCTTGGTAGCTCATGACAAGAGCCTCGGGTGATTACTGACATCATAAATAAGAGTGTCAATTGTTAAATCAACAACAGGAGTCACGGGGCACCTACTCCCCATGTAGGATCTCTGTCCTTAATGGGTTGTACTATGCGAATTAATGGTAAAACTAGTACTCAAACAGTACTTAATACTTTGTGTATCTGTGTGGGTGCAAACTGTTGAAATCTTTACTTAGTATATACTAAGTTGATCTTCTGTATATAAAGATAACTGAAAATGAATCTTGATGAAGAATGGGATGGGAGAGTGAGTAGGTGATGGGATGGTTGCAGGTGGTAGGGAAGTTATGGGGGAAAAACTGCTATAATATAAAAGTTGTACTTTCAAAATTTACATTTATTAAATAAAAGTTTTAAAAAAGTGTCATAAAATTAACTGGGATGCATTCTCTGCCATTTTATCTTCTTCAAGTTTGTACAAAATTGACATCTTCTTTTTTAAATGTTTGGTAGAATACTACAGTGAAAACACCAAAGCTGGAGATTTCTTTCTTAGAAGCTTTTCAGTTACAAAGTCAATCTCTTTATCTCTTCTTCTTAAAAACCATTTGTAATCAAAGAATTGTGTGAATGTGTTTAAATGTGGAAGGCTTATTACAAGACAGTCTCTGCCCACCTCCCAACACCTACTTGGATTTTTTAATTTTTAATTTTCAAAATTTTTGTTTATTTGAGAGGCATACACACAGAGAGAGCTCCCATCTGCTAGTTCACTCCCCAAGTTTCACTAACCTGGCACTAGGCCAGGGTCAGATATGCAATCTGGGTCTCCCATAAAGGTTGCAGGAATCCAACTGAGGCATCACTGCTGCCTTCCATGTCAGAAAGCTGGAGTTCAGAACCAGAGCCAGGATTCAAATGCAGATACTTGGCCTGCGCCACAGTTCACGGGGCTAATCCTCCACCTGTGGTGCCGGCATCCCGGGTTCTAGTCCCGGTCAGGGCGTCGGATTCTGTCCTGGTTGCCCCTCTTCCAGTCCAGCTCTCAGCTGTGGCCTGGGGAGTGCAGTGGAGGATGGCCCAGGTCCTTGGGCCCTGCACCCGCATGGGAGACCAGGCTTTGTGTATATGGGCTACAGTTGTCCCTCGGAAAGCTTGGATTTAGGATGAGTAGATTTCTGCATTGTGGGCCTCATAAATAAAAAATCTTGAGGTTTATACCTGGTTGAGCACAGCTCATAGTAATCCTGTACTCTTCAGAATGCTTCCTTCAATTACTGTATAAGAACTATCTATGCTTATGTGTGCCAGGAAACAAGTACACAGGAGTAAAATTACATCTACTTTGAAATTTTTCTTCTAATTTGCATTATTCTAATAACTAAAATGCTATTTTAGATAACTGAATTGTTTTCCACTCTCCACTGAGAACAAAAATTAGACTTTCAAATATTAGAATAAAATGATCCCAGGTTAAACATTAGGACAATAATGTAGAAATCAAAAATAATGGGCTCCATTATTCCCAGAATGTAAAAATAGCCCATTGTGAAATAACTAGATAAATCACCTGACAACAGTAAGAGTTTTAGATAACTACAGCAAAGTAGATGTTAAAAAACAGTACTGAATGGGCCAGCGCCATGGCTCACTTGGTTATTCCTCCGCCTGTGGCGCCGGCATCCCATATGGACGCTGGGTTCTAGTCCCGGTTGCTCCTCTTTCAGTCCAGCTCTCTGTTGTGGCCCGGGAAGGCAGTGGAGGATGGCCCAGGCGCTTGGGCCCTGCACCCGCATGGGAGACCAGGAGGAAGCACCTGGCTACTGGCTTCAGATTGGTGCAGCGCACCAGCCGTAGCGGCCATTTAGGGGTAGAACCAACAGAAGTAAGACCTTTCCCTCTGTCTGTCTCTCTCACTGTCTAACTCTATCTGTCAAATTAAAAAAAAAAAAAAAAAAAAAAACCGGAGGGGCAGGCATTTGGCAAGGCAGTTAAGATGCTCAAATCCCATATCAGAGATCAAGTCCCAACTCTGCTCCAAATTCCAGCTTCCTATTAATGCACACCTTGGGAGGCAGCAGGTGATGGCTCAAGTACTTGGGTGCCCACCATCCATGTGGGAGGCCCAGCTTGAATTCCTGATTCCTAGCTTCAACTTGGCCGAGCCGTGGCTGTTGGGGATGTTTGGAGGATGAATCAAAAAGACGGGAGCTTTCTTTCTCTCCACCTTTCAAACAATTAAATGAAAAGTTTTTTCTAAAAAAAAAAAAAAAAACTAAATAAAAAGCACTGAACAAAATAACAATTCAAAATGCCTTAAGAAAGAACTAAGTATTCAAGGTGTTTCAATGGTTTGGAAGCATAAGTACGATTTCTCTTAAATTACTTTGCTGGAGCAGGCATTTGGCCTACCAGTTAAAATGGCAGTTACATACACAACAAGGATATAAAAATTTTAGGGTACATATCAAACACATGATTATAATCACTATGTAGCAGGGTTGAAAAATAAAAGCAGGGCATGGGGGTTTTAAAGTGTTTGTGTGAAACAAGAGATGATTATTGTCTAGATGATAATGAAACATATTAATTAATTCAACTCTATGAACCTGAAATCCTGAGAGAGTCTGAAAGCAAAAGTAAGAAAATAGGGAACGCAGAGGAGAAAAAGAAAGACATACATACAAAAGCATTTGCAAGAAGGACAAGGTGAAATAACCATTTTTAAAGTCGCAATTAAGACTTCAAACCAGCATATCCTTGCTTGATGGTAGTTATGTTTCCAGCAGTTGCTTCCAAGAGGATATTTAGATCCCTTCCAGACAACAAGGACAAGTGCACCGGGAATTCCAATATCCAGCCCCAGGTTCCAGGGCCTATCAAATACTAGTTCTAGAATAAACAGAATTGGCTTATTTATTTATTTATTTGACAGGTAGAGTTATGACAATGAGAGAGAGAGAGACAGAGAAAGGTCTTCCTTCCATTGGTTCACCCCTCAAGTGGCCGCTACAGCCAGAACTGTGCTGATCCTAAGCCAGGAGCCAGATGCCTCCTCCAGGTCTCCCATGTAGATGCAGGGGCCTGAACACTTGGGCCATCCTCCACTGCCTTCCTGGGCCATAGCAGAGAGCTGGACTGGAAGAGGAGCAACCAGGACTAGAACCTGGTGCCCATATGGGATGCCGGCGCCACAGGCAGAGGATTAACCAAGTGAGCCACAGTGCCGGTCCCCAGAAGTGTTTTCAAACTGATTCCTAGATCCCGCTCAGATATTCTGATTTATGGTGTATGCCTTGAATGTTAGGACTTTGGAAGATTCCAGGTGATTTTAATATGCAGCAAAGTTTGAGAAGCACCGAGCTGGAGAAAGCCTTCACTTAAAGGTCTGCCTTTCTAATAACACTTCCCACTGCAAGGTCAGGGGCTTTGAGAAGTCTGCCACACTGCTTTTTATATTTTATAGTCTATCTTCCTAGTCACGCATGCGTTTGTTCACTTACTCTCTAGACTCTTTGAATATAGGCTATGCAAAGAATACACACTTGTCCTTGCTCTTCTTCCTGGAAGGAGTGCAGGCATAAAACAATAAATACATACATAAAACAATAAATACACAAATAAACACATAATTACAAAATAGTACTCCAAAGAATTCTGTCTGAATATAGACAAGGATAATAGGGTCAAGATACCTTTAAAAATGCTAGGTTAAAGTTGAGACAGGACCAAAGAAAAGCAATGACAATGGGCAATACACAGAATGCTATTTTGTATTGCTTATTGTCTATATTACAGGGGAAACCTGAAACAGGGTGCTGTTAAATGTTAACATCTAGGTCTCCAAATCAAAAAGGGGAGAAATAGCCCTTGATTCACAGTGTTTGCCAATTTCTCTGGGTAAATACTCCCATGAAATGGCTGATTTTCAACTGTCAACAGGGTATCAATGACCTGGGAGTTGGGAAGAAATGTACACTACCAGTTCTCATGGGCTGGCACAAAATAGCTCAATCCATTCAAACAGATAATAAGTAAAATGGGTGCTAATTTACACATAGGTTTTTTACTTGCAGTTTCTCTTTTGTTTTTTTTTTCTTTCCCCTTCTTTTCCATTCTTTGTCTCTGTATGTTTCAATCACTTTCATTTTTCTTTGACCAACTCATTAGTCATGAGTTTGTGTTTTGTAGATGATTAATCTACATCTCTTTCCCTGCCCTGATCTTATTTACTTCTGGACTTTTGCAGCCATCTGCAAAATTCTCTCTCTGCAGTTTCATCCTTTGTCCTTGTTTATGTCTTAAACATACCATAACTGGCCTAGGTCATGATTGAACCATAGTGATGATGAGGTTCTAAGTTAAAAGGCTAACTTCCACTCTGGTAACATTTTGGGTGTTTGCCATATGCTCAGTATTGTTCTAATAAGCATTAATGCATGAAGTCCTCATGGCAGCAATAAAAGATAAGTGGCAATATCTCCATCTGTAGGAAGCAACAGAAAGTAATAAAGTAGCTTGCCCAAGGTCCTATCTAGTAAGTGATGAAGCCAGTCTGAGCTGTTAGCCAACATGAAAAGCAGCCCCCAAACCACAAGCTCTTCATGAGCAGTGAGGAGAAAGTGCCTTAGGAAAGAACTAAGTATTGAAGGTGTTTCAATGGTTTGGAAGCATAAGTACAATTTCTCTTAAATTACTTTGCTGGAGCAGGCATTGGCAGTTGAGATGCCTACCTATGTTACATAGCACAAATGCCTGGGTTGGATTCTGGCTCTGGCTCCAGATTCCAGCTTCCAGCCAATGCAGACTCTGGGAAGCAGCAGTGATGGCTCAAGGAGTTAAGTCCCTTTCACCCACATGAGAAACCTTGATAGAGTTCTCATCACTGGGCTTCAGCTGGCCCAACCTTGACCGTGGTGGGCAGTTGGGGAATGAACCAGTGTACGGGAGCTCTCTCTTCCTTTCTCTCTCTTTTCTGACTCTCTGCCTCTCAAGTAAATAAATTACTTTACTACTTGCCAAAAAAATTATGTGTCTTCAAAACATACATGAGGGACTGGCGCTGTGACACAGCAGGTTAAAGCTCCAGCCTGCAGCTCCGGCATCCCATATGGGCACCGGTTCTAGTCCTGGCTGTTCCTCTTCCGATCCAGCTCTCTGCTGTGGCCTGGAATAGTGGTGTAGGATGCCCCAAGTCCTTGGGCCCCTGCACCTGTGTTGGGGACCCGGAGGGGGCTCCTGGCACCTGGCTTCAGATTGGTGCAGCTCTGGCGATTGTGGCCATCTGGGGAGTGAACCAGTGGATAGAGGACCTCTCTCTCTCTGCCTCTTTTCTCTCTCTGTAACTCTGTCTTTCGAATAAATAAAATAAATCTTTTTTAAAAAAAAGTACAAGGAAAATACATGTTATGAACAAACCATGTATTTATTTCAAAACTTTCTGAGTCAAATAAACTTATTTTACTTCCATTATAATTCTATTCTTTACCTGTATAAATAGTTGGACTTGGAAGATAGTGAGTTACCACCATTTCCCTTCTTTTCCGCATCTCTCTCTATCCTCTTGGCATAACCCTGCTTCTTTCCCTGTTTTTCTAAACAGCATTTGTTTTCAAATATTGTTGCATAGGATTTCTCTACAACTTCTTTGAGCAGTGAAGCTCCTGTATTACAAGACAGTAATCTCTGCACTTAGCAGTAAAAAAAAATTAAAATATATTTCCCAGAGGAGTACATGACATTTGTTTCAGTAACTAAATTTTCTACTTATTGCAGTCACCAAAAGAATCACAGAGCCATGAGGCCCCAGGCAATAATTCTGTTAAGATGAGAGCCATTCTTCCACTCAGTGATCGCTTGCCATCTTCAGGCACGATCTAATCTCAATAGTCTGCTTGTGGCAGAGTCTCAACCCCACATGGGCATTACAAGATAGAAAAACTAATTGTTTTATTAGTAACTAACCATGGGTAAATCAATTTTCCATTAGTTGTGTACCTTATAAATTGCAATATTAATTCCTCCAATTTGGTAACCCAGTGATGAGAGCTGGCTAAAGCATAGTACCACCACTGTGTGGCAGTGGACCATGCTCACACCTCTGCTGAGTTCTCATGCATTTAAGTTGCTTCTGATCAACCAAACTGATCATAGCCTGATTCCCCTCAAGGGGTTTTGACAAAAATCATCACACACACACACACAGATAGATATGTGGGTAGGAGGCATCCAAAAGTTTTACCATAGAATTTTCTATTCTAATACATTTCAGGATTTTTTACACTGTGAAGTAACCAAATGCCTTCATGATGCACTAATAGGTTGCCTCAGACTAGTGCTGCCTCTGCTCCAAAACGAGCTTCAAACTCTTTAACATAACACAAAAGGCTCTACATGACATATGTCTTCTGGCTTCATCCCACACCACTTCAGGCATATAGAATCAATTGCATTTTCCTGACAACTTGATTTCTGTGTGCAATAACTCTACTCAACAGGGCTTTATATAAACTTTGTATATATATATATATATATTATACATATATAAACTTTGGACTTATCTATTTTGAAACACAGAAGCAGGGAAAGGGAGGTAGAAGGGGAGGAGGAGGGGTATAGGGAAAAGGAAGGAGAGGAAGACAAGAGAGATAAAATGAGAAAGATTTTCCATCTGCTGGTTCACTTCCCAAATGTCACAACAGCCAAGGTTGATCTAGGTCGAAGCCAGGAGCCAGGAACTCCATCTGGGTCTCCCATGTGGATGGCAGGGGCCCAACTATTTGGGCCATCATTACTGCCTTCCCAGGCACATTAGCAGGGAGCCAGACAGGAAGAAGAGCAGCCGGAACTCTAACCAGTGCTCCTACATGGAATGCCAATGTTAGACTCAGTGGCTTAATCTGCTCTGCCATAATGCCAGCCTCCTGGAGATAATATTTCTAAGTTGTTTTCATGTGATTCTCATGTTGGTGGCCCACAGACCACATTTGAAGTAGCAAAACAAAACAAAAAAACATATACAACAAGATGGAGACTTTCTATGTTGCCTCTAGAGAACTTTATTTCCTAGGAGCAAGTATTTTTGTTACCAAGGTAATGAGCTACAACCTGGCACTCCAGCCACTTGACCTATGAAGTGTTGCACTGGAGGCAGAATTGTTTATTGGAAAAGGAGCAGCTTCTCCTTTCCTTATTGTCCTTTCTCCTTTGCCTCCTACATTGAGCTCTTGCTTCCTTTTCAGATCAGTATTGTCTGATCCAAAATAAGATATTTTCTTGCTGCCAATGAAACAGCCTATTTTACTTTCCTCTGTATATCCGGAACTTTTCAAACAAAAAGCCAGTAATTACCATGGAATGAAATATTGTGCATTGCCTCTACCTAGAGCTGAACCTGGTGAAAGAAAAATGTATAAAAGCCATTCAGAGCTCACATAGCCCAGTATACAGTTTGGCTCCTAAGTCTCTGAATTTTTTATGTTAAAGATTTCCTTAAGGTTTTTTTTAAGATTTATTTATTTATTTGAAAGTCAGAGTTACACAGAGAGGAGAGACAGAGAGAGGTCTTCTATCTGCTGGTTTACTACCCAGATGGCCACAATGGCCAGAGCTGCGCCAATCCAAAGCCAGGAGCCAGGAGCTTCTTCCAGGTCTCCCACACTGGTGCAGGGGCCCAAGGACTTGGGCCATCTTCTACTGCTTCCCCAGGCCACAGAAGAGAACTGGATCAGAAGTGGAGCAGCCATAACTCAAATCGGCACCCATATGGGATGACAGCACTGCAGGCGGCGGCTTTACCCTCTATGCCACAGCACAGGCCCCTTCCTTAAGGTTTTTAAAGAAAGGTGATCAAATTCCTTTTTCATGTAGTCATTTTCCCATCCATCAGTAACATCTTTTAAGTCAAGATTTTCTGAAAATGATAAAAAAAAAATGTGTACTTCTTAATTTTCTCTCTTTAAAAGAATATATATGTTTATGGGGCCAGTGCTCTGGTGTAGTGGGCTAAGCCAGCACCCCATATGAGTGCCAGTTCATGTCCCAGCTGCTCTTCTTCCTATCCCGCTGTCTGCTATGGCCTGGGAGGGTTGTGGAAGGTGGCCCAGTGCTTGGGCCCCTGCACCTGCGTGGAAGGACCAGAAGCTCCTGGCTCCTGGCTTCAGATCAGTCCAACTCTAGCTGTTGCAGCCATTTGGGGAGTGAACCAGCAGATGGAAGACCTTTCTGTCTCTCCTTCTCTGTGTCTGTAGCTCTATCTCTTGAATAAATAAATTCTTAAAAATAAAAGAACGTATGCTTATTACACACCTTCATCTACAGAGAGAAGGACAAGGTCAGAGACACTTTAACTATGGACAAAGTCTGTTTTGGGCATGTTTTTTATGAGAAAGACAAAGTCCCAGCAAGTTATGGATTTTCTGGATATTAACATATTGCTCTTAAAGTTTTATGGAGGAGCAAGAGAATCAGAATAGCTAACTCAATATTGAAGGAAAGAACAAAGGTAGACTGCATCGCTTTTCAATGTGGAAAGTCAGGACTTCAACAGAAGTCAGCTTATGAAGAGCCCTGGCAGCTCTGCCAGCCAAGAGTTGGATCACTGGAAATGGAACTGCCCTGGAGTCGAAGGGATGCCAAGGTCAGAGCCACAGATCTTGCTGGCTCCAAGCTGAAAGCCCTTCACTCGGCCCAGCTTCCAAAGTAACCACTGTTGCTGAGGGGATGGCCAAGTAGGTTCAGTAACATTGCAGGCAGAAGATGCCACCTGCCTTTACCTGGCCAGCTCTCCTCCCAGGCCAGCTAGGTAATGAAAGTCAACAGGGTGCCTTCCCCAAGGAGGTTCCCACCCCATGTGAAGAGATGGATAGGTCTGGGCCTCATAACTGGCAAGGCCTTAAAGCCCACCTAATTACTATCAGGCCCCTTCTGTCAGGTTCTATTTGCCTCTCAATCAGAAAACTTATTCGTGTTTAGAGAGCAGCTCTCTTAGATTCTCCAATAATGACTCTGCTCTTTATTCTAGACCCTGTCTAGCCCAACTGGGTCCTCATTCTTTTGTAATCATAGCCTCTATTCTAACATCAATGGCTCTGCTCCCAACCTGTGTGTATTGATGGTCCTCTCCCCCACATAATGTTGTATGATTGTTCAGAATTTCTCTACAGACAAACCCCTTTACCTGCAAAAGATGAATGACTTTTCTATCGATCTTGTTTGGGGTCAGCTTTAAATCACGTCCATCAAACTGTCCTCACAAGGGTCCAGAGACCACCCACCTCATTTCCTCTCCTCTACGAAATCCTCTCATTACTTGGTTAATGCCACTCTTAGGATCATTGGTTGCTATTCTCACCCTGTCTTTTATACTACCATGTATGTTTAAGTGTTTACAGGAGTTGATAATGGAACAAACCAAGGACTTCACCAACCAGGTGGTCAACCAAATGCTGCTACAGGGATGTACTTGGCTCCCCACCCAGGAGACAGTGGCTTGAGACATCACCCCATGCCGGCAAAGAGTACCTCATTGCCCCATGTCAGCAGGAAGTAGTTCTGAAGACAGATCATCATCCCTCTACCACTTCTGGACTTTTGGGGCTAATGTAATCCCATACAACTCTTGCTTTATAAAACCCAAAAGGGGGGAATGTTAGTAAAATGGCGCAGTCTTATTTAAGGTACAATCTATGTCCTAGGCACCATCTCAGGCTCTAGCCCCTGCCACATTGCTGGCAGCCAGGTGACCGACCCATGGCCCAACCACCAGTGTCAGCTCCACCCCACCCTAATATGATTTGCTGCTCCTACTTCCCTGCCTGCCCCCTGGCAAAGTTTTAAGAGGACCTATTCCTGAACACGTGGCACTCTTTCTCTCTGTGTGTCTCTTGATCTCTCTCTCCCTCTCTGTCTCTCAATCTCTTTCTCTGTCTCTTGGTCTCTCTCTCTCGCTCTCTCTCTTATGCTTTCCTTCTCCCTCTTTTCCTTCTTGGCCCCTTCCCTCCGGTCTTTTGGCTTCCCCCGATAAACCCTTTCCCTTAAAAAAAAAAAAACAAAGGTAGGTAACTGACACTTCCTAACTAACTGTAAGGCTTATCATAAAGTTATAGTAATCAAGACAATGTGGCATATAGTAATCAAGACAATGCAGTGTGCCGGCCGCAGCGGCCATTGGAGGGTGAACCAATGGTAAAGGAAGACCTTTCTCTCTGTCTCTCTCTCTCTCTCACTGTCCACTCTGCCTGTCAAAAATAAAAAGTAAATAAATATAAAAAATCTAAAAACAAATAAATATAACAAGAATGAAGTTTCTTACTGTATGAGTTTCCCTAGCTCCTGTCTCTCTTCCTCTGTTCACTCCTTAACTAAGGGAAATGCTTGCTAAGTATTTTCCTCTACTAGCAATTAATTAGCCAGATTGTACAGCATCAGTGAGAGTAGGTATCAAGAAATTGGGATGGGATATTTGTATGAGTAAGATACATATAGAGATGATGGAGCCTAGATAGACAGACAGATAGATAGACAGATAGATAATAGATGAAAGTAGGAATAAAGGAAGGGAGGGAGGGAGGGAGAGAGGGAGTAAGGGGGAAGAGAGGGAGGAAGAGGGGAAGGAAGGGGAGGAAAAAGAAAGGAAGGAAAGAAGGAAGAGAGAGAAAGAGAACATAAAGAGAAAAGCTTGTGCTAGAATAGAGGGGAGGTCCAAAAGATAACTGGTTAAACTTGTTCATAATCAAGGAAATTCAGCTGGATAGGATGAGGCATTTGAAACAAAAGAGAGGAGGGATCTTGAGGTTCTGCATTACAAGACAGGGATATCAGTCACAATTTTGTGTTAATACTGGTCTACTGTAGTCTGGGGTGGTCTGGAAAGACACAAAGACCTTACAAAGTGAGACAGAATTTTGCACAGTGCCAATAATTATAACAGAAAGAGCTGAATGAAATGGGAGAAAGAGATTTTATTCTTCTGAGCTCTTAGAACATGAACACTGTTGCTAACAACCAATAAAATGCACTGTAGCTACAAATACTTAATATGTTTAAGTTACATTCAATCAACCAAATAAAAATTTGTGTCTCAGCTGGAAAAGAATAATTTTTAAGTAATTAATGAAATCTGAATATTTGTTTAAAAGATATTTAAAAATGCACATAGAAAAACTGAATTAAAAATAAATTTACTTTAGTGCAAAATATTTTTGAAATTCATAGTTTTTTCATAATATACATTGTCCATGGTCTTTGTGAAGATGTCTCATTTGCATGATCTCAAATTGCTTTGCATTCAAACTGATTTTTAAATTCCGTTTTTCGGCCAGCACCGCGGCTCACTAGGCTAATCCTCCGCCTTGCGACGCTGGCACACTTGGTTCTAGTCCCGGTCGGGGCGCCGGATTCTGTCCCAGTTGCCCCTCTTCCAGGCCAGCTCTCTGCTGTGGCCAGGGAAGTGCAGTGGAGGATGGCCCAAGTGCTTGGGCCCTGCACCCCATGGGAGACCAGGAGAAGTACCTGGCTCCTGCCATCGGATCAGCGCGGTGCGCCAGCCGCAGCACACCGGCCGTGGCAGCCATTGAGGGTGAACCAACGGCAAAGGAAGACCTTTCTCTCTGTCTCTCTCTCTCACTGTCCACTCTGCCTGTCAAAAAATAAAAATAAAAAAATAAATTCCATTTTTCATGAACATTTTAAATACTGTTACAAATAATTAAAGTTTAAAATTATTTTGCACTAGAACTGGTCACTGTACTGTCTCCTTCAATTTGACACTATCTATGGCATAGGCCACCTGGAACACCATGATTTATTTAGTGTACAAAGAGTAAAGAGGAAGGCAAAAGATGAGGTAATAAAAATACAGAATAAACAGACAAAAACACACTGTTGCAGTAAAAGCAATCAGGATTTGCTCACTGCTGGAGAAGAGCAGCGTCACAGTCATGGCAGAGCCTTGGGGAGACACCAGTTCTTCATGCTGACTTTCCAGACCTGCTGCTTTGGGCACCATTCGGTTTCCATGAGGCCAACATACTACTGTCCTCAAATGCAAAAGAGATCCTTCTTTTCATTCTTCCACAAAATAGTTTGTCATGGCTCCAATTACTTGAGGTAAATTGAATTTTTGTTCTTTGCAACCAAAAAAGGACAAACATAATACTCATATATCCAAGAAATAATCTCACTCTTATGTATGTCACTAAAATAAATACATCTGATTCCAAAAAAGCTCCAGACATTATTACACTGACAAGTGAAATAATATCCACTAATTCATTCCAAAAAATTTTGAGAGTCTCCTACAGGCTATTGAGAATTTCTTATGTGCTAAGCCACAAACTGAGTGCGCAACAAACAAAACAGACCAGTCTTAGACCTTATGGAGTATATATTCTAGTAGAGGAAGACAAAAAAAGAGCAAGCAAACTAATCATGTCTCCAAAGTCATCAAATGCAGACACATTATCTGTTCAATACTGAAAATCTAATTGAATGTGTTCACTGAATTAACCAGCTGCTTTACTATTTTGCAAACAAAATGAGATCTCTATTTTATACCTGATGATTTTATTTACAGGTAATATGAAGTTTTTACAGGATCTATATCTTGCTCAGAATTTTGTTTTATTTCATTAAGTCCTGGGGGAGGAACTGCAGGGGGCAGAGAGAGAGGGCCTGGCCCTTGCTGATGTCCCCTAAAGCAATAAGCCCCCATCAGGGCACCAGATGAGTGACCGCAGAGAGGCTAGCATGGGAACCACCCAGGCGAGCCAGGCTGAAACTGTGCCCTGCAGAGCCACGAGCAAAGATTGCTCTAATTCTCTAAATTTTGAGCATTTATTGTGCAGAGTCGACAACTGACTCACTAACACCTTCTGTTTGAGCAACTATTTTCTTATCTGTAACATGAGGGTTGTATTATGCCTGGCACATGGTAAGCTCCATGTTGAGAGACTGGCATCCATTTCAACTTTATTATTCCCCCTTCTGTGATACACAGAGCAAGGCTCAAGTGTTCAAGATTGACCAGATCCCACCACACTACTAACAGCATCATGGGAAAAAGACAACAATCACAGAACTGACATCACTGCTTCACAGTGGCCCTGACCTTGGTGGCCAAACTGAGGTGTCCTCATACATCTTTCCATGCCATGAGCTAGATAACCAGAATGTCCACATGATAACTAGCTGCACGTGCTCACAATGGAGGGTGAAATATGGAGGCTGGAAGAAACCTTAAATTACAAGACAGGGGCATGAGTTAGTAGGACAGCTTTGTATTAATACTGGCACGGCATCATTGTGCCTAGCATCGTGGGTGGCTTTGGAAAAACACAGAGCCTTGTAAGGAGCTACAAAATCAGTGTCAGTCTGAAAAATTCTTTCTTTCTTTTCTTTCCTTTCTTTTTTTTTAACCACCTTATCCTTTTCTAGAAACATAGCACTGCATCTGAAATAAATGAAGTACTTTTTTTTTTAAATTTTTTTTTTTTTTGACAGGCAGAGTGGACAGTGAGAGAGAGAGACAGAGAGAAAGGTCTTCCTTTGCCGTTGGTTCACCCTCCAATGGCCGCCGTGGCCGGCGTACCTCGCTGATCCGATGGCAGGAGCCAGGAGCCAGGAGCCAGGAGCCAGGAGCCAGGTGCTTTTCCTGGTCTCCCATGGGGTGCCGGGCCCAAGCACCTGGGCCATCCTCCACTGCACTCCCTGGCCACAGCAGAGAGCTGGCCTGGAAGAGGGGCAACCGGGACAGAATCTGGAGCCCCGACCGGGACTAGAACCCAGTGTGCCGGCGCCGCTAGGCGGAGGATTAGCCTAGTGAGCCGCGGTGCCGGCCATGAAGTACTTTTTTGATGTGTACAGAAATGCTAATTTTCATGAAAACTGTTCAACATTTCAATATTAACCAAAAAGGGATTTCAGTATTAGCCATTTTGTATAAATGTATACTTCATGTATTAGAGATAATTTGAGTTTTTTTAAAACTGTATACCATCCTTACTGGATATAAATCTATTCTACATACAAATGGCCGTAACACCTTAAACAGTGATAGCTTGAAGCTGTGAACAGCAACAACAGCCTTTACTCATTGGGTAACTGCTAAATGCCATATCATTTTTACAACCGGGGTCATTCACTCTCACAGCAGCCTTGCAAGGTAAACACAAGTTTCCCAAAATTTACAGATAAGGAAAGTACAGCAAAGAGAAATTAAATAATTGTCCTAAATTCTCACTGTGTTTACCAAACTGCAACATTTACAGGTATTAAATATGTCTCAATTCCATATGGGAAACTTCTGCAAATGTTAATGCCTTTTCAGAAATGTGTTAAAAGAGACTTTCGATTGAGATTTTATGGGTGAAAATTTATGAATACTGTATACTTCAGATTGAAATCACACAGGATATCCTAAGAATTGGATATGCATTAATATTCTTAAAATACAGCATAACATAATACTAATTGACATCTTTGTCATAAAGGCTGCTGCTGCATTGACCACGGGGGGGCAGCAGGAGACATTATTTTTATGATTTCTCTGCTTGTTCTGCTAACAGCAGATTTGACACCAGGCAATGTAACTTACAACTGAGTTAACACAGTAACTAATAAATGGTGGAACAAGATTAGAACCTAGGACTGAGTCCACCATATGTGTTCATTTCCACTACACAAAACTGTCTTTTTATCTTTCTATTTCTTCTAGGATATAAGAACACGTTATCTTTTAAGATTTCTATTATACTTAACAGGTCAATGCTCTCCCTGTGAGATGGGAAATGTACCTCTCAGAAACCCAGCAACAGGAAGAATGAATTTAGTTTTGCAAAGAAAGATAAAAATAATGAGTTACTTGAGTACTTTAGAATTAATCACTTGGCATCTTGATTTTACAATAGGAAAAGAAATGGGTTTAGCTTCTGTTGAATCTTTTTTAGAGATGCAGACTGAGAGGACCTGAAAAGAAGTCCTGAAGCCTATTCAAGGCTTTCTAATAATTCCTCAGCAGAGAGAGAGGGTCCAGTCCCAGCACCAGGGGACACTGGCAGGATGGAAGCTGGTCTATCTTGAAGTGTACAGGGGCACTTTAAAAAGTTCATGGAAAATGGAATTAAAACATAAGTTTAATTTGAAATCTATGGTTCCATGAAACTTTTGAAGCACCCACATATAAACATAATGGGAGCAGCAGAGGGAGATGCCCACACCATTTCAGATGAGGAAAGGTTAGACAAGGAAACGTTCTTTGATCTGCTTCATCCTGAAAACCCTAGTTCAGGGCTTAGGCGATAGGGGAAGACATCAAAGATAGAGGACATAAGCTCAGGGAGTTTATAGTTCCCATTAGCTGGACTCAGTACAGTAGAAATATGAGGCAGACTCCATGAAACAGATCTGTTTGCCCCACATGCCTTCCTCCAGGAGGACTTCCTGTCTGGTGGTCAAGTGTGCCCAAAGTTTCGAGGCTAAGGGGAACATAAGCTTTCACACTTCCATACAGTCAGTCAAGAGACAATGGGCCCAAATGGATCAGTACGTTTATTACTTATATATACAAGAAAGCAAGACCAAAACAGTGTCAGCTTCCTCTGTCCCTTGTCCCACAGGCAAGACCCCAAATCTGAAGGGCAAACTGACAGCCAGCATGGGTAACGGGTCACTCTGCTGGGGAGCAGCCATCTGTAAACCACAGCCAAGCAATCTTACAGATGTGCACACCAGCCTGTAGCTGCGCCTTCAGTGGATACAAGGTGGAAGGTCCTGGGCTCAACCTAAACCAAACTAAGCAGAGTTTGAGAACCAGTCAGTCTCCATGAGACAGGGTTAAGAAACTGTGAGGAGGTGAGCCAGTGGTTAAGCCTTCCCTGTGTGGTTTCTGTGGAGACACGTGGGGTGCCAGAGTGCCTTGATGGAGCGTCCCCTGTATTTTCCCATAGTGAACCTACTCTGTCCAGGTCATTCAGGTAGGAGTGATTCTGCCCTCCCTCTCTGACCCCCTCCATGATCCTCCTCCCTGTCTCCCCCAAGGCACCCATCACTATGGGGCACACGACCAAGGCATCAGCAGAGGATTTCACAGCTTGGACCACAATGATTGGTTCTATCAGAAATAGAGACTAAACTGGAGGGAATCCTCCCAGAATTTTCAGAAAGTATCTTCTCTCACGTTCTGAGCTCAGGAATTTTATTTTAAATTATTTACATTGTGGTAAAACATATAACATGAAACGTATGATTTTAGCCTTTTTAAAACAAAGTCTATTTCTATGAAAGACAGAGAACAATCTCCCACTCACTGGGTTCACACTTCAAATGCCTGCAATAGTCAGGAACTGGGACTTCAATCCTGGTGCACTGTGTAGGTGGCAGCTACCCAAGTACTTGAGCAGTAACCTGCTGCCCCTCTGAGTGAGCATTGCAAGAATGGGAAGAGGGGCTGGGACTTGAAGCCAGCCACTCCTATACAATATGGGTTGTGGGCTTAAGCTGAGTTTCTCTGCTTGTAAACAAGAATTCTAATAAGCCAGCCATCGGCCAAGGAACATGCTGAGCTATGTTCTAGAAAAGCAAATTAAAAATAGGATTCTGTTTATGCGTCCTAAGTGTACAGTGAAAAAATTTCACTTTCTTATTGCTAAATTCTTTCCTTTCATTATTTTAAATGTAAGCCACTGCTGGTCTAGGTAATTGTGATCTTTCCATGAATCCCATTGCTGCTACTGTCACCCTCTCACCTCTCACGAGAATTTAGTGATTTTCCTGACTTACTGCATCTTTTCTTTCAAAAGTGTGCATAAAATTGATTCTATAGAATGTTACCCAGAGGCTAACCCTGTGGCACAGTTCCTGGTTTTACTTCTAAAGTACAATCACTGTTGGGCCTCTCTTTGATTTCTTATATATATTTCTCCACTTTAAAGACACTACTCTTTATCTGTAGCTTTGATTACTCCTGTTAAAAGATTTTTCTAAAGCCCACAGTACTTTCAATTTTACATTGATTTCATCACATTTGAATTTCCCTAGCAACTCTGAAATATTACAGAAAAGGGAAAATTATGATAATAATTGTAAATGATGCTTTCTAATCACAGAAAGAACAATAAAATGGAACTTTAGAAATTTCAGGTTGAGTCTTTCACTCTAAACTACCCCCCAAAATTAAGATCTTTTCATCAAATAAACATTCAACAATTTCCTGTAACCCATTTCACAATTTATCATCTCTGAAGTTCAAAACTACACCTAACTTTTCATGCTGTGTACAGTAAATGCCATTTCTTTCTCTCCCTTCTTTCTAGTAAAATCCTGGTCATATAATGTAAAATCCTTTTAAAAAAATAAACCTGACTTACTAAAACAGAGATGGGTTCTGTTCTGACAAAGCTAGGGAGTCTCACCTACTCCATCACACACTGACACCTGTCATGGACCCTGAGTAAACCGGGTTGGAAAACTTTATCATGAGGTGTGCTCATTTACAGCTGGAATTCTAGGCTCTAGACAAGAGAACAGTTTCTAGTCTTTCCTTGTATGCCTTATATTCCTACCTCTTCATCATGTTATGCCTTTCCAAATGGCATTTGCAAAGATGTAACAGACAACACACGGGATAATTGCCTCTGAGTTCCTGTTGGACTCCTTCTTGTACAACCCACTTCTGCATTTTCCAGGCTAGCTGATTCCCATTGCTCCTTTTCAGACTATCATGCCTATACTGAGCTGGTACATGTGGTTAGCACTGTGCCATTTAAAAACTGCACATCCATTGTTTCCTTCAGCCTTTTTAGTGGCCCTAATGTTGATGCTGTCAGCATTTACACTACATCAGTGGTTCTCAAACTTGGCTGCAGTCTTTTTTAATTTGGGGAAATTTTGAGAATGCTATACCAGTCATCACACTCAGACTGATTAAACTAGAATCCCTCAGAGTGAGAACCAGGTATGTGTGTTTTTAACAACTGCTCAGTGGATTTCCACGTATTACCAAGATTGAGAAGCACCACCCAATGGAGAATTCTCTCATCAACTTCTAAGAAGTTAATTTTCTTATCCAAGCAAGTATTCTTCATATGTGTAAGTGTATAAGGCTGTGCATTTCTCCCAGTGGTGCTGCCATTACTTAGGATATTTTTGGAACTCCTCTTCTGGAATTGCTTTAAGTCCATTTGTCAGCTACCATTTGGAAAATTCTTTTCATTGCCCACAGCAGGATTGTGTGAAAAGCCACAGAACTCTATGTGCACCCGCAGAGAAAACCATTCCTTGCCTTGACTCTAGCTGTACCCACGGCAGGGTGAAAGTCAGCACAGAACCATGCTGGCTCCTAACAAGACCACTAATGCAACACTCTCCTCCAAGTACTCCACAGTTCAACTTAGCAATGCTCAGTCACAAAGGAGGCAACGATTAGACACAGTTTTCTACCTTCTCAGATGTCTTCAGAATTAACCCCCTTCTGCCTTAAGTTTTCATTGAAATCAAGATATCTTGAGTTCTACTCTCCTAGACCCTCCCTAGACTCTTGGACTGAAACCCATCAGGTTCTGGATATTCTCCAATCTTACCCAAGGCTCCCTACTACCCAAGGTTTGCATTTTGCACCCTGCAACTCTGATATCTACAAAATCTCCTGAATTCCCCATCACTCCTTCGGCTGTTTCCGTCCCCTTCTTGACCTAACAGAATCCTGGCTGCTCCACAAGGATACAGCTTTCTCAACACCTGCAATATCCCCCAACCCATGATAGCTACCTAGGAATTGCTGAATATAAAAAAGACTCATAGCATCATTAATAACAGCTTAGACTCTGGGCAAAAAAAATATGAGAGACTCAGATGCTGATATCATGTGTAAATGACTTGTCCTCAGATCTGGTGAAAGACTATGGCTTAAGATAATGATTACATATTGATTTCAGATTCATTAGCCAAGCAATTGGAATCCTAATCATAGCCTCCATGCAAAAATTAATGATAAAAGAAAAGACATTGCATACTAAACTTCATCAGACACTCACTTGAAAAAATAAGAGCAAGTGTGAAAATCATCAAAAGGTAGAACATAAAGACAAATACAGAACAAACAAAAAAGACATAGAAGTTTATGGAAACATAGAAGGCAGTGTTCTGCAGCAGTGGTCAGAAGTAAAACCAATCAATCCTCATTAATTAACCGAATTTGTTCTGAATTCAACTGGGATAAAGAGAACACATTTTACGATGGAATGTGGAGGAGCATGCAGATATGTGAAGAGAGAGAACACAAGGAGGGATTGTAAGTCAAAATGAGAAGAAACAGGGGCCAGCATTGTGGCATATGGGTAAAGTAGCCGCCTGGAGTCCCAGCTCCTTCACTTCTGATCCAGCTCTCTGCTTTGGCTTGGGAAAGCAGTTGAAGATGGCCCAAGTGCTTCCTGCACCCATGTGGGAGACCTGGAAGAAGAAGCTCATGGCTTCTAGCTTCGGATCAGGCCAGCTCTGGCCTTCGCGGCCATGTGGGGAGTAAGCCCGTAGATGGAAGATCTCTCTCTCTCTCTCTCTGCCTCTGTTTCTTTGTAACACTGCCTTTCAAATAAATACATATCTTTTAAAAATGAGAAGCAGGCTGCAGATAGGGATAGGCAAATTTGGTTGCCCTAAGAGGGCAAAAGAGAAAAATCACTGCTGGTATCTGAACAAGTAGATCAGAGGAGAGAACATACAGAACTTCCCAGGCCTGACTCCCAAATATCATGGCAACACAACCCTATATTCTCATTATGGATGAAAGAAAAGTCCGAAGCATATGTTAGCTACAGCATTTGGGTCACAGAATCACCAACTCCTTCTAGCCATGCTGGAAGAAGTCCTGGGGAGTGATGTGAGAGTCAACTGGCAAATAAAAGACAAGCTGCTAATGTAAGGGTAACACAAGGTGCATAAGAGGGCTTATATTCCAGCTGCCTTCATGTTAGGCAACTCTTAGATGCTGTGGATCAGTTCATATATATAAGTTGAATGTTTAGAGATAAATTTTATCACACTTGTCACAAGGATCCTCAATGTCATTGATCACTGGTGTGTAGGAAAATGACTGTTCAAATCTTTTACTAGGCCTACTTTGTAGCTGCTGATTTTCACGAAATAAATACCCCCATTGGGGCCAATCTGAACGATGACTAGTGGGCTCTGTGAGTCAGTACACATTTAACTGGTCTAAACTGGCACTGGCACAGACACCTGTTTAAAGCCCTTCGGAAGACTCCGTGTAGCCAGGCGAGAGAACCATTAGCTACTTGAGTTCTTGTCAGACTATAATATGCAAATGGATTACCTGGTGATCTAGTGAACAGGTGGGTTCTGACCCAGGAGGTGTTGATGATCCCTAGCAAGAGATACATGTGGTCTGATAGAAAGCCAGTCTTTTACAGCCCAACCACTGTCAGGGATTTCTGACAAGGCGAGACTTTGCAGAGAAGTCACAAACTCAGAGTCCTGAATTATTTTTCTTTTACCCAATTCCACTTTACCTGTTCAATTTCAGTTAGAAGCCAACAGAAGTCCGTACTCTCAGCGTTTCTCCATGGGGGGTGGCAAGTGGAGAAAGAAACAATATCAACCTCTAGAGAAGATGTGACACCACTAGAGCCCTGCCCCCAGGGCCACAGCCACTGCCACCACCACCTCAGCCACCCCTGCAGGCAGCTATCCAGCCTCTATGGAGAGGGGAGAGTCTTCTTTTTGCTACTTCTACCTCCTGGTGATCTTCACCTTCTCCCTAAAGGCATCTGAATGGCATTCACATTTTAGGTTTCCCATCATTTCAATATAAATTCTCTTCCCCAGTTACACTAACCCACCTCTCTGCCTCATTTCCCACTATTCCCCACACATACACTGTTGGTGAACTGCCTTACACAGTGTTCTTAGAACCCATCATCTTTCTTTCTTTCTTCTCAACTGTGGATATGATCCCAGAACACACATACTCCATTCCTCTCTGCCGAAAGCAGTCTCAGCTGTTCTTCAAAGCACAGCTTGAATAAACACCACCCACTTAGGGACTCCTTCCTGATTTCCATGTGCCTATGCCAAAGCAGATCCTCTTCTATAAAATCCTATTCTTGCTCATCAAAGGTATCTCTTATTCTCTGAGGCCTTCAAGAGTGAAGACGAGATTTATTCATTTCTGCATTCCCAGGCTACAATGGTTTGCCATAAAGAACATTGTCAGTAGCTTTATAACATAAAAAACTATATGCGCTAATTTTCCCTGTTAAATTACATTTCTCTGGAACTCCCTTTTTTAATTTATCAAGGAATTCTGTAATTATTATTCTACTCTATAACATGTAACTTGATTCTCTTTCCATACCTAGCCCCAGCCTCTCTGCAGGCTCTCTCCTCTTCTTTGGTCCTAGATTAACATTAAGACACTCCAGTTAAACACTCCATGAAAATAACTAATACTGTAGGATTTCATGGTTTGACTAAATTTTTCTAAAGCGTTTTCACAGACACATTTTATGCTCTCATTAACCCTACAAAACACACAAGCAACACATTACCCTCTCTTGGTATTTCCAAGCTCAAGTGAAATGTTCCCCCACGAAGAGGATGTAAGGAGAAGAGAAATCTTGAGACCAACCTTGGCAGTGCCTACAGAAGCCTTGGAGATTCACTCTGTGGCCCTCTGGGTACCATTCCTCAGAACAGCTGGCTGCTAACATGTCTGCCTCACCGTACTGTCCAACTTCTCTAATCCCTAATGCTTTATTGAACACATGAAACTCAGGCATGCAGAATTAATGTGCATTAGAACCAAAGTAGTCTTCCAGGTCTTCGGACACACTTCATTTAGTCATGTTCACCTTTTCCAATGATGCTAAAATCATCCAGCAGTACACACAGACTTCACACCACTGCCTTCACAAACAGGTACAACATAACTGTTGCTTCTCTTTCTTAAAAAACAAGTTTGTGATGATCAAAACACTGTTCTCCCACTAATTCTATTGAGTTGGTTGCACTGGACAATTTTAAAATGCCCAAACGCAAAGACTTAATCTGAGTGTATAAGAAGTCCCATAACAATTTACAATATCCCACATTCTGTGTCATTTTCAAGTCAAGGCTATTGTGCTCCATGTTTAATGTTCTTTTGGGAAATACTTACATTATAAATGAGACGGGAACAGGAGATTTTAGTATCTTGACCCAGGAACAATAACTCAATGTAGGTTAACAGGTAAGAAACAAACAAACAAAAAAAAAAACCCAACCAACCAAACAAACAAAAAACACGCCAGAGAAATAAGTGCGGATCCCACTTAGAATGGCGGTGACAAAGCAGCCCTCTGAGAGTTCAAAGGTTGTAAATGACAGAGCCTGAAGGAATAAGGTCTCCTTTGTCTCATATTCCCAACTACTTTCTGAGAATTTTGAAGTATCCACAAGGATACATACATCTGTGTAAACGGGGCACATCCCCCAGCTCCTCACCAAGGTGCTCTGTGAGCAGCGGTGAGGATACCTCAGGAAACACTCTAGCAGTCTCTGAAAAGAGCTGATTTGGAGAAGCACAGCACCTATTCTTTCCCCTAGTGGTTACACACTCCTAACCCAGTGGCTCTCTCCTGCTGCCTCTCTAAGGAAAGAGAATAAATTCTGGTGGGGATATGCCTTCTGTGCCCTTTTGTTTGTGTGACTTCACATGACTTTTCAGAAGAGCTAATCCAACACATTTTTCCACAAATGGATTCTATTTGTTTTAAAAAGTTTGTGGGTCCATATATATTCTTGTACTTACTGGTAGCCACACAAGCAACTGGAAAGCCACTGGAAGTTAGGGGAATGAGAGAAATGAGATTTTTAAATCAAATTTAAAAAAATTATTTGAAATGTTTTACTTTCATTTTAAAAAATAGGGGGCAAAATCTGGCAATGATGAGAATGGGAGCAGAAATAAGTGGGAGAGAGTGCGACTCCTCACCTCACTTTCGGGACGTTTTCAAAATCTTTCTCTGACCCGTGCCTCTCCGGGACAAGGAGGAAACGCTGGACCAAATGAGAACTGACACCCCCCCACCCCACCCAAAATAACTTATCTCCAAGTGACCACAGGTGGGAAAGTTCTAAGAAAAGGCACAGGATGCATGTCTTACGGAGGGAAGTGTCAGAGAGGAACAAGGGTGGTGTGTGAGCGCAGAGTGTGCTGTTGGGGACCCCAGAGCGCGGGTTCCTGGCCAAGGAGCGTGGAGCCAACTCTTACCCCCCAGCCAGTTGTCGGAGATGTTCTGGAGCATGGTGACCGGGATACAGAAGAAGGCGATGAGCAGGTCGCTGAGCGCTAAGGAGCAGATGAAGATGTTGGTGACGGTGCGCATGGCCTTGCTGCGGGTTACCACATAGACCACCAGCGCGTTGCCAAAGAGCGCCAGGGCGAAGATGAGCACGCCGGTCAGCACCAAGGCCAGCTTGGCGCGCCCGGGTAGCTCGGGCGTGTACACCAGCGGCCGCAGCCCGTACAGCGCGATGAACTGCTCGCGGGTAAGGTTGTGGTCCCGCAGCAGCTGGGAGAACCGCTCTGGGGTGATGTTGAGCGCCTGCATGCCGTGTTTTCGCCACGGGCCGTAGCACCGCTCCCTAGTGCCTGTCCATCCGCGTCTGGGCGCAAGGTACACGGCGGGGTCACCAAGCCGGCAGCCGCTTCACTCCCGCGGCGGCGCCCAGCTGCACCTGCAGCTTTGGAAGCAGGAAAGTGGAGACGGGATCCAGCGGGAAGTCAAATCACCGCACACTGAATCCCACTGACCAAAAATGTTTGCGGTTTAAAGAAAGTTCTTCTCCCTCCCCAGGTGAGCGCTGCGCCCCTGCGAGGCCGGGAGCGCCTCTGGTTTCTGGCCAGGCAGTACCGGGCGCTCGCTCTGGGAGAGGCGGAGGGTGGGGCTGACCTGGGCCACCGCCACTGAGCTCCTGGCTCCCGCAGTGCGTGCACCGCTTCCGCGCCCCTCCCTACAAGCAAGGGAAGGCAACCGCAGTCTCCACCTTTCTGATATAGGCACCTTTCTGTTCTAAGAATGCCTTTGAACAGCCCTTTTTCTCCACTTTTGAGGAACAGTCTTTTTTTTTTTTTTCATACAATTTGTTGAAGCCTTTACTTAGTACCGTTAATTCTATGTGTATAAAGTTAATTGAAAATTGATCTTAGCAAAAAATAAGAATGGGAATAGGAGAAAGAGGAGGTAGAGGGGTGGGAGGGTGAGTATGGTGAGAAAAATCACTATGTTCCTAAAGTTGTATTTATGAAAAGCATGAAGTTTGTATTCCTTAAATAAAAGGTTTCTGGGGGGAAAAATGGATAGTGGGCTCTCCCACGGTCTCATGGTTTCTCTTTTTGAGAAATAGTATGGGCCACAGCTACCCCAGGCACAAAGAGGTTTTATTCATTTTCTGTAGTTTAACATAATTTTTGCATGTAGAAAGTTGCCAAGAGAGTAGGGTGAGGTCTTGTGGAGGTTGCCCCGTTGGTTACGTGCTGCTACCCGGAATTGCACGTAGGTACGATGCGGCTGTGGAGTTCTGCCTCACTGTATGTAACTACCACCAAAATTAAAACTCTTAAATAGCCACAAAGATCTCCCTCCTGCAACCTCTTTATAGGCAGTCCAGTCCCTCTTTCTACCAAATGTAACTCCTGGCAGTTACTAATCTGTTCTCCATCTCTAGTCTTTTCCCACAGGGTATGTAAAAGGAATCATATCCTATGTAACCTTTTGATATTTTTTTTCATTCAACATAATGCCCTTTAAATTCATTCACGTTGTTGCCTGCATTAACAGCTGTTCCTTTTGTGTCTGGCAGTGCAGCACAGTCTACTTAACCATGCACCTATTGCAGGACATTAGGGTTATTTCCAGACTGAGCTTTTTACAAGTCAAGCTGCTGTACAGAACCATGTGCAGCGTTTTGTGTACACAGTCTTTTTAAAAATTATTTATTTATTTGAAAGAGTTGCACAGAGAGAGAGAGGGAAAGAGAGAGAGAAAGATCTTCCATCCACTGGCTCACTCCCCAGATGGCCCGAATGAGTGGGTCTGGCCAGGCTGGAGCCAGGAACACCATCAGGGTCTCCCATGAGAGTGGTAGAGGCCCAAGCACTTGGGTCATCTTCTGCTGCTTTTTCTAGGTCATTAGTAAGAAGCTGGGTCAGGAGCAGAGCAGCGGGGACACAAACCAGTGCTCATTCGAGTTACCTGCAGCTAGCATGGACTTTACCCACTGCAGCACGATGGCAGCTGGCCCCTATACAGTTTTCATTTAAATGTAAAAGGCCAAGAAATTCAGTTGTTGAGTCTGTGATGTGTATGTTTAATTTGCAAGAAATTGCCAATCTACTTTCCAAAATGGCTTTAACACTTGACCTGTCTGCCAGCAATGCATCAGAGATTCAACATCTCCATATCCTTGCCAGCACTCAGTAGTGTTATTTTCTTTTTCCTTTTCTGCCATTCTAATAGGTGTGCAGTGACACTTCACTGGGGTCTTATTTTGCCTTTCCCTAGTGGCTACGATATTGAACTTCTCCTGTGTCTGTAGACCATCAGTGCCTCCTTCAATGATATGTCTTCTGAGGATTTTGTCCATTTTCTCCTTGAATGATCTGGTTCATTTGCTGTCAAGTTGGGGTTCTTTTTAGTTTTAAGACTGGTTTCTCTTACTTTACTCTTAGTTTTCAAAATTATTGGAGCATCTGTAGTCTCCATGCTTAGTCATACAATTTTACAAAAAGCTTGTCTATGTGTACAGAATCCTTGCTGGGATTTTGATTGGAACTGACATCTTTACCACGTTGAGCAGATTGTTTCTCCAAATATGTGGGGCCCTCAGAAAGTTCTTGGAAAGTGCACATTATTAAAAAAAAAAAACTAGGCACAGAATTCAAACTTTTTACACTAAAATAATCTTACCTTCTAATTTCATAATGCATTTTTTAAAAGATTAATTTATTAATTTGAGAGGTAGCATTACAGAGAGAGAGAGTGAGAGACAGAGAAAGGTCTTCCATCCAGATTGGTTTACTCTCCAAATGTCTGCAATGGCTGGAGCTAGACCAATCCAAAGCCAGGAGCTAGGAGCTTCTTCTGGGTCTCCGATGTGGGTGCAGGGACCCAAACACTTGGGCCATCTTCTACTGTTTTGACCAGGCCATACCAGAGAGCTGGACTAGAAGAGGAGCAGCCAGGATAGGAAAATTGGGATGCTGGCACCACAGGTGGAGGCTTAGTTTACTACTTAGTGTACTTAGTGTACTACACTACATCACCAGCCACCATAATTCAAATTTTACTTCCTTTTTGAAGCACACTTGTATTTTAATCTTCTTTGGTTTATTTCAAAGGCATTTCTAGTTTTCATCATATAAGTCCTGTACCTAATTTGTTAGATTTGAACCTGAGTATAGTCATGCATTGATTAATGATGTGGATATGGTTTTGAGAAATACATTTAGGGAATTCCATCACTGTGCAAATATTGTATCAATCCTTTAATGTGGCTTTTTCATGAAAACATTAGATGTATAAATGTATGAGGTTGCTGCTGCCAGATGTAACACAGTATCCTGTTTTACAGTAAACTTTTACTTATTATTATAAGCAGGAGTATACTCTAAAATGAAGATTAAAAGTATTAAATTATGCATACATAAGTCAGTAGCATCAGTACTTATTGTCATTATTAAAGATCATGTACTGCACATAATTGTATGTGCTATATTTTCATAAGAGTGGCAGTGCTGTAGGTTTGTTTACAGCAGGATCACTACAAACACATAAAATGCATTAAGATACTAAGTTACAATGGCTACCATGTCACCACATGATGGGAATTCTTCGGCTCCATCATAATCTTATGGGACCAGCATTGTATATGTGGTCCATCATTGATTGAAATGTCACTATATCGTCCATGATGGTAGCTTATTTGTTTGGAGCATTTACATACAGAATTTTATTTGTGTTCATGACTACCATATAGAAATGTGATTTATTTTGTATGATGATACTGAATCCTGCAATGCTAATAAGCTCAACATTCAGAGGCTTATTTTTGTAAACTTCTTGAGAATTTTCTACGTAGACACTCATGTCATCTAAGAAGAGGGGCAGTTTTATTTTTTCCTTTCTGACTCATGTATATTTTATTTCCTTTTTTTTCTTTATTGCAATGATTATAGAGAATCCATTACTGTCTTGAATGACAGTGATGAGAGTGGACATCCTTGCCTTTTCCCCAGTGTTAAGGGGAAGTATTTAGTTCTCTTTTGTAATTAAGCATGACATTAGTTGCAGAAGTTCCTTATAAAATTGAGAAAGATCCTCTCTAGTCCTAAATTGTTTAGAGAGTTTATGAATGGCATTGGATTTCATCAAACATTTATTCTGCACCAACTGACATAATCAGGTGGTTTTTCTTCTTCAGTTTGCTAATGTGGTGGATTATATTAATTGACTTTTGAATACTGAATCAACCTTTAATATCTGAAATAAGTCCCAGTTGGTCAGGGTCTATAATCCCTTTTATAATTGCTGGATTCTATTAATTATACATTTTCATAATTTCTGAGTCTCTCTTAAAGGATATTTATTATTAAGCTTTTTCTTTTTGTACTTATCTGATTTGGTTATACAAATAATAATTGATTCCTAGAATGAATTAGGAAGTGCTCCCTCTGATTTTGTTTTCTGGAAAAGATTGTGTAAAATTTGTGTTAACTTTTCTTTAAATGTCTGCAAGAATTCTTTAATAATGCCATCTGGACCTGGAGGTTTTTTTTTTTTTTCAGAAGTTAACTCTTTCTTCCTTCCTTCCTTCCTTCCTTCCTTCCTTCCTTCCTTCCTTTGACAGGCAGAGTTAGACAGTGAGAGAGAGAGACAGAGAGAGAGGTCTTCCTTCCGTTGGTTCACCCCTCAAATGGCTGCTATGGCCGGAACTGTGCTGATCCTAAGCCAGGAGCCAGGTGCTTCCTCCTGGTCTCCCATGCAGGTGCAGGGCCCATCCTCCACTGCCTTCGGAGAGCTGGCCTGGAAGAGGAGCAACAGGGACAGAACCAGTGCCCCAACTGGGACTAGAACCCGGAGTACCGGCATCGCAGGCAGAGGATTAGCTTAGTGAGCTGTGGCACCGGCCCTCAAATTATTTCATCTATCAAATTTCAGTGTATAGAATTAGTAATAGCATTCTCTTATTATCCTTTTAATATCTGAAGTGTTTATGATTCGCTAATTTTTATCTCTTCCTCTACCATCTTGTTAGAGGCTTGGCAATCTTAATGATGTTTACAAAGGACCAGTTATTAGCGTTAATGATTTTCTCTATTGTTTTTCCACTTCAATTTCATTAATATTTCCTCTTTTCCTTGTTGTTTTCTTCCTTATACTTGTTTTCAATTTATTTTGCTGCTCTTTTTATAGTTTCTTGGAATGGAATCGTAAATTATCCACGCAAGTCTTTTCCTGCTGTCTAATGTAGGCACTTAGTGCTACAAATTTCCCTCTTGGCACTGCCATTGATATGTCTCACAGGCTTGGATACATTATATTTACATTTTCACTCAGTTCAATGTATTTTTAATGCATTTTAAATTTTTTGTTGATCCATCAATTATTTTAAAATGTTAGTTTTCAGTGTTTGATAATTTTTCTATCTGATTTCAGTTTGACTCCACTGTCGTCAAAGAACATAATCCATATGATCATTGTCCTTTTCAGTGTGTTTTATAGCCAGGGATATTATCTTTTTTGGCATGTTCTCCATGGACATTTGAAAGGAATAGATATTGTGTTTTATACTTTATCTTTTCAGTTCTAAAATTTCTTTTTGGTTCTTATTTCTGTCTTCCATTTTATTGTTGAGACTATTTACTTGTTTAAAGTCTGTAAAGTGTAATTTGTTTACTTGTAAAGTCTATAATTGTTGAAATGATTTTATCATGGCTACTTCAAAATCCATACCAGGTAATTCCAATACCTCTGTTATCTTGGTGTTCATATTGACCAATATCTTTTTGGACTGAAATGTTGCTGCTTATTGGTTTAATGAGTCATTTTTCTGCTAAAACTAGGAAACTGAGATATTAGGTTTTGAGATTCTGGATATGAATTAATTCTCATTTTACTAACCTTCACTGAGACATTTCTGGTAAAGAAATAGAGGGTAGCACTGCATTACTGCCAGACAAGAATGGAAGTCCAACAACATAAAAATTTAAAATTTTATTTTGAAAATTTACCTGCCTGCTTTTGTAATAGAAGGGCTTTTTTTTTTTTTTTGGTAATGCAAGTTGATAGCTCCTGATATTGAGAAAGAAGTTACAAAATTTCATAGAATATGGTTTTTATCATTTCTACTCCATTATTACCACCATCACTGCTTTCCAGTCTTTAGCATTTAAATAATAGTGTAAGTATTATAATGTACAGCTACTTCCATGGATTGAAAGGTGTTACCCAAAATTAATGTCTACTGGCATGTTACTATAAAACAGATGCCTCATCTGGTAGTGTTGTAAAGATTTTTAGAAAGAACATAACAATGTCAAACTGCTATATAGAAAATTCTGAATCAAAAAGTTATAAATAAAAGATAATATTGTAACTATTGAAGGAAGCCTAAGGGAAGAAGTACTGATATTGTTAGCACAATAATAGCCCCTTTCTCTCTCTCTCTCTCTCTCTCTCTCTCTCTCTCTCTCTCTTTTAGATTTAAAAGCAAGCTTTATTAGAATGAAAGACCTCCAGCCAGAGTGGCATAGAAATAGAAGGGGGAGTACAAGGGAGGAAAAAACCTGAAGTGGTCTGTGGCAGTCGAGTTTTTAAGCACAATGTTGACTGATATTCAGTTACAAGGCAGGGACAAAGCCCATCAAAAGACCTGATTTTTCACCCTTTATTCTGTAATAAAGCCTCTTGTAAGAGCAATGGTTCACATCTATAAACCAGTTCTCTGGGTTGGGAACTGAAGATTTGGGTTCAAGAGGGCAACTCTCAAATAATATAGGTGGCACAGGGGTAGACGACAATTCCTCCTTCACTCTGTACATTGGTGTTGAGAGCAAACAAGGCAGGCCAGCAACAGAACTGCATGACCCAGAGGAAAAATCTCAGAACTGTCTTAGAGGCCAGAGTAATTCTGGTATTACCATATCTAATCCCTTGTGCTGTGTGGATATATGTTGCTATATGTGGATGATCCTGTACCTGGTGGGGAGTCTGCTTGCCTTTTTACATGCGGAAGGTTGAGAGGGTGTTGCACACCATGCTTCCTGGGAAGGACCCCAGGACCTGACTGCTGACAGGTGGCAGGAGCGCCAGGCACTCCCCCCTCCACCCTGCTCCCTGTTAAAGGGCCCTGTAATTGCCAATCAGGTAAACAGTTCCTGGGTGTGGCCCAGGCCCTTTAGGACCACCTAGAAAGCTATCCTAGCTACATGACCTTCAAGCTGATTGGAGAAGCATAGCCGCACCAATATCAATTCTGTCCTATAGAATTAGTGTTGCCCTGAATAATTGTCGTGAGTGTCTACTGTCATGCAGCTCGACAGGCCATCTTAGTCCATGTCCGTTGCTCTAACAGAACACTTGATCCTGAGCTATTTATAAAGGAAAAGGTTTACTTTGGCTCTGGAGTTTCTGGATGATGCAAGTCTAAGACCATGGCATATGTTTAGCTTCTCATGAGAGCCAAGTGCTGCTTTACTTCACGGCAGAAAGCAGAGGGCAAGTGAGCATGTGAGGAAGGGAGAAATGGGAGCCAAAGTCCTTTAATATTTAACTCATTCCATGAGAAAGGCATTAATCCACCCATGAGGGCTCTACCCCCATGACTCAAACACCTCCAACTAGAACTGACTTCCCGAAAATGCCATAGTGAGGAATACAGATTCTTTTTTTTATTTATTTTTTTATTATCTGACAGAGTTATAGACAGTGAGAGAGAGAGACATAGAGAAAGGTCTTCCTTCCGTTGGTTCACCCCAAAAATGGCCGCTATGGCTAGAGCTACAGCTAATCCAAAGCAGTAGACACTCGTGACACATACATGATCACAAGGATGTAATAACAGTTCAGGGGCCAGCACTGTGGTACAGTGGGTTAATGCCCTAGCCTGAAGCCCTGGCATCCCATATGGGCACCGGTTCGAGACCTGGCTGCTCCACTTTCTGTCCAGCTCTCTAACATGGCCTGGGAAAGCAGAGGAGGGTGGCCCAAGTCCTTGGGCCCCTGCACCCACATGTGAGACTGGGAAGAGGATCCTGTCTTCAGATCGGCACAGCTCAAGCCATTGTGGACAGAAATCTGAGGAGTGAACCATCGGATGGAACACCTCTCTCTCTCTCTCTCTCTCTCTCTCTCTCTGCCTCTCCTCTCTCTGTGTAACTCTGACTTTCAAATAAATAAACAAATCTTTTAAAAAAGGAGAGTTCAAGGCCGGCGCCACAGCTCACTGGGCTAATCCTTGCCTTGCGGTGCCGGCGCACCAGGTTCTAGTCCCGGTTGGGGCGCCAGATTCTGTCCCGGTTGCCCCTCTTCCAGGCCAGCTCTCTGCTATGGCCAGGGAGTGCAGTGGAGGATGGCCCAAGTACTTGGGCCCTGCACCCCATGGGAGACCAGGAGAAGTACCTGGCTCCTGCCATCGGATCAGAATGGTGCGCCGACTGCAGCACGCTGGCCGCGGCGGCCATTGAAGGGTGAACCAACGGCAAAAGGAAGACCTTTCTCTCTCTCTCACTGTCCACTCTGCCTGTCAAAAAAAAAAAAAAAAAAAAGTTCAGCTTTCAGGGAGCTCATTTTCTCTCTTCTTTACAAATATGTTATTTGGGTTTTTTTTTTGGATAACATTTTTTTAACTTTTATTTAATGAATATAAATTTCCAAAGTACAGCTTATGGATTACAATGGCTTCCCTCCCCCCCCATAACGTCCCTCCAACCCGCAACCCTCCCCTTATCCATTCCCTCTCCCCTTCCATTCACATCAAGATGCATTTTCTATTCTCTTTATATACAGAAGATCAGTTTAGCATACATTAAGTAAAGATTTCAACAGTTTGCTCCCACACAGAAACATAAAGTGAAAAATACTGTTTGAGTACTAGTTATAGCATTAAATCTCAATGTATAGCACACTAAGGACAGAGATCCCACATGAGGAGTAAGTGCACAGTGACTCCTGTTGTTGACTTAACAAATTGACACTCTTGTTTATGGCCTCAGTAATCACCCTAGGCTCTTGTCATGAGCTGCCAAGGCTATGGAAGCCCCCTGAGTTCAATGACTCTGATCATTTTTAGACAAGGCCATGGTCAAAGTGGAAGTTCTCTCCTCCCTTCAGAGAAAGGTACCTCCTTCTTTGATGACCCGTTCTTTCCACTGGGATCTCACTCGTGGAGATCTTTCATTTAGGTTTGTTTTTTTTTTTTTTCCCCAGAGTGCCTTGGCTTTCCATGCCTGAAATACTCTCATGGGCTTTTCAGCCGGATCCGCATGCCTTAAGGGCTGATTCTGAGGCCAGAGTGCTGTTTAGGACATCTGCTATTCTATGGGTCTGCTGTGTATCTCACTTCCCATGTTGGATCATTCTCTCCCTTTTTGATTCTATCAGCTAGTATTTGCAGACACTATTCTTGTTTATGTGATCCCTTTGGTTCTTAGTCCCATCATTATGATCAATTGTGAACAGAAACTGATCACTGGGACTAGTGAGATGGCATTGGTACATGCCACCTTGATGGGATTGAATTGGAATCCCCTGGTATGTTTCTAACTCTACCGTTTGAGGTAAGCCAGCTTGAGCATGTCCTGAATTGCACATCTCTTCCCTCTCTTATTCCCGCTCTTATATTTAACAGCGATCACTTTTCAGTTAAGTTTCAGCACTTAAGAAGAATTGTGTATTGATTACAGTATTCAACCAAAAGTATTAAGTAGAACAAACAAAAAAAAATACTAAGAGGGATAACGTATTAAGTTTTTCATCAACAGTCAGGGCAAGGGCTGATCAAGTCACTGTTTCTCATAGTGTTAATTTCACTTTAACAGGCTTCCTTTTTGGTGCTCAGTTAGGTGTCACCTATCAGGGAGAACATATGGTATTTGTCCCTTTGGGATTGGCTTATTTCACTCAACATAATGTTTTCCAAATTCCTAACAGGGATCACTTTTCAGTTAAAATTTAAACACCTAAGAATATGCCATCTCACTAGTCCCAGTGATCAATTTCAGTTCACAATTGATCGTAATGATGGGACTAAGAACCAAAGGGATCACATAAACAAGAATAGTGTCTGCAAATACTAGCTGATAGAATCAAAAAGGGAGAGAATGATCCAACATGGGAAGTGAGATACACAGCAGACCCATAGAATGGCAAATGTCCTAACAGCACTCTGGCCTCAAAATCAGCCCTTAAGGCATGCGGATCTGGCTGAAATGCCCATGAGAGTATTTCAGGCATGGAAAGCCAAGACACTCTGGGGAAAAAAAAAAAAACCTAAATGAAAGATCTCCACGAGTGAGATCCCAGTGGAAAGAATAGGTCATCAAAGAAGGAGGTACCTTTCTCTGAAGGGAGGAGAGAACTTCCACTTTGACCATGGCCTTGTCTAAATATGATCAGAGTCGGTAAACTCAGGGGGCTTCCATAGCCTTGGCAGCTCATGACAAGAGCCTAGGGTGATTACTGAGGCCATAAACAAGAGTGTCAATTTGTTAAGTCAACAACAGGAGTCACTGTGCACTTACTCCTCATGTGGGATCTCTGTCCTTAGTGTGCTATACATTGAGATTTAATGCTATAACTAGTACTCAAACAGTATTTTTCACTTTATGTTTCTGTGTGGGAGCAAACTGTTGAAATCTTTACTTAATGTATGCTAAACTGATCTTCTGTATATAAAGAGAATAGAAAATGCATCTTGATGTGAATGGAAGGGGAGAGGGAATGGATAAGGGGAGGGTTGCGGGTTGGAGGGACGTTATGGGGGGGGGGAAGCCATTGTAATCCATAAGCTGTACTTTGGAAATTTATATTCATTAAATAAAAGTTAAAAAAAATTAATAAAAAGAATAATTGTGTGTTAAATACAGAGTTCAACCAATGGTACTAGAACAAAAAAAAAATACTAAAATGGATAAAGTATTACATTGTACATCAACCGTCAGGACAAGAGCTGATCAAGTCATTGTTTCTCATAGTGTCCATTTCACTTCAACAAGTTTACATTTTTAAGTTATATTATAGTCATAGGTCATCACCTCCACTAAATAAAGAGTTGGAAATTAAAAAAAAAATAAAAAATCATAGTCCAGCAGGTAATAGCTAAGGACTGCACTGGCAACAAGGTACTACTTGTGATACCAGCATCCCATATGAGCACCAATTTAAGTCCAAGTTCTTCCATTTTTGATCCAGCACCCTGCTAATATGCCTGTAAAGCAGCAGAAGATAGCCCTAGTGTTTGGATCTCTGCCACCCAAGTGGGAGCTCCAGATGGAGTTCCATGCTCCTTGTCGCTCCCCGTCTTCGTGGAGGAACGACACAGGACCCTGCGCTGTTCTTCTGTCTGCTCGGCCCTCCCCGGGTTTGCTGCTGGTTCTTCCCGGGTTGGCTACCGTCCCTTCCACCTCCGTGGAAGGGCAGTTCCCCCTGCCACATTCCCCACTTCCGCGGGGGAGCGGCACACCGCCGGCCGGCTCTCTCGGGGGCTGCACAGGTGTTCCTTCAGATAGATGTTCCCCTTAGATGTTCCCTTTAGATGTTCCTTGTGCATGTTGTCTCTCTCCTCCTTTATAGTCCTCTTCACCAATCCCAACTCTGCTACCCACACGCCGAGTACGCTGCTCTCCTCCAATCAGGAGCAGGTCCTGCTGTTTATTGGTTGAACTGGAGGCAGCTGTGTAGAAGCTGTTTCCCTTCTCAGCGCCATATTGTGGGAGAGCAGATGCATAGAATAAGTCTTAATTCCAGTAACTTAGTCTAGTCCGAGTTGCTCCCCACACTCCTTGCTTCAGTTTGACCCAGCCCCTACTCCTGCAGCAACTTGGGGAGTGAACCAGCAGATGTAAGCTCTCTCTCTCTCTCTCCCTCCCTCCCTCTCTCTCTCTTTCTAACTGTTCTTTTCAATAAATAAATTTTTAAATCAATTTTTTAAAAAAAGAAAATAGCAAGGGTTGTACACAATAATCAAATCACTCATAGAAACTAAATCATTAAAATTTGAAATATTCATTTAATTAAAGGAAGTATGTGAATAGTTACAAAAACTTGAAAGGACAGTGATTTCAGAAAGGTGAGGAAAAAATTTTTTTTTTGCATAATATGTTTCTAGCTAAACAGAGAGAGAGGGGAAGATCATATAATTGCATATCCTGGATACTTTTATATAAGCATTAATTACCATAAGAGGGAATTGGGAGTAATTTAGGGTTAAAAAATAATTGCACTTGATTGTCTCCATATCCTCTTAGAACTAATAAGCAAATTCAGCAAAATAGCAAAATCAACACAAAAAATTTTCAGTGCATTTCCATGCACTGGTAGTGAACAATCTAAAAAGGATGTTAAAATACAGCTCCATTTGCAATAGCATCAAAAAGAATAAAACACTTAGGAATAAAACACTTGACAAAGGAGGCAAAAGACTTGTATACCGAAAACTATAGAATGTTAATGAAGAAATTGAAGCTGTCATGAATGTGAAGACATCCATGTTCACATATTACAGGAATTAATATTATGGGTGCCAATGATACAATCCCTGTCAAAATCCCTGTGACTTTCTCTTTCTTTTCTTCCTTCCTCTCTCTCCTCTCTCTCTCTCTTTCTTCCTTTCTTTCTGCAGAAATTGAAACATCCACCATAAAATTCATGTAGAATTTCAAGGAATAGCCAAAACAATCTTGAAAAAGAACGAAGTTGGAGGTTTTACACATACTAATTTTAGAACTTACTACAAAATTATAATCACAACAACGTAGCATTGGCATAGAGACATACATATGGAATAAATGGAGTAAGGCAGAAAGCCTAGAAATAAACCATCAGATATGTGTTCGAGTAATTTTTGACAAGAGTGCCAGGACCATTCAATGAAGAAAGGACAATTTTTTTCAACAAATGTTGCCAGGAAAACTGGATACTCACATGTAAAAGAATGATGGTAGATCCTTACAGATCCTTACCAAGTACTATATACAAAAATTAACTAAAAATGGATCAAAGATCCAACATGAGAGCCAAAACTATAAAAATCTTAGGAAAAAAACAGAAGAAAACTGTAATCACATTGGATATGGTAATGATTTCTTGAGAGTGACACAAAAAGGCTAGACACCAGAGGTAAAAGCAGATAAATGGGACTAAATAAAAATTAAATTTTAAATGTACATCCAACAGTGAAAAAGCAGCCTACAGAATGGGAGAAAACATTTGTAAGCCATTTATCAGATAAAGAGCTAATATCCATAGTATAAAAAGAACTCCTGTATTTTAACAACCAAATCCAATTAAGAAATAGGAAAGTTCTTGAACAGACATTTCTCCACAGAAGATACACAAATGGCCAACAAGCACACAAGAGTTAAGGAAATGCAAACCACAATGAGTTATCATCTCATATTTGTTGCAATGACCATTATCAAGAAAGAAAAGTGATAGGATGTGGAGGAAAGGAAATCCTTGTACATTGTTAGAAGGAAGGTAAATTGGTACAGTCATTATGGAATAAAGCAGGAGTTGCCTCAAAACAAACAACAAACAAACGAAAAACAGAATCACCATATGCTACAGCAATTCCACTTCTAGGTATGTAGCTAAAAGGATAGAAGACAAAGTCTACAGCTGCATTGTTCACAACAGCTAAAAGGTGGCAGCAACTCAAGTGTCTATGAATGTTTTATACTATATATGCACCATAAAATAATATCCATCCTTAAAAAGAAATTCTGACAATATGCTCAAAGATCAATAAACCTAGAGTACATCATGCTATAAAAATTTCTTCTTATCACACGAATATAAACATAAATACTGTGTGATTCCACTAATATGAAGTACCTAAATTAGTCAAATAATGGAGACAAAAGCAGAATGATGGTTGCTGGAGACTGGGAGGAGGCAGGGATGCAGTTATTGTTTGATGGATAAAGAGTTTCAGTTTTACAAAATAAAAAAAAAAAAGTTTTGTAAATTGGTTGAACAACATGAGGGCATTTAACATGCAAGTGATTAAAATGCAAATTTCATGTTTGCTGCGTTTTATGACACTTTTACAAAGAAGATGACTACAAAAAATATAACATTTATTGAATAATCTTTAACCTACATTGTTTTATTTAATTTTCACAATAATCATATGAAGTAGGTGTGCTTGTTATCCTCCTTTTATAAATGAGAAAGGGAGGCATAGAGTACACCCAGCTATAAACTAATAGTTTGTTTCTCAAAAATCCAGGCAGTCACTCTAGGAAGTCCATAATGTCTTCACTACTAACCAAGAAAGTATAACCATTAGGAAAAAAACAAGGGGGAGAAGAGAGGGAAGGAGACATAAGGAAAGCCAAACAGATCTTCAAACCAGAAGTTACAGCGCCTGAGTAGAGCACTTAGCTATCAGCTTGTGACAGCTCAGGAATCAGGGCCAATATAACGGAAAATAGAAGGGAGCATTGCAGTCCCCATTATCTAAAGTTCTGACATGACAAAAGAGACCAACATTTTCTAGCTCTGACCACTGCAAGGAATGTACCACATTAGTCTTTAAATAAGAAACGGTGAAATAACTAATGGATCATGTTTTCAACAGCAATGGAAATTCTCATGTATCCATTCCCAATACACACTCAATGTAAGTAGATGACATAATTCAGGTTATATTTCACTGAAGTGATTTCTAAAGGGAGCAGGTATGCTGCCTTCTGATGGTTCGACCCAACAGGAGAAGCTTAGTGAGTAAATAATCATTCAGGTCTCATAAATTATAGTATATATATAGTATATAGTAAATTATAGTATATATAGTATATAGTATATATAATCATTCAGGTCTTTGTTAGGCTTTGGACAGGAAGTGTGGAGTAAATTGAGAGAAATGAGATTATCTCTGCTGGTGACTGAAACGAGATCTGTATGCTTGGGATGGGAGGTGTCTGCCAGGGCAGATGTGTTAGGAGGGGAAGGAGAAGGGGCTCGGTTGGGCTGTTCAGCTGTCCAAGTGCACTGCTCCATTCTGCACAGAGGTTGGCAACAGTCTATGTAATGGTAAACCATGAGGAGAATTTAACCAGCTTGACTGAAGAACCATGCCTAAAAATCTTTTGAAATTCAGAAGTCCAAGAAAAGCAATGACCATGAGATGTGAGTAAATTCCCAATATCTTTAAAAGGAAAATGGGGAATTTTTAAAAACTGAATTTAGGCCAGCTCCAGTAGAATTATCAAATGGCTTAATAAAGGGAGAGAGATTGTCAGTATGTTTTTTTGGTGAGAACAAATTTTGCCCAAATAGCCACATTATTTTTTTTTAAGTAGCCAGATGTATTGGGCAGTTCTTACCATAACAAAATGCCTGAGGCAGCTAACTTTACTGTGTTAAAGAGATTTCTTTAACACAGTTTTGGAGGCTATAAAGACTTCATGGCAGATGGTAGGAGCACATGTCAGAGCAAGTGATCATGTCACAAACCAGGAAACAGAGTGAGAGTGAGAGTGAGAGTGAGAGTGAGAGTGAGAGAGAGAGAAAGAGAGAGAGAACCAGACTTGCTCTTTTGATAACCACTCTTTCTTGAGAACTACCAAGGAGACACCTAAGAACTGCCTCATGCCACCAATGACCTAAGGACCTCCCATGAGGCCCCACCTCTTAAAGGTTCTAGCATATCCCAATACCACCACCTTGGGAACCAAGTCTTTAACACATTGGACCCTTCTGGGACACCTAGACCTTATCACTAGATTAATATAATATTATTATATTTATAAAATATATGTTACAATTTAAATATGTAGCATATATATATATATATATAGAGAGAGAGAGAGAGACAGTAAATGGACAGAAAACAAAGGGTTGATAGTTTAATTCTGGGTGGTACAAGACTTTTATTTCTTTGCTTTGATATTTTTCAGCTTTTCCTATACACAGAAAGAGAAAGACAAAATATTTAAAATATTTTTGAAAGATATATCAAGAATGTAAAGACTGTGCTGGGCACAGTCCATTTTGCATCACCTAGTTAGAGTCACAGATCTTCTGCTTCCAGTTCAGCAAATGCACGTCTTGGAAGGCAACAGATGATGACTGAAGTACTTGGGTCCTGCCCCCCAACACAGGAGACCTAGATTGTGTTCCGGTCTCCTGGCTTCAGCCTGGTCCTGCCCTGACTATCATGGCCACCTGAGGAGTATCAGTAGACAGAAGATATCTCTCTGTCTCTGTTTCTATGCCAGCCCTCATCCCCACACCATGTGTGTATGTATGTCCCCCTCTGTGTCTCTGTGCCTTTCCAATAATAGGAAAATAAGTGTTTTTTAAACTGTCAAGATCTGAAACTTTTGTAATTGAATATGAATGCACTCAGAATGCATTTGTTTCAGTTTGCAAGCCTACTGTGTTTAGTTGACAGGAATCCTAGCCTCTATTCTTAGGAAAACTCATAAACATACTTCAGAATTGCATTTATTTAATATTCAAATAGATGTTTTTCCTCAGATATGCCACAGGCTATGTTATTAGATATTTGGAATAAAATGATAAATTAGATGCAATCTAATTTTCACTTCTTTTAACAAGGGAAGAGACCCACTTTTATTTACTTTTCAACAGTTTAAATACTTGAGGGATACAGCATCACGAGGATTATGTGTCTGATGGTTTCAGAATTTGGCATGAACCATGCCACTTACCTTTCCCCAGGTTACTTTGGTTTTCTTAGGTTTGCCACCAGAAGTCACTGTGCATCATCTGCTTAGAACATGTAAGCACATTTCTTGCCCAGATAGAATTCAGTATCATCTCAGGCATAAGCACCTTCAATTTTAAGAGATTCTTATATGCTCCTTTTATCCAGCAAAAATGGCCTTGCACCACAGTCTTTCAGACATTTTTGCCTTTTAGAAGTCCTGATCCCAGTAGGTCTTCACAGGCCCCAAATGGCAGAAATAATGCTTTCTTACCTTTATAAGAAAAAAACAGAGGTCTAAATTGTCCTAAGACAGATTCTTAGGCTTGGAGACAGTCTAAAGTGTCCGTCATAAAACCAACTGTGGAGCTCTAAACGCCACCATGAATGCCCAGACCTTATTTACAGGGATTCTAATCTAATTAAAAGTGATTCAGTTACTCTAACCTGCAGAACATCCTGAAGAATGTTTGCCAAATGGATACTGAACGTGACAGATGAGGGCTATAAGGAAGAGATGTGTAGGGGTGGAGAGTGGTCAGTGATGATGGAATTGGAGGAGGGACTGTGCAGGGGAAGGAAAGCTAAGGAATATTAGCTTTTAGGAATTTTTAAGAATATTCCCTAAGGAATATTGTATGCCTGCTTGTGTTTGATTTCAATGGGGCTTTTGGTGATGTTTTTACTAAAAAAAGACTTGGGTCCCTTACTAATGAGTAGTCTCTGGCAACCATCCTGAGACAGGTGCAATAACTGGCTAGAAGACTGTGACATAGCTCGTTAAAATGTAAAATTCCATGTGGGCTAAATAATTTTCCAGAAACTCCAGCTCCACTGGAGAAAAGGCTGCCAAACCTCAGGCTTACGTGGCCCTTGGGATAAGTCAGGCCAGAAAAGGCCAACAGCCAGAAACACACTGGAACTCCAGGGTGGAGGTCATGGGGACACAGGAAGAATTAAAGTGAGAAGTCTCAAGGGAGGTAGGCAAATGGAATCAGAGTCTCCTGGCAATAGGTGTAGGACTGTGAGACCAGGCAACGTGTGTCAGGCAGATAGAGTGGCAGGCTGAGAGCTGGAATTAGGGACTCGGATATCAGACTCCAGTAGGGCTTAAATGAATAGGAAATAATCATTATCTGTGGTCGGGGTGTGTGCCAGAAGATTGAGAGTAAAGATTAACATGGAGAAGAGAAAATCAGAAGCAATTTTTAAAACTGTTAGAGAGTTTGGTTGCAGAAGTAATTTTAAAAAAAGGCTATTTGAGAGTGGGCTAAAGGTCAAAATACAATCAAAGACTATGTACTGTATATGCCAACTTTACACTGAGCGACTCTTTGATGCCTGGGACTGCAGCCAGGTTTATTGGTATCAGCTTGGCTGCAGTGAAAGAGCTCCAGCTGTAGGGCCTAAAGGGGGCCTCATGACAGGAAACCCAGCCATTCATTACAAGGCAGTATAGACACTCATAGCCAATGGCTGCACTTACTGATTTTTTGACTTTAGGGTGGTGCAAAAGTGATATGTATTCAATAGAAATCAGCCTTCAAAGCTTGAGTTTTGGTGTTTTCTGTGGGTAGCCATATGCCCCGTGATACTGTCTCCACAAAGAGCAGTGGACTGAGCCATAGCTCCCACTCAACCACACGATCATGAGTGGAAACACGCAACACTGCATCATGCTGTGTGGCTGAGCTCTGATGGTCCATGAGTAGGGGTAATAACCTGGATTTACAATATTTCCAACTGATGATGGGGTTCTGAGAACATAACCCTGGTGGAAATCAAGAAGCACCTGAAGGTGCCAAGTAAAAGGGGGGCGATCAGAGGTCCCCTGCTTTTCAGGGTCTAAGGCTAGGAGAGGCCCTCTCTGCCTCCTACTACACAGCCAAGTAAGGCAAGTTCTCTTCCTGGAATCTGCCATGAGTAGTTTGTTTCTTTAGAAATGAGTAGTCAAGGAAGCTGAAGGGAGGTAAACTATGAATGCCGGGAAGGCAATTAGCTTGGGGGGAGTAAGGCAAGGTGCCTAAGGAAGAGCTTCTAGTGGGCAACTTACAAGTTCCCTAACAATGGGACAGTAGGCGAGAGGGAGAGATTTATTCTGAGAGCAGAGGAAAAAAAAAGCCTTATATCAGGCAGTTACTAGTAAGAAATGACATTTGCTCAGGAAGTCTCTCATTTCTATGTAAACATGTAGAAGTGAATTTCAGTTCATAATAAGTGCTCTATGAACACCAACTGCTATAGCTGCTACAACCACACTGCTTAAAAACACAGAAATTTGGGGCTAATGTTGTGGTCCATTGAGCTACACTGCCATCTGCAGTGCCAGCATCCCATCTCAGAGTGCCAGTTCAAGTCCCAGCTTTTCTGCTTCCCATCCAGCTCCCTGCAAAAGGGCCTGGGCAAACAGCAGTGGATGGCCTAAGTACTTGGGCCCCAACACCCATATGGGAGACGAGGATGGCGTTCCTGCCTCCTGATTTCAACCCAGTCCAGTCCCAGCTGTTGCAGCCACTTTGGGATTAAACTAGCACACGGAAGTTATCTCTCCCTCTCTCCATCTTTCAAATAAGTAAATAAGTCTTTTTGAAAAATACAAAAATTCAGCAGGAGGCAGAATAATATAGGGGTTTAATAGTCATATCAACAGAGGAAAAATCTCGACCCTGTCACTTTTAATGTGAGCAATTTTAACCAAACTGTTTAATAACTGTTCCTTATTTTCTTCAACTATAACATGAAATAACAATAAATAGTATCACATTTTACAGTGAAAGTTAAATGAATTTATATTCACAAAATGCAGATTACACAGATAAAATAAAACTTTAAGGAGTACTTGTTATATTGCTCTGCACTGCCCTGGTGTACAGTTAGAACAATATAACAAATGTTCCCTGTTATTATGCCTTATTAAATTACATTATAATTTTTAAAAAACTCCATGTATTTGATACTTCTCAAATTCAACTGCACACTGAAATCATCCAGGGAACTTTAACAAGTGTGATATCTGAATCTGACACTGAAGTAACTAATTTGGAAGTAGCGTGGGCATCAACTATTGGAAAGCTTCTCTAACAACTCCAATGGGTAATCAAGTTGGAGAACCACTAATGTAAATAATAACTTCATTGGTTTAAGTATTGAGAGCATTTTGTTGAATTAAATAGATAATTTTTATAATAAAATCACAAATGAGTCTAATTTAGTCACTAATGGTAGCTAATTAAACTGCAGACACAGAACTGATTGGAAACAATGAGCTTTGTGGCCAAATTTTGGGAGGTGATAGTGTTGAATCCATAATGTTTGCTTTGTGGATTCTCATGCTATGAGAATGTCCATGAAATAGTACCAACCAACAAACAGCTGCCAAGCTAATGGAGAGAGGGATCCACACAGCAAGCACTTTGTCAAGGGAACCACAAGTGGGAAAGTCTGCTTTCCTGGAATGTTGTGCTGATTTAATGCAGAAATTATGATCAGAAGCCCCTATAATCCCTCTGGGTTGGTTTGTGATGAGGGTAATATATAACTGCTAATGTTTCTATGTTACTGTCACCTACACAGTACTAGTTTAAACAGCACTTCTCCCAGGGCCACTTTGGTGGTGCTTTCACAAAAATAGTTACTGATAGCACACTGTCTAGAAAATCCAAGTATTGTGGAAAAGAAAATCAGATTTCAACTTAGAGCCTGAGTGGCAAATAGTTCTTTAGTACAAAGGGAGAGTAAAGTGCTTTGCCCATTAACGCAGTAGAAACTGAAGATCAGGAAGAGAACACGGCCAGGAAATAGTATGCAGAGACAATGTTCAGATTGGAGGGTCAGAGAGCTGCAGATTCCCTGAGGTTAGTCAGCAAGGCAGGCATACAGAATTTTGTGAAGTGTTTTGAATGGAAGCAATCTTTTCTGAAGAAATGGATCATATGCTACTGAAAGATCGATTTGGCACTGTCAGCAAAAGCAGAGGCGTTTTCTATAATTTGTATAAGGACTTCTGGAGTGAGCAGCTACTGTTACATTGGACAGGCAGTGACACAGGAAGTGTTGGTTAGGCGTAGTGGTTAGAGGCTATCACTATTCTTAGTGAGAAAAGCAGAGGCAATTCACACTCACTCTAACTGCTCTGTGTCACACGTTTTGCTTATACGTGTAATGTCCATCACGGATTAAACAAGAGCACTTCCAAAAGTTTATGGAAAATGTATATCATGAAAAAACTACTCTAGGACATCAAACTATTTTTGTACAAAAATAAATGTATCTTTTAACTGTTTTCCATGAATTTTTGAAGTTCTCTCAAATTCAGTTTCGGCAGCACGCCACCTGTACAAGTAAGCTGATGGGTTCAGATGCCATCAGTTTGAATCCTGGATCTCTCACATACTGATTGGGGAAACTTGGGCTCAGTTTCTTCAGCCATAAAGTAGAAACCATTAAAGCACTTCTTCTTGAGAAACTATCCTAGGGATTAAGCAAATTCATATTGATAAATCACCTACAAGAATGCCTTCATGCTGCCACAGGAATGCTTCTTAAGTAAAGAAATCTTCACAGCAGTACAAATTAGAAATTCCTTTCTGACTCTGTTATGTATTGATGTGTGAGCCAGGGACATCGTGTCTGATAATTAAAACCCCAACCCTGACATTCCGAAGTGAAGAAAGTAAGATAAGCAGTGGTTCTTTCAGAATTATTTCCATCTGCCTGAGTGAAGATTGTGTTAACAATAGCCTATTAGGAGATTTCTGGGATGACAGTGACACAAAAAGGGTATGATTTGCCTGTTACTGCCTTGTAACATGAAATAGACTGTACAAAAAAAAAAATCTTTGGATTTCCAAAATGCCAAACAGCACATGTGATTCATCCTGAAAACTATATCCAATGTTTGCATTCCTTTGACTGGATAGTTGAGTTTCCAGTATTTTTTTTTTAATCTTGTGTTTAATAGTTAGCTTTTACAAAGTCTGGGAAGAGATGCACCATGAGCCATGAATTCATAGGTATGCATGCTTCTCAATGCTGTGGGGTTAGCAATCCTCAGGGTACAGAGATAGTTCTTTACATTAAGTCTTGGTCAGCGTCTATCACCAAAGCCAAATCAATGCCAGCTGGGGCCACATAGTCCTAGGGAGCCAGCAGTTCTCTGTTACACAGAGTAGAGCCTCAAATTCAACTGTATCTGTACCTTGAGGTCAAAGTGTTCATGGATTCCCCCCAGCGGCATCCTGCAACCTAAGTATTCTGGTTAACTGGATAAAATCAATGTCTCTGATGGGCCAGTGACTATATGGGCAGATGTAGTAGCAACACATGGTTGACACTATCTCTTAGAAAATGGTTAAGGAACATAACAGTAAGAAGATGCTCCTAACCAGCACCTCTCTCAATAGGGAAGAAATGCAGGACAGCACCAGGATTCTGGTTGGTACATGCAATTGACATTCCTTTCCCCACTTGTGTTTATTTTTTCAAAAATTTTAGTTTTTAAACATTCAATGTGATTTGTAGATACAATTCTAAAAACGTGATATTCCCTTCCTCTCTCCCTCCCTCCTCTGTCTCCAAACCTCCTTCCATCTCCTTTTCTGCTTTTTTTTTTTAGTTTTTGAGATAATATATTTTATATTTACACTGCAGTGAAAAGGCTTAATACTTCACCAAATAAAAAGTTTAACAAGTATGCTTTTTACTTGATCCTCGAGCTAAGACCCTAGTGGGGATAGAGACAATGGCTACAAACAACTGAATGGAAAAATGACCATTTCACCCATATACAGTAAAAAATATTTATTTTACTTATTTGAAAGGCAGAGTAACTAAGAGAGAGTCAGAGAGACAGAGGGAGAGGGAGAGATAGGGAGACAGAAGGAGAGATGGAGGGAGGGAGGGGAAAGGAAAGGGAGAGGGAGAGGAAAAAGGAGAGGGGGAATGGTTCCATCTGCCCAAATGGCCACAACAGCCAGGGTTGAGCCAGGCTGAAGACAGGAGCCCGGAAGTCCATCTGGATCTCTCATGTGGGTGTAGCAGGGCTCCAAGCACCTGGTCCATCTTCTACTGCTTCACTGGGCATATTAACATATTTGAAGCAGAACAGCCAAGACTTGAACTGGCACTCTGATATGGGCTGCTCGTGTTGTAGGTGGTAGCTTAACCCACTTTACCACAATGCTGTCACCCACCACCCCACCCCACCAAACTGACGTTTTTAATTTTTTTAATTTTTAATGTGTATAAGACAAGCACTGTAAGAAGCTTCCTTAGCATAGATCCCAGGAAACATGGGGATCTTTATGAAAAGCATTACGGGGCCAGCCTTGTGGCATAGCAGTAAAGCCACTGCCTGTGAACTAGCATCCCATGTGGGTGCTAGTTCAAGACCTTGCTGCTCCACTTCTGATTCATATCCCTGATAAAGCATCTGGGAAGGCAGCAGAGGATGGCTGGTGTGCTTGGGTCCCTACACCCATGTGGGAGACCCTGATGGAGTTCTAGCTCCTGGCTTGCCCTGGGCCCAGCCCTTGCCACTGTGGCCATTTGAAGAGTGAACCAGCAAAAGGAAGATCCCTCTCTCTCTCTCTGTCCTTCACAGAAATAAATAATTTTTTTTAAAAGAAAAGCATTAGGTCTAGAGCCATGCTGCCTTCACTGGAGCTTCTCCTCTCGCTACTCTTTTCTTTCCAGCTAGAATTGAAGGGGAGATTTATATTAAAATCATCATGTAAAAAATGGGTATTGCATTAAAAGCTGCTGAAATTTCATCTTATTCTAATTTTAAAACTCAAAGAATGAATGCTTAAGTTTGATGAATGAATGATTGCTTTGGGTTGGCCTTGAGGATGCTGATGCCTGTTGTCTACTGAGTTCATCCAATATGGACTGGCAGCCCGTGGAATCAGGGCTATTGGAAATTGTGCCAAGACTGCACAACCCATCCTACTAAACTTTATTTTCTAGACATGAAGTTTCCCTTTTAAATCATTATCCATATCTATTTCCTTGCTTATGGTGATAATCCTAGTGGGCTCCCAAGCCACTGGAAATAAGACAGGAAAAAGTCACACATTATTTTTATATTATGCTCATTGTCCTCATCCAGATTCTAAGCAAACTATCATCATTTTCAATCAGCAAGTTCTCATTCTTCCTTAGAGAATAGAAGCATATTTGTATGGAGTAAAATAAAATAGTGGAAAATATTTGCACTAGACAGTTTTTAATCCTAATTTTATATTTTACTTAATTTTCCAAAATAGCAATATTTAAACATATACGGTAAAATTGCTTCATTGGCTATTTGTCTTTGTTCACATAAATATATCTAACTAAAACATTTATCCACCACTTTAAGTGAAGAAAAAAATGGTTTGATATTCCAAGTACATTTTGGAACACAGTGATAAAATGCTGCCTTCATTTTTCGCATTCATTATCATTTCTAGCATCTGAACATATGCATCACATAACCATATGTATTGCTTTACAATGTTGGAATACTTTCATAAACATTATTATTTTTTCTTTGTATCTTCTCCTAAGGAGACAGGGAGAAATTTTTTATGCATCATTATTAAAGATATAAAGTCAAATTGCCAGGGTTCATATCTTATTTATTTCACATAGAATTTGAGGGGGTTTCTCATCTCTGTCTCCCTGTCCTCATCACAAATTGAGATCATCATGGTATCTTCCTCATAGGCAATTATTTAATCATTTCATGTAAAGCCCTTGTATTGTACCTGATACAGGATAAAAACTCAATAAATATGAGCCACTGTTGTTAAATTTAATCTAAGATCCAGAGAATGGCTTGTTAGTAATGGCAGTAATTAGTGAAAATAGGCTTTAACACAGTCTAAAGTACCTCTCCCAATCCCATCCATCATCGTTTGCAGTCCCAGAGTGTAAAAGCTAATTTCCTACATTCTGTATTCACAAATATACTTGTTTTGTACTCATAAAGCACGAAGTTAATTTGGGAATTTTTAAAAACTTGTTTTCTCAGAGTAATGGCTGCAGTGTGTATTTTTGTTTAAATTTTAATATACTACTTTTAAGAATTCAACTCTAAACCCAATTGATTCACTTAGACATCTTAACAACAACTACCGCTCTAAAGTGGGAACGAGGAGGAAATAAAGTAAAGCTGTTACTTTGAACTTTTTAATGTAAATTTGAATTTTTATAAGAAATTTGTACTTGTCCTTACAAATATTTAAAAATACAATTAAGTAAACAAATTATACCCAGCATTCTGCAGGCTTACTCAACACAAAAGTAATTTTAGAGATTGAAGCATACCCCTAATCCTGAATAGTCAGAGAAGTTAAGAGAAATTTCTCTTGCAATTTTGCCCTTACCAAGATGTCTGTCACTGAACTGTCCTAAGTTCAAACCAGTCGATTTCTAAGATGAGTGCAAATCATCAGTATGAACATTCAAAATTTTTGATACCTGATATAGGTGGTTAAGGAATAGCCAGGTTTCACACACTGCGTCTGTGCATGTATGCCTACAAGTACACACACATGCATACACTCATCCACAAAATTTCCAGGCATTTGAGCTCATTTTTTTTTAATTGTAGGTGCTAGAAAACATAAGGGGAAACGGAAATCTTAGTTTGTTAGAGTATAACTTATTCCTGTTATTATAGTTATTTTACCAGTTTTGCATGTGTAGTCTTATCCTAAACCCTGGAGATCTCCAACTACCAAGGGTGACAAGAATATAAACATGTGGCTGATGATCTGTAGAGATCCATGCCTCTCTCCACTTTCCCTTCCTTTATCTTCCAATTTCAGTTACCCATCTAAGATTCTGGTCCTCAGCAGTGACTCCAACCAGCTGTCTTTTGCCCTAAGCTTTAGAACCACCTAGGTTAATTCTGCTAATCAGCACTGGATTATTCAAATAGGAAAAGAAGGATCAGGCCTGTAACCCCAGCTAGATCTGTACTGCAACCTTCTCCTTGGTCTTAAAAGAATTCCCTATGGGCAGGGGACATACCAGATGTCCTGGACTGAATTTTTATACTTAAACCCTATTTAAGCTGTTTTATATTTGCAATTTTTTATTTTAAAATCTTTCTTATTTTTATTATTTTTAAGGAATACAAATTTCATATGTACAACTTTAGGAATATAGTTATTCTTCCCACTAAACCTGCCCTCCCACCCATACTCCTACCCCTCCTCCCCTTCCCAGTCCCATTCTCCATTAAGATTCATTTTCAAGTAACTTTGGACACAGAAGACCAACTCTATACTAAGTAAAGATTTCAACAATTTGCACACACAAGCACATACACAAAAAAACTGTTTGAAAACAAGTACCACAGCTAACTCTCATAATATAACTCATTGAGGACAGTGACCACCCAAGGTTCTTCATATGAGCTCCTAGGCTATGAAAGCCTTTTGAATCCACAAACTCCTTCAGTATTTAGACAAGGCCATAAGCAAAGTGGAAGTTCTCTCCTCCCTTTAGAGAAAAGTACATCTTTCTTTGCTGGCCATCTCTTTCCTTTGAGATCTCAATCACAGAGATCTCCTTTGTGTAGAATATTTTTTTCCCACAGTATCTTGGCTTTCTATGCCTGAAATGCTCTCATGGGCTTTTCAGCCAGACCAGGAAGCCTTAAGGGCTGGTTCTGAGGTCAGAGTGCTGTTTAGGGCATTTGTCTTTCTATAAGTCTGCTGTGTGGACTGCTTCTGATGTTGGAACGTTCTCTCCTTTTTAATTTCTGAACACATAGTAATAAATGTCTAGCTTGAGAAAATAATTTTGGTTAGTGTCATGAGCATGAAGAGGATAAAAACTGACAAAAAGAGTGGGGATTTGGCCTACCAATGAAGAGGCAGGTTAGTATACCTGTGTCTCACTTCAGAGTTCTGGGGTTCTATTCCAACACCTGGCTCCTTACTCCAGCTAATACAGACCTTGGAAGAAAGAGGTGAGTGTTCAAGCAATTTGGCTCCTAACTCCCATGTGGGAGACCTTGCTGAGTTCCAAGCTCTCAGCTTCAGCCCATCTCTGGACATTGAGAGCATTTGGGGAGTGAACTAGCAAAGGGAAGCTCTTCAGCTCTCTATCTCTGGCTCTGTCAGATACACAAAATTTTTAATTCAAAAAAAGACAGCAAAGAAACAGTGCTATCTACAGTCTAAGCTACCTCAGATAATCTACATTCTATTGGGTTTATAGGGTGCCTGAAAGATTTAGTGCTTTCAGAGTTTACTTGCGAACATACATAAAAGTATTTCAAAAAGCTCTTGAAAAAGATGAAAGCAAAATATAAGTTTACTTTGAAGAAAACAATCTTGAAATCCATGCACAGCTTTTTCATAATACTCATTTTCCATGAACTTTTAAAAGATTCCCCCAGTAGAGAAAAATCTTTTGAACCCAGTAAAGAGCGACAGAGTCAGGGTGCTAGAACCCTGGGCTAGCAGTGCAAGGATGTCTAGTTCCACCTGCTGTCTTGATCCTACCCACTCCTTTGCAGCTCCATCTAAAGACAGATGCTTCCTCTTTAACTGGAATTTAAACAATATTTGCAGTGAACTCTTAGGAGCAATCATTTCCAACTTACTTTTATACTCCATCTGGACTTCAGGTTTTCCAATAGAAAATTACCATAGTCTTATTTCCAAGATAGGGCAAAATGACCTGTCAGAATCAGCCAGTCAGTCTGGCAATAAACCCTACTAAAATACAACATACAAAGCACTTATGTAGCCTAGCAAAAAAGACAAGTCTTTCCTCTATGATAACAAGGAAATTGCTTCATAGGAAACAAACCATAGGTCATAATGGTTAGCGCTAACTTGACTTCACAATATAGCTTTTAATAATAATGTTCTCTTGGCCGTACTCATTTTGATGGATTGGTGCTAAAGAAAATTAACTTTAAGTCTGGTTCAGAAACCTTTTGTCTTGAATGGCTTATCCTAATTTTTGCCATATTTTGAGAAGGGAGAACAAGTGTTTGTAGAATCCTAATGCCACAATTACTCTTCAACTATCTTAACAATATGAGTTTCTGTTGTGTGACTACATTCCCAAACCTAATTCTAAATGTTTAACTGCCCATGTGATAACATTATATCTTGAAATAGCACTGGAGGCTATAATGGGGAAACAGGTTTAAATTTAAGTATTTTTTTTAGATATACGTCAAAACATTCCAGTCAGTAGCACACAAGTATTAGCCACATGCATGAATTAATAAAATAACTACTCTGGCATGGTAGAACTATTATCATAGCTTCTAAATATTTTATTATCTCTAATAGGAGAAATACTTTTTTCCTACCCTTTAAAGATATGTAGACAATTTTCTTACAGATATAAGTTTTAGATCATGTCTCTCAGTGAAAGGTATGTGTATGTGAATTCTGTATAAGCTTTAGCTCCCAAAAATATGTTAAATGTAAATGTGAACACTGAAGTAAAAGAATAAAATCATAATTATAAAATCTCATAATCATGCTATCCTTAGAGATTTTATTACTCCGAATTGGAATATTTGGGCACTGTCAAAAAACAAAGTATAATTATTCTTTGCAAAAGTAAAATTTATAAAATCATTACCTATTACTATATTACTACAAATATTTCAAACTGGTTGCTTTTTAACTTCCTAAAAAAGAGAAAGTCTAATCAAAAATCATGTATTAGAATTTATAGTAAAAGAGTAGGACAAACAGAATCCAGTGCTTCTTGGTGTTTATATAACACAGCTCAGATAGAAAATATTCTATTTTAAGGCAATCTTGAGTAAACAGAGTTTTCAAGGCATCTATATGGAGCATGATGAAAATAATATTATACTTTATGTATTTGATTACAATTTTAAGAAGTCACACTTAGACTTTCTTCAGTCCTAAGAAGTAAAAGAAATTTACCCATGTGTAATGTTAGAACTTGTAAAATTTCATTTCTAATATTTACTTTTCCGATCTACTTGAGATTTAATCAAAGGTATAGTGTAGTATAGATCTAACTTTCTCTTTTTCTCAGAAGCCACCAATTATCCCAAACTAATAATTCAAAAGCCCACCTTTGGTAAGCGCTAGATTTCCATATATATGTACCTAAGTATACTTCTGGACTTTGTCTTCCACTCCAATGTTCTATCTTTTCATGTCCACTGCCTAAAATCTTTCTCTTTTGGTACCATTTCTGCTACCATTGTCTCCACCACAGGCTTTTCCTTCCATTACCGTTACACAAACACCTTTAAGATAGCGCTGCATAGTAGAGTTACCCAATCACATTTTAACTAGATCTGAATCCCAACAGGTGAGGCCTGGAGACGGGTGAAGTTTATAACCACCCAGGTAATTCTAATGTGTCTCCTAATCTGGGAAATTTTGACTTGGGAAGATTTAGGCCCTTGTTCTTCATGAGGTTGAAAAAGTTCTGCCAACCAGAACTAGATTTTTTTCAATAATCTTATTCCTAATACATAACATAGTATATGGTATAATTTAGGGATAATGTTTGATGATAAGTAAATGTATTCTGAATTGTGTTTTATGGCTTTTTTGCAAGGTTGGAGGCTAAGGTTCCTGTTCAGTAAACTCAATTGGCTACAAAATCTAAATAAATACATTTGCTACTGGCTTTGGCAGGTATTATGATTTGAGAAATACTTTTAGGGTCTCCCTCCCTGATATTAATGGATCAAAGATGGAACTTAATTGGATTATGGTGTCTGAAGGTGGTATCTTGGAAGTGATATAGTGGGCTAGGTTGTTAGGGTAGAGTCACTACAATCCCTGTGTCTTTCTATTTCTTAGCTCACCATGTAATTGTCTTTCTGTATGTGTTTTGAATCATACACAAGACTAATGGGGTCACCCAGTCTTGGTATGTGACTTTCCAAAACTATAAGCCAAAATAAAACTCATTCCTTGCTAAAGAGCTCCGCTAGGATATGTTAAATAACTAAAGGCTCACCAGTACAGAAGGGATGCTTCTAACTTTCCCCCTGTTAAGTGAGAATCCACAGTTATTCATCACTTTTCACATTTATTAATTCATCAAGAATGGATATTTTCATTTATCTATACATTTTTAACATCTATGGGATGACCTTATTTTTTTCTTTTATCTAATAATAATGTTATATTAATAGATTTCCTAATATAGAAAAATTCTTGCAAAAATTAAAGAAAACCAACTTGCTCCATGATTGCTTAATATACTAGTGAATTCTTTTTGCCAACACTAATTTTTAAGGATTTTTAATCTATATTTGTGAAAAAAATGTTTTATCAGGTGTCAAAGTTAAGCTTTTCTTATTTTTTTTTTTGACAGGCAGAGTGGACAGTGAGAGAGAGAGACAGAGAGAAAGGTCTTCCTTTGCCGTTGGTTCACCCTCCAACGGCCACTGTGGCCAGTGCACCACACTGTGGCCGGCACACCACGCTGATCTGATGGCTGGAGTCAGGTACTTATCCTGGTCTCCCATGGGGTGCAGAGCCCAAGCACTTGGGCCATCCTCCATTGCACTCCCTGGCCACAGCAGAGAGCTGGCCTGGAAGAGGGGCAACCGGGACAGAATCCGGCGCCCCGACCGGGACTAGAACCCAGTGTGCCGGTGCCGCAAGGTGGAGGATTAGCCTAGTGAGCCGCGGTGCCACCCAAGCTTTTCTTATTAAAAATAATTTAGATGTTTACTTATTTTACTTTATCACAAAAATTTATTTTGCATTTGCATTATCTATTCTTCAAAGCCTTGGCAGATGCACCTGTGAAATCATAAGGGCCTGCTGCTTTGGGTAGGGGATGCATGAATAACTCTTAGAATTTTCTATATATTCTATGGAAATTAGTTTTTAAAACTTTCTATCTCTATGAACATCAGTTTTGATACATTGTATTTTCCTAGAAAATTGTCCAGCTCAACTTAATACTTTATCTCTTTTAGTATTATTTTGGATCTACTTACTACTATTGGTTGAACTCTGTAATTAACACACAATTATTCTTAGGTGTTTAAATTTAACTGAAAAGTGATCCCTGTTAAATATAAGAGTGGGAATAAGAGAGGGAGGAGATGTACAATTTGGGACATGCTCAATCGGACTTGGCCCAAAAGGTGGAGTTAGAATCATGCCAGGGGATCCCAATACAATCCCATCAAGGTGGCATGTACCAATGCCATCTCACTAGTCCAAGTGATCAATTTCAGTTCACAATTGATCACACTGATAGGTCTAAGAGTCAAAGGGATCACACAAACAAGACTAGTGTCTGTTAATACTAGCTGATAGAATTAAGAAGGAGAGAACGCTCCAACATGGGAAGCGGGATACACAGCAGACTCATAGAATGGCAGATGTCCTAAACAGCACTCTGGCCTCAGAATCAGCCCTTAAGGCATTCGGATCTGGCTGAAGAGCCCATGAGAGTATTTTAGGCATGGAAAGTCAAGGCACTGGCAAAAAAAAAAAAAAAAAAAAAAACTAAATGAAAGATCTCTGCGAGTGAGATCCCAGTGGGAAGAACAGGGCCATCAAAGAAGGAGGTACCTTTCTCTGAAGGGAGGAGAGAACTTCCACTTTTACTATGACCTCATCTAAATAAGATCAGAGTTGGTGAACTCAAAAGGCTTCCATAGCCTTGGCAACTCATGACAAGAGCCTAGGCTGATTATTGACATCATAAACAAAAGTGTCAATTTGTTAAGTCAACAACAGGAGTCACTGTGCACTTACTCTTCATGTGGGATCTCTGTCCTTAATGTGCTGTACATCATGATTTAATGCTATAACTAGTATTCAAACAGTACTTTACACTTTGTGTTTCTGTGTGGGTGCAAACTGTTGAAATCTTTGCCTCATATATTAAATTGGTCTTCTCTATATAAAGAGAATTGAAAATGAATCTTGATGTGAATGGAATGGGAGAGGGAGTGGGAGATGGGAGGGTTGTGGGTGGGAGGGAAGTTATAGGGTGGAAAAGCCATTGTAATTCATAAGCTGTACTTTCGAAATTTATATTCATTAAATAAAAATTAAAAAAACAATATTTTCAAAAAAAAATTGTCCAGCTCATTAAAATGTCAAATACATGTATGTAAAGTTGTATAATTTATGCAATTTCTCCTTCCTCATTTATTACTTTATGTATTTATTTTCCCCATTTTTACTTGAATAAGAAAATTGATTAATTTTGTTCTTTTTAAAAAGATTTATTTATTTGAAAGGTGGAGGTGTGGGGGGGAAAGAGTGAGAGAGTGAGATGGAGATAGATCTTCCATCCACTAGTTCACTCCCCAAATGACTGCAACAGCTGGGACTGACCTGGACTGAAGCCAGGAGACTGGAACTCCATCTGGATCTTGCACATGGGTGGCAGAAGCCCAGGCACCTGGATTGGAAGTGGAGCAGCTGGCACTCATATCGGAACTCCAATATGGATTGCCTATGCTGCAAGTGGCATTTTAACCCACTGTGTCACAACTCCAGTCCCTTATGAGTAGTTTTCACTGTAATATTTTCAGAGAACCAGACCTACTCTATTATTTGCTCATTTAGTTTATTTTGATATTCTTTTTCACCTTCCTGAGTCAGATGTTTAGTTTTAATTCTATTGACACAAATATTTATGGCTATAAATTTTCCTCATTACCAAGTCCTGAAGAATTGTTCCTTTGTTTTCTTCTGGTAGTTTCAGTTTCATGCCTTAAATTTTAGATTTTAATCCATTTGAGTAGAGTTTTATATATAGTGAGAAATAGGATTCTAGTATCTTACTATTGTCTGTAGATATTTAACTCAATTTTCCCAGCACCATTTAAAGAAAAAAAAGAAAAGTAAAACATGTTATTTTTCCACTGTGTGCTCCTAACTTCTTTGTTGAAGACTAGCTGTGGATATGGGAATTTAGTTTTAGGCTATCTTTTCTGTTCCTCTGCATATGTATCTGTTTTTATGCTAAAAAAACATTTTAATACTATAGCTCTCTGCTTTATCTTGAATTCATGTAGAGCAAGGCCTCCGGTTTTTTTTGTTTGTTTGTTTGTTTTTTGTTTGTTTGTTTTTGCTCAAGATTGACTTGGTATTTGGGTTCTTTTGTGGCCCCATACAACTTTTAGATGGTCATTTCTAGTTCTGAGAAGGGAGATATTGGTATTTTGATAGGAACTGCAGTGAATCATCACTTTGGGTAGTAAGGACATTCTAGCAGCATTTATTCTTTCAGTTGATGAACACAAGATGTCTTTCCATTTCTTTGTGTCCTCTTCAAATTCTTTTATCAATGTTTTATAGTTAACATTGGTTCATTAAATTTATTCCTAGATATATGTTTGGTTACTGTTAGATTAAAGTTGTATTCTTTATTTCTTTTTCAAATAATTTGTTATTGGTGTATAGCAATACTACTGATTTTTGTATGTTTATTTTGTGTTTTGCAACTTTGCTGAAATCATTTATAAGCTCCAATAGTATTTTGGGAGACTCCCTGGGGTTTTCTGCATATAAAATCATGTCATCTGCAAACAGTGACAATTTGACTTCCTCTTTTCCAATGTGGGTGCCCTTCATTTCTTTCTCCTGTCCAGTTACTTTATTAGGACCTCCAGTATATGTTGAATAGAAGTGGTAAAAGTGGGGATCGTTGTATCCTTGTAAGCAGAATACAGCTGGGTCTTTTTATTTTTTTTTAATCATCTTAGTCACATTACATCTTTTAACTGGAAAACTTCATCTATTTAATTTTAAGGTAATTAGTAATAGATAAGGTCTTACTACTCCCATTTGACACTTGTTTTCTTCTTTTATTGTAGTTCTTTCTTTCTATCTCTGTTATAGTCTTCCTTTGTGGTTAAATGATTTTTATCTAGCATTGTGTTTTAATTCCTTGCTTATTATTTTTGGTGTATCTATTATAAATTTTTATTTTGTGAATAGCATGTGGTTTAAAAATATTTTTTAGTTATGGCAAGGCATTTTCAAGTGGTAGCAACATAACATCTATCATAAGGATAGGAAAAGAAACAGAATTTGAAGATAAAAATACTAACAGTGGCTGAGCATTATCGTGCAGCAGGTTGAGCTGCTGCTTGCCATGCCAGCATTCCAAATTGGAGCACCAGTTCAAATCTCAGCTGTTACACTTCTGATGCAGCTCCCTGGTAATGCATCTGGGAAGGCAGCAAAAGATGGCACAAGTACTTGGGCCTCTGCCACACATGTGGGAGACTCAGATGGTATTCCTGAATCCTTGCTTCTGTCTGTCCCAGCCCTGGCTTTTATGATCACATCTGAGAGAAACTAGTGGATGAGATTTCTCTCAATCTCTTGCTCTCCCTTTCTCTGTGTGTGCCACTTTGCCTAAATAAATAAACAAATCTTTTTTCTAAACAAAGGTGAAGGCAAATAATTTACAGTGCTCTAGACTGAAGTGATACTTGTTGGCATATGACATTATCTGGGCACTGAAGAATTAGGTGTTTATTTCAGGCTTCATCCTCTGGCTTTGTTTGTTCCTATCCTAAGTAGTCTGTTCTTCGGTTTTGGTTTTTGTTTGTGGGACTTCTGCTATATCAGAACTAGATACAACCCTAAGTCCAGGTTTATTCCAAATCTACTCTTTGTTTGTTGTTGCCATTTAGCACTAGAGAACAGCCCCAAGTTCCAGTCCATTCCAATCCACAGTTGGGGGATTGTTCAAAATTAACTGGGGAGTGTGTAAAAGGGATATTTTGTCTCCACAAGCCTCTACCCTGGGCCCAGGTATGCCAAATACCTCATGCACAGTCACTGACCTTTGGTCAAGCATCATGGGATTCTGTCCAGTTCTGTGCCTCACCGTGGAGTGGCCAGCCGCTGAGTTCCTATGCAATGACTTGGCACACATCTCTCTACCAGCAACCAATTACTCTCTCCATGTTGTGCTGCCTAGGGTTGAGGGAGAGACAAAGTAGGCAGTTCCAGGGCTGCAAACACTACAATACTAGATCATACCCGGAGTCCAAAGCCGGTTAAGATTAGTGCACTGTAGGGGTAAGACCAAGGCCCAAACTACTACTGGTTTCCTGCAACTGGGATAGTTATGACCCAAGGACACTGCTATCATGCACAGGTGATGCTGAGTAGGACTGACTGGGTCAGTGAATTGACCAGAGATGTGGGTTTCCATCTGGCACTTGAACAGGTTCAGAGTTTCCCTCCACGGGTGCTGCTGGCCTGCAGACAGGTACCGTTAGGATTGTCCCACTGTTAGCTTGCACCAGCCTGCCACTGAATTCCAAGCCATAGTTTTGAGCTAATTTTCCTAACCCTCTCCTAAGCACATGGAGTCTTATTCCTAATTGTCTTCCCATGGTTGGAGTGGCTACTAGAGACTGTCTCTTGATTGCCTAGTCTGATGCTAAGCTGGGTCACACCAGGTTCTCAGTGCCACAGAAACGTGTGTATTCTCAGGGGTGTGGCTTAGACCCACACATGGCCAGGGTACTATGTATCAAGTCTAATATCTGGACTTAATTCTCTCTCCTTCTCCCAACTGGGAGATATCTTTTTCCATGTTGTGATGCTCGGAGTTAGGGGATGAATGGCACAGGCAACCCTTTCCTCCCTGATTTCTTCAGCGTGTCTTTTCTTATCATTATACTGAAACCAGTCACTGTGGTCTCTTACCTGGCTTCTTTAGCTCTAGTGAAGGTGCTAAGTGTGTCTAGTTTGGTGTCTGTAGGGAGATAATCACTGGAGTATCTTACTCAGCTGTCTTGCTCAACCCCCCAGGTAACAGTTCTATGTGGTAAATTTTTAATTAGTTCATGTATGTGAGAATAGAAGGCTATGTTCTTTATTATTGTTCAAAATTATATATATATGTGTGTGTGTGCTCAAAAAGTCTCCACTATTTATTATGCTGTTCATATCTCAGATATTCTCACTTAGTTAATGTTCACTTGACTTATCTTGGACTGAGAGAGTTTCCTGCAATCTCCACTTTTTAAGGCACATCTGTCTTTTCCTCTGTATAATTTCTGCTTTATATAGATATTTTATGCATTATATGGTGCATATATATCCACAACTTTGTATCTCCACTGTAAATAAGAGCTTCAATTTATCTCTGTTAATGAGGTGGCCAACTTCTGTGTGGTTAAATGTCAAGACCATAAAGTGCTTTCCTTTGCCTTTGCCTGATAGACTGTCTACCCCTTTATTTCCTGACTTCCTAACTCATTTCCTTTTAAGTTTGTCTTCTGTGTGTGACATGCAGCTGGACTTTGCTTTTAAATGAATTATAATTTAAAGGCAAATTGAATTCATTTGTATTTATTAATGTAAACAATTTTTCTCTATCTTTTCAATTACTTCATGTTATATTCCCTGTGCTTTTATTAGATAGTTTGTTTTGTTTAAATATTTTGGCTTTTTGGGCCGGCGCCGTGGCTCAGTAGGCTAATCCTCCGCCTTGCGGTGTCAGCACACCAAGTTCTAGTCCCGGTCAGGGTGCCGGATTCTGTCTCGGTTGCCCCTCTTCCAGGCCAGCTCTCTGCTGTGGCCAGGGAGTGCAGTGGAGGATGGCCCAAGTCCTTGGGCCCTGTACCCACATGGGAGACCAGGAAAAGCACCTGGCTCCTGGCTTCAGATCAGCGCGATGCGCTGGCCGCAGCACCGGCCACGGCGGCCATTGGAGGGTGAACCAATGGCAAAAGGAAGACCTTTCTCTCTGTCTGTCTCTCACTGTCCACTCTGCCTGTCAAAAATAAAAAAAAAAAAATTTTGGCTTTTAGGAAGGTGCATATTTTTGTTGTAATGATGGTTTCTATCCTAAAACCTTATACAATTCCCTAGCCTTGCTTTTTTTCTTTACTTATGGTTTTACTCTTAAACGATATTGTTTAAACCTAATAAATTTAACTATTTATTTATGGGTTACTTATGGGCCAATTCATGAACTAATCTATCTTCCTCTTTCCCTTTTCTATGTTTTAGTTGTTAAAGAATATAATATTTATGATTTTCTTCTACCTCTGTATGTTTTAGTCGGATATGCATATTATCAGGTTTTGGAGAAGTTTCCCTGATCAACCCTGATGAAGTTCAACTTCTATTGTAGTGAATTCTTTAAGGATATATAAATAAAATACATCCTACAGTACTTGTATTTTTAAAACTATTTTTTAGGGCCTTGATATAAACCTCATTATCTTATTTAGTATGTTGCTACTGAATTGCACTCTTTTTTTTTTTTTTTTTTTTTTAACAGGCAGAGTGGACAGTGAGAGAGAGAGACAGAGAGAAAGGTCTTCCTTTGCCTTTGGTTCACCCTCCAATGGCTGCCGCGGCCAGCGTGCTGCGGCCGGCGCACCACGCTGATCCGAAGGCAGGAGCCAGGTGCTTATCTTGGTCTCCCATGCTGAATTGCACTCTTAAACCCACTTGATTTTCTTGATTTCCTTTCTAAGGGATTTCATCTATTTTCTTGAAAGTCCAGAGTGTTCTTTTTTCAACATCTTTGAAGTCCCAGTTTTATGAGGCTGTGAGTAGCCAATAGTCAACTACCTAATGGAAACAATGACACTTTCAACATGTAGGTTTAAGTATGAGTGTGTGTGTGTGTGTATGTGTGTGTTGGAAAGTTCTATTTAGATTTAAATTTATAGTTTAAATATTCTCAATTGTATATGTATATGTCTTATTTTCAGGGATGCAGAAATATATATAAATACATACATATACATATGTAAAATAGTATATTACATAGACAGGATCTTCTTTCCCTGTCTTCTATATCTATCATGTTCATTCTTTTTTAAAAATATTTCTTTATTACATTTAATTGTTTTGATTATTTATGTATTTATTTGAGATGCAAAGACAGAGATTAAAAGAGAGAGACAGGGACACACGGAGATAAAGAGTTGATATTTGCTGGTTCACTCCCCCAAATACCTGCAACTGCTGGGACTGCACTGGACTGAAGCCAGGAGAGAGAAACTTGAACCAGGACCAACGTGGGTGGCAGAAACCCAGCTACTTAAGCCACGACTGCGGTCTCTCAGAGTCTGTATCAGCAAGAAGCTGCAGTTTGCAGCAAGAGCTGCGCATCGAACCCTGGCACTCCAATATCGGGCACTGCTGTCTCAAATGCAAGGCTAAATGCCTGCCCGGAGTTTAATTCTTTAATTCTGTTTCCCCTCTCATCTTCCAATACTTGTTGTTATTTAGTCCCCATTCATTCTCCCTTGAATACTCTGTAGTTTAGTGTTCATTCTGAAATGTTTGTCGTTTTTCAGTTTCTTTCCTGATTCTGGCCTGCATCTATGTATATTTTCATCTTGCTTTTCTTTCCATTTCTATTTTCAGCCTTTGAAATTATATTTGAATTCTATTTATTTATTATTATATTATTCTATTTATATTTATATATATATATTTATTATTATATTATTCTATTCTATATTATATTATTCTATTTTCAGCCTTTGAATTCTATTTGCTTTATAAATACCACCTTGGCAAAGAGAATCATTATTGATAACATGTTTCACTTACCTCTTCCTTTGTCTTTTACTAGTTAACTTTCACCCAGCATTCAGGCATCACAAAAGAGAGGCTTCTCCCTGTTTGAAAAAAATCAGTTTATGTTTTCATTATTACAAAAAGCAATAATCCTGAGGTTACATAATAAGGCACGTAAGAACCAAGTCAACACATGGATGCAAACAGCCCCATTTTTAATCTGGACAGGGAACCTGACATTCCGCAAAGTCATCTCAATTTTCACTACTCACAGCCCTGTAACAGGGCTCCAGTGTTCTCACTGTAGGAACATGGAATCTTTCTCAGGCCAAGAAGTGGCCCTTTTGTGGCGGGTCCGGAGCCACGATGAGGTGAGGATGGCGAACCTGAGAATGCGCACCCCAACCGTGCCCCCCACGGAAGCAACCTGTCAGCAGAAGAGTAGAATTTTTTGGAAAAGTTTCATCTGTAGGGTTTATTTTTTTTCCTGGCAAAACATTAAATGGTTCTAAGAAGTTTTTACTAAATTTTGAAGATGAGATCTGGATTTCAATGAGGTGCTGCGCTGCTCTGCTCTCCTCTGCAGGAAGGAACGTTTCCATGGAGATGTTTCAGCAGCATTGGGAGACCGTGCTGTGTTCCAGAAGCTCGGATCTAGAGCATAATTTCCATCTGAAGTTGTATGGTTACTGCATTCAAAGCTTTGAGCCTGAATTTACAGAAAGTTATAAAGTATTTACAAACCAAAGAGCAATTAAAATCAGAAAAAGGAATCATTAGAGAAATTATATTACCTACCTCACAGCTGTGACAATGATTATTATCAAAATGATGAAAGATAAATGTTGACAAGAATGTAAGTAAAAGGAGACCTTTGTACACTGTTGGTGAAAATATAAATTATGGAAAGTAGTATGCAGACTTCTATTCAATAGTATAATTATTGGAGTGGACATTTGGCCTAGTACTTAAGCTGGGGTTAGTGTGCCCACATCTGACATCAGGGTACCTGTCTCTGATTCCTAGCCTTAAGTTCTGATTCTAGCTTATTGCTAATGCAGACATTGGAGACGGCAATAATGGCTCAATTATTTGGGCTCCTATTGCCAACATGGGAAACCATGATTGAAGTCCCATCTCCCAGTTCCAGCTTCCCATCCAGCCTGAGGCCGTTGTGTGAATCTGAGTAGTGAAACAGAAAAGGGGAGGTTTCCCTTTCTCTCTGTTTCCCAAATTAATAAATAATATTTAAGGACAAATCAGATAAATGTGTCTAAATGTAAATGCTGGTACTTTCAACACCTTATATTCTATAGAAAAACTATTAGGTTTGCTAATGTTTTCATAAATTGTCCATATGAAAATAGTTCAACACTGCTTGAAAGTAACGAAGGTTGAAATTTGATGTGTTACCTTATTTAGAAAATGTTGTGTTAATTTGGAAATTTCTAAAGGGTGATTTCAAAATCAGCAGATGGAAAGCAAAAGCTGTTAGTCTATTTGACACAGAACCAGACTCTGATCCTCTGTTAAAGCAATGAGGTTTATGCAATGCATGCATGCAATATTTTAAATCATCTTAAAAACTTTTTTTTTGACAGGCAGAGTGGACAGTGAGAGAGAGAGAGAGACAGAGAGAAAGGTCTTCCTTTGCCGTTGGTTCACACTCCAATGGCCACTGCAGCCGGCGCGCTATGGCTGGCGCACCGCGCTGATCCGATGGTAGGAGCCAGGTACTTATCCTGGTCTCCCATGGGGTGCAGGGCCTAAGCACTTGAGCCATCCTCCACTGTACTCCTGGGCCACAGCAGAGAGCTGGCCTGGAAGAGGGGCAACCGGGACAGAATCCGGCGTCCCAACTGGGACTAGAACCTGGTGTGCCGGTGCCGCAGGCAGAGGATTAGCCTATTGAGCCACGGCGCCGGCTATCTTAAAAACTTTTTAAAACCTGCAGTATCTCCTTTTTTTTTTTTTTTTTTTTTTTTTTTTTTTTTTTTTTTTTTTAATTTGTACAAACCATTGGACTATTTTATTTTTTGGAAACTTAATAAACTTCAAAGAAACACCCAAGAATGATTCATCTTTTGCAAGCATGTACACATAGATATAGTATAAATCTTTGAGGACAGAGGTCCAGCATGCAAAGTTAGTGCACAGCTGGCGCCGTGGCTCAACAGGCTAATCTTCCGCCTAGCGGCGCTGGCACACTGGGTTCTAGTCCCAATCGGGGCGCTGGATTCTGTCTCGGTTGCCCCTCTTCCAGGCCGGCTCTCTGCTGTGGCCCGGGAAGGCAGTGGAGGATGGCCCAAGTACTTGGGCCCTGCACCCCATGGGAGACCAGGAGAAGCACCTGGTTCCTGCCTTCGGATCAGCGCTATGCGCCGGCCACAGTGCGCTGGCTGCGGCGGCCATTGGAGGGTGAACCAATGGCAAAAAAGGAAGACCTTTCTCTCTCTCTCTCTCTCTCTCTCTCACTGTCCATTCTGTCAAAAAAAAAAAAAGTTAGTGCACAGTGACTCCTATGGTTAATTTAACAATTAACACTCTTACATATGATGTCAGCAATCACCTGAGGCTCTTGACATGAGCTTCCTGCTCTATGAAAGCCTTTTGAATCCACAAACTTTGTCAGTATTTAGACAGGGCCATAGCAGAGCGGAAATTCTCTCCTCCCTTCAGTACCTCCTTCTTTGATGATCACGTCTTTCTACTGGGGTCTCACACACAGAGGTCCTTCATGTAGGACATTTTTTGCCACAGTATCTTGGCTTTCCATGCCTGAAATGTTCTCATGGGCATTTCACCCAGACCAGAATATCTTGAGGGCTGATTCTGAGATCAGACTGTTATTTAAAGTGATTGTCATTCTATGAGTCTGCTGAAACTCTTGACTCTTGAATCTCAATTAACTCTTCTGAAAAAGCAGACAATGATACTGTTTAACCTGCCTCCCCCCTCCCAGAACTTGGCTTGGTAGATGGAGGCTCTCATTGCCAAGTATTATAAATTCAGTGGCTTATGGAACAACAGAATCACAGTTCTAGGGGCTGGAAAGTCCAAGATCAAGAGGCCAGTATACTCAGTGTCTGGGTGCCATCCACTTTCTAGTTCACAGAAAGCTGTGCCATGGAAGGGGCGTGGAAGTTAACTGGGGCCTCTTTTATAAGTGCACTAACCTCACTCACCAGGATACCACTCAAAACCTACTCATCTCCCCAAGACTTCACCTTCTAACATCATTGAGGGCCAGGTTTTCGATATTCAAATTTTGGGGCAAAGCAAACATTCAGACCATAACATTCTGGATTTGCCCAATCCCCACATTCATATCCTATTGTCATGCAAAATACATTCATTCTACCCCAACAGGACCAAAAATCTGGACCCAGTTCATCACAGAATGTTCAAAGTTCAAACAAACATCATCTAAGTTAGACTCCAAGGTGTGACTCAAAATGAGACAAAGTTCTTCTCCAGCTGTTACCCTGTCAAATCAAGCAAATTATGTTCTTCCAAACTGCAGTGATGGGACAGGCACAGAACATACATCTCCATTCGACTCTGGGCTTGGATCCATGACAGTGCACGGCCCAGCCTTGCTGCAGGAGAGAATGATTGGCAGGACTTGTGGCCATTGGATGGGGCAGGAGCAAAGAGCCAGATGGTGGAGGAGCCTCAGCACACAGCCAGCTTTTGTCATGTGACATTTGCTGGGTTTAAGGAAGGAGACTTAAGCATGCAAATCAGAGCTGGACTGAAAGCTTCCAAAGTCAGAGGGAAATCTCTTAGAGTCTTGCTGTATTCAGGAAACAGATCAGCTACAGGGAGGGGGCTGCCTCCAAACCACATCCCTGGGGCCAGCCCTGTGGTCCCGCGGTTTACGTTGGTATCTGCAATGCCAGGATCCCATACCAACGCACCAGTTCCAGACCAGTTCCACTTCTGATACAGCTTCCTGATAGTGCACCTGCTAAAGCAGTGGAAGATGCTCTGAGTACTTGGGCACCTGCCCTTCACTTGGGAGTCCCAGATGGAGTTCCTGCCCCAGTCCCAGCTGTTGTGGGAGTGCACAGTGGATGGAAGATCTCACTCTCTTTCTGTGCCTCTTCCTCTAACAGTCACTGGTTTCCTTGGATACCTAGGCTGGAGCCTAGGCTTTGGGATTCTGAAGGCACGGCTGGGTGCCCCGTGCCCTGCAGGGCTTAGGAGGGGCTGATGGTAAACCAGGTGGAGGCTGAGTTGATGCTTCTCCTTCCTTCTGCTTTCTTCCTGTTTGTATTTAACATTCATGCTGTCAGCATGCAATAAAGATGAGTTTTTCCTTTTTATCCAGGCTGGCATCTCTTCTTCCAGTTGGAACCTGCATTGACTGTGATCCTGTGGTCAGGTGGAAATTCCCTGTCTTGCCATCTGTTTCCATTTGTCCCTGGGCTTTTGCTCTTTTTTTTTATCTTTTATTTAATGAATATGAATTTCCAAAGTACGTCTCATGGGTTACAATGGCTTTCCCCCCCATACCGTCCCTCCCACCCACCACCCTCCCCTTTCCCACTCCCTCTCCCCTTCCATTCACATCAAGATTCATTTTCGATTATCTTAGCATACAGAAGATCAGCTTAGTATACCTTAAGTAAGGGTTTCAACAGTTTGTTCCCACACAGAAACATAAAGTGAAAAATAATAGATGATTTTTTTTTAAATGATGATGAAATCAGATCAGACCTATTGTCATGTTTAATCCCAGTGAGAGTCAAGTTGGGAATTGATAGTTTCTTTTTTTTTTTTTTTTAACAGAAGATCAGTTTAGTGTACATTAAGTAAAGATTTCAATCGTTTGCACCCCCATAGAAACACAAAGTGAAATATACTGTTTGAGTACTCGTTATAGCATTAAGCCTCAGTGTACAGCACATTAAGGACAGAGATCCTACATGAGGAGTAAGTGCACAGTGACTCCTGTTGTTGACTTTACAAATTGACACTCCTGTTTATGGCATCAGTAATCTCCCTATGCACCAGTCATGAGTTTCCAAGGCTATGGAAGCCCCTTGCGTTCTCCGACTCTTATCTTGTTTAGACAAGGTCATAGTCAAAGTGGAGGTTCTCTCCTCCCTTCAGAGAAAGGCACCTCCCTCTTTGAAGACCTGTTCTTTCCACTGGGATCTCACTCACAGAGATCTTTTTGCCAGAGTGTCTTGGCTTTCCATGCCTGAAATACTCTCATGGGCTTTTCAGCCAGATCCGAATGCCTTTAGGGCTGATTCTGAGGCCAGAGTGCTATTTAGGACATCCGCCATTCTATGAGTCTGCTGAGTATCTCACTTCCCATGTTGGATCACTCTCCCCTTTGTTTATTCTATCGGTTAGTGTTAGCAGATACTAGACTTGTTTATGTGCTCCCTTTGACTCTTAGTCCTTTCATTATGATCAATTGTGAACTGAAATTGATCACTTGGAATAGTGAGATGGCATTGGCACATGCCACCTTGATGGGATTGAATTGGAATCCCCTAGTATGTTTCCAACTCTACCAATTGGGGCAAGTCAGCCCGAGCATGCCCCAAATTATACATCTCTTCCCTCTCTTATTCCCACTTTTATGTTTAACAGGGATCACATTTCAGTTAATTTTCAACACTTAAGAATAACTGTGTGATAATTACAGAATTAAACCAGTCATATTAAGTAGAACAGATAAAAAAAAATACTATGAGGGATAATGTATTAAGTTGTCCATTAGCAGTCAGGGCTATGCTGATCAAGTCACCGTTTCTCATAGTGTCCATTTCAGTTCAACAGGTTTCCTTTTTGGTGTTCAGTCAGTTGTCACCGATCAGGGAGAACATATGGTATTTGTCCCTTTGGGACTGGCTTACTTCACTCAGCATGATGTGTTCCAGATTCCTCCATTTTGTTGCAAATGACTGGATTTCGTTGTTTCTTACTGCGGTATAGTATTCTAAAGAATACATATCCCATAATTTCTTTATCCAGTCTACCATTGATGGGCATTTAGGTTGGTTCCAGGTCTTGGCTATTGTGAATTGTGCTGCAATAAACATTAGGGTGCAGACCGCTTTTTTCTTTATCAATTTAAACTCCTTTGGGTAAATTCCAAGGAGTGGGATGGCTGGGTCGAACGGTAGGGTTATGTTCAGGTTTCTGAGGAATCTCCAGACTGATTTCCATAGTGGCTTGACCAGTTTGCATTCCCACCAACAGTGGGTTAGTGTCCCTTTTTCCCCACATCCTCGCCAGCATCTGTTGTTGGTAGATTTCTGTATGTGAGCCATTCTAACCGGGGTGAGGTGAAACCTCATTGTGCTTTTGATTTGCATTTCCCTGATTGCTAGTGACCTTGAACATTTTTTCATGTGCCTGTTGGCCATTTGGATTTCCTCTTTTGAAAAATGTCTATTGAAGTCCTTGGCCCATCTCTTAAGTGGGTTGTTGGTTTTGTTTTTGTGGAGTTTCTTGATCTCTTTGTAGATTCTGGTTATTAACCCTTTATCTGTTGCATAGTTTGCAAATATTTTTTCCCATTCTGACGGTTGTCTCTTCACTCTCCTGACTGTTTCTTTTGCAGTACAGAAACTTCTCAATTTGATGCAATCCCAATAGTTGATTTTGGCTTTGACTGTCTGTGCCTCCCGGGTCTTTTCCAGAAATTCTTTGCCTGTGCCAATATCTTGAAGGGTTTCTCCAATGTTCTCTAATAACTTAATGGTGTCGGGACGTAGATTTAGGTCTTTAATCCACGTTGAGTGGATTTTTGTGTAAGGTGTAAGGTAGGGGTCTTGCTTCATGCTTCTGCACGTGGAAATCCAGTTTTCCCAGCACCATTTATTGAATAGACTGTCCTTGCTCCAGGAATTAGTTTTAGATCCTTGATCAAATATAAGTTGGCTGTAGATGTTTGGATTGATTTCTGGTGTTTCAATTCTGTTCCATTGGTCTATCCATCTGTTTCTGTACCAGTACCATGCTGTTTTGATTACAACTGCCCTGTAGTATGTCCTGAAATCTGGTATTGTGATGCCTCCGGCTTTGTTTTTGTTGTACAAGATTGTTTTAGCTATTCGAGGTCTCTTGTGCCTCCATATGAATTTCAGCATCATTTTTTCTAGATCTGCGAAGAATGTCTTTGGTATCTTGATTGGGATTGCATTGAATCTATAAATTGCTTTTGGGAGAATGGACATTTTGATGATGTTGATTCTTCCAATCCATGAGCATGGAAGATTTTTCCATTTTTTGGTATCCTCTTCTATTTCTTTCTTTAAGGTTTTGTAATTTTCATCGTAGAGATCTTTAACGTCCTTGGTTAAGTTTATTCCAAGGTATTTGATTGTTTTTGTAGCTATTGTGAATGGGATTGATCTTAGCAGTTCTTTCTCAGTCATGGCATTACTTGTGTATACAAAGGCTGTTGATTTTTGTGCATTGATTTTATATCCTGCCACTTTGCCAAACTCCTCTATGAGTTCCAATAGTCTCTTAGTAGAGTTCTTTGGATCCTCTAAGTACAGAATCATATCGTCTGCAAAGAGGGATAATTTGACTTCTTCCTTCTTGATTTGTATTCCTTTGATTTCTTTTTCTTGTCTGATGGCTCTGGCTAAAACTTCCAGAACTATGTTAAATAGCAGTGGTGAGAGTGGGCATCCCTGCCTGGTGCCAGATTTCAGTGGAAATGCTTCCAACTTTTCCCCATTCAATAGGATGCTGGCTGTGGGTTTTTTATAAATTGCTTTGATTATATTGAGGAATGTTCCTTCTATACCCAATTTGCTTAGAGTTTTCATCATGAAAGGGTGTTGAATTTTATCAAATGCTTTCTCTGCATCAATTGAGATAATCATATGGTTTTTCTTCTGCAGTCTGTTAATGTGGTGAATCACATTGATTGATTTGTGAATGTTGAACCATCCCTGCATACCAGGGATGAATCCCACTTGGTCTGGGTGGATGATTTTCCTGATGTGTTGTTGTATTCTATTGGCCAGAATTTTATTGAGGATTTTTGCATCTATGTTCATCAGGGATATTGGTCTGTAATTTTCTTTCAGTGCTGCATCTTTCTCTGGCTTAGGGATTAAGGTGATGCTGGCTTCATAGAAAGAATTTGGGAGGATTCCCTCTTCTTCGATTGTTCTGAATAGTTTGAGAAGAAATGGGATTAGTTCTTCTTTAAATGTCTGGTAGAATTCAGCAGTGAATCCATCTGGTCCTGGGCTTTTCTTTGTTGGGAGGGCCTTTATTACTGTTTCAATTTCTGTTTCAGTTATGGGTCTATTTAGGTTTTCGATGTCTTCATGGTTCAATTTTGGTAGATTGCATGTGTCCAGGAATCTATCCATTTCTGATAGGTTTTCCTGTTTGCTGGCATACAGGTCCTTGTAGTAATTTCTGATGATTCTTTTTATTTCTGTGGTGTCTGTTGTTACGTTTCCTTTTTCATCTCTGATTTTATTGATTTGGGTCTTTTCTCTTCTTTTTTTAGTTAGTTGGGCCAATGGGGTGTCAATTTTGTTTATTTTTTCAAAAAACCAGCTTCTCTCTTGGCTGATTTTTTGTAATGTTTTTTTGGATTCAATCCTGTTAATTTCTTCTCTGGTTTTAATTATTTCTCTTCTCCTACTAGATTTGGGTTTGGTTTGCTGCAGTTTTTCTAGGTCCTTGAGGTGCGCTGAAAGCTCATTTATTTGGTACCTTTCCAATTTCTTGATATAGGCACCTATTGCTATAAATTTGCCTCTCAATACTGCTTTTGCTGTATCCCATAAGTTTTGATATGTTGTGTTGTTGTCTTCATTTACTTCCAGAAAGTTTTTGATTTCTCTTTTGATTTCTTGAATGACCCAGTGTTCATTCAGGAGCATGTTGTTCAGTCTCCATGTGTTTGCATACTTTCTGGGGTTTCCTGAGTTGCTAATTTCCAGCTTCATCCCGCTGTGGTCTGAGAAGCTGCATGGTATGATTCTAATTCTTTCAAATTTGCTGAGACTCACTTTATGGCCTAGTATGTGATCAATCCTAGAGAAGGTTCCATGCGCTGCTGAGAAGAATGTGAAGTCTGTAGATGTAGGGTTGAAAGTTCTGTAGATATCTGTTAGATCCATTTGGGCAATAGTGTCAATTAAATCTGCTGTTTCCTTGTTGATCTTCTGTCCGGATGATCTGTCTATTTCTGAGAGTGGAGTATTGAAGTCCCCCAGTACTATTGTATTGGAATCTAAATCTCCCTTTAAGTCCCTTAACATATCTTTTAAATAGACCGGTGCCCTGTAATTAGGTGCATATACATTTATAATAGTTACATCTTCCTGTTGAATTGAACCCTTAATCATTATATAGTGTCCCTCTTTGTCTCTCTTAAGAGTTTTTGTATTAAAGTTTATTTTGTCTGATATTAATATGGCTACACCTGCTTTTTTTTGTTTCTGTTGGCATGGAATATCTTTTTCCAACCTTTCACTTTCAGTCTGCATGCCTCTTTGTTAGAGAGATGTGTTTCTTGTAGGCAACAAATAGTTGGGTTGTGTTCTGTGAGCCAGTCAGCCAAACGGTGTCTTTTAACTGAAGAATTCAGACCATTAATGTTCAATGTGACAATTGATACGTAGTGACTTTGCCCTGCCATTTTCCCGGAAATATTTTCTAGTATATGCTTTGAGCTTCCCATGCTCTTTTACTGGTAGGTGTTCTTCCTTTCCCTTCTTTCATATTGATGGCCGTGTTTCTGTGTTTCTGAGTGTAGCACATCTTTAAGTATCTTTTGCAGGGCCGGACGAGTGGCCACAAAGTCTTTCAATTTCTGTTTGCTATGAAAGGTCTTTATTTCACCTTCATTCACAAATGAGAGCTTGGCAGGATATAATATTCTGGGCTGGCAATTTTTCTCTCTTAGCACCTGTGCTATGTCTCGCCATTCCCTCCTAGCTTGTAGGGTTTCTGATGAGAAGTCAGCTGTGAGTCTGATTGGAGATCCTCTGAGAGTAATCTGACGTTTCTCTCTTGCACATTTTAGGATCTTTTCTTTATGTTTCACTGTGGTAAGTTTAATTACCACGTGTCGTGGTGAGGATCTCTTTTGGTCATGTTTATTGGGGGTTCTATGAGCTTCCTGTACTAGGATATCTCTGTCCTTCTCCAAACCTGGAAAGTTCTCTGCTAGTATCTCACTAAAAAGGCCTTCCAATCCTTTCTCTCTCTCCATGCCTTCAGGAACTCCTAGAACTCGAATGTTGGTTTTTTTAATAGTATCCTGTAGATTCCCAACAATATTTTTCAGGTTTCTAATTTCCTCTTCTTTTCTTTGGTTTGACTGTATGTTTTCCTGTGCTCTATCTTCTAAGTCCGATATTCTCTCTTCTGCTTCACCCATTCTGTTTTTAAGGCTTTCTAATGTGTTTGTCATTTGATCTATTGAGCTCTTCATTTCATTTTGATTTCTCTTGACTATTACACTTTCCTGTTCTACTAGTTTCTGAGTTTCATTTTGACTCTTCCTTAAAATTTCATTTTCACGAGAAAGATTTTCAATCTTGTCCATTAAGGATTTCTGTAGTTCAAGGATTTGCTTTTGAAAACTTCTAAATGTTCTTATCATAAATTTTTTGAAATCCGTATCTTGCATTTCTTCTATCTCATCATCTTCATACTCTTGGCTTGGGGTGTTTTGCTTATTTGGAGGCATCATAGTGTCATCGTTGATCTTGCTCCCTCTATTTCTGTGTTTGTTACTCGGCATAGTTAATTCTTCTTGCGTCACTGTGCGCTTTTTTTTTTTTCTTTTTTTTTTTTTTTTATACTGTGTCCGTGTTAAGTGGACTGCCTGCTGTTGGAGGAGCCTTGGAGGCTTGAGATGGGTGTGGCCTGAGAGCTCTGCCTGGTTCTTCCTGGTTAAGGGTGTACAAAGGTGACACCCTCAGGTTATGCGTGGTAAATCTCTCTCTTTTTATTTATTTATTTATTTTATTTATTCAGGGGGTAAGTAACACTGCAGGGCAGGGCTGTGCAGAATTGATGGTATTTAGCTTCCAGTCTTTGGCTCCTCTGGACTCCCACTGGGTTGCCTAGGCTACTGAATTGTAGTGACTCAGTTCCTTAACTCTCCCCCATTGATATGTAAATCCAAAGAGGAGGCCTGCTCTTTGTCTCTTGGGAATTCTTCAAGTCTTGCGGCCTTGTAACCTTTGCAAGGTTAGGGGGAAGAGAAACCCCGAAGCTTTTTTTTTTCCTTCTTTCCGGTAGTGAGTTTGCTGCACTTTCCGGCCCCCCTCTAGATTCTGACCCCCGTTTCCCCACCAATGTCTCGGGTTATTGAGCTCACCTCCCCTTCCAGCGCCGATGTGTGGACTCGGAGCCCTGGGCGTCCCAAGTCTCCCCGCTGTTTTCTGTGTGGCATGCACTCTCCTTGGAGCACTGTCGCGCAGACCCTGGGGCTTCTGCGGCTGGGTCCCGCGACTTGGCTTCCGCGCGGTGGGCGACCTTGTTCTCCCAGTAGGTCCTCCGATTCACGCCTGCTCCATTCAGAAGGGTTTCCCCTGCAATTTTTGTTTGGTTCTATTTTCTGCGGCTACCGTAACTCCCCTTTTATTAAACTAAATTTTCCCGGACTATCGGTGCGCGCCCTCACTATTCCGCCATCTTGGCTCCGCCCCCCTTTTGCTCTTTCTGCAGTATCTCCTTTTAATAGTTTTGTTTAATTGGTGACTTTCTGTTAGTTTTCTATCCAGCTCCAGTAAGCTATTCTCTTTTCACTAGTAAAACTTTTACAAATTATGGTATATGATTCCATACATTCACTCTTAAATTTAAGGTTTTATTTCTGATTTTTGGAACAACCAAAGAGACACAGATTTTGTGTTCTGTTAAAGTAATATATTATGTTCTCTTAATGTCTCTGTTAAGTTCTGATTGTTTAAAATGGTTGAGTTTCTATTAAGAGCTATGGTTTATTTAGATATATGCTTATTCTAAAACATTTGAGTAATCGCCGTGTACCAATGATCAAATCTGATCTGTATTATCTCATGATATTAAGGGATCTTATTTTTTTTTTTTTTATTTTGACAGGCAGAGTGGACAGTGAGAGAGAGAGAGACAGAGAGAAAGGTCTTCCTTTTGCCGTTGGTTCACCCTCCAATGGCCGCCGCGGCCGGCGCGCTGCGGCCGGCGCACCGCGCTGATCCGATGGCCGGAGCCAGGAGCCAGGTGCTTTTCCTGGTCTCCCATGGGGTGCAGGGCCCAAGCACCTGGGCCATCCTCCACTGCACTCCCTGGCCACAGCAGAGGGCTGGCCTGGAAGAGGGGCAACCGGGACAGAATCCGGCTCCCCGACCGGGACTAGAACCCGGTGTGCCGGCGCCGCTAGGCGAAGGATTAGCCTAGTGAGCCGCGGCGCCGGCCAAGGGATCTTATTTCAACCAGATATTTTAAGCCTTCTTGACATCCTTGACAGGCATTCAAAAAAATCACATTCAAAAAAAAAAATCAAAGTTCCAAATTTTCTGGACTTTGATATTTATAGTTGGGTCCATGGAAATATCAAAGGATATATATCTCATCTTGTAGAGACACCAATTAATCAGGCTATTCGGATTATATTACAGGTACTGTTTTTTTTTTGTTGTTGTTGTTGTTGTTTGTTTGTTTGTTTTGACAGGCAGAGTTAGACAGTGAGAGAGAGAAAGATATTCCTTCCATTGGTTCACCCCCCAAATAGTCGCTATGGCCAGCACGCTGCACTGATCCGAAGCCAGGAGCCAGGTGCTTCCTCCTGGTCTCAGGGCCTAAGCACTTGAGCCATCCTCCACTGCCTTCCAGGGCCACAGCAGAGAGCTGGACTGGAAGAGGAGCAACCGGGACAGAATCCGGTGCCCCAACCAGGACTAGAACCTGGGGTGCCAGCGCCGCAGGTGGAGGATTAGCCTAGTGAGCCATGGCGCTGGCCAACAGGTACTGTTAAGATGTGAAGTTTTGATAATGTAAAATGCTACTGATATAAATGTCTGAAAGTTAAAAAGTCTAATGATCTTTTGTTATCAGTTGTGATGGTTAACTTAATGAGAAAGGCCCAGATACCTAAATGGGATAAATGTTTTGTAAAATACTATAGGTGCTTTCAAAAATATTGTGTGGAGTAAGCAAGTGCCTCTTCTTGGTTAATGAGTTTATAATTTTAAACATGGCTACTTAAAGTCTTTTACGTTATTGATTCTGTGTTTAGCTGTTCTCCAATAGTTTCTGATGGACTTTTTCCAGCCACTTCTATTGTATTCTGTACTTTGAGATGGCTCTGTAAGAAGATGAAGCCAATAATGCACTACCAGTTCCAACTGAGAGAAAGTATGGTTAATCGAGGTTGCTAAGAGCAGAAAGTAATTTGAATGAATTGGTAATCTAAAAAAAAAATAAAGATTTTAAGAAGCTATTACTGAAACTGCTTTATTGTTCTATCTTGTATGTTATTTTATAGGTGAATACATAGATACTTTATGTCTACATGGGTAAATTTATTAAGAACTCTATTTTAATTGGCTTATAAAGATTGTTCATAAATTTAAACTGCTAAAATTAATCCAAAATACATTTTGACTCATGTGACCTGAATCTCTGTATCAGATGTTTTAAATTTGTTGGTAGAAACTAAAAATATTTTCACATTTTTCTGCTTGATTTTGCTGGTCAAACAAGCTACAGCATGTTAGATATGTAAGAGATATTTCCAAATACATGTATTATTAAAATTTATAGAAAGCATTGGACCTTTCAGTAAATGTTTTCTTAAGTTGTTATTTAACAGTTGAAATTGCTTGCTAAGTTTTCATTTGATATTGTTATTTTCAGTAAGTGATTTGGGAAGCCTGGCTTGTTCCCTAATTTCTCTATTCTATTTTAAGATGGGAAACTGACTCTATACTGAACAACTCTCCAGGATGTACAGTTTGATCTTTAGATCTTATAAAAGAGATGGCTAACATTTTCTGTAATAATAGCATAGCCAAAAAGAGAGCTTAAATTATAATTTTACAGCTAGATTTACTTCACCATGGGCACAATAAACAGGCAAAACCTCCCTTTCTGACCAAAGGGAAAGAAAGTTTTAAAGTGAGGACATAACTTTCCTCATGGGCATTGTCTACTTCACAAAAAAACCACTTCACAGAACATGTCTATGACTACAGTTTTCTAGTTTAGGCCACCAAAGACGGGACTGAGCACCCCCTTGACTTGCATCCTCTTAAAGGTTTCTTCTGGTCTGTTGTAACTAAAGCCAGGAGGAAGAGAAAGCTAGGTAGCAGAAGCAATGTAAAGACAGGTAGCAGGCCAATTAGGACTCCTCTATACAGTGATCTGCCATCAAGGAGCCCCAACAGGTCAGTCCACTGCATTGGTTTACATGGAAAGCCAGGGCTTCAGCAGAAGCCAGCTTGTGAAGAGCCAAGAGTTGGATTACTGGAAATGGAACTGCCCTGGAGTTGAAGGACTTCAGGTCAGAGCCACAGATCTTGCTGGCTCTAAGCTGAAAAGCCCTTCACTCAGCCCAGCTTCCAAAGTAACCACTGCTGCTGAGGGGATAGCCAAGTAGGGTCAGCAACACTGCAGGCAGAACTCTAAATTTCCTGTAAGAGATGCCACCTGCTTTTACCTGACCAGCTCTACTCCCAGGCCAGCTAGTTTATGGAAGTCAACAAGGTGTGCTCCATAACGAGATTTATACCTCCATTACGATGTACCCCCTGTAAAGAGGTAGGCCTGGGATTCATAACTGGCAAGGCCTTAAAGCCCACCTGATTATTACCAGGCCCCTTTTGTCAGTTTCTGCTTGTCTCTCAATCAGAAAACTTAGTCATGGTTTAGACACCAGCTTTCTTAGGTCCTCTAATAATGACTCTGTCTTTTATTCTAGATCCTATCTAGCCCATTCCTCATTCCTTTGTAACCATAACCTCTACTCTTACATCAGTGGCTCTACTCCCAATCTGTGTGAACTGATGGTCCTCCCCAGACTCCCATTCCTGTTAACATTGTATGACTGTTCAGAATTCCTCTACAGACAAATCCTTCTACCTGCAAGTGACGAGTGACCTCTCTCCAAGTCTTGGTTGGGATCAGCTTCAAGCCACTTCCATCAGTCTTCACAAGGATCCAGACATCTCCCCCCTCCCCGCGCAATTTCCTCTCCTCTATTAAATCCTCTCATTACTTTGTTAACGCCACTCATAGGACCATTGGCTGCTATTGTCACCATCTTTTATATCATCTTGTCTATGTAAGTGTTTACAGGAGGTGATAATGGAATGAACCAAAGCCTTCACCAACCAGGCAGTCAATCAAATGCTGCTACAGGGATATACTCGGCTCCCCACCTAAGAGACAGCAGCTTGAGACATCACCCCATGACAGCAGAAAGTAACTTGTCACTCCCATGTCAGCAGGAAGTAGCCCTAAAAACAGATCATCCCTGCATCCATACTGGCTTTTGGGGCTGATGTAATCCAATACAACACTTGCTTTATAAAGAACATAAAGAGGGAATGAAAATGGTGCCATCTTATCTGTGGTGCCATCTATACCCCAGATGCCATCTTAGATTCTTGCCCCTGTCGCCACCTTGCACAGTAAGCTTCAGCCCTAAGTCCCATGGCCCAATGACAGGTGTCAGCTCCACCCAAACCCTAATGGGATTCACTGCTCCTACTTCTCTGCCCTTGGCAAAGGTATAACAGGATCTGCTTCCACCACACGAGCTCTCTCTCTCTCTCTGGATCCCTCTCTCTTATGCTCGTGCCCTCTCCCCCTGGACTGTTGGCTTTCTCACACCCAACAATAAACTTTTCCCTTAAAAAAAAGCAGAACTATAGAATCCAGCCATCTTGCTACTTTGTGTATATCCTAAGGAAATTAAATAAGTATTTTGAAGAGACATTTATGCATTCATGTTCCTTGCACAATCATTCACAATAGTCAAGATATGGAAACAACTAAAGTATCCATCAGCAGATGAGTGGTTAAAGAAAATATGGTGGCTGGCGCCGTGGCTCACTAGGCTAATCCTCTGCCTTGCGGCCCCAGCCCACCAGGTTCTAGTCCCGGTCGGGGCGCTGGATTCTGTCCCAGTTGCCCCTCTTCCAGGCCAGCTCTCTGCTGTGCCAGGGAGTGCAGTGGAGGATGGCCCAAGTGCTTGGGCCCTGCACCCCATGGGAGACCAGGATAAGTACCTGGCTCCTGCCATTGGATCAGCACGGTGCACCGGCCGCAGTGCGCCGGCTGCAGCGGCCATTGGAGGGTGAACCAACAGCAAAGGAAGACCTTTCTCTCTGTCTCTCTCTTTCTCTCACTGTCCACTCTGCCTGTCCAAAAAAAAAAAAATATGGTATATATACAAAAAGGAATAGTATTCATCAATAAAAGGAAAATCTGCCATTTGTAACATAAACTGGAGCTTTACCCAACATTTGCATCAATGATCCTGGACATTATATTAAGTGAAATAAACCAAGCAGAGAAAAATAAGTACTGCATAATATCACTTATATGTGGAATCTAATAAATTAAACTCACAGAAGAAGAGATAAGAGTTAGTGATGATGAGAGACTGGAGAAGGTTGGGGTTGAGAAGATACTGAACAAAAGATACAAAATTTTAGTTAAGTAGAAAGAATATCTTCAGGAAGTCTATCGTACAATATGGTAACCATAGTTACAACAGTGTATTCATGGAAATTGCTAAATGAGTAAATTTTCAATATTCTTACCACAAAAAAAGATCAGTATGTGAAGAAATACTTATGGTAATTAGCTTGATTTAGTCCTTCCACAATGTATGTGCATTTCAAAATACTAATGTTGTACCTCACAAATATATATGATTTTTGTTAATTTAAAATTAATTTTTTAAATGTAACGGAATATAAATTGGGATGCAGCTATACAAGTTAAAAGCATTACGCAAATGATATTATTAATAAATAATAATAATAGCAAAAGAGAGTAAAGCAGAATGGAGTAAACTACAAGTTAGGAATCTCATAATTTTCCTAAAGCCATAAAGGTATTATTTTTCATGTGGTCACCAGCACCACCCCAGGACCTAGGCTGGGAGCGGCATAGAGTATGTGAATTCTTCATACATTTCCCATTATACACAGAAGCCTATTTGAGCTGAGGGTCGTTAGACATACCATGGGACTGGACTCCAATAAGGAACCTAATTTTATTATTCTTCCTTTTTATTATAATGTAATTACAAGACTGGCCTGCAGACAGAGGTTGAAAAACTGAGTTTTATGGGTCAATGAGTTCAATGTTGGTGCAAGCCTTTTAGTTATGGTTCTAGAAATGTCAACAGTCCAGTATCTGGAGACATGACAGAAACCAAGACCACATCTGGCCCTTCCATTGGCAGTGAGAGTGAGGAGGCACTCACCCATCTGGTTCTTTCTTTCTTTCTTTGAGAGGTAGAGTTATAGACAGTGAGAGAGACAGGGAGAAAGGTCTTCCACCTGCTGATTCACTCCCCAAATGGCCGCAATGGCCAGAGCTGTGCCAATCCGAAGCCAGGAGCCAGGAGCTTCTTCTGGGTCTCCCATGTGGGTACAGGGGTCCAAGTGCTTGGGCAATCTTCTACTGCTTTCTCAGGCCATGACAAAGAGCTGGATTGGAAGAGGAGCTGCTGAGACTCAAGCAAGTGCCCATATGAGATGTTGGTGCCACAGGTGGAGGATTAACCTTACTACGCCACAGTGCCAGCCCCCGACCTGGTTCTAACTCATTGTCTATGTGGTTCTAAGCTGGGCAGTCCTATTAGACTCAACATATTGCAAACGTGCACATAAATTTTCCTTTTGCCCTCTCTCTAATCCAAGTCATAGGTTTTCACATTTTAGTGTTCACAAGACTAGAATCTCCATACAGGTTTGTGTGTTCAAAATCATGTTTACTGGGCATGGTATTCTGCTTTTCCAAGATACAACTATAAACAAGTTGTATATAAGCAAGTGAGTAAAGCTAGGAACCAAGATACAACTATAAACAAGTTGTATATAAGCAAGTGAGTAAAGCTAGGAACCATTTAGCTCCCTTAACATGAGAAAAGCTCATGGAAAGGCCAATGTTTGGCATGGTGGTTAAGATACCCACATTCCATATCACAGTCTCTGTGTTCGAGCCCCAATTCTACTCCCAATTCCAACTTCCTGTTAATGTGCACCCCAGGAGGCAGCATTTGGTGGTTCAAGTAGTTAGGTTCGTGTTGCCCATGTGAAAAATCTAGATTGAGTTCCCAACTGTCAGCTGTGGCCTGGCCCAGTCCTGGTTATTGCAGGTATTTGTAGAGTGAAGCAATTTCAGGAGATAGGTCTTTCTCTATCTCTCTCTCTCTCTCTCTCCTCTGCCCCTCCCTTAGCCACTCTCCCATGGCTTTGAAACAAATAAAATAATTTTTAAAGTTCATGGAAAATGGAATTAAAAGATAAGGTTTTTTTTGGTATAAAATTTGAAATGCATGAATAAATTTTTCATAGTAGGTATTTTTGTGAATTTTAAGACCTCCTATATGCATTCATTTCACAATGTTTTGCACCAAAATGAACATCTCCCAAAATCACTTTCTACAAACTTTCTGATGAAACATGTACCAAATTTTCTGATCATTGGCATCTCCTTGGCAAAGAAGAAGAAATTGAAAGTCAGAATGTGTATTAACTGACCAAGGTGGCATCACTAGTGACAGCAGGAATTTGAGCCAAGTCCACAAACCTAAAAAGCCCAAACTCTTTTTGATTTCTATGTTTCTAGGCAGATAGATGCTAGCTTCAATAGGAATACAGAGGGACAGTTATTGTTAGTGGTTAAGCTACCATTTAAAATGCCTGTGTCCCATATCGGAGTGATTCACATTGAATCTCACCCTGCATTTCTGATCCAGCATCACACTAATGTGCACCCTGGGAGGCAGCAGGTGATGCTGCAGACACTTGGGTGGCAGCCACTCATGTGGGAGGGAGACATGGACTGAGTTCCCAGCTACTGGATTTGGTCTGACTCAACCCCAGTTGTGGGCATGCAGGAAGCAAAGCAGAAAATGGAAGATATTTCTCTCTCCCTCCCTCCTTTCTTCCCTGTCACTCTGTCTCTCAAATTAACAAATAAATAATTTTAAAAAATATAAAAGGAAAGGGATCTGTTTGAAGAGAGAAGGAGGTCATTAGCTGATGCTGCACAAAACCAAAATGTGTGAAGTTAAACCTCATTCCCTTGCCATTTTGGTTTAGGCAGTCTGTGCCACTAAGTTTATAGTAGTGTCTGATAAGACCTTTAGAACATGGCTTGCTTGAGTAAGATTTCTCTGCATGAAATATAAACTACCAGGGATAAAATCACTCACTCATCATGCTTTTCAACACAACTAAACTACTAACTACAATAATCATGGAAGCTTTGCCCTTGCTTCTCAGCAGGTCAGATCAGAGTTTTGGCTTTTGTACATGTGTGCTTTGGATCATATTAACAATTATAATTTCATTACATGCATCTGTGTTTTCAAATTATTGCAGTTTAAGTTGGAAAAAATATTGCACAAGCCTTTTCATAAACTAAGCTGTAATTTCAAGTTTCCAAACTAGTGAGTTAAAGGAGAATTTTTTAAAGAATAATAAAATAACAACTCTCATAAAGATATAAAATGAACACACAACAAAGTGAAAGGAGCAGCCGAGAGCCACCATAAAAATGGCCTTAATAAAATAAAAAGAACAGGAACTGAGACAAGCAATTCCAGAAACAGTCCTGGGAAAATGGGGAGTAAACTAAGTTCACAGAGAAAGCAGATAGCTACTACCCAGAGATAAGGGCGACAGAACATCCTGGTATGCACATAAGCCCCCTCCCCTGTGCTTGCTGAAGCTTAACAAAGAAACCGCAAGGCACGTAAGGCATGTAGCAATCCGTTTCCCTTCCCCAACGACCCCCTCCCCTGGTGTACCCCTTTGACTTAGTACTTTTCCACTGACATTACCGCTTTCAAACTGCCATATAAGGCCAGTTGCTGAGAATTATCCAATGAACTTACGCCACCTTATAGTATGTTAATTTTGTGGTTTTGCCCTTTAAAAACTGTGTAAAATGATTGTTCGGGGCTCCTCTCTTTCCCCGCTGCTTGCGGCGGCCAGCAGAGGGCCCATTTGCGCAAATGAAATAAAACTGCCTCCTGCTCTTTGCATCGTCTGGTCTGGAGTCTGTGTTTCTGGGGTTGTTACAAAAGGACACCGCTTTTGGGGTCCTTCAAAAGATTTTTATCTAACTCATTAATTAATATGGGACAAGAAGAATGTTTAGCCTGTTCAAAGGAAAAATTAAAGAATAATTTATACTGAGTAAGAGAATATTGAAACGAATTTACAAATGGACTCAAAATTGGCTTTCTCTACCAAAGAAACTTTATATCAATGCCATCAGGGAAATGTAAATCAAAACCATAATGAAGTTTCACCTCACCTCAGTTAGAATGGCTTGCATACAGAATTTAACAAACAACAAATGCTGGGGGGGGTGTGGGGAAAAAGGTACTGTAATTCACTGTTGGTGGTAATGTAAACAGGTGTAGCCACTGTAGAAGTACTAGTTTTATACTCATGAATTTGATAGTTTCCTGTTAAAATAATTAATTTGACTTTAAAACACAAGTCAATGGGCTGGCGCTGTGATGCAGTGGGTTAACACCCTGGCCTGAAGTGCCGGCATCCCATATGGGCACCAGTCCGAGACCTGGCAACTCCACTTCCAATCCAGCTCTCTACTATGGCCTGGGAAAGTGACAGAAGATGGCCCAAGTCCTTGGGCTTCTGCACCCATGTGGGAGACCCGGAAGAAGCACCTGACTCCTGGCTTGGGATCGGCGCAGCTCCAGCAGTTGCAGCCAACTGGGGAGTGAACCAACAGATGGAAGACCTCTCTCTCCCTCTCTCTCTCTCTGCCTCTTCTCTCTATGTGTAACTCTGACTTTAAAATAAGTAAATAAATCTTTAAAAATGAGTCAAATAAAAAATTCAAAAATATTACTGGTGGTACCCAGACATGATAAAACAAGGTTGTGTTGTGGCCTAGGATGAATGAAGTTTGGGAAATATTGGTGAAAATGAAAGAGAGTCAGGCCAAGAATCAGAGGAGAGCAGGATTTTGTCCAAATTTGAGCACTTACCTAACTGTGTAACCCACTGTCACTCACTCAATTCTTCAAAACTGAGGTTTCCCTGATGTTTAAAAAAAGGGATTGAAACTCTGCCCTATCTCTTTCACTGTACTCAGGGACAAAATGAGAAAACACGTCAGATGTCATTATGGAAAGTCCTAGGGAGCTATATAGGCAAAAAGGCACAGACAGAGCGAATTTTCTGATTGTAGAGAAGGAGTAATCATCAGGGTCATACTGTTTAAAGATAATCAGCTAGAAAATGGATCACAGGCTGAGTGACCTAGAGCAGCACCCCACTGGCTCAGTCATTGAAGAACACAGGCTCTTTTCCTCTACCTTGGAATTACTCTCTTAGTATTGGCCAAGACAAAAGCAGGTAGGAAGCTTGCATAAAAGCTGGTACCACAAGGCTCTTAACTGAAAATGCTAACACCTGCAAAGAACCAGGGTTCCATAAGCAATTTCTACAACCTCTATAAAGATTGGTGTCATATTTCAGTATGATGACCTCATAGGGAAAGAACCTATATCTGACTGGAAGAACATCAATGGTAAAGAAATAATAGTCCCTCCAAGAGTCTTGAGATCAGGAAATTTCCATAATCAGTGGTGCAGGTCACAAGGAAAGCCCTCATACTGATGTGACACCTAATTTTCTGATAGATCACACAAATGAATTACGGGATTAGCATTGAGGTTCAATTGCCTTGAAGAGTTTCAGAATCAGATGATAGGGAGTGTGCATATGTGGAGAGGGGATGATGCAATATATGCGTGTGGGGTTGTAGTTGTGCTTACTGATGCAAGCATCTGGCCTAATTATCCATGACAGAAAAAGAAATTCCTGTCAGGTCTTATTGTTTTCCATTGACTACAAAAGATATACCATCAAAATAAAAATCAATCAACTAATTGGAGAAGGCAGAATATGCAAATTAGGCAGGAACATTGGGGTATATTTAGATGCTTATTCTTGTAGAAGTTTCAAAAATCAAAACAAACAGCTATTTTAAAATGGTATGGTAGCTACATTTAGTTATTTGGTTTTTTGTTGAATAATATCTTTTTGTACTTTATAGCTTTGAATAATTATTTTCTGCTCAATATTTCTTAAATGGCATAATTTTCACTTCATTTTTCTTTATGAATAATCATTAACAGTATGAGTTCTGCATTTATTGGTACACACCAAAATGCAGCTACTGCTATGCTGTCCCTCTGTTCTTCAGTATTTCTGTGAGTGTCATGTTTAACAGACTTATCTTAGTTTCATTTATCTAAAGTAACTAGTGAGTGGCAATGGAATTTTTCCAAGATGCCTATTTTAATGTAGAAATTTTAATAAACACATGGGCAAATGAGATCCAGGCTATGTAATGTATCTAGACTAAAAAATTTGACAAGTTTTCATAATAAAGGCCTTATTTAAAAATGAACACTGTGATATTTTATCATGAATTCTTGTTGTCCAAGAAACAGAAAACAAAAAGTTCACGTGAATACCTTTCTAAATGTATGCATTTAAATGGAAGAATTGACCATTTTTTTTATCTGGGGTCCTTTGTACAGATTGTTAGAAAAGGAAAAATACAATACAAAGCATGGCATTTTTAGGTTCAAAGATAATACTAAGTCTTGAAAAATAAAGAACAAATTAGCAAGTACCAAATAGGTACAGCATGAAGCTAAATGAACTTCCATGAAAGGAGGCATTGGATGTTAAATAATTCTCAGGTACTATCTTGGTTTAGACAGTGTTCTAAATGCTAGAAATATGAAACAGTAGACAAGGTGTCATCTTAGCTACTTGTAAATTCCACAGTGACTGTGACAGTCCCAGCTGTGACTGCAACTTAATAACTGGTAGTTATAATAGTATACTTTCAATATTGTAGGTGACATACAGATGATTTTGAGTTGATACTGTAGTATCTATGATCCTCTCTGGAAGAAGATAATAAACATGAAACTGTCATTTCTACGGTACAAAACTAGCAGATAAATAAAGGCACTAGAAGATAAAATTGTAATAAAATTGGAAGGGAAAAATGTATAAGTCTCTCCTATAAAGAGGAAACTTTTAATTAAAATATATACAATAGCTCACATAAACTCTAAGCAGTGTGATGAAAACATGAGAGAAACAAAAATATAGAGGAAGGAAGCACTAGAAGAGGCGAAATTATTGAAGAGTATGAAAGAAATGCACAAGATTACCAACCCCTATGTAATAGTTGTTCCTATCCTTTTGAAAGCCAGGTACCTATTAGGGATTATCTTTAATTACTGAGATTAGAATAAAAACAAAAGACTAGCCTAACGTTAGTTCTGCATAGTTGCCAGAAACCAAAGAAAGTTGAGTGAGATTTTTTTGTGTGTGTTTGGGAACATCAGAAAAAATGCCAGTTCTCTAGGTCACAGACTGCCTGAGCCTAGACGACCACAGAAGCAGTTGCCTCCAGCGCTTCTGTCTTTCCTTAGTTTTCTGTGGGTTCAAGAAGACTCCTTCTGTTTCTTTTCCTCCAGAGCAAGTGCTCCACACATCTGGCTTTCCTCTGCCTTGTCCTAGAATCACCAGAAATACTCAGGGCACAAGAAAAAAAATTTTTATGCCAGCAGCTTGCTCATTCTGATAGGGTGGTATATGCCAGGTTTCTCTTATCTCCCATGATGTTGCATGTTTTACATTGCTCCTACGCTTTTCCTATCGTCTTCTATGAAGTTGCACCATTGTGTTTTCTTTCTGCTCTCTCCAGCTTATTTTGGTGAATTGCTCCATCATGCCCATGAGTCATAAGTTGTTTTCCTGAAGGTTTGCCTTCGGCACATTTTTCACTCAGGATTCACTGCAGAAAACAGAATTTTCTCCGGCTAGTACAAATAGAAAGCGATTAATTATAAGGCTAAAATTATTGTTATTAAATACCCCCCAAAACTACTATAAAAGCTCAAGAAATAATCTCAAGGCTGAGCTTTCAGAGCATCAAAGACACAAAAAAGGAGAAATAGGAGACTCTGTCCTTCACAATCAGAAAGCCATTTGTCAAATTGTGAAAGTCCCATGTGCTGACTTCCAAACCAAAGCCCAATCGCCAAGACTAGGAAGCTATCAATAAAATTGGTGCAAGATGGGGGTGCTGCCCCAGTGGGGAAGACACCATCCCAGATGATACTTAAAACAGAAGCAGGGCTGGCGCCGCGGCTCACTAGACTAATCCTCCGCCTAGCGGCGCCGGCACACCGGGTTCTAGTCCCGGTCGGGGTGCCAGATTCTGTCCCGGTTGCCCCTCTTCCAGGCCAGCCCTCTGCTGTGGCCAGGGAGTGCAGTGGAGGATGGCCCAGGTGCTTGGGCCCTGCACCCCATGGGAGACCAGGAAAAGCACCTGGCTCCTGGCTCCTGCCATCGGATCAGCGTGGTGCGCCGGCCGCAGCGCGCCGGCCGCAGCGGCCATTGGAGGGTGAACCAACGGCAAAGGAAGACCTTTCTCTCTGTCTCTCTCTCTCACTGTCCACTCTGCCTGTCAAAAATATATATATATATATAAAAAAAAAACAGAAGCAGTATATACAGCCGCACAATTGCCCCCACTTACTTCTCTGCAAATCTCACATAAGGGCTTTCATTTGGTAGAACTTGAATAATATCCAGAGTCCTAGCTGCAAGAGAGTATGAAAAATGTAATCTTGGCATTCTAACCTCTAAATTATGAATGACATACTAGCCTAGAATGGATTGAGTCTATACTTTATTGGCTACTCAACACCAGGTGCACCATTCTACCCAAAGTTAACAGAATCAGCAACATCAACAGGCCCTCACCTGACATTAGATTTTTTTGTATCTTGAAAATCTAAAACACTTGCATTAACTGTGTATTACTAATACTAAGAAGGATTTGAGCAGCACCCTTTAATAGAACACATTAATATTCCTGCAGCAAAGTGTATAATTACACTATTAAGATAAATAAAGTTTAGCAACACCTTAAATCAATTCACATTAGGATTTTCTTCAAATACTTTTGCAAATTAAATTCTCACCCAAAACAAAAACATTTTTGCTTGTACAACCTTTAGATATGGGATTGTGAATGAGGAACTGTAGATCTGTACCAACTATTGTAGATAATTTCCAAATCTGTTCCAGATTCACATAAATTTCTCTCTCCCACACCTCAGCATCTTTCAAATTTAATTTCAAAAATCTTTCAAACATCTTTCAAATTTAATTTCAAAAATTTAATTTCAAATTTAATTCAAATTTAATTCAAAACCCAGCCTTCCTTTTTTGTCTCCTGACTGAACAAAAGGCATCAACATCTACCTCCATTTGGAAGCCAGAAGCCTATGCCACCCAAGAAATCCCTCTCTCTCTTCCATACACAGAGTTTGTCATTTCATCCTGTCCATCTTCCTGCTGAAACACCTCTCCAGTGTACTCATTGCTTCCCGACACCACTGCCATTCTCCAGGTCAGATCACATTTACTTCTAGATCATTTGAAAGAGCGTCCCCTCTCCTTGCTTCCCACACCTCAGATCCTTTCCTGACACAATAACAACTTGGTCCTGTCACTTTCCTGCTTACACTACTTCTCATCTCCCTACCAGGAACTAGAGACTGTTTCCATCTGGAAGATGCCTCGTTTCCTGGACACTTTTTATAAGACTCTTCTTTGCTGGCCATGCCACCCTCATAGTCTATGCTGTAAGCTTACAACAGTCCTTTAGAAATGTGAGTTCTTCACACTGTCTCTCACCTCAGAGCACCTTCTTCCTCCGGAGCTTTCTCTTGGCTCTGCCAGACTAATTCCTACTCAACTCTCAGGTCTCTCAATGGAAATCACTCTCACTGATCAGGCTTTGCTAACTCCCAGGCTCTAGCTGCATGCCTGTCTTTTAGAGCAACTTTCATGTATATCCCTTACTTTCCCAGTTACTGAATTGTATTCATACCGATCTGCATCCTCTCCACCTGCCCGTCCCATCCCCAAGCTCAGGTTATACCCTCTGGGAGAGCAAGGATGCCTGTTCCTTATGCACTGTTGTGACCAGAGCTGGCTCTTTAGTAGATGGTCACCATATTTGAATGTTCATTAGAAGAAGGAATAAATACCCTTCCTTTCTCAAACTTTTCCTACTCCACTCAAAACTCATCTGTCCTAAAAAAATAAAAACAAAGTAATCTGTTTGAGACACTTGAATCTAATCTCCAAAAAACCAGAAATAGAACATCATAACAAAATATGAGACAAACAAATCAATTACCGAAGGAACCACTTACTTCTCCCTCTAAGACTGATGAGCCTGGAGATGAAGGCTGACATACAAGCTTTGGTGAGAGGAACCCAGAAAAAAAAATCTGAGCTAAGCAGCTGCAGAAAATACATTCTGAATCTCAAAATAGTGTGCAATCAGGAACTCAGAATGAAGGAAATTGCAAGGTAAATGCTTGCTTTTCCAAGTTACAGTACTGCATCAAGACCAGCTTTTGTACAGCAAGAGGAGCCAAAATCTCAGGGAAGCTGCTCAGACACCAAGAATGAGCATACACTCCACAGCCTGGCCACAAACAATGCCTTCTCCAACCTGGTTGGGTAGCTGTACAGAGAAGCAATGACGTGGGAGAGGAGTAACAAAGCAAAAACAGAAAGGAGGCATGTCAAAAGGAGATAGGACTCGAGAGAAATAAAAAGTTTTCAAATAAATTAATAATCATATTTGTATAATTACTCTAAAGTTATAGTAAACTATAACTATAAAGTTATAATCAGAGCATGTCTTGACCCTCAGAGGGTCTTTCCTTCACACCTGCTGACATGTTTGAGAAAATGTTACAGAGGCCTTAAACGGGGAACTGGATGGTAACCTAGACAAATAAAAACATTGCTTTTAATTCAAAATTTATTGAATAGATTTTGTCTTGGATAGCTGTTATTTTCAAATAATGTTTTCAATAAAAGTAATTTATTATTTTTTTCAGAAAGTGTTCAGTAGGGACCAGCATTATGGCACTGCAGATTAAGCTGCCACTTGCAAGGCAAGCATCCCATATCAGAGCCCTGGTTTGAGTCCTGGCTGCTCCATCTCCAGCATTCCTGCTAATGTGCCTGGGAAGGTAACCAATGATGGCCCAAGTACTTATGCCTGTGCCACCCATGTGGGAGATCTGGATGGAGTTCCAGGCTCCTAACTTCATCCTTGTGCAGCCCTAATCATTGTGGCCATTTTGGGGAGTAAACCAGAAGATGGAAGATCTTCTCCCCTTCCCTCCCCAATCCCATATGTTTCTCCCTTCCCTTTTCTCTGTAACTCTTTCAAATGAATAAAATAAATCTTTTTTTTTTAAAAAGTGTTTAAGTAGCTTTACTGTTTCCTATTTAGCAGGATTTTGTCTACTTCTGACAGTAATTCATAGAAGTGACATGAATTAAATAAATTAAAATGAAATGAATGAGATTGGGTGACTGTTGGAGGCATCCCACTATTCCTGCCGCTTTGAAATCATTCCTCAGCATGATAATCAGTGGCTACCGAACAGAAAACGGCCCCAGCCCAGTCAGACAGACTGCACAAGACTCCTCCTCCACTCACTATCCCAGCCCCCGTATCTATCCATGTGAAATTGATTTCTTACATATAAAACCTGTGCTGATTACTGAATTGGAAAGACTGAGCAATAGAGAAAAACTAATCATTTCTATTCCTCAATTTTACAGGGCAACGGGGAACCTGCCAGAGAGACTGCAGAAGCTAACAGACTTCAGCCAGGCTTCTATCACCAGAAACCCAGGGGTGCTCTGGGGACTGAAGCCCAACTGACACATAGACTGGAGTCCCAGGAGTGCGTGTGCAGTGGGCATCTCTACATCTCTGCGTTGAGCAGAGTGAGGTAGAAGGCATCAGAGAAGAGCCTGTGGTTCCTAGCTCAGCTGAGCCTCACCCCAGACAAAGACCGCAGGAGACCCAGGCCCCAGGGACAGGATGCAATCCAGGTAGCAGATGGAGACTTCTAAAGAACAGAGAACATTCAGGTCTGGAATGCTAATGTAGCCTCATTGGTAACCTCTTCTGGAGGGAGCCTGGGGACATTCTGGTTATATTAAAATAAAGTGCTGAAAATAGTCTCAGATCCCAGGAAGCTGATATTTTCCTCTGAGTGGAATACTGAAGAACTCACGATTTCCCTTGGTAAACAATAGAATACAGCCTGTTTTCCTTCCAAGTAAGGGACGTCTGGATTTTGGCTTAACTCAAAAATAGATGAAATGTTATCAAAAGAAAAAAATTAAATTATTTTAGTAAAAGAAGTAACAGGAAACAGTGACAACTTCACCAAATTATGGTAGGTGAAATGATTTTATTTACGTGTTGATTATTTGTCAGACCTAGGAAATAAAGATTTAGGTGTGAAAATATCATGTTCCTTTAGTTTATATTACTTCACAGCAGGTACTCTTTTTTTTTTTTTTTTTTTTTTTTTGACAGGCAGAGTTAGACAGAGAGTGAGAGAGACAGAGACAGAAAGATCTTCCTTTTCCATTGGTTCACCCCCCAAGTGGCCGCTACGGACAGAATACAGCGCCCCAACCAGGACTAGAACCCTGGGTGCCGGCGCCACAGTCAGAGGATTAGCCAAGTGAGCCGCGCGCCGGCCAACCAAGTACTCTTTCATTTCTTGCCTCAACAGCATCTTCATACAGAGCCAGAGGTAACACTGCATAAAAACAAAGATCTGAGGCTGGTGTTGCTGTGCAATAGGTTAAGCCACCACAGCAGCCTCCCATATGGGCCACTGGTTGGAGTCCTAGCTGCTCTACTTCCCATCTGGCTCCTTGCTAAGTGCTTGGGAACGCTGTGGAAGATGGCCCAAGTGCTTGAGCCCCTGCTACCAACGTGCAAGACCTGGGTATAGTCCAGGCTTCTGGCTTTGGTCTGGTTTAGCCCTAGCCATTGCGGCCATCTGGGAAGTGAGCCAGCAGATGGAAGATTGAACTCATTCTTTCTCTCTCTTTCTCTCTCTTTCTCTTTCTCTCTCTTTTTCCTCCTCGCTCCCTCACTTTATCTCTATTAACTCTGCCATTCAAAGAAACAAATAAACACATACATTTTTTTTAAAAGACAAAGCTCTTGGCATGGTCATTTGGCACAGTAGTTAAGTCCCACTTGGGCTGCACATATCATACATTAAAGTGCCTGATTCTAGTCTGGCTCCTTCATTTCCCATTCAACTCCTTGCTAAGGACCAACCTGGGATGCAACAGATGATAGATCAAGAGCTCAGACCCCTTCCACCCGTGTTGGAGACCCAGATTGAGTTCCAGGTTCTTGGCTTCATCCTGGCCAAATTGTGACTGTCGTAGGCATTTGAGGAGTGAATCAGTGAATGGAAGATTTCTCTCTACCTGTCTCTTGGTTGCTGCCTGTCTTTTGAATAAAAAATAAAAATAAAATAAATCAATAAATAAAATAACTTTTTTTAAAAGAAATAACTCTGAATAGGAGTGAGGCCATGGTATGTGTAGAATGAAGATTCTACATGTGGGACTCTGGGCAGGTTAATCAGCCTTTATGTGTTTACTCATCAATAATACAGCACAGTTGGATGAGAAGATTTCCAAAATACTACCACAGTTAGAAGTCTATAAGCTCAGATTCTGTGTGAAGGGAAAACATTCAGAGTCAGAAAATTCTTTAGCTACAGAAAAACTTGGCTGGCAAATCATAAAGCAAGGGGATGTCACTAGAGCTTTGGTGGTAGCAGGTAAAGCCACCGCCTGCCAGTGCTGGCATCCCATATGGGTGCCAGGTCAAGTCCTGGCTGCTCCATTTCTGATCCAAATCCCTGCGTGGCTGGAAAAGCAGTAGAAGATGGCTCAAGTTCTTGGGCCCCTGCACCTACGTGGGAGACCCAGAAGAAGCTCCTAGCTCTTGTCTTCAGATCAGTGTGGCTCCGGCCATTGCAGCCAGTTGGGGAGTGAACCAACAGAAGGGAGACCTTTCTCTCTGTCTCTGCCTCTCCTTCTCTCTGTGTGTAACTATGACTTTCAAATAAATAAATAATCTTTTAAAAAAAGCAGTGGGAAAAGCCCTTCTTTAAATGTAAGGGAACTTTAAACTGTAAAAAAAAAACACAGCCTCATGCTACCCATTACATTCATCTCCTTGCTGCTTGTACACACTTGTTGATGCATCAGATCCCAGGTGTCAATCGCTCAGCCCTGGAAGGGGCAACTCCTTTGCTGCCTTTGCCAAACCCATTAGGAAACCCCATTCTGCAAAGTTGGTCCCCACAAACTGTCCTTATAAGTACCATGTGGTTTCCAAACAGCTGTGCTGGAAGCATTGCATTCCCCCCATGAAGCCAGGAACTAAATGTGATAATTTGCACAGATACATTTATGGAGAGTATACATAAATGTTAATTCACAGACGTTACTTTTCTGTGGGAGGCAGAATAATGGGCCCTCCCAAAAGTACACATCAAAATCCCTAAAGCCTAAGACTATGTCACCTTGCATATCAAAGGGATTTAGCAGATGTGATTAAGTTAAGGATTTTGAGGTGGGGAGATCATGCTGGATTGTCTGATTGGGCCCAATGAAATCTTGGGATTCTTATGAGAGGGAAGCTGGAGGGTTGAAGTCAGGGAAGGAGATGAGACAGCAGAAAATAGAAGTCAGAAATAGAGACCTAGAGGGGCTGCCCTCCTGTCTCTGAAGAAGGCAGAGGAGGGACACAAGCCGAGTAATACCAACATTCACCAATAGCTAGCAAATGTAGGGAAATGGACACCCTCCTAAGATCTTCCAGAAAGAATGCAATTATCCAGGAAACCTTGATGTTAGCCTTGTCAGAATTCTAACCTTCAGAACTGGGTGACAATAAACTTGTATTTTCTTAAGTCACTAAGTAGTGGCAAATTGCTAATATAGGAAATTTTTACGAGGATTCTTCAAAAAGTTCATGGAAACTGGAAATTAAATGGAGGTTTATTTAGTCACAAAAATTTATAATCCATATGATTTTTTCACAATGTGAGTTTTCCATGAGCTATTTGAATACTTGTGTACACTCCCTAATGATGTAATATCTATAGAAATTAAACAAATACCACTTATTCTCCCCTTGTCACAGATAGAAAACAGAAGGACCATTGAGATATAGCTCTCTTCTATGTGGCTTAGTGAACTTTTACAAAGCTTAATCTTTTTGTATAAAAACATCATGGATCAAATAAACTGTAAGCAGGTGCTAAAGGGTTCCATAGCAGGATTGATGATCCTGCGATAAATGACATCCTTCAATGGCTGTTCTGCTTGATGGATGTCCCTTTCTATACTAACATCAGGGAGAGAAATTAGAAAGAGACCCACTGAAAACAAGCATTATTATATTAAACAAACTTTGAGCTAACCTTTCTTTATCAATCAGACATTTCTCTCTTGTAGGCACATCAAGAGGACTATGGGGAAAAGATAAATGTTTAGATAGTGTACTTTACTGCTCTTTAAATAGCTTTTGTGTGGAATTAGCTTTGAAATGACTGTCTTCAATAACCCAGTAGAAGCAGCATTTACAATAATTATTTCATCCTGATGGGGTTTGAGAAGGCTTTTCTGACAAAGCTTCACCGGCTGACTAGAATCCTCGGTGGGAAAACATTGTCAGTGAAGGCTCTACCAGAAGTGTTGGAGGAGCAAATCTCCACCCAGGGAACTGGCATGCAAGAGATTTTCTGTTTTATTTTAAGATTCTTTTTATTTTATTTGAAAGGCAGAGGTATAAAGAGAGAGGGAGAATCATAGAAAGAGAACAAGAGAGAAATGTCTTCTATTCACTTGAATGTGAATGTCTTCTATTCATTGAATCTCACCTATGAGATTCAAAATATCTGCATAAGCTTAAATCCCTTGGCCTGCGCCTCAGCTCACTAGGCTAATCCTCTGCCTGTGGCCCCAGCACACCGGGTTCTAGTCCCTGTCGGGACGCTGGATTCTGTCCCAGTTGCCCCTCTTCCAGGCCAGCTCTCTGCTGTGGCCCAGGAGTGCAGTGGAGGATGGCCCAAGTGCTTGGGCCCTGCACCCCATGGGAGAGTAGGAGAAGCACCTGGCTCCTGCCTTCGGATCAGCGCGGTGCGCCGGCCACGGCGGCTATTGGAGGGTGAACCAATGGCAAAGGAAGACCTTTCTCTCTCTCTCTCTCTCTCTCTCTCTCACTGTCCACTCTGCCTGTCCAAAAAAAAAAAAAAATCCCTTACATATATAACCCATGCAGCATTCTCCTTTATACTTTAAATCATCTCTCTCTTACTGGTAGTACCTAATACAGTGTAAAAGCTATATAAATAATGTCTACAATGAAGTTTAATTTATAAAGTATGCATGTTAAGAGATTAGCGACAATAACTAATAAAACAGAAAAAATATAATATGCTGTAGTCAAAGTTCTGTGAATATGGTTTCTTTCAAGTATCTTATTTCCTCCATGTATTATAAACATATATTCAGCTTGTGATTGTGGAGAATGGAAACAATAAGTGGTGGAGACAAACGAAATAGTTTGCCTTGGAGAAAAGGAGTTTCCTGTATGAATGCAGAGGAGGGGAGAGAGAAAATGAAATGGTGATATGGACTAGGGCAACAGGAGCAGACTCAAATCCCATGCAAGCAGATGGCAACATCTTATCAAATCTCTCCAGCAGGGGACGCAAATAGCTTCATGTGACCACCAAAGGTCTCACCCCACCCACTGGCCATGTTTTCAGAATAGTAAGGAATAACCCCCAGTAATGTGCTGCCTTAGGTTGATGAGTCCTACTGTCCTGGTGGAAAGTAAGAGAAGAAGGAGTACTTCCAAGGAAAACAGTCCTAGGTTAGGATGCTTAGTTTATCCTTCAGTCAGTTGTGGATTCATTCTGTGAAACTCAAGAGATCATCTTTCTAAAGAGAGACAAAAGAGGAGGATCTGAAACCCACCCCCTCTAAAAAAAATGGATATGTCCATGAGAGAACATTGTATAAGGGCGTCCCTTTTCCTTTCCTTTGGCTTCTGAGAAACAGTTGTGTTTAACATCAGATGTTTGATTGCTTTCTGCTCTGTTGCAAGGTCTTTGTTATCTGCAATAGCTAACCTAGTAAAAGTCAGATTTAGTTAACAAATTATGGTATATATACATTATAGGATACTACACAGCAGTTTAAAAAAATGAAATTCTGTCTTTTGCAACAAAAAGGATGCAACTGGAAACCATTATACTTAGTGAAACTAGTCCCAAAAAGAGAGATACCATGTTTTCCCTGATCCGGGGTAACTAATAGAGTGCTTAAAATGCAATGTATTGTAATGAAATGGACATTTTGAGATAGATGATCATTTATAGCCCTTGTCTCTATTGTTGAGGAACAGTGTTTGTTCTTCATAGTACTTGTTGAACTCTTTACTTGATGTAGGGTTAATCTTATGAGTATAAAGTAAATTGAAAATAGAGCTTTGTAAAAATTAAGAGTGAGAATAGGTGAGGGAAGAGGAGGAAAGTTGGGAGTGTCCATAGGAGGGAGGCTAGGTGAGAAGTACCATTATGGAAAAGTTATAATTAGGAACATCTCTCAATTATTAGCTACTATACCTGCCTCTACTTTAAAGGCAATAATTTCTCAGCAAACTTCATTAAATTCTCTTGCTGAAGTTGTTTTGGTTAATCTGGTTGCTGTTTTGAACTATACATTGGTTGAATGGGATGAGTGTGTATGGTGGCTAACACCTACGCTGCACTTGAATGTGTATTTCAAGTATGGTAGAAACTACCTTTGCTGCACTTTAATGTATATTTCTTATATGGAAGAAACTCAGTTGTAAGAAATCAATAAGTTACTTAGCCAAAATGAATAAATTTCTTTTCTGGCTTGTCATTGATATATTTGATCTTGAGAAGTATAAACTGTAGAGGCTCCTGTTAAGGAATATAGTCTCTTAGTATTGTCCTCCCTGTAGCCATCATATTTGTGGCCCTGTTGTACTGTAACCTCTCAAGAGTCTTCAATGTTCATATGCAGTCATCCATTATATGAAAATGCTCTCACTATGCTTAGAACAGTGAAAGCAAGGAGAGAACATTAATAACACTACTGACTTGATGTCATGAATCATGAATTCTATACTGAGACCTTGTATGTTCATCATAGTAGTAGAGAGAGTGTGGTGCTAGTAGTCCAGATTTGAATCAATCTCTTAAAATTGAGAGGCTGACTAAGAGGAGAATTGTTAAATAAAATAAAATTTAGCCTACACTGCCTCCCTACACAGTGGACCTCAGCCTTAGTTTGTAAACAAAGTGCATCTTAACTATACTAGAGAGCTAAGTCTCAGTTAATCACAGGAGCAAAGCTTCAGTCCATCACAGGCTATAAGTAATCAGGCCATGTCCATATAAAATAAATGCCTCATTTATTTGCCTCTTTATTTGCCCAAATAAGGCAAATGCTGAACTATAACCAATCAAGCTATTTCTCTATGTCATTTCCATTTTGTTTATAAGTATGGCCTGCCCATGTTGTCAAGTGAACTTTCTGAACTCCTTTTCCAAGCTGCTACCAGTTGCATGCATCATTCTTGGCTTAAATAAATTGCTAAATTTAATCTATCAGAATTCTTTTAGCAAAAGTAATGAAAGATAAATTTCAAATATTATAATATAAAAGAAGAAATAAAGATATTTTACTCTATCCACAGTTCCTTCTAGTACTTTCATACATAATGATAAAACAATCTATCCTTCCAAAAATACATGCTTTGTGCAGTATAGGTCAAATCATTCTACTTCCATGTGCAATAATTTACCTTAGGTAAATTATTTACCCTCTCTGAATGTCAGTACTCTCACTGGAATGGATCTAACAATATCTCTCTTACAAAAATGTCATGCAAAGTACATAAAATATTTAGAGAGCACCATCCCTAATAGGCCCCTAGAAAAAAGAAATAGTATTTGCAGAATTCCAAATTAGCAACTGGAAAATTTTAACAGTGAGTTTTCATTTCCCCAGCCACTAGTTTCTATTCAAAAAGTCCAAATTAGCTAGCAGTGAGCAGATAAAATATGCTTATAACAAGCCCCTAAGAGTACCAAACTGGCCGGCGCTGCGGCTCAATAGGCTAATCCTCCGCCTGCGGCGTCGGCACACCAAGTTCTAGTCCCGGTCGGGGCGCCGGATTCTGTCCCGGTTGCCCCTCTTCCAGGCCAGCTCTCTGCTGTGGCCCAGGAGTGCAGTGGAGGATAGTCCAAGTGCTTGGGCCCTGCACCCCATGGGAGACCAGGAGAAGCACCTGGCTCCTGGCTTCGGATCAGCGTGATGCGCTGGCCACAGCGCAGTGGCCTCAGCGGCCATTGGAGGGTGAACCAACGGCAAAAGGAACACTTTTCTCTCTGTCTGTCTCTCTCTCTCACCGTCCACTCTGCCTGTCAAAAAAAAAAAAAAAAAGTACCAAACTGGTTTTAGAAACTTATTAAAAAGAATCGCCAATAATCACTTATGTTAAAATTTTCAAGTACAAGACTTCAACTAAATTAATACTGATATTCTGTTCTTTATCATTTGGCCAATTTCAAAGCAGAGAGGATCTGTTTTCGTGCAATGAGATGTTCCATTATGAAGTTCAAATGGACAACTATAACAAGGTGGAGGTAACATGGTCATGAACATGCACACAGTAAAATAGGAAACAAAATTGCCACAGAAAATGATAAAAATAAAACTGTCACTCTGCTAGAAGTTTCTGTAGAGATGTCTACATATTTATGATTGTCTTATAGAATCATAGTAAAAGATTCATTCTGTTTAGAAAGGCACTAATGCAATTAACACTCACAGTTAACACCTTTCAATCAACTCCTTACTTCATTCTTAATGTTGTCTTTATAACCACTGGTAAAAAAAAAAAATAAGCTGTCTTCTTAGCATATCTCTTTCCTGTGTTCACATTATTACAGTATTGCTTTAGTTTATCATTATTTTTTTTTATTTATTTTTTATTTTTTTTTTTTGACAGGCAGAGTGGACAGTGAGAGAGAGAGAGAGACAGAGAGAAAGGTCTTCCTTTGCCGTTGGTTCACCCTCCAATGGCCGCCGCGGCCGGCGCGCTGCGGCCGGCGCACCACGCTGATCCGATGGCAGGAGCCAGGAGCCAGGTGCTTTTCCTGGTCTCCCATGGGGTGCAGGGCCCAAGCACCTGGGCCATCCTCCACTGCACTCCCTGGCCACAGCAGAGGGCTGGCCTGGAAGAGGGGCAACCGGGACAGCATCCGGCGCCCCGACCGGGACTAGAACCCGGTGTGCCGGCGCCGCTAGGCGGAGGATTAGCCTAGTGAGCCGCGGCGCCGGCCTAGTTTATCATTATTAATCTTCCACTGCTATTACCCACAACTCAACAGCACCAGTCCATTTTCCTTAGCAAAAGTATACAAGCTTTTCGGTCTTTGTTCCACTCACGTTATTATTCTAGAATCTAAAATAGATGAAGTCCAGTGAAATAATAACTTCATGGATCAATGTCTTTTCTTCTCGTTTTTGTACCAGCAAAATAAATTCTCAGGAATCAGGGCAGTCACAATTATATAAAAAAGATATTTTATGAGTATACCTTTTATCTACAAAGTAACTCTCACCCAATATAAAAGACTGTGACTTGTGTTAAAATTAAACAAGAATAAGGGTAGATATCTGGATATTCAGATGCTGGTTGGGATGCTGACAAACCCAGAATACCTGAGTTTAAATCTCAGCACTGCTCCTGATTCTATTTTTCAGCTAATGTAGACTCTGAAAGGCACTTGAGGTAGCTCAAGTAATTAGGTCCGTGTCATTCACAAGGGAAACCTGGATTGAGTTTTTGGTTCCTGGTTTCAACCTGGTTCAGCCTTGGCTGTTGTGGGTACTTGAGGAATGAACCGATGGAGAAGAACTCTCTTTTTAATCTATATCTTTCTCTGAGTTTTTCTCTCTATCTCAAATAATTTTTTTAAAATTTAAATTTTTAAGATTTAAAAATTGAAAGAACACTGACAATCCTAAAATAATCATATTCTTGCTATTTAATACAAATCTAAGATGGCAGGTGGCAATATATCACTTAAATACAGTATACAATAAATCTTGTTTAATCCCATTAGGCTTCCAGAAGTCATAATTTTCTTCATTTATTTACTCTTTTTCTTAATTGATTTTTTAAAACTCAAGTCCATCTAGTCCCTCATTCTCTGTGTAATGCTGCTTCTGCATTTAGGAGCGTAGTTTCTCTGAAGAATCACAAGTTTCCATGCTGGCAGATTTTACATGTAACTATAACACTGATAAAATAAAACATTGAATGTGATGCATGTTACAAATAAGTTTCCAGTTGTCTGAAGAATAGAAAAGAGTAATTATTCTTTTTTAAGTTTTTATTATTATTTTTTCCATGGTAGCTTTTATTTAAGGTACACAAACTTCACGCATTTCATAAATACAACTTTAGGAACATAGTGATTCTTCTACCCTACCCACCCTCCCACCCTCACTCCCACCCTTTCTCCTCCCTCTTCTATTCCCATTCTTATTTTTAGTAAGATCTATTTTCAATTAACTTTATACATGTAAGATTAATTCTATACTAAGTAAGAAGTTCAACAAATAGTATTAAAAAAACCTGTTCCTCAAAAAGTCAAGACAAGGGATATTCAAAGTCATCATATTTCAAAGTGTCAATTTCCCTTTTATAGATTATCTTTTAGTGCTCTAATAATTAACACAGATCAGGGAGCATATAGGGTATTTGTCATTTGGGGACTGGCTTATTTCACTAAGTATAATGTTTTCCAATTGCATCCATTTTGTTGAAAATGTCAGGATTTCATTTTTTCCACTGTGTAATACTCCGTAGTATACATATCTGATAATATCTTGACCTAGTCTTCAGTTTACAGACATTTGAGTTGATTCCATATATTAACTATTGTGAATTGAGCTGCAATAAACATGGGGGTACAGATAACTCTTTCCTATGCTGATTTCATTTCCCTTGGGTAAATTCCCAGGAGTGGGATGGCTGGGTCATATGGTAGGTCTATATTAAGATTTCTGAGGTATCTCTATACTGTCTTCCACAGTGGCTGTGACAGTTTACATTTCCACCAACAGTGGATTAATAGGGTACCTTTTTCCCTACATCCTTGCCAGCATGTGTTGTTTGTTGATTTCTGCATGAAAGCTATTCTAACGGGGGTGAGGGGAAACCTCACTGTAGTTTTGATTTGTATTTCCCTGATGGCTAGTGATCCTGAGCATTTTTTTCATGAGTCTGTTGTCCATTTGGATTTCCTCTTTTGAAAAATGCCTGTTTAAGTCCTTTGCCCATTTCTTAACTGGGTTGTTTGTTTTGTTGTTGAGTTTCTTGAGTTCTTTATACATTCTGGATATTAAACCTTTATCAGTTGCATAGTTTGAAGAGTAATCACTCTTTTTTTTTAAATTTGTTTATGTGACAAAGTTAGACAGTGAGAGAAAGAGAGACAGAGAGAAAGGTCTTCCTTCCATTGGTTCACCCCTCGATGGCCGCTATGGCCAGAGCTGCTCCGATCCGAAGCCAGGAGCCAGGTGCTTCCTCCTGGTCTCCCATGCAGGTACAGGGGCCCACACATTTGGGCCATCCTCCACCGCACTCCCGGGCCACAGCAGAGAGCTGGACTGGAAGAGGAACCCGGTGCCCATATGGGATGCTGGTGCTGCAGGAGGAGGATTAACTAAGTGAGCCATGCGCCAGCCCCGAGCAATCTATTAAAGAGAGGAGAGGCAGAGAGAGAGAGAGAGAGAGAGAGAGAGAGAGAGGTCTTCCATCCGATGGTTCACTCCCCAATTGGCTGTAATGGCCGGAGCTGTGCCAATCCAAAGCCAGGAGCCAGGAGCTTCTTCAGGATCTCCCACCTGGGTGCAGGGGCTTAAGGACTTGGGCCATCTTCTATTTCCTTTCCAGGCGATAGCAGAGAGCTGGATGGGAAGCAGAGCACCTGGGACTTGAACCGGTGCCTATATGGGATACCGGCACTGCAGATGGCAGCTTTACCCGCTACACCATAGCACAGGCCCCATGTGTTTCTGTTTTTTAAGCCAGTTTGTGGTACTTTGTTATGGCAGTCCAATGAGACTCATACACCTACTAACTTATTCATTGTTCCAGGTAACATTTACAGGAAAAGCTAAGGCAGACATGGTTTTCAACTGACAACAAACATAGAGAAACATCAGAAATTTTTCAAAAGAAAAAAATTAGTATTTAGCCAATTTCCAACAGAAGAAAATGGAATCATCAAGGGCAAGAAGGAACAAAAAAATCAGGACAGACATGAACCTTGAACCTGGAAGTTTGAACCTGGAGTTGGACAAAGGGGTCAGGTTTTAATATCAAAGATAAATTTGAAAACAGTCATGTAAAACATTTACCTGTGAAAACGTAATCACTAAAATTTTTAAATTCAGTGAGAAGGCTAAATAGCAGATTAGACTCAACTATTTGAAGAATTTAGATCTGGAAAATAAATCTAAAGTAACCCCCAAAGAATGCAGAATAGATATGGAATATAGGATATGTTTTGAATTCTCATCAAATACTAATTTTATTGCATTCATTCTCTATAATATCAAATATATATTTACACATACACACATATGATACTAAATATTCATATGCACATATATGCATACATACATATTCTTCATATTTGAATTTATTTGTATAAATACATTAATGTTATATATATATGCATATTTGTGTATGTTTACTCAAACACATTAATTTCTAGTACTGAAGAAAGTTGTGAAGCTTCTCATTGAAAAATTTAACAAAAATATACCAAATAATCAATCCACCTGAACTACAATGAAAAGAGAAAGAAAAGCACTAAGATAAAATTTTCTAAAACAACAACAACAAAAAAAACACATGACCTAGAAAAGCCAGTTTACCAAAAAGGAATGACAATTGCACTGGCATTCAAATTGTTAGCAACAGAAACAGATGTCAAATTATACTGGGATAATATCTTTAAAGTACTATGGAAAAATATCTTTAAAGTACTAAGAGAAAATAGCCATCAACCTGAAATTCTGTGCTTGGACAATGAATCAGCCAGCAACAATGGAGCACATTATTAAACAAAAACTGAGAGCATTTACCACTCACTGAATCTCACCAAAATCAATAAATACATTGCATTTCAGTAAAAATAGGAATTGACCACAAGAAGAAAAGACATATAAGCAGCAGCCATTGTTAAACATGTTATTAAGCATAAGTGAGCATTGGTTTGAAGATAAAAATGATAATAAAGTTTAGTACAGGAAGCATATCGAAAACTACAAAATATTTAGAAGTGAATTGCAACAAAGGAATTCATAAGGCAATATGTCTAATGCAATAATAAATTATTATCTCTAGGGAAATATGTAGTTAGTATAACAAAGAGAATAGGATGCAAGCAAGAAGTGGACATGGGAACCCTAGCAGAGAATCTGATATTTGACTCACTTGAGTTTGATCTTCAGAGGATGTTCCAGGTAAAATTATCATATATCATCGTACTCAGAGGGGGCCAGAACATGACAAGCAAGGAAAGCTGCCAGAGACTAACTTGAGTGACAGTTTTGAACATACATTAAGCAAATAGATATTGTTTAATCAGGAAGGGATCTCACACTAGCCCTTTTCTATATTCTGAACACTCTAACCCTGGCTGCAAGCAGTCCTCCCCCTAGGATGCAGTTTCTGCAGGGAGCTCTACCTTCCCACTATCTCCTCTACAAGTCACAAGTAAATCAAGCGTTCCTTTGAGCTGCTCTTACTTGAAGATAATTATTAGTGACAATACAAGCAAATGGACCCTTGTGTCTGCTAATAGAGACACACACAGAGAGAGAAGGGGGGCTGAACCAAACCCTCAGGTACTTCTTTGAAAACATTTATAGAAGAGTAAAACCTCAGCCAAGATCAACCAAATATGAAAGAGAGTGAGAGACAGAGAGAAGATGCAAGTAGCCAATACAATTACGTAAAATTATAACTATAAACATAGATTTTTTTCCTTTTTATATGTGAGATACAGGTTTTTTAAAAGACAATATTATGAAAATTTTTATGCCAATACACTGAGAGTCACATAACATGGCTAATTTCCTAGAAAAATGTAAATTACGAAAATGGATCCAAGAAGGAATAAAAAATTAATAAATAAAAAACCATTGAATATTTAATTCAACTGTCAAAATCAAAGTACTCATAGAACTAGACCCCAAAATTTTAACCGATGAATATTTTAATATATTATTACAAGAAATGTCAGAAAACCTGCATTTTGTTTTAAAGTCTGGAAAGCTTCCTGAACCTCATACTAAGAATATTTTCCAATATTTTCTTCATATACACTGCCACAGGGGAGAAGAAAGTTTCTCTCTAAGGGCAGAGCCAATGTCAAGGAGAATGAGATAAGGAGCTAATCCCAAGAGGAACCGGGGCTTAATGAAGAGTAAACACTGTCAGCCTTTCCCTGCAGGATTTCAGAATTCCCCATGGAACCAGCAACTTCTCTCCATCTCTCATTCTGCTTTCCAAACGGGGGTATTTATTATAGTCATCTTCTTTCTGTTGCACCACTGTATTTGGGATTAGATAGTCTGTATTTTGACAGGCAGAGTTAGACAGCGAGAGAGAGAGACAGAGAGAAAGGTCTTCCTTCCATTGGTTCACCCCACCCCCAAATGGCCGCTAAGGCCGGCACACTGCATCCATCTGAAGCCAGGAGCCAGCTGCTGCCTCCTGGTCTCCCATGTGGGGTGCAGGGCCCAAGGACCTGGGCCATCCTCCACTGCCCTCCTGGGCCACAGCAGAGAGCTGGACTGCAAGAGGAGCAACCGGGACTAGAACCCGGTGCCCCAACCAGGACTAGAACCCAGAGTGCCGGCGCCACAGGCAGAGGATTAACCAAGTGAGCCATGGTGCCAACCCCTGTATTTTGTTTTAAGTTCATTGATCTTCCTATCAAAAGGAACCACATTTGGACGCAATAAGTGAACCTTTATATTGATGTTTTAATGAAATAAGACTTTTGCATCATCTTCCTTGATCATGGAAGTAAGCATATTTGGCCTGTAAAAGAAAGAAAAATGGGGACTGGCACTGTGGCGCAGCAGGTTAACGTCCTGGCATGAACAGCCAGCATCCCATATGGGCACCGGTTCTAGTCCCGGCTGCTCCTCTTCCAGTCCAGATCTCTGCTATGACCTGGGAAAGCAGTAGAAGATGGCCCAAGTGTTTTGGCCCCTGTAACTACGTGGGAGACCTGGAAGAAGCTTCTGGCTCCTGGCTTCTGATCAGCACAGCTCTAGCCATTACGGCCAATTAAGGAGTGAACCATCAGATGGAAGACTTCTCTCTCTCTCTCTCTCTCTGCCTCTCCCCTCTCTGTGTAACTCTTTCAAATAAATAAATAAATCTTAAAAAAAAAAGAAAAATGAGTATTTGCTACAAAATCAAGGACTTAAACTGAATTGTTCTCCAATATCCACATTCCAATCCACTCCCATGACTAGATTATACAGCATTGCTTCATTGATGTCTTGACCTTAGGAATCATTCTGGATTGCAGAGTGGGATCAGATGATTTAAATGAAATTGTGTGGTTCAACTCAGTGGTTGTGTCTCTTTTCTGAGAACGGAGATGTCCCACAGAGGTATCGCTCCTACAGTCAGAGTGCCAGAATAACAAAATACTTTGATAGACACTGTACTGTCCCAATAAACTATCTTAAGCTGTGAGTCAAACCACCATTACTAACCCACAGCCTTATTAAAACAGAATGAAATATATTTGTGATTTAAAGTCAATGAGATTTAGCGATTATTATTAACCCAATATAACTTATCATAGCTGACTAACACAATCAGTTCTGAAATTAATTTAGTAACATGTAGTAAACTTGAAGATGTACATTTTTTAGGATCTATCAACTTTTTGGATTTATATGCTCTATAGAAGTTTTCATATCTGGGCAAAAAGAAGTACATGCAAGATTGTTACTAAAGTGTTGTTTGCAAGAGCTAAATGCTGTAAGATATCTATTGATCACTAAGAGAATGTATACATTGTTGTATGTTTATACATGAGATACTATACAATTAAATATTCATTTAAAATTCATAAATTGAGTTTAATAAAATTAATACAGATCTTTAAAATATAAAAAATAAAAAGTTGCTGAAGTATACATGATATCATTTATATATATAACCCAGTTATCTCACTTCTGGGAATTTCCGCAAAGGAAATGAAGTCAGGATATGAAAAAGTTATCTGTACATTCATGGTTTTTACAGCTCAATTCACAATAGCTAAGATATGGACTCATCCCAGATGTCCATCAAATGAAGACTGGATAAAGAAATTATGGGATACGTACACCATGGCATACTACACAGCAGTACAAAAAACAATGAAATCCTTTCATTTGCAACAAAAGAAACACAACTGGAAAACATTATACTTAGTGAAATAAACCAGTCTCAAAAAAACAAATAACAAATGTTCTCCCTCATCTGTGGTAACTAATAGAACACTTAAAAGGAATCTAAAGAAGTGAAATTGACATACTGAGATGCAATGATTTTGAACAGCCCTTGTCTCAACTATTGAAGAACAGTTCTTTCTCTTTTCACACTATTTGTTAAACTCTTTATGTAGTGTAGGATTAATAGTATGTGTATAAAGTTAATTGAAAATAGATCTTTGTAAAAAAATAAGAATGGGAATAGGAGAGGGAGGAACAAGAAGGGTAGGAGTGTGGGCTGGAGGGAGGGTAGGGTGGAAAGAATCACTATGTTCCTAAATTTGTATATATATATATATATATATATATAAAGGCTAATATATATATATATATATATATATATATATATATATGGCTAATCCTTGTGGCGCTGGCACACCGGGTTCTAGTCCCGGTCGGGGTGCCGGATTCTGTCCCTGTTGCCCCTCTTCCAGGCCAGCTCTCTGCTGTAGCCAGGGAGTGCAGTGGAGGATGGCCCAAGTGCTTGGGCCCTGCACCCCATGGGAGACCAGGAGAAGCACCTGGCTCCTGCAATCGGATCAGCACGGTGCGCCGGCCGCAGCGGCCATTGGAAGGTGAACCAACGGCAAAAGGAAGACCTTTCTCTCTGTCTCTCTCTCTCACTGTCCACTCTGCCTGTCAAAAAAAAAAAAAAAACATGCATTTTAATTAGGTTAAAATGTATTATTAATACCTACCTACTGAGTAATTATTCTATTTTATAGATAGAGAATCTGAGAATCAAACACTCAATTGTCTGACTCCAGAAACTTAATACAATACTTTGCATTACTTCTTGGACTACCTCAGATGGCCCTAAAACAGTTAAGCAATGAACAGGTGTTCTGTAGAAAATGTTACAAAACAAATCAACTTGCATACATGTATCTTAATATCTCTTCAAATATAAATTATAGGAGGCCATTATTTTAGCCCAAATAGACCAAACTAAAAAGCAAAATGGAGACACTAGCTAAAGTTCCTCATCACCAAACTGAAGCTAATCTGTTTATCTTACTTTCCGAGAAATTAAGATTAGCTGGTGCCACGGCTCAATAGGCTAATCCTCCGCCTGTGGCGCTGGCACCCCGAGTTCTAGTCCTGGTCAGGGCGCCGGATTCTGTCCCGGTTGCCCCTCTTCCAGTCCAGCTCTCTGCTGTGGCCCAGGAGTGCAGTGGAGGATGTCCCAAGTGCTTGGACCCTGCACACGTATGGGAGACCAAGAGAAGCAGTTGGCTCCTGGCTTTGGATCAGTGTGGTGTGCCGGCCATAGCGCGCCGGCCAGCGGCCATTGAGGGGTGAACCAATGGAAAAGGAAGATCTTTCTGTCTCTGTCTCTCTCTCTCTCACTGTCCACTCTGTCAAAAAAAAAAAAAAAAAAAAAAAAAGGAAACGTTTAGAGAGATCACAGCCAAATTTCCCAAGCAACCCAATTTCAACTGGTAAAAATGAAGCTCCCTCTTTCATCCTTACACGAAAGAAATAACCTTAAATAACTTATGTTAGCTAATCAGCTATTTTTCTAGATCCTGTGTTCTACTCTGACTATTAAGAAAAGTAATGTTGAAATGACTAATCAGTTTTTGTTTTTGTTTCTGCTTTCTTCAAAGTCTTCTGTGTCTACAAAAATAAACTTTTTCACCCGGATCACTGGAAGAGTTTTTCTATTTTCATGGAATGAAGTACTGCTTGATTTTAAATATTCCAGGTTGTCAAATAAAACCAATTAACATTTTTAAACAAAAGTGTTGTAATTTCATCCTTGAACACACAGAAGCTTAGAAGACATTCATCCAAACATGACTTTGATATGAATAATGCTATCTGTTATTTCTTTTGTGTCTCCAAACCTACTTACAGGGCCTTATGCTTGTTAGAGTTTCAATGAATACAAACCAACAAATTGAACACATATTTTATTTTAAACTTTTATTTAATGAATATAAATTTCCAAAGTACAGCTTATGGATTACAATGGCTTCCCCCCCATAACGTCCCTCCCACCCGCAACCCTCCCCTTTCCCACTCCCTCTCCCCTTCCATTCACATCAAGATTCATTTTCGATTCTCTTTATATACAGAAGATCAGTTTAGCATACATTAAGTAAAGATTTCAACAGTTTGCTCCCACACAGAAACATAAGGTGAAAAATACTGTTTGAGTACTAGTTATAGCATTAAATCTCAATGTACAGCACACTAAGGACAGAGATCCTACATGAGGAGTAAGTGCACAGTGACTCCTGTTGTTGACTTAACAAATTGACACTCTTGTTTATGGCATCAGTAATCACCCTAGGCTCTTGTCATACATATTATAGAGGACAAACGAACAAATTAGTATCTGTTAGCAATATGTAACCGAAGAGAAGGCAGACAAGAACAAGTTTCCCTGGACTAACAAAAAGAACCTAAGGCTCATTGGGGTCTCTCGTGTTCAGTTTGGGATCTTATTATATAGGAGGTCCACCAAAGAGTTGTCATTTCAGCACAAAAAATTAAAACATTCACTTCTATTTATTTGAACTACTTTATATTCCACTTTTGATATTCACACTTCATGTACTTTGTCACAATATTCCTTCATGAGATGTTAAGTTTCAAAATAATGGTTCAATTATACTATATTAGCCTACAATTCTTTAAATAAAAATTACGTTGGGAAGACAAATTGTCATCATATCCTAGGGCTTTGAAGTTAAACATTATCTCTATTAACAATGTTAAGCTCCTTTCGAATGGCCTGTCTTTGCCAGAGTGATTGAAGAAATCGCTAAACAAATTAACTTTTAAAATCCTATATTCCTCAGTAAATTTATAATTTTGAGGATTTAAAGATTACTTTTTTGTTAGAAAAAAATGGAATTTCTAACGGAATTATAAAAGCATTGTCAAATGAAATAAAAATTTGCTGTCTAGGATAATTTTATTTTTCCATGAAATAAAAATTGCCATTTATGAGTTATGTGGCATTTTTGACACTTAGTTGAATATTTCCTTTAGTAAATATCCTTCAGACAAATCAGTAATTCCATCATAAGGAGATTAAAAACATTCTGTATTAGATCATTTAATTAATGGATTTTTACTCCCATTGTGAGTAGTTTGGCAGCATTCCTCAACTGCTGCACCAAACACCCACCTCCATGGAAATATTTTTTTAATACCAGAAGAAAATCTTTTCAAGATGTGCAATTTAAAATATTTCAAAATTTAATACTGAGAAATTGTTATTTCCTATTTCCTATATAAGGAACTTCTCAGTCTAAGACCCAACTGATATGGGACTAGTCAGGGAGATAGGATTAGGCCCATGAGCTGGACACCACACCCTCTTGCCCCCTATGTGATCTCACCTGTATCCATCCACCTGACAATCAGACTACATAGCTCTCCCCTTTGAGAAGTGAATAAGAGGCCTAGGTCTGTGCCTCTGGCTCTCCCTTCTCCTGCCTACATTGCTCTCCCACGTGCCTCTTGCCTGAGGACTCCTGCCTGTGCTCTCCATTTAAGGGAATGAAGCTCCCATTTACCCTTCTTGACCTACTCTCCCTTTATAAAGCCCTCACATTCCTGTATATTTCTCTCTCTTTCCAAATAAATTCCAGCACCCCAGCGCACCATGGATGGGTCTGGGCCTCACACACACCTGGCCAGGCCTCAAAGCCTATCTACCAAAGCTCTTCCTGCCAGTTCCTAAAAACAGAGCTTAGAATAACAGTTAATTTAGCTCTGCACCTATTTGGACAGGCCCTCACCGAGGACTTAAAGGACCTATCTCTTGAGGAGGGTGTGAAATAATCTAAAATGTAGATGGTTTATTAGTATGTTTCCTTACCAGCCTGAGACTCTGGTTTTATGCATTATCTTCACTTTCTAGCAAAATGTAGCTAGCAGGTATCCAGAAAAAAGCATAGCTAGTCCACTAGAAAGTTAATTATTTAACCCTTATCCTCATCCCTGTGGAGAGATAACCAACCCCAGAGAGGATACGGGCCATGCAGCAAGTTCCTACTTCTGCAATCTTCAGGAAGTCCCTGCATTTCCCTAGAAGGTAACAGATTCCTGGATACAGGAAAATAGCAAAGTTCCTAAATCAGGGTCTCAACAGGAAGCCAAAGCAGAGCCCCTTCCATTGGGAAAAACAAAGAAAGCACAGCTTTCACCCATTGTAAAGCTGCCATGTCTAGCACTCTCACAGTGGTAACTCAGTCCTTCAAAACAGGCAAGCCCTCGATCTGCTAACTGCTGCCTAAGAAATTTCTACCAAACTAGGGTTAAACTAGATGGGTACAGAACCATGTACATGCTCTCCTGGACAAGGCCAGACAACTCCAGGACCAGGTTGGACAAGGCTAAAATATCTGGTTTAACATTTGGTCATGGAAATCCTAGCCATTGCCTCTCCTTGGCAACACAGCATTCAGATTCTTTGTGCTCTCTGTAGACGATTGTGTTCTAATGCCCTAGTTTGTTTTGTCTCTAACAGAAGACAAGCCATCCAGCTCCAGGTGCTTCTGAGACAGGGCTTCCAGCCTACCTCATCAGACAAGATGACCAGTCCTCTAAATCAAGCAGGACAATGCGCTTTCCAAGGCCACCCTCAAACAACATAGGACAGATAGCATGAGAAAAATACCCATATCCATCTCAATGCCCATTTGTCAGCTTCAGAAGCAGTTACAGAAGATGGATCTTCATTCAATTATCCCCTTAAGATTATGGGTATTTTTTCTTGAGGGTGGAAATGTTAGGTAGGAATTTAGAGATTAGTCTATGTATGTGAGAGAAGGGCCTGAGGAAACTGGAAACTGCAGAAGCCCAGCACTGTATACTTCAAAGTCCTTCGCAGACCCTGATAACCTTCTAGATGGTCCCAGACCTTCCCTCTATGGGAAAGCTCTCTAACACTGAGCAATAAAACCATTACATCCTTCCACCAATGCAGGCACCCTAGAGAAGCCCCTTGGCCTGGCACTGGCAAGACTCCCCCTGTCTGATAACAATCTTGGGAAGGAATTTCCAAATTTATACTTCTGAAACGCTTTGTCCTGGAAGAGAAGGGGGAGGGGGTAAAGAGAGACTTCCTTAAACACTGAGAGTCTAAACGAAGACTGCACACTCAGCTCTCTGCTCTCCGCTGAGCCGCCCACCAGGCCTGCAAGGTGTATTCTCTCTATTTAACCATAAAACCTTGCTTTCCCCCATTCTGAGTGACTGGGCACTCTCTCTCTGTCCCTTCCATTCTGACAAATGCCCTATCCCCAATAAAACCTTGCTACCTTGCTCTGTCTCATGCCTGAATTCTTTCTCATGGGAAGACAAAAATCCTGGGACTTCTCTCCTGTGACATTTCCATGTTGCATGTCTCATTTGAGCCAGTGCTTAGAATTCTTATCTATGTAAATGGCAAGAATCTGAAATACTAAATTCTGGCTTAAGTTAGCCCACAACACAACAAAAAAAAACACTATCAATTGTATACAAGACTACATTTTCTGATTTCAGTCGCTTATAGTCACATAGTCACAAAGAAGGAACAAACTAGTACTTTCTAGTACATCCTTATACTACCTAGCTCAGAACTATTATTTAAAAAGATGCAAGTGGAACAGGCATTTGGCACTGTGGTTAGAATGCCCTGGGATATCTGCATCCTGTGTCAGAGTTCCTGGGTTTGCATCCTGGCTTTACTTCTGATTCTAACTTCCTGCTAATGAACATGGTGGGAGGCAGCAGGTAATAGCTCAAGCATTTGGGTACCTCAATTGAGTTATCGGCTCCTGGCTTCAGCATGCCCCAGCCCTGGCAACTGCAGGCATTTATAGAGTGAATAAGGAGATGGAAAATCTCTCTCCATCTATTTTTGTCTCACTTTCAATAAAAGAAAATAAAAATTGTTTTTAAAAGATGCAAATAGGTTAAAGAACAGAAAATCTAGAAAGCAAAAAGAAAAGAAAATCAAAGAGAAACTGTGGGCTATAATGAAGAGCTTAAAGTATTTCTAGATCATTCTTTCTACCTCTAGAGATCTGGGTGAGAGGTTAAGGAGAATTTAATGACAGATTTTTTGCAGAAATTACCCTTATTTGGAGAACTTCAAAAATTATCATAAAAGAATTCAAGGAAGATAACTGAAGGAAAGAACTACAAGCTTCATCATACACACACAAAGAGCTCCCTCAGACAATCTGAGAAAACTGAAGACTAACCCAGCTAATTCATATCTGAAAATCTAGCAGTCATAGGATGCAGAAATAGAAATATGCTCTAGGACTATCTACTATTTAGGCATGTATTTTAATATCTCTGAGATTCTCCTTAGCCATCTTTTGATATGAGTTGGGTTCTAAAGTGACCCAAACTCTTCTTTAGAAGAAGAAAACAATTACAAATAAGCACACTCCAAATGTGGTCTTTTATCATTTCAATTAAACACATCAAAAGCCTTTCCTTTTTAGCAGAAAAATAGAGAATATAAATAGAAAAATAATCATTAAGAGCTCCAAAGATATTATGAGGCAACTTGGTTTTTTAAATCTACTTTTTAAAAAAAAAACTTTTATTTAATGAATATAAATTTCCAAAGTACAGCTTATGGATTACAATGGCTTCCCCCCCATAACGTCCCTCCCACCCACAACCCTCCCCTTTCCCACTCCCTCTCCCCTTCCATTCACTTCGCTCATGACAAGAGCCTAGGTTGATTACTGATGCCATAAACAAGAGTGTCAATTTGTTAAGTCAACAACAGGAGTCACTGTGCACTTACTCCTCATGTAGGATCTTTGTCCTTAGTGTGCTGTACATTGAGATTTAATGCTATAACTAGTACTCAAACAGTATTTTTCACTTTATGTTTCTGTGTGGGAGCAAACTGTTGAAATCTTTACTTAATGTATGCTAAACTGATCTTCTGTATATAAAGAGAAACGAAAATAAATCTACTTTTAATCATGGACTAATAAATAAGCCATGAATAATGACTAGATTAATTTATCCAAAGCTTATAAAAATGTCAAATATATTGGGTTTCTCAAGAATCTTTCAAAAACAATATATTAAAATGCCATCCAAACTTAGTATTTCCAGATCCTGACTAGCCATCTCCTTCCACATTTATCTTTTTTTTCCTACTTTTTCTACATAATATGTTCTGTTTCTCTCCCTTTGAAATACATGATAGTCTAGTGAAATTAATTTACTTTGAATCAAATATACCATAAAGTGATGGCCTCCCATCTGGTCGACGTAAGTCAGCACATTTAGTGCTCTAATTTATTTGAATTAGCTAACTTAGAATAATAAAAAATTAAGGCAATAATTAAATCTCCCTTCATATGACCAGGTCTTAGAAATATGTAAAAAAAAACAGTCTGATGAAGAGTGAGCACAGAAATCTAGTTTTCCATGCTAGGTTGCTAGATTTCTGAGAAGCCACACAGAGGAAACTAGAAAAAGTCCACAGCTTGTTCACAGGGCCACATTACTTGCTTAGCTCCACATCCATTCTGTTCTGCTGATCTTGAGTCCTCACTCTATACATCCTGTTCTTCCAGCTGTGGAGCCACAACAGCAACTAGCACATGTGTTTCAAGAGGAGTCATTAATACTTAGTATTCATAGTCCACAATGCTTCCTAGGGGAAAAAATATTCTTCTATGACAGTGACCCTTCCTGAAGCATTAAACAAGCACTATTCTAGATCTACACAGATATTTTATTGAACCCAAGAGCAGGAGTACATAAAAGCTTCAAGGGTTTTCCTAACAAGGGGTGGCATTGTAGGGCAGTAGTACAATGGGTTAAGCTGCCACCTGCAGCGCCAGCATCCCATATGGGTGCAGGTTCCTGTTCCGGCTGCTCTACTTCCAATCCAGTTCCCTGCTGCTGTGCCTCTGAAAGCTTTAGACGATTGCACAAGTGCTTGAGCCCCTGTACCCATATAGGAATCTGGGATGAAGCTCCTGGCTTCAAATGTTCAATTCAAATGTTGCAGACATTTGAGTAGTGATCCAGTGGATGGAAGATGGATCTCTCTCTCTATCGTTGCCTTTCAAATAAATAATTAAATAAATATTTAAATAAAAAGTATTTTCTAATGAAACCCAATCTAGAAACCATTTAGAATAAAGGAATCTCTCCTCAGCTTTCTGAGGCATGAAGTTTCAAATTTCTCCCTTCCCATAGTCCACCTAGTCCTGTGTCTCCCCTTTTGTGTACTGAAGTTCTTTATTTCCATGTACATTCTGAATAGTCTTAAACATCCAGTACAACTATTGTCTCTCATTTTAAATTTCAAATTCATTAGAAGTGACATTGAATAGGACAGATGATATCAGGTGGCCATTCCTGATCTAATCCCTCATAGCCACAAAGATATGGTCCCAAAATACATAATGGCAGCAGTTTAGGAGAACATATAGATGTTGTTTGTGGGGCAGAAAATCCATACTATTATAGAGATGCAGAAAGTTGAGTCATGTGAACTGTTAAACTAAGGAAATTTAGCATCTTACCACAATATAATGGTTTTGTTGGTAGGCACAGGCTGCTATAAATTTCTATCTGATATATCTATATCCATCCAATTGATTTATAAGACTAACTATAATATAGACTAGATATGCATCTGTCTGTATCCAACTTTTGGTTGATCTGTTATCTATGCTAGATGCATCTGTTATATTTGTCATCTTTTCATTACTACAATGAAAGGCCTGATAAAAGCTACTTATGAAGAAAGGACACCTCTCTTGGTTTAGAGTTTTGGAGGTTAACAGTCCAAGTTTGGGCAATCACATTGGTATGGAGTCGTATAGTAGATAGTAGAATGTTCAGAATGATCACTTGATGAACCAGGAAACAGAGAAACAGGGAGCAAACTCATCTATATCTACATGGTTTCTCCTTACAAAATCACCAGGATTCAGGCAAAAGGATGGATTTGGACAACCTCTCCAATCTAATGATCTCCCAAAGGCTCCCTTTTCAGATATCATAATAGGATTAAGTTTCATCATTAATCCATTAACCATTAACTTTCATTCATTAACCATAGCTATAAGACTTTGGAGATCAAGCCTTTAAGACAGTCCTTTGAGAGGCTGGCACTGTGGCTCAGCAGGTTAATGCCCTGGCCTGAGGCACCAGCATTACATATGGACATCAGTTCTAGTCCCGGCTTCTCTCTTCCAATCCAGCTCTCTGCAATGGCCTGGGAAAGCAGTAGAAGATGGCCCAAGTCCTTGGGCCCCTGCATCCACGTGGGAGACCTGGAAGAAGCTCCTGGCTCCTGGCTTCGGATTGGCACAGTTCTGGCAGTTGCGGCCATCTGGGGAGTGAACCAGCAGATGGAAGACCTCTCTCTCTGTCTCTACCTCTCTCCGTAACTCTGCCTGTCAAATAAAGACAGTCCTTTGGAGTTTACCCAAACTAATACCCAAAATACAGCACCATTTATAAGACCATGAAAAAGCACCAAAAACACCTAAGTATGAATTATTACTAAGAAATTAAGAAAAATCTAAATAAGTGGATATATGTATTTATGGACTGAAAGCCCTAATATTTAAATCTGTTAATTTTCCCCAAATTGATCTATAATTTCAAAACTCTCTCTCTCTCTCCCCTTCTGTATGTGAAAAATCAGTAAAATTATTTAAAATGTATTTTAAAACTAAAGTATTCAGAATAATGAAGATAATTTTAGAGAACAAAGAGGGAGGGCTTGTACTACTGGATTTTCAAGTCTTACAAATGAATATATTCATATGTATGTATTTCTTTATTCATTCATCTATCAATAGACATACCTCCACACTGTAGCTGTTGTGAATAATGTCACAATGAACATGCAGCACAGATATCTCTTTATGATATTGACTTAATTTAATTTGTCATATACTCAGAAAAGGAATTACTGGATTATTTGGTAGTTTTGTAATTAATATTTTGAGGAATCACCATATTTTTATTCAGAATAGCTACATTGATTTACAACCAGAATAGTGTGCAAGCGTTTGTTTCTACATCCTTGCTAAGAATAATATTTTCATCTTTTTGAAAATAGCCATCTTAGCAGGTATAAGGCTATGACTCACATTCGTTTTGATTTTCATTTGTTAGAGATATTGAGAATAGATTCAAATAAAAGTTGACCATTTGTATGTCTTTGGAAACTGTTCAGGTCCTTTGCCCATTGTTTGATCAGGTATTTTTAGCTATTGGGCTCTGTGTATTCCTTAAATATTTTGTATATTAATTCCTTATTGAATATGTAAATATTTTCTCAACCATTGGTTGTCCTTTCACTTTCTTGGTTATTTTCTTTTCTGTACTGAAGTCCTACAGTTTGTTGTGATCCCACCTGTTTAATCATGCCTTTGTTGTCTGAGCTTTTGGTGTCATAAACAAGAAATCGCTGCCAAGGAGCTCTTATATTTTCTTCTATGGATGTTTATAAGTTCAGTTCTTATATTTAGATTTGTATCTTGAGTTGCTTTTTAGTATAGTACAAGATTCCTATTCCATTCCTTTGTATGTGACTATCAAGTTTTGCCAATATGATTTACTAAAGACTATCCTTTCATCATTGTTTATTCTTCATACCCTGCTAAAAATTAGATGATCATATATTCTTGAGGTTTTCTCTGGGTTCTCTATTCTGTTCCCTTGGACTGTGTCTGTTCTTATGTCACTTTTGATTTGTTTTGATCACTATAACTTTGTGGTATTATTTGAATATCACAAGAAGTGCGATAACTCCAATTTTACTCTTCTTTTCTGAGATCGCTTTGACAATTCCAGCTATCTTGTGGTTCCATGCAAATTATAGAATTGCTTCTATAAAAAATTCCATTGGAATTTTGATAGGGTTTGTGTTGAATCTATATTGTCATAATAGATCATTTTTATTTTCTTCTTTGTATTTATATTTTCTATTAAGTATTTTTTTTGCATTAGTAATATATATGCTATCTATAGTAACAAAAATAAATTCAGCCTTTTATCAAGATTCCATAGCAAAAAATGATTAAAGCTATTTGTCAGTAAACACAACATATCAATTTATACCTTATAGGTCTCATATTTCACAAATTTTATAGCACAATTATTTTTATATCTTACTGTTAATTACTATAATTACCATAAACTTGAAATGGTCAATTCTCATAGGTCAATATGAGGATGACCATAGTGCTCACTTTTAATGCTCTAATAGACTTATCTGTCTTAGTATTCTCTTACAAACCATCTTTACATCTTTTGCTACCAGTCTTGTAGAATTCTTAGTAATAAAGTACAGAGACTCCTAAGTTTATGTACATTCAGGTTTTTCATGTACCATTTAATTTAATAAATATGACCTTAAGGAAAGTATGTAACATCTCTGTGTTCATTTTCCTTATAAATAAAACAAAGGGGAAATATCTATAGTTTGTTTGTTAAATTTATACATGTATACTACATAAAAGAGTACCTGAAACATAATATTCAATAAATGTCAGCTACTGTTATTTTTCCCTAGGTTTTCAGACTTTCCACCCATATCCAGGACCAATTATAGTTGCATTGATTGAAGCTTTACAACTTGTTACAAAAAGCTTCATTAGACTATGAATGAAATTTGCAATCTGAAAGATGCTCTGGGTGTTTGAAGTGTTGTCAGTAACTACTCAAATTCCGTATTTACTGACCTTCTCTCTTTGTCACATATTCAGGCTAACTCCCACATGTGACTTTCCACAATATAAATATGCAAGGTTTATTTCTAGAATATATGAGGCTTTGTCAATAACAATATGTAAATTTTCAGTTATTATAAATCATTTCCAAACTACTGCTTAATTACAGTTTTGCTTTGAGTGATGTTGAATAAAGTAGACTCTGCAGATCCTTTTATTCACATATTTAAGCATATGTGCTGAGTGTCCCCTAGTGCAATATAATGTATCGGTCACCAAGAACTCAGTAACAAACCCCCATATACACATCAGGAATTTTGATTGGTGTGAGGAACCCAGATATAAATCAAAAATTAAAGGGAGATTTAAAAATTATAAGAGAAGATATCATCTAGAAAGCATAGCCAGACCTACCTTTATATTCAGAAAAGAGGGGCCAACACTCTGATTACTATACCTTAAATGGCTCTAAATATCACACACACACACACACGAACACACACACACACACACCAATTTACTCAAGAACACATGGTCTCTTTACTTGGGATTCAGCACTCAGCTGGCCACGATACAATCTTAAAAAACATAGATTTTTCGGACCCCATAGGAGATCAGGATAAGTACCTGGCTCCTGCCATCGGATTAGCACGGTGCGCCGGCTGCAGCGCGCCAGCCGCGGTGGCCATTGGAGGGTGAACCAACGGCAAAGGAAGACCTTTCTCTCTGTCTCTCTCACTGTCCACTCTGTCAAAAAAATAAATAAATAAATAAACATGCACTTTAATTAGGTTAAAATGTATTATTAATACCTACCTACTGAGTAATTATTCTATTTTATAGATAGAGAATCTGAGAATCAAACACTCAATTGTTCTGACTCCAGAAACTTAATACAATACTTTGCATTACTTCTTGGGCTACCTCAGATGGCCCGAAAACAGTTAAGCAATGAACAGGTGTTCTGTAGAAATGTTACAAAACAAATCAACTTGCATACATGTATCTTAATATCTCTTCAAATATAAATTATAGGAGGCCATTATTTTAGCCCAAATAGACCAAACTAAAAAGCAAAATGGAGGCCGGCGCTGTGGCTCACTAGGCTAATCCTCCGCCTTGCGGCACCGGCACACCGGGTTCTAGTCCTGGTCAGGGCGCCAGATTCTGTCCCGGTTGCCCCTCTTCCAGGCCAGCTCTCTGCTGTAGCCAGGGAGTGCAGTGGAGGATGGCCCAAGTGCTTGGGCCCTGCACCTGCATGGGAGACCAGGAGAAGCACCTGGCTCCTGCCATCGGATCAGCGCAGTGCGCCAGACGCAGCGTGCTGGCCGCGACAGCCATTGGAGGGTGAACCAATGGCAAAGGAAGACCTTTCTCTCTCTCTCACTGGCCACTCTGCCTGTTAAAAAAAAAAAAAAAAAAAAAAAAAAACCATAGATTTTCATGACTAATCTTGATCAGGTCCCAGGAAAATGCTTCTTTATTTCTTGTGATTTATCCTCTCAAAACAAAAGGGGGCAATATCCAAAGACTGTAAATGTTTGTAGTTGCAACCATACTGTGAGACTGGGTTTTACCTACTAAGGATTTGAGAAGCATAATTTCCCACATAAGTCTGAAGAAAACAATTACTTTGTTAAACTCTTCCTTTCTAAAAACCTGAATATAATAAATTATTTTGTAATAAACTATGAGAGTAGTACTATGTGAACATTTTGTTGATTTCTTTTCATGATAGTTTGTTAGCAAAGTACTCATATTATGTTTAGTTATTGACCAAGGAACATTTTGCAGTGTTAAATCAATTTACCCTTGACTCTGAACTTATGTACCTCCAGACTTAACATGGTATGAAGCTTGAGATCTAAATAAAAATTTAGATCTAAATAAACATCTAAATGAAAATTGGATAATGAAATCGAATAGCTTTATTTTTATAAAAATTCACAGCACTTAAATATACTTAATTTAAATTCAAATTTTATTTTTATAATTTTACTTAAAGGTGCTTATATTCATTAATTAAATTTTTCATATTTGCCTTCCTGTAAATAATTTCAAGTACTTTGAAAATGACTCTTCTGGAAAATGACAGCACTGAACTATCATTGTGGCACAGTGAGTTAAGCAGCCACTTGTGATGCCAGCATCCCATATCTGAGGCCCAGTTTGAATCACAGATGCTCTGCTTTCCAGTCCAACTTCCTGTTAATGTGACTGGTAAGGCAGGGGAAGATGGTCCAATTGTTTAGACTCCTGCTACTCATGTGGGAGGCCTGGATGATGTTCCTAGTTCTTGGTTTCAATCTGTGCCAGCCTCATCCTTTGCAGCCAATTAGGGGGTGAACTATGAATGGAAGATCTCTCTTTCTCTCTGTCTCTCTCTCTTTCTCTTTCATCTACCTTTCAGGTAGATAAAATAAATCTTTTTAAAATAATTGCTATACAGGGGCCAGCACTGTGGCACAGCAGGTTAACGCCCTGTCCTGAAGTGCTGACATCCACATGGGCACCCGCTGGAGACCTGGCTGCTCCTCTTCCAATCCAGCTCTCTGCTACGGCTTGGGAAAGTGGTAGAAGATGGCCCAAGTGCTCACACCCCTGTAACCACATGGCAGACCTGGAGGAAGCTCCTGGCTCCTAGCTTCAGATCAGTGCAGCTCCAGCTGTTGCGGCGAACTGGGGAGTGAACCATCAAATGGAAGCCCTCTCTCTCTCTCTCTGCCTCTTATCTCTGTAACTCTTTCAAATAAATAAAATAAATCTTTAAAAATTGCTCTACTTATCATTCCTTTTATTTAAAAATTTTCACTTTGTACACTATTATTACTTTATTTTTAAAATATTTTTAAAGATTTATTTATTTATTCGAAAGTCAGAGTTACACAGAGAGAGGAGAGGCAGAGAGAGAGAGAGAGAGAGGGAGAGTGGTCTTCTATCCAACGTTTCACTCCCGAGATGGCCGCAACAGCCAGAGCTGCACCGATCTGAAGCCAGGAGCCAGGAGCTTCTTCCGAGTCTCCCACATGGGTGCAGGAGCCAAAGCACTTGGGCCATCTTCTACTACTTTCCCAGGCCATAGTAGAGAGCTGGATAGGAAGTGGAGCAGCCAGGTCTCGAACTGGCGTCCATATGGGATGCCGGCGCTTCAGGCCAGGGAACCAGGGAGCCGGCGCCCACGTGGGATGCCGGTGCTTCAGACCAGGGTTTTAACCCGCTGCCCCCACAGCGCCAGCCCCCTATTTTTAATATTTTAGATAGAAGTGCAATAAGCAATGGTCAGTAAGATAAACTGAGCCTACCACCTGGATTTACTAAATAAAATTTTAAGAAAACAGGTAGTCTCATTCATTTACATGATATTTACAGATTCTTTAACTCAACAAAAGCAAGGTTGAATAGCTGTAACAGAGACATGTACACATCCCTTGGAACTTATTTACTGTGCCTCTCTAGAAAAAGTTTGCTTATATCTGCTTGACATCCATATATAAAATTATTTCCATTACTGTATATCACTTCCCATTGCATTGCTTTTTCCTTTAGGCATATTTTCCCCATTGCATTTTATGTGATTTACTTCAGCCTATCTTTCACAAATTTGGCTTTTAAGTTGTCTTTAATGTAGCATTTATTTCTATATTTTATTCTATTTTTTTCTCCTCGATTTTGAAAAGCTGATCCTTCATCCCTCTGGTGTTTTGCTATTAAGAAATTAGGAAGAACGACTTGAAAAAGTATTTGAAAATTTCCTGTGTTCTTTTGAATCATTACTTGTATAGTCTACATCAGGGATTTCAAAAACATTATGGAAAATGTAATTAAAAGATAAAAGTTAAAAATAGGGACCGGCATTATGATGTAGAGGATAAAGTCGCCATTTGTAATGCCAGCATCCCATATTGACACATGTTTATATCCAGCCACTCCACTTCCGATCCAGCTGCCTGCTAATGCTTGAGAAGCCTTGTGGCAGAGGGACCAAAGGTTTAGGCTCCTACTATCCACGTGAGAGGCCTGGAAGAAACTCCTGGCTCATGGATCTCTCTCTTACTATGTGTCTTTCCCTCTCTAACTAAAAATAAATTTAAAAATCTCAAAAAACTAAGATAAAAGTTAAAAACATAAACTTTGTTTCTGAACATACACCCAATCTAGTTCAAGATACTAATGGTAAGTGGTGATATCGGGCATTTAGTCAATCCTGAAGGAATTGAGAGTCCAAGGCATTTAACCACATTCGTGCAGTCTTTTATACATTATTAACTGAAGAAAAATGGGTACACTTTAAAGGTTTTTTTTTTAGGATTAGAAAACAAAAAAAAGGTCACAAGGAGTCAAATCTGGATTCTCTATTGAAATCACAAAATTTTCCTTGTTTGATGAAAGGAATGAGCAGGAGCACTGTCTGATGGAGAAACTGTCTCCAAGGAAGCATTCCTGAACCAAGTTTGCCAAAGCACTGGCTAACTTTTATAAAACATTCCCCCCCACCCCAAAACAGAGGGTATTATTCATTGGCCCTCCAGAAAATCAACAATCAAAATGGCTTGAGAATTGTGAAAATTTGCTGTCATAACCTTGTTTTTTTTTTTTTTTTTTTTTTTTTTTTTTTTTACATGACCACTTCCATCTCTTAGCAGCCTTTGCTTTGTGTTTTGTCCTTAGGATTGTACTGGTGGAGTCTTGTTTCACCTCTGGTTCTAACTATTTGAAGAAATGCTTCAGTATCTCAGTCTCTCTTGTTGAAAATTTCCACTGAAAGCATTGTACTTGTCTGCAGATAATTTGGGTGCAACAGTTTTCGCACCCATAGAGCAGCGAGTTTTGGGTACTTTAATTTTTCAGTGAGAACTTTTTGAAGACCTCTCATATATGCATATATTCTTTATCCCTTTCTGTTTATGTTATTTTTCATCCAAATGTACTTCTCAGTTTCTGTGCCTAATTCATACTTCTTCCTGAGTATCATTGACATTTGCAGTAATTCACTATCTGCTAAAGACTTTGTATGTGGTACCGGCCTCGGGCGTAGCAGGTAAAGCCACTGCCTGCAGTGCCAGCATTCCACATGGGCATTGGTTCGAGTCTTGGTTGTTCTATTTCTGATTCAGCTCTCTACTATGGCCTGGGAAAGCAGTAGATGGCCCAAGTCCTTGGGCTTGTGTATTCACTTGAAAGACCCGGAGGAAGCTCCTGATTCCTGGCTTCAGATCAGCCCAGCTCCTGCCATTGCAGGGGGAATCAACCAGTGAATGAAACCCTTCTCTCTCACTCTTGCTCTCGTTCTCTCGCTCTGCCTCTGCCTCTTTATAACTCTGCCTTTCAAATAAAAAGTAAATTAAAAAAATAAGACCTTCTATGGTCAGCAGTAGAGCTTTGTAGCTGGCATCTACAATTCAAGTCTATTAGCTCAAACTCACTCTCACCAAATTGGTTATTTCCTTACTCCAGAGTCACATACTCCCAGTTTACAGTCCAAACCTCCTGTGATTTATGGTAAAGACATTGGTTCAAAAGATTTCCATACTATATCCTATTACTACATCCATCATCTTCACTTCAACATGTCCCATCTGGAATCCAAATCATAATAATAAAAAAGGAATGTATCAAAATTCCATTTTAGAAACATTTCCTTTAGTGTTTCCACTGCCAGCATTACTACTTCCACAGTCTTCTCCATACTGTGTGCAAAGTGGTATTTCTGAATGGGTATGACCCATTGAAAACCATTAGAAGGCCATTAAAGTCCTTAGAATTTTAATGATCCTCAAAAAATAAGGCAGAAAAATATTCAAATGCAAAATATTAATAAGTTTTGAATAATACAATTACTATCAGTACATTCTTGCAAAGGGGTCAAGAATTTTCCCAGCAATTAAGTTGCTAACTAGGATACAAGCATCCTGCATCAGAGTGCCTGTATTCAGCTTCCAGCTCTAGCTCCTGAGTTCAGCTTCCTACTTAGGCAGACCCTGGGAAATAGCGGTGATGACTCAAGAAATTGAGCTCCTGCCACTCATGAGGAAAACCTTGGCCATTGTGGGCAACTTGAGGAGTAAACCAACAGATGAAGCTCCCTCTCCCTCTCCCTTTCCCTCCCCCTCCTCCTCCCCCTCCCCCTCCCTATCCCTCTCCTTCTCCCTCTCAAATAAAAAAGTGTTAAAAAAAGGAGTGCCTGCTGAACTCATTAAATTTCAAGGTTAAAGAAGGAAGAGTATGGCCACCTCGACAAAAACAAAAGTCAAGAATTGTTGGGTGGGAATTAGATTTGGTTGAGTTTTCTCCATAGAGAATGGCAGAGCAATAGTTACAGATTTCCAAAGAAAAAAAGGTGGCCCTAATAAGAATAAATAAAGTTGATATTCTCAAGCAATTAAGGATTTGAAGAAAATTCCAACCAACTGAGAGTTTAAAGACATAAGAAATTTAAAAATCACAGTAAAGAACGGATGGTGAGCATCTGATCAACTTAAATGTAGAATTAAAATTATACAAATATGATAATTATCAGATAATAATTCATAATAAAATAAAAATGCTACAAGCTTTGACATTCTAAACACTACATATAATAAAAATCAGGGGGATGAGAGGAACTAGAAGGCAGTGTAAATGTACTAGATTATTCAACTTTTAAAACAATTTTTTAAGGTTAGCAAACTTTGAGAGAATTCCAAGATGGGGGAACAGGGAACAGTGTACTGTGCTAGGCTAGAGAAAAGCAATAAAAAAATGTGTAGGGAGTACATTCTCAGGGAGAGAGTTAGAGAGAAAACCACAGTGAAAATTCTACAGAAGGAAGCCATGGATTTGAGTGCAAGGTGTGGACACGCAGCATGGACACAGATACAACACATGACTCCAGCTGCTGAGTGCCTGAGAAAGCACCAGCTTTGGAGACTGAGGTGAGATCAGATTGCAGCAACCCCTGAGAACATGGCATGAGTCCAGCCTGGAGCACTAAGTGGGAGAGGGTACCCGTGGACCCAGTAAAAAAGGGAGCATGTTTCTCTCACCCTATCCCCTCAGTAACTGTTCTCAGCAACCGGCTGAAAGAGAGTGGGTACCATTTGGGGCATAGCAGCAGTCACAGAAGCCCTTGTACTTGCGTAAAGCAACTGGCTGAGATAAGATGCCTCTTCTCAGCAGTACTGGCAGCAGCACTTCTGCTGCGACTGGTGGGAAGAAGGCAACATTCAGCCAGAAGCTCTTGTGTGTACATGTGATCCATAGATTCTAGCAGAGGCAAAATTCTGTGTTCCCCACTGACTTTGAGTCTGGCTGGGAGGATTGATCGGGGCTGGGCACCCATGCAGGATTGTGAGGTACCTTTGGCCTCCCACAATACCATAGGCTACAGGGCTCAAACCACCTAGGTGGAGCACCCACAGGAAGCTGGCTCTTGGAATGTCCACCTCTCTGTGGATTGCACAGACAAGCAAGACAGAGTGGAAACTCTGTATGATGTGATTGTGGGAGCCTCTTGTACTGAGACTGTCGGGAATCTTTGTATGAGAAGGAACAGTGTGTCTCTGGTCAATCACCATGAGGGGCTCCACATGCTCATAGCTCCCTGAATGCCTGTGATGGGTCACTGCAGTAGAAACCATGTTCAAAGTGAGGACTGCACAGATCCTTTGTGCAGTCCAAACGGCAGTGCAGATGAGTATTGTACCCACTGAGGGCTGACACCCAGGCATTGATCACCATGGAAGAGAGAAGGTGAGGCTGTGACCATATGAACAGAGGTGACCATACACTCTCTTCTGTTAAGAAGAGGAGATCTACCAAGCCAACCTGGGTGTCACCTGGATACTCACTCACTTTGGAGCACTGGCCAGAGCTTCCTGGCCACACCCAGGACATCTGAGTACTCATTGTGAGTGCAGACAATAGGTAAAGCCATTACCTACAGTGCCGGCATTCCACATGGGTGTCGGTTACAGACCTGGCTGCTCCACTTCTGATCCAGCTCTCTGTGATGGGCTAGGAAAGCAGTAATTGCTGGCACAAGTCCTTGAGTCCCTGAATCCTCGTGGGAGACCCAGAAGAAGCTCCTGGCTCCTGGCTTCGGATTGGTCCAGCTCTGGCCACTACAGCCATTTGGGGAGTGAATCAGCATTTGGAAAATTTCTCTCTCTCTCTCTGCCTCTGCCTCTCTGTAACTCTACCTTTCAAACAAACAAATAAATAAATCTTTTAAAAAAATAAATAGGGAGCCGCTGGAGCCACCGGAGCTGTGGGAGCCACAGAGTCTGCGCGCCAGCACTGGAAGGGGAGGAGGAAAATTGAAGAAGCTCAAACTGCCTCAGTAAAACTTGAGCAAACATCAATCTCTGGAGTTAAGACTTTGGTGGACCTGCGTACAGAGCGTGGGAGCCCACAGTTTGGGACACCAGCGGCAGACCCAACACACCAGCACTGGAACGCGAGGTGAGCCGAAGCTCAATAGCCCGAGACACCGGCAGGCAAGCAGAAAGAGGAGACTAGAGGGAACAACCCCGTGGGTAAAAGTTCACCAAGATAACTAGAAGAGAGAGAGAGAGAAAAAAAAAGTGACCAATATGGACACGAGTTTCTCTCTCTGCTCACCTCTCATAGGCGAGCAAGACAAAGAGCAGGCGCCATCTTGGACATACGTCATAAGCAGGGTGACCTCAGGTCTGCACCGGCCCTGAGCCTAGCAGAAAAACCTAACTCTGGGGGGGGGGGGGGGGTGGGTGGGTGGTGGTGAATTAACAGGAGATTAGGACCTAGTGAATGTGTGGTGCTACTGAACTGAGACTGTGAAAAAAGAGACGGTGGGGGAGAGAACTCACAGAATTCATGTGAGTACTCTCCAGAGACGCTATAATTCAGTAACCTTGGCAACCCAGTGGGAGACTGCAGGAGAATTTGAGCCCACACTGAGGGTATGACAGATTCCCTGTGTGGTCCTTGGGAAAGAGCTTCCAATCTCTGGCTCCTGTGGGTATATCATTTGCCTGATAACTACCTCCAATTCTCTTTAGCTGTGTGGAATTACTTCCCTTTTGAATCAAAAAGAAAGAAAGAAAGAAAGAAAGAAAGAAAGAAAGAAAGAAAGAAAGAAAGAAAGAAAGAAAGAAAGAAAGAAAGAAAGAAAGAGAGAGATTTACCACGCCTAACCTGGGAGTGTCACCTTTGGCACACCCTTAACCCTGAGGAACCAAACAGAGCTCTCAGGCCACACCCATCTCATGCCTCTAAGGCTCCATCGAAAACAGACAGTCCACATAATCTAGAGTCATCGTATAACAAGAAAAAACACCACAGTGAAGAAACCAAATATCTCCAATATGCCAAACAACAAACACAAAAACTGAGGTAATAAGAACAAGGAAGACACTATGATGGCCCCAAATGAAAAAGACACCCCAATTCAAGATTATGAAGATGATGAGATAGAAGAAATGCAAGAAGCAGATCTCAAAAAATTGATAAGAACATTAAGAAGTTCTCAAAAACAAATTCTTGAACTACATAAATCCTTAATGGAAAAGATAGAAAATCTTTCTTGTGAAAATGAAATATTAAGGAGGAATCAAAATGAAATGAAACAACTAGTAGAACAGGAAACTGTGATAGTGATGAGAAATCATAATGAAGTGAAGAATTCAATAGATCAAATGACAAACACATTAGAGAGCCTTATAAACAGAATGGGTGAAGCAGAAGAGAGAAAATCAGACTTATAAGACAGAGAACAGGAAAGGATAGTCAAGCCAAAGAAAAGAAGAGGAAATTAGAAATCTAAAAAATATTGTGGGGAATCTACAGGATACTATTTAAAAAAAACAACATTCAGGTTCTAGGAGTCCCTGAAGGCATGGAGAGGGAGAAAGGATTAGAATGCCTGTTTAGTGAGACAATAGCAGAAAATTTCCCAGGTTTAGAGAAGGAGAGAGACATCCTAGTACAGGAAGCTCATAGAACCCCTAATGAACATGACCAAAAGAGATCCTCACCACGACACACTGTAATTAAACTCACCACAGTGAAACAGAAAGAAAAGATCCTAAAATGTGCAAGAGAGAAACATCAGATTACTTTCAGAGGATCTCCAATTAGACTCACAGCTGACTTCTCATCAGAAACACTACAAGCTAGAAGGGAATGGTGAGACATAGCCCAGGTACTAAGAGAGAAAAACTGCCAGCCCAGAATATTATATCCTGCAACGCTCTCATTTGTGAATGAGGGTGAAATAAAGACCTTTCATAGCAAACAGAAATTGAAAGAATTTGTTGCCACTCTTCTGGCCCTGCAAAAGATGCTTAAAGATGTGCTGCACACAGAAACACAGAAACACGGTCATCAATATGAAAGAAGGTAAAGGAAGGAAACCTCACAGCAAAAGATCACAGGGAATTCAAAGCATATTAGAAAATATCTTTGGGAAATGACAGGGCAAAGTTACCACTTATCAATAGTCAGATTGATAGTTAATTGCCTGAACTGTCCAGTTAAGACACCATTGACTGATTGGGTAAAGGAACAAAAACCATCTATTTGCTGCCTACAAGAAACACATCTTTCCAACAAAGATCCATACAGACTGAAAGTGAAAGGCTGGAAAAAGTTATACCATGCCAACAGAAATGAAAAAAGAGCGGGCGTAGCCATCTTAATATCAGACAACATAAACTTTAACACAAAAACTGTTAAGAGAGACAAAGAGGGACACTATATCCTGATTAAGGGATCAATTCAACAGGAAGATATAACAATTATCAATGTATATGCAACTAATTAGAGGGCACCGGTTTATTTAAAAGATTTGTTAAGGGACTTAAAGGGAGACTTAGACCCCAATACAATAGTACTGGGGGACTTCAATACTCCACTCTCAGAAATAGACAGATCAACAGGACAGAAGATCAACAAGGAGACAGTAGATTTAAACGACACTATAGCCCAAATGGATCTAACAGATATCTACAGAACTTTTCATCCTACATATAAAGCATTTACATTCTTCTCAACAGTACATGGAACCTTCTCTAGGATTGACCACATACTAGGCCATAAAGTGAGTCACAGGAAATTTAAAAGAATTAGAATCATACCATGCAGCTTCTCAGACCATAAAGGAATGAAGTTGGAAATTAGCAACTCAGGAATCCCTAGAGCATACGCAAACACATGGAGATTGAACAACATGCTCCTGAATGAACAATGGGTCATAGAAGAAATCAAAAGAGAAATCAAAAACTTTTTGGAAGTAAATGAGGATAACAGCACAACATACCAAACTTATGGGACACAGTAAAAGCAGAGTTAAGAGGAAAGTTTATATCAATAGGTACCTCCATCAAGAAATTGGAAAGGCACCAAATGGATGAGCTTTCAATTCATCTCAAGGATCTAGAAAATCTGCAGCAAACCAGACCCAAATCTAGTAGGAGAAGAGAAATAATTAAAATCAGAGAAGAAATCAACAGGATTGAATGCAAAAAAAAAAAATTACAAAAAATCAGCCAAACGAGGAGCTGGCTTTTTGAAAAATAAACAAAATTGACACTCCATTGGCCCAACTAACTAAAAATAGAAGAGAGAAGACCCAAATCAATAAAATCAGAGATGAAAAAGGAAACATAACAAGAGACACCACAGAAATAAAAAGAATCATCAGAAATTACTACAAGGACCTGTATACCAGCAAACAGGGAAACCTATCAGAAATGGTTAGATTTCTGGACACATTTAACCTACCTAAATTGAACCAGGAAGACATCGAAAACCTAAACAGACCCATAACTGAGACAGAAATTGATACAGTAATAAAGGCCCTCCCAACAAAGAAAAGCCCAGGACCAGATGGATTCACTGCTGAATTCTACCAGACATTTAAAGAAGAACTGACTCCAATTCTTCTCAAACTATTCAGAACAATCGAAAAAGAGGGAGTCCTCCCAAATTCTTTCTATGAAGCCAGCATCACCTTAATTCCTAAGCCGGAAAAAGATGCAGCATTGAAAGAGAATTACAGACCAATATCCCTGATGAACATAGACACAAAAATCCTCAATAAAATTCTCGCCAACAGAATGCAACAACACATCAGAAAGATCATCCACCCAGACCAAGTGAGATTTATCCCTGGCATGCAGGGATGGTTCAATATGCGCAAAACAATCAACGTGATACACCACATTAACAGACTGCAAAAGAAAAACAATATGATTATCTCAATAGATGCAGAGAAAGCATTTGAAAAAATACAACACCCCTGCATGATGAAAACTCTAAGCAAACTGGTTATGGAAGGAACATTCCTCAATACAATCAAAGCAATTTATGAAAAACCCACAGCCAACATCCTATTGAATGGGGAAAAGCTGGAAGCATTTCCACTGAGATCTGGTACCAGACAGGGATGCCCACTCTCACCACTGCTATTCAATATAGTACAATGAGATTTAGCCAGATCTATTAGGCAAGAAAAAGAAATTAAAGGGATACAAATTGGGAAGGAAGAACTCAAACTATCCCTCTTTGCAGATGATATGATTCTTTATTTAGGGGACCCAAAGAACTCTACTAAGAGACTATTGGAACTCATAGAAGAATTTGGAAAAGTAGCAGGATATAAAATCAATGCAAAAAATCAACAGGCTTCTATACACAGGCAATGCCATGGCTGAAGAAGAACTTCTTTTTTTTATTTATTTTTATTTATTTATTTATTTTGACAGGCAGAGTGGACAGTGAGAGACAGAGACAGAGAGAAAGGTCTTCCTTTACCATTGGTTCACCCTCCAATTGCCACCACGGCCGGCGCGCTGTGGCCAGTGCACCGTGTTGATCTGATGGCAGGAGCCAGGTACTTATCCTGGTCTCCCATGCGGGTGCAGGGCCCAAGCACTTGGGCCATCCTCCACTGCACTCCCTGGCCACAGCAGAGAGCTGGCCTGGAAGAGGGGCAACGGGGACAGAATCCGGTGCCCCGACCGGGACTAGAACCCGGTGTGCCAGCACCGCAAGGCGGAGGATTAGCCTAGTGAGCCACGGCGCCGGCCCGAAGAACTTCTAAGATCAATCCCATTCACAATAGCTACAAAAACAATCAAATAACTTCGAATAAACTTAACCAAGGATGTTAAAGATCTCTACGATGAAAATTACAAAACCTTAAAGAAAGAAATAGAAGAGGATACCAAGAAATGGAAAAATCTTCTATGCTCATGGATTGGAAGAATCAATATCATCAAAATGTCCATTCTCCCAAAAGCCATTTATACATTCAATGCAATACCAATCAAGATACTAAAGACCTTCTTCTCAGATCTGGAAAAAATGATGCTGAAATTCATATGGAGACACAGGAGACCTCGAATAGCTAAAGCAATCTTGTACAACAAAAACAAAGCTGGAGGCATCACAATACCAGATTTCAGGACATACTACAGGGCAGTTGTAATCAAAACAGCATGGTACTGGTACAGAAACAGATGAATAGACCAATGGAAGAGAATAGAAACATCAGAAATCAATCCAAACATCTACAGCCAACTTATATTTGATCAAGGATCCAAAAACAATCCCTGGAGTAAGGACAGTCTATTCAATAAATGGTGCTGGGAAAATTGGATTTCCACGTGCAGAACCATGAAGCAAGACCCCTACCTTTCACCTTACACAAAAATTCACTCAACATGGATTTAAGACTTAAATCTATGACCCGACTCCATCAAATTATTAGAGAGCTGGAGAAACCCTGCAAGATATAGGTACTGGCAAAGAGTTCTTGGAAAATACCCCAGAAGCACAAGCAGTCAAAGCCAAAATTAACATTTGGGAATGCATCAAATTGAGAAGTTTCTGTACTGAAAAAGAAACAGTCAGGAAAATGAAAAGGCAACCAACAGAATGGGAAAAAATATTCGCAAATTATGCAACAGATAAAGGGTTGATAACCAGAATCTACAAAGAAATCAAGAAACTCCACAACATCAAAACAAACAACCCACATAAGAGATGGTCCAAGGACCTCAATAGACATTTTTCAAAAGAGGAAATCCAGCTGGCCAGCAGACATATGAAAAAATGTTCAGGATCACTAGCAATCAGGGAAATGCAAATGAAAACAACAATGAGGTTTCACCTCACCCCAGTTAGAATGGTTCACATTCAGAAATCTACCAACAATAGATGCTGGAGAGGATGTGGGGAAAAGGTACACTAACCCACTGTTGGTGGGAATGCAAACTGGTTGAGCCACTATGGAAGTCAGTCTGGAGATTCCTCAGAAACCTCAATATAACCCTACCATTCAACCCAGCCATCCCACTCCTTGGAATTTACCCAAAGTAAATGAAATTGGCAAACAAACAAGCTGTTTGCACATTAATGTTTATTGCAGCTCAATTCACAATAGCTAAGACCTGGAACCAACCCAAATTCCCATCAATAGTAGACTGGATAAAGAAATTATGGGACATGTATTCTATAGAGTACTATCCAGCAGTCAAAAACAGCGAAATCTGGTCGTTTGCAACAAGATGGAGGAATCTGGAAAACATTATGCTGAGTGAATTAAGCCAGTCCCAAAGGGACAAATATATGTTCTCCCTGATCAGCGAAAACTAACTGAGCAGCAAAGGGGAAACCTGTTGAAATGAAATGGGCACTATGAGAAACAGTGACTTGATCAGCTCTTGTCCCCACTGTTCATGTGCAATGTAATTTCTTTATCCATTTTAGTATTTTCTCTTTGTTTTGTTCTAGTACTATTGGTTGAACTCTGTGATTAACACACAATTATTCTTAAGTACTTAAATTTTAACTGAAAAATGATCCCTGTTAAATATAAGAGTGGGAATAAGAGAGGGAGGAGATGTACAATTTGGGACATGCTCAATCGGACTTGCCCCAAATGGTGGAGTTAGAATCATGCCAGGGGATCCCAATGCAATCCTACCAAGGTGGCATGTACCAATGCCATCTCACTAGTCCAAGTGTCCAAGTGATCAATTTCAGTTCACAATTGATCATACTGATAGGTCTAAGAGTCAAAGGGATCACACAAACAAGACTAGTGTCTGCTAATACTAGCTGATAGAATCAAAAAGGGAGAGAACAATCCATCATGGGAAGTGGGATACACAGCAGATCCATAGAATGGCAGATGTCCTAAACAGCACTCTGGCCTCAGAAGCAGTCCTGAAGGCATTTGGATCTGGCTGAAGAGCCCATGAGAGTATTTTAGGCATGGGAAGCCAAGACACCCTGGGAAAAAAAAAGAAGACCTAAATGGAAGATCTCTGTGAGTGAGATCCCAGTGGAAAGAATGGGGCCATCAAAGAAGGAGGTACCTTTCTCTGAAGGGAGGAGAGAACTTCCACATTGACTATGATCCTGTCGGAATAAGATCGAAGTCGGCGAACTCAAAAGGCTTCCATAGCCTTGGCAACTCATGACTAGAGCCTAGGGAGATTACTGACGCCATAAACAAGAGTGTCAATTTGTTAAGTCAGCAACAGAAGTCACTGTGTACTTACTCCTCATGTAGGATCTCTGTCCTTAATGTGTTGTCCAATGTGAAGTAATGCCATAACTAGTACTGAAACAGTATTTTACACTTTGTTTTTCTGTGTGGGTGCAAACTGATGAAATCTTTACTTATTATATACTGAATCAATCTTCTGTATATAAAGATAATTGAAAATGAATCTTGATGTGAATGGAATGGGAGAGGTAGCGGGAGTTGGGAGGGGTGTGAGTGGGAGGGAAATTATGGGGGGGAGCCATTGTAATCCATTAACTGTACTTTGAAAATTTATATTTACTAAATAAAAAAATTTAAAAAATAAAAAATAAAAATAAATAAATAAAGTCAATCATTTCCTTGAATTTTCTTCTTTCCATATACATAACATTTACTACCTTATAGGAGAAATAGCATACTACAAATTAAATTTTTTTTGTAAATGAAATACTCTATGTGTTTTTGTATTCATGTAATTTCACTCAAAGTTGTCTAAAATAATGGTCAAGGGATATACTAAAGGACATACTCATGTTAGTCAGATTTATAAATTATCATTTTACTTTCATCTGTATATATTCCTGCATTGTTTTTGTGACCTAATTTTTTCTATAATTATCATTCATAAAATATTTTTACAAAAAGTCATGATTTTAAAAAGTGTTAAGAGGAAGAGCAACTATAAGAAAAAAGCAATGAAACTGTGAGAAATATAAAATGCTGTCAATAAACAAATGAATTATGATAATCTAAAAATATCTATGGATTTAGTCCTAAAGAGGTCATGATGACATGAGTAACAAAAATTTCTGTGGAAGGAGGGCCAGATAATCAATTTGCTATGGAGAGCAGAATAAATGCAAGTTGAGAAATTAAGGTTGTAGTGGAAGGGTGGTAAACTCTTTATATGTTAGATATTAAAATGTAAAATTGTACCACAAGACTTTAAGGAAATTAATTACCTTAAACTTCTAACTTTGCAGGGGAAATCATCTGTCTTCATTTTTGAGCATTTACTTTTATTTGAAAAGTAGAGACATAGCAAGACAGAGAAGACACCATTTCCCATTTACTGGTTCTTTGCAAATATCTGCAGTAGTGAGGACTGGGACAGGCCAAAGCCAGAAGCCTTTGGTGCTCAGCTCAGATCTCCCTCATGGGTGGCAGCGATTCAGCTATTTGAGGTATCATCTATTTCCTCCTAAGCTCTGCATTAGCAGGAAGCTGGAATGGAATGCTAAGCTGGGCCTTGAACCTAGACAGTCTGATGCAGGATGCAGGTGATAAAAAATTTTGGCTGCATTGCTTGAGCCAAACACCAACCTTTGAGTATTCATTTGTTTCTTATCATGCTACATTAAATACCTTTTCATGGTATCAAAGATGTAACAGGATTATAGTTCTCTATTAGGAGTATATGACTCTGTAGGATTGCATTTTGTGTATTTTCAACAATATGTGTATCATTAAGACTAATTTATCATAAACAGAAGTAACCTTACTCACTATTTGCTACAGGTTATTTCTAATCTATGTGTCCTCTCATATCCCAATGTTTTTTTATCTTATTTACCAACTAGCAACTCTAAGGAAGATTATTAGGGGTTCATTGGCCATTACGTGTTGTTAATAAACACCCTTAATAAATAAAATATCTCTCATTTCTAAAAGCCACTAATATCCTAGAAGTTAACATGATATACATTAAGCTGACTGATCTGTAGCATACTTCTACCATGGCCTTTGTGAAACATGGGAGAAATAGGGTATATTTATCATCTTTTTCATATCTACCTCCATGACTTCTCAAAGATTTTATCCAAGGACATTTAGCAGGAATATTGTCATCTAAAAATACAAGTCCTATGCTAAGGAAAACTTGGAAAATGTTTAGAACACATTTAATTCCATACGTTCAAGAGATTTGCATACAATATATATACATACATATATATACACACATATTAAGTCTTAACAAAATCCATCTTATTTTCTCTGGTTGTAATTTTTCTTACAAATGTTTCCTTTGAATGAACTTGAACTTTCTGGTTTTCTATAAAAGATAAAAATAAGGCTCATTCAAGCAATACTGATATCTCCCTGAGCATTGGAAAAAAAAATTGTATTTCAAAGATGCTCAAATTTAGATTGAGCCCCTATGCTATTAAAAGGTGTTTCTTGGGGCCAGTGTTCTGGTACAGCAGGTTAAAGTCCCAGCATGCAGTGCCAGAATCTCATATGGGTGCCCGTTCAAGTTCCAGTTGCTCCACTTCCAATCCAGCTCCCTACTAATGCACCTGGGAAAAGAGTGGAATATATCCCACGTCCTTGGGCCCCTGCACCCACATGGGAGACCTAGAAGAAACTGCTGGCTCTTGGCTTTGATTTGGTTCACTCCAGCTATTATGGCCATTTAAGTAGTGAACTACTGGACAGAAGCCCTCTTCCCTCCTCCTTTCTGTCTACCTTTTTCTGTGACTCTTTCAAATAAAGAAAATATTTTTTTTTTAAAAAAGGGGGTGTTTCTTTTTTTGGAGGAAAAAAAAAACCCTGAATTATTTCTCTGCATGAATGTTAACAACCTACATGACATTGAGCAATTACTAAACTCATTTATAAATTTAATCACTTATTTTGGCCAGTGTTTGAGTGCTTAGTGCAGCAACTCAAAACACCTCTAGCTGTTTTAAATAGAATGACCTTTAGGTGGGAATTAGATTCCTACAAAAATCTTTAAAAGAGTAAGCTTTGGGCCCCAACTCTAAGTTTCTGAGAGTGACTCTCCAGGACACCATAGAAATGACACACTTATAAGACACTATCTCTGTCACAAGTGAACAATTAAGAGGCTGTCAGTGGAAAAATTGAGTTTAAAAATATGTTATTGTAGTTGCAATCCTAGTGACAAAGCAGAATTTAGAATCCATCAATGATCCAATAACAAGTACCTCTCAACATCCACAAAGCTATGATGTGGGTACTCAAATGCCAGAGCAGGAAGTCACATATCCCCACAACAGTGCTTGCCAGCAGAGAATTACCAGATAAAAAGCAGCAGGAAGAACTTTCTCATCTACTATGAGAATAAAGATCATAAAATATTGACATCAGCACTGTAATTGGAAAGGACACCAGAAGAACTTTGTGGAGGGATTTCAATCACATCAAGGTAGAACTGAGTTTCCTTAGAAAGGAAAAGAAGAGGTTCCAGGTTGATAAATGGTGGACAAAGAACCTGTTGGCCATCAGTGCTGACTGTAGTCAAGTGCAGAACATGACCAAGGGTATTGCACTGGGCACCATTATCAGATGAGATCTATATGCACTCAAAATTCCTAATCAGTGTTGTTATTCATGAAAACGGACATCTTACTGAAATCCAAAATGTCTTGGGTGAAAAATATATCCGCAGAGTTTGGTTGAGGCCAGGTGTTGCTTGTTCAGTATTTTGGAAAGACAGTAAATCCCTGAAGAAAATGGCATTGAACTTGCTTCAAATTTAGCTGTTTTACTTCAACAATACGTAACAGTCAAAAACAAACAAGAATATCAGAAGATTTTCTTTGCCTATTTAAAAGGAACAGTTTAACAGGCTGGTTAAATAAGCTCTAAGAGTTGTCCAGGTACAGAAATAAAATCCCAGATTATAAAACTAATTTATAATATTGTTATGATGCAATGAAAGGCCTCTATTGATCTGATAAAATATGAGGTAAAAAGCAACAGGAATACTGCCCTGCCTCCCTTACACTTCCTTTAACACATCTCAGTACATTTAATCATGAAACTCAATTTACATCACAAACCCAGGCTTATACAGAACCTATAAGGTATTGAATATAGATTTCCAGGTCCTGCAGTATAGGAAACTGAAACTGGATAGAATCCTTGCTGAGTTATCAACCGACATTTCCCAGACTGTCAGCATCATTGCTGCTGTGCCCACATTGCTTATTTAGTTTTTCAAGGAGCAACCTCAGAAATCAACACATTTGAAACAAGTGTTTTTATGCCCACCAATACAACAATGCTTGACTCTTCTTCATTTCCAAAGGCACATAAAGATAGCTAAAACTTAATAAATCAGTAATGTCAGTGTTACATGAATATATTTTCATTAAGTCATTTTTAATGATAACCATATACAAAACAACATTTGAAGTCTATGGTTTGCTACCTTGATTTTACTCTCCCCTTGAATTCCATCTTCCCTGGTTTTTCTCCTCACCTCTCTTGCTTACTTTATTGCTTATTAAGTGCTGTTACATGAAGGCCATCTGTGAACACTGGTGCCAAGGGCAGAATATGAGAGTTATTGGGAAAGAAAGAATATGAATGCTTAAGAATGCCAGCCCTGTGATTTTCTTCTTGGGGATCATGGTACATCACTCAACTGCCTTGCTCCTGACGTAATTTGATAAACTAGTTTGTTATTGAATCCATTCACCAAAACATGTGGAACATGGCTGTAGAATAAGTAGCAACAGTTGGTGCTTTCTCACATCAGGTATCTTGCCTCGTAATGAGCAAAACTTTCCATATTATGTGGTTTTCTATAAATATTTGATTTTTGTTCTGTTTGTATGTGTTGAACCTGTGTATAGATGGCAATGTATAGATATATAATATATAAATATTATAATATATAATAAATATATAAATTTTGGTAGATGTTATGTGTTTTCCAACTGCATTGCTACTTCTCCCCACCAAAAAAAAGTTTTTCAAGGGGTTGTTGCATTTTTATAGTAAATTAATATATTCTAGGGTCACCATGAGAATGTATTTGGGGAAATCTGAAAGTATCTGGGATTGCTACAACATTTTTTCAATATTGAACTTCATGTTTCATTTTAAATTTTCTGAACATTAAATGGAACATCTTTGATAAAGAACTTGATAAAGTGAAAGTTACTGATTTTTCTTTTTACATTTCTTTCATTTTTCCAGAATTGAGTTACTTTATGAGAAACAATATAACATTAACATTTTTTAAGGAAGTCAGGGTAATGTATTTGGCTTTCCAGAATCCTGCTTTCATGGAGTCTGAAGCTATAGTTGCTTAATTTGGATTGGAACTGCCATTATTCAAGTCTGCCAAGCCAAACTTTCATCTGTATTCCAAGTCACAACTTTGTTAAGTGATAATTAATATACTACAAAATTTATCATTTTGAAGTGTATAATTCTGTTGCTTTTGGTGTCTTCACAGTTATGCAAACATCATCACTCATTTATTTCAGAGGTTTTTCAGCACTGTAAAGAGAAACCCCATCCCCATGAACAATCACTTTCCATATCCTCCTCCCCACATCCCTGGCATTGCTAATCTACTATTTTTATAGATTTGTCTATATTTCATAGAAATAGAATCATACAATATCTGGTTTTTATATAACTGACTTCTTTCATCTAGCATAATTTTTAAGTCTCGTCCACATTGCAGCAGATATTGGTAGCTCAGACTTCTTACTACTGAGTAATGGTTATTACATCGGTCTCTCACGTTCATCACCTGGGCTATTACCAAATTTTGGTGATTACAAAAAGTGTTATACATTTATGTACAGATTTTTATGTGAATGTGTTTCCAATTCTCTTGGAAGAGTACTAAAAAAGTCAATGGAAAATAGAATTAAATGATAAGTTTATTTTGGGTCAAAATGTTGAAATTATGCATATTCATAATATGCATTTTCAGGAATTACTTCAAAATTTTTACACCCAAATAAAATCATTTTTTAATTTCATTCTGTATGAGCTTTTAACTGCCCTTGTAGGTATATATCTAGGAGTGGAACTGTTAGGTCATATGGTAACTCTACATTTAACATTTTGAGGAACTGTCAGCCTTCTTTCTGAAGTTGTTACATCATTTTGTGACCCCATCAGCAAACTAGGATGGATGTAATTTCTATCTTTCCAACAGTTGTTTTCTTTTTACTTTATCCATCTTTGCGGATAAGTTTTGTCTTGTAATATTATAAACTTGTGTCTTGTCTAAACTTTAATGTCTAATAAGAATAGGAGTATTGATTGGCATGTAAGCCAAATATCCCACATAATTTAGTCCAAATGTAGCTGAAACAAAGGTTTTATGCAGAAAACCTGTGAGAGAGGAGGTTTATAAGAGGGCCTGGGGTACTACATCAGTCAGTTTCCCTGAACTAAGGGGGAATCATGATATTAAAAAAGAGATAAAGGAACCAGGAAAAATATGACAATCCCCAAGGAAGGGGCATACATTTTCCCAGGGCTATTAGAGGAACAGCACAAAATGAGTTGCATAGGTGTGGTGAAGGAGAAAAGCTCCTGACTGATCTAATGACTATTTTAATTGTTTTGAATACACACAGTTCACATGTTTCAGTCCCTTAAAAATTTAATCACCTGAAGCTACTTTTTTATATGTTCTTCCCCCCAACTAAACTCAGCCATTTGGGGGCAGTAACTATTTTATTTCTCTCTGTTAAACAGAGCTGACTTCACAAAATGAATGTTTGAGAAATATTGCCTGGAAGAATAAATGATAAATCCTTAAGATATGCTTCCTCTGAGTAGGGGAGATACCATGATAGCTTTTTAAACTTTTTTTTTTTAAAGATGTATTTATTTATTTGAAAGCAGAGTTACAGAGAGGCAGAGGAAAGAGAGAGAGAGAGGTCTTTCATCACTGGTTCACTTCCCAGATGGCCACAACAGCTGGAGCAGTGCTGATCCCAAGCCAGGAGCCAGGAGCTTCCTCTGGGTTTCCTACGTGCGTAAGGAGCCCAAGGACTTGGGCCATCTTCTGCTGCTTTCTCACCGCATAGCAGAGAGCTGGATCCGAAGGTGGAGCAGCCAGGACTAGAACCGGCGACCATATGAGATGCTAGTACTGCAGGTGGCAACTTTGCCTGCTATGCCACAGTGCTGGCCCACTTCTTTTAACTTGAGCAGAGACTACTGTGAACTGAATCAAAGGGGATGGCAGAGGGATTTTTTTTTGTTATCAAGAGTTCTCCTGAATACCAGGGAGAAGAATCATCATCATTTTTGTTTGTTTTGTTTGCTGCTCATTCTTAAAAAATAATCTATCTCTTTTCCTCCCTCCTTTTTAAATGTTCTACATTTCCTTCCTTCAATAAACACTTTTGAACATCTGGTCATTTCCAGGAGCTATGCTAAAGACTAGAGATACAAATGTGAACAAGGCACAGATCCAAACATTGCTCTTGAGTGAAATTTTTATTGTAGTAAGAATTAAATTAAACCAATACACATTTCCCACATAGTAGGTGCTATGAAGGTATAGTACTTCTAACCACTATGGAAACATAGATAAGGACAACATAACCTAAAAGTACAATGGTAAAAAAAAAACACACACTGCTGAAAGTGCCCTCAAAGGTGAGATAGCAACAATGAGGAGGAGTTAACAAGATAAGAGAGAAGAGTGGCCGGCACCGCGGCTCAGTAAGCTAATCCTCCACCTTGCAGTGCTGG